>NC_054468.1:94104123-94704123 GCF_017639515.1 Carcharodon carcharias
ATGTGATGGTGTTTTGTGTTGTATTTTTGTGTGATGTGATGGTGTTTTTGTGTTGTGTTTTTGGTGTTTGTGTTTTTGTGTGGTGTGACTGTGTTTTTGTGCTGTGTGTTTGTGTGGTATGATGGTGTTTTTTTTGTGTGGTGTTTGGTGTTTGGTGTTGTGTTTTTTGTGTGGTGTGTGGTGTTTTTTGTGTGGTGTTGGTGTTTTGTGTTGTGTTTTTGTGTGGTGTGATGTGTTTTGTGTTGTGTTTAGGTGTTGTGTTTTTGTGTGGTGTGGTGGTGGTTTTGTGTCATGTTTTTGTGTGGTGTGATGGTGTTTGTGTTTGCACCTTTTTTTGCGTGGTGTGATGGTGTTTTGTGTTGTATTTTTGTGTGATGTGATGGTGTTTTTGTGTTGTGTTTTTGTGTGGTGTGATGGTGTTTTTGTGTTGTGTTTTTGTGTTGTGTTTTTGTGTGGTGTGACTGTGTTTTTTGTGCTGTTTGTGTTGTGTGGTATGATGGTGTTTTTGTGTGGTGTTGGGTGTTTTGTGTTGTGTTTTTGTGTGGTGTGATGTGTTTTTGTGTGGTGTTAGTGTTTTGTGTTGTTTTTTGTGTGTTATGATGGTGTTTTGTGTTGTGTTTTTGTTGGTTTGTGTGGTGTTTTGTGTTGTGTTTTTGTGTTGCATTTTTGATGATGTGATGGTGTTTTGTGTTGTGTTTCTGTGTGATGTGATGGTGTTTTGTGTTTTGTTTTTGTGTGGTGTGGTGGTGTTTTGTGTTGTGATTTTGTGTTGTGATTTTGTGTGGTGTGATGCTGTTTTTGTGTTGTATTTTTGTGTGTTGTGATGGTTTTTGTGTTGTGTTTTTGTGTTGTGTTTTTGTGTGGTGTGACTGTGTTTTTGTGATGTGTATTTTGTGTGTATGATGGTGTTTTTTGTGTGGTGTTGTTGTTTTGTGTTGTGTTTTTGTGTGGTGTGATAGTGTTTTGTGTTGTGTTTGTGTGTTGTGTTTTTGTGTGGTGTGATGGTGTTTTGTGTTGTGTTTATGTGTTGTGTTTTTGTGTGGTGTGGTGGTGGTTTTGAGTCATGTTTTTGTGTGGTGTGATGGTGTTTTGTGTTGCATTTTTGCGTGATGTGATGGTGTTTTTGTGTTGTTATTGTTGTGTGATGTGATGGTGTTTTTTGTGTTGTGTTTTTGTGTTGTGTTTTTTGTGTGGTGTGACTGTGTTTTTGTGCTGTGTGTTTGTGTGGTATGATGGTGTTTTGTGTGTGTTGGTGTTTTGTGTTGTGTTTTTGTGTGTGTGTGATGGTGTTTTTGTGTGGTTTTGGTGTTTTGTGTTGTGTCTTTGTGGGTGTGCATGTGTTTTTGTGTTGTGTTTATGTGTTGTGTATTTTGTGTGGTGTGGTGGTGGTTTTGTAGGGTCATTGTTTTTGTGTGGTGTGATGGTGTTTTGTGTTGCATTTTTGCGTGATGTGATGGTGTTTTGTGTGTGTTGTTCCTGTGTGATGTGATCGTGTTTTGTGTTGTGTTTTTGTGTGGTCTGATGGTGTATTGTGTTGTGTTTTGTGTGGTGTGATGGTGTTTTGTGTTGTGGTTTTTGTGTGGTGTGATGGTGTTTTGTGTTGTGTTTTGTGTGGTGTGATGATGTTTTGTGTTGTGTTTTTGTGGTGTGATGTGTTTTGTGTTGCGTTTTTTGTGCTGCAATTTTTGTGTGATGTGATGGTGTTTTGTGTGGTCTTTATGTGTTGTGTTTTTGTGTGGTATGATGGTGTTTTGTGTTGTGTTTTTGTGGTGTGATGGTGTTTTGTGTTGTGTGTTTGTGTTTGCATTTTTGTCGTGATGTGACTGTGTTTTTGTGCTGTGTGTTTTGTGTGTATGGTGGTGTTTTGTGTGGTGTTGGTGTTTTGTGTTGTGTTTGTGTGTGTGGTGTGATGGTGTTTTGTGTTGTGCTTATGTGTTGTGTTTTGGTGTGGTGTGATGGTGTTTTTGTGTTGTGTTTATGTGTTGTGTTTTTGTGTGTTAGGATGGTGTTTTTGTGTTGTGTTTTTGTGCTGTGATGGTGTTTTGTGTTGTGTTTTTTGTGTTGCATTTTTGTGTGATGTGATGGTGTTTTGTGTTGTGTTTCCTCTGTGATGTGATGGTGTTTTGTGTGTGTTTTTGTGTGGTGTGGTGGTGTTTTGTGTTGTGATGTGTGTTAGTGATTTTGTGGTGGTGTGATGCTGTTTTGTGTTGTATTTTTGTGTGATGTTGATGTGTTTTTTGAGTTGTGTTTTTGTGTTGTGTTTTGTGTGGTGTGACTGTGTTTTTGTGCTGTGTGTTTGTGTGGTATGATGGTGTTTTTGTGTGGTGTTGGTGTTTTGTGTTGTGTTTTTGTGTGGTGTTATAGTGTTTTGTGTTGTGTTTATGTGTCGTGTTTTTGTGTGGTGTGATGGTGTTTTGTGTTGTGTTTATGTGTTGTGTTTTTGTGTGGTGTGGTGGTGGATTTGTGTCATGTTTTTGTGTGGTGTGATGATGATTTGTGCTGCATTTTTGCGTTATGTGATGGTGTTTTGTGTTGTATTTTTGTGTGATGTGATGGTGTTTTTGTGTTGTGTTTTTGTGTTGTGTTTTTGTGTGGTGTGACTGTGTTTTTGTGCTGTGTGTTTGTGTGGTATGATGGTGTTTTTGTGTGGTGTTGGTGTTTTGTGTTGTGGTTTTGTCTGGTGTGATGGTGTTTATGTTTGTGTGATGTTGGGTGGTGTTGGTGTTTGTGTTTTTTGTTGGGTGGTGTGATGGTGTTTTTGTGTTGTGGTTTATGTGTTGTTGTTTTTGTGTGGGTGTGGTGTGGTGGTTTTGTGTCATGTTTTTGTATGGTGTGGATGGTGTTTGTGTTGCACTTTTGCGTGATGTTATTGGTGTTTGTGTTGTATTTTTGTGTGATGTGATGGTGGTTTTGGGCTGTGTTTTGGTGGTGTGATGGTGTTTTGTTTGTTGTGTTTTGTGTTGCATTTTTGTGTGATGTGACTGTGTTTTTGTGCTGTGTGTTTGTGTGGTATGATGGTGTTTTTGGTGTGGTGTTGGTGTTTTGTGTTGTGTTTTTGTGTGGTGTTGATGGTGTTTTTGTGTGGTGTTAGTATTTTGTGTTGTGTTTTTGTGTGTTATGATGGTGTTTTTGTGTTGTGTTTTTGTGGTGTGATGGTGTTTTGTGTTGTGTTTTTGTGTTGCATTTTTGAGGGATGTGATGGTGTTTGTGTTGTGTTTCTGTGTGATGTGATGGTGTTTTGTGTTGTGTTTTTGTGTGGTGGTTGGTGGTGTTTTGTGTTGTGATTTTGTGTTGTGATTTGTGTGGTGTGATGCTGTTTTTGTGTTGTATTTTTGTGTGATGTGATGTGTTTTTTGTGTTTTGTTTTGTGTGATAGTGTTTTTGTGTGGTGGACTGTGTTTTTGTTGTGTGTATTTGTGTGGTATGTGGTGTTTTGTGTGGTGTTGGTGTTTTGTGTTGTGTTTTTGTGTGGTGTGATAGTGTTTTGTGTTGTGTTTATGTGTTGTGTTTTTTTTGTGTGGTTGTGGTGGTGGGGTTTGTGTTGTGTTTTTGTTTGGTGTGGGGGTTTGGTGTTTTTGTGTTGCATTTTTGCGTGATGTGATGGTGTTTTTGTTGTTGTATTGTTGTGTGTGTGGATGGTGTTTTTGTTGTGTTGTGTTTTGTGTTTGTGTTTTTGTGTGGTGTGACTGTGTTTTTGTGCTGTGTGTGTTGTGTGTATGATGGTGTTTTTGTGTGGGTGTTGGTGTTTGGTGTTGTTTTTTTGTGTGGTGTGATGGTGTTTTTGTGTGTGTTGGTGTTTTGTGTTGTGTCTTTGTGTGGTGTGATGGTGTTTTTGTGTTGTGTTTATGTGTTGTGTTTTTGTGTGGTGTGGTGGTGGTTTTGTGTTCATGTTTTTGTGTGGTGTGATGGTGGTTTTGTGTTGCATTTTTGCGTTGATGTGATGGTGTTTTGTGTTGTGTTCCTGTGTGATGTGATCGTGTTTTGTGTTGTGTTTTTGTGTGGTGTGATGGTGTATTGTGTTGTGTTTTTTGTGTGGTGTGATGGTGTTTTGTGTTGTGTTTTTGTGTGGTGTGATGGTGTTTTGTGTTGTGTTTTTTGTGTGGTGTGATGATGTTTTGTGTTGTGTTTTTGTGTGGTGTGATGGTGTTTTGTGTTGCGTTTTTGTTTGTGCTGCATTTTTTGTGTGATGTGATGGTTTTTTGTGTGGTTCTTTATGTGTTTGTGTTTTTTGTGTGGTATGATGGTGTTTTTGTGTTGTGTTTTTGTGGTGTGATGGTGTTTTGTTTGTGTGTTTGTGTTGCATTTTGTTGTGATGTGACTGTGTTTTTGTGCTGTGTGTTTGTGTGGTATGGTGGTGTTTTTGTGTGGTGTTGGTGTTTTGTGTTGTGTTTTTGTGTGGTGTGATGGTGTTTTGTGTTGTGCTTATGTGTTGTGTTTTTGTGTGTGTGATGGTGTTTTGTGTTGTGTTTATGTTTTGTGTTTTTGTGTGTTTATGATGGTGTTTTTGTGTTGTGTTTTTGTGGTGTGATGGTGTTTGTGTTGTGTTATTTGTGTTGCATTTTTGTGTGATGTGATGGTGTTTTGTGTTGTGTTTCTCTGTGATGTGATGGTGTTTTGTGTTGTGTTTTTGTGTGTGTGGTGGTGTTTTGTGTTGTGATGTTGTGTTGTGATTTTGTGTGGTGTGATGCTGTTTTTGTGTTGTATTTTTGTGTGATTGTGATGGTGTTTTTGAGTTTTTGTGTTTTTGTGTTGTGTTTTTGTGTGGTGTGACTGTGTTTTTGTGCTGTGTGTTTGTGTGGTATGATGGTGTTTTTGTGTGGTGTTTGTGTTTTGTGTTGTGTTTTTGTGTGGTGTTATAGTGTTTTGTGTTGTGTTTATGTGTCGTGTTTTTGTGTTGGTGTGATGGTGTTTTGTGGTTGTGTTTTATGTGTTGTGTTTATTGGTGTGTGTGGTGGATGGATTTGTGTCATGTTTTTGTGTGGGGTTGATGATGATTTGTGCTGCATTTTTTGCGTTATGTGATGGTGTTTTGTGTTGTATTTTTGTGTGGATGTGATGGTGTTTTGTGTTGTGTTTTTTGTGTTGTGTTTTTTGTGTGGTGTGACGTGTGTTTTGTGCTGTGTGTTTGTGTGGTATGATGGTGTTTTTTGTGTGGTGTTGGGGTTTTGTGTTGTGTTTTTGTGTGGTGTGATGGTGTTTTTGTGTGGTGTTGGTGTTTTGTGTGTGTTTTTGTGTGTGTGATGGTGTTTTGTGTTGTGTTTATGTGTTGGTGTTTTTGTGTGGTGTGGTGGTGGTTTTGTGTCATGTTTTTGTATGGTGTGAATGGTGTTTTGTGTTGCAACCTTTTGCGTGATGTGATGGTGTTTTGTGTTGTATTTTTGTGTGATGTGATGGTGTTTTTTGTGCTGTGTTTTTTGTGGTGTGATGTGTTTTTGTTTTGTGTTTGTGTTGCATTTTTGTGTGATGTGACTGGTGTTTTTTGTGCTGTTGTTTGTGTTGGTATGATGGGTTTTTTGTGTGGGTGTTGGTGTTTTGTGTTGTGTATTTTGTGTGTGTGATGGTGTTTTTTGTGTGGTGTTAGTGTTTTGGTTGTGTTTTTGTGTGTTATGATGGTGTTTTGTGGTTGTGTTTTTTGTGGTGTGATGGTGTTTTTGTGTTGTGTTTTTGTGTTGGCATTTTTGAGTGATGTGATGGGTGTTTTGTGTTGTGTTTTCTGTGTGATGTGATGGTGTTTTGTGTTTGTTTTTTTGTGTGGTGTGGTGGTGTTTTGTGTTGTGATTTTGTGTTGTGATTTTGTGTGGTGTGAATGCTGTTTTGTGTTGTATTTTTGTGTGATGTGATGATGTTTTTGTGTTGTGTTTTTGTGTTGTGTTTTTGTGTGGTGTGACTGTGTTTTTGTGATGTGTATTTGTGTGGTATGATGGTGTTTTTGGTGTGGTGTTGGTGTTTTGTGTTGTGTTTTTTGTGTGGGTGTGATAGTGTTTTGTGTTGTGTTTATGTGTTGTGTTTTTGTGTGGTGTGATGGTGTTTTGTGTTGTGTTTATGTGTTGTGTTTTTGTGTGGTGTGGTGGTGGGTTTGAGTCATGTTTTTGTGTGGTGTGATGGTGTTTTGTGTTGCATTTGCGTGATGTGATGGTGTTTTGTGTGTATTGTTGTGTGATGTGATGGTGTTTTTGTGTTGTGTTTTTGTGTTGTGTTTTTTGTGTGGTGTGACTGTGTTTTTGTGCTGTGTGTTTGTGTGGTATGATGGTGTTTTTGTGTGGTGTTGGTGTTTTGTGTTGTGTCTTTGTGTGGTGTGATGGTGTTTTGTGTTGTGTTTATGTGTTGTGTTTTTGAGTGGTGTGGTGGTGGTTTTGTGTCATGTTTTTGTGTGGTGTGATGGTGCTTTGTGTTGCATTTTTGCGTGATGTGATGGTGTTTTGTGTTGTGTTCCTGTGTGATGTGATCGTGTTTTGTGTTGTGCTGTTGTGTTTTTGTGATGGTGTATTGTGTTGTGTTTTTGTGTGGTGTGATGGTGTTTTGTGTTGTGTTTTTGTGTGGTGTGATGGTGTTTTGTGTTGTGTTTTTGTGTGGTGTGATGATGTTTTGTGTTGTGTTTTTGTGGTGTGATGGTGTTTTGTGTTGCGTTTTTGTGCTTCATTTTTGTGTGATGTGATGGTGTTTTGTGTGGTCTTTATGTGTTGTGTTTTTGTGTGGTATGATGGTCTTTTGTGTTGTGTTTTGTGGTGTGATGGTGTTTTGTGTTGTGTGTTTGTGTTGCATTTTTGTGTGATGTGACTGTGTTTTTGTGCTGTGTGTTTGTGTGGTATGGTGGTGTTTTTGTGTGGTGTTGGTGTTTTGTGTTGTGTTTTTGTGTGGTGTGATGGTGTTTTGTGTTGTGCTTATGTGTTGGGTGTGATGGTGTTTTGTGTGGTGTTATGGTTGTGTTTGTGTGTTAGTGGTGTTATGTGTTGTGTTTTTGTGGTGTGATGGATTGGTGTTTTTGTGTTGCATTTTTGTGTGATGTGATGGTGTTTTTGTGTTGTGTTTCTCTGTGATGTGATGGTGTTTTGGTGTTGTGTTTTTGTGTGGTGTGGTGGTGTTTTGTGTTGTGATGTTGTGTTGTGATTTTGTGTGGTGGTGTGATGCTGTTTGTGTTGTATTTTTGTGTGATGTGATGGTGTTTTGAGTTGTGTTTTGTGTTGTGTTTTTGTGTGGTGTGACTGTGTTTTTGTGCTGTGTGTTTGTGTGGTATGATGGTGTTTTTGTGTGGCGTTGGTGTTTTGTGTTGTGTGTTTGTGTTGTGTGATGGTGTTTTGTGTTGTGTTTATGTGTCGTGTTTTGTGTGGTGTGATGGTGTTTTGTGTTGTGTTGTATGTGTTGTGTTTTTTGTGTGGTTGTGGTGGTGGATTTTGTGTCATGTTTTTGTGTGGATGTGATGATGATTTGTGCTGCATTTTTGCGTTATGGTGATGGTGTTTTGTGTTGTATTTTTGTGTGATGTGATGGTGTTTTTGTGTTGTGTTTTTGTGTTGTGTTTTTGTGTGTGTGTGGGTGTGTTTTTGTGCTGTGTGTTTGTGTGGTATGATGGTGTTTTTGTGTGGTGTTGGTGTTTTGTGTTGTGTTTTTGTGTGGTGTGATGGTGTTTTTTGTGTGGTGTTGGTGTTTTGTGTTGTGTTTTTGTGTGGTGTGATGGTGTTTTGTGTTGTGTTTTATGTGTTTTGTGGTTTTTGTGTGGTGTGGTGGTGGTTTTGTGTCATGTTTTTTGTATGGTGTGATGGTGTTTTGTGTTGCACTTTTGCGTGATGTGATGGTGTTTGTGTTGTATTTTTGTGTGATGTGATGGTGTTTTTGTGCTGTGTTTTTGTGGTGTGATGGTGTTTTGTGTTGTGTGTTTGTGTTGGCATTTTTGTGTGATGTGACTGTGTTTTTTGTGCTGTGTGTTTGTGTGGTATGATGGTGTTTTTGTGTGGTGTTGGTGTTTTGTGTTGTTGTTTTTTGTGTGGTGTGATGGTGTTTTTTGTGTGGTGTTAGTGTTTTGTTTTGTGTTTTTGTGTGTTATGATGGTGTTTTGTGTTGTGTTTTTTTGGTGTGATGGTGTTTTGTGTTGTGTTTTTGTGTTGCATTTTTGAGTGATGTGATGGTGTTTTGTGTTGTGTTTCTCTGTGTGATGTGATGGTGTTTTGTGTGTGTTTTTTTGTGTGGTGTGGTGGTGTTTGTGTTGGTGATTTTGTGTTGTGATTTTGTGTGGTGATGCTGTATTGCGTGTATTTTGTGTATGTCTGATTTTGTTGGTTTTTGTAGTGTTTTTGTGTGGGTGTGACTGTGTTTTTGTGAGTGTGTATTTGTGGTATGATGGTGTTTTTGGTGTGTGGTGTTGGTGTTTTGTGTTGTGTTATTTGTGTGGTGTGATAGTGTTTGTGTGTTGTGTTTATGTGTTGTGTTTTTGTGTGGTGTGATGGTGTTTTGTGTTGTGTTTATGTGTTGTGTTTTTGTGTGGTGTGGTGGTGGGTTTGAGTCATGTTTTTGTGTGGTGTGATGGTGTTTTGTGTTGCATTTTTGCGTGATGTGATGGTGTTTTGTGTTGTATTGTTGTGTGATGTGATGGTGTTTTTGTGTTGTGTTTTTGTGTTGTGTTTTTGTGTGGTGTGACTGTGTTTTTGTGCTGTGTGTTTGTGTGGTATGATGGTGTTTTTGTGTGGTGTTGGTGTTTTGTGTTGTGTTTTGTGTGTGGTTGTGATTGGTGTTTTTGTGTGGTGTTGGTGTTTTTGTGTTGTGTCTTGTGTGGTGTGATGGTGTTTTGTGTTGTGTTTATGTGGTTGTGTTTTGTGTGGTGTGGTGGTGGTTTTGTGTCATGTTTTTGTGTGGTGTGATGGTGTTTTGTGTTGCATTTTTGCGTGATGTGATGGTGTTTTGTGTTGTGTTCCTGTGTGATGTGATCGTGTTTTGTGTTGTGTTTTTGTGTGGTCTGATGGTGTATTGTGTTGTGTTTTTGTGTGGTGTGATGGTGTTTTGTTGTTGTGTTTTTGTGTGGTGTGATGTGTTTTGTGTTGTGTTTTTGTGTGGTGTGATGATGTTTTGTGTTGTGTTTTTGTGGTGTGATGGTGTTTTGTGTTGCGTTTTGTGCTGCATTTTTGTGTGATGTGGATGGTGTTTTGTGTGGTCTTTATGTGTTGTGTTTTTTGTGTGGTATGATGGTGTTTTGTGTTGTGTTTTTGTGGTGTGTATGGTGTTTTTGTGTTGGTGTGTTTGTGTTGCATTTTTGTGTGGTGTGACTGTGTTTTTGTGCTGTGTGTTGTGTGGTATGATGGTGTTTTTGTGTGGTGTTGGTGTTTTGTGTTGTGTTTTTGTGTGGTGTGATGGTGTTTTGTGTTGTGTTTTTGTGTTGTGTTTTTGTGTGGTGTGATGGTGTTTTGTGTTGTGTTTTTGTGTTGTGTTTTTGTGTGGTGTGATGGTGTTTTTTGTGTTGTGTTTTTGTGGGTGTGATGGTGTTTTGTGTTGTGTTTTTGTGTTGCATTTTGTGTGATGTGATGGTGTTTTATGTTGTGTTTCTGTGTGATGTGATGGTGTTTTGTGTTGTGTTTTTGTGTGGTGTGGTTGTGTTTTGTGTGGTGATTTTGTGTTGTGATTTTGTGTGGTGTGATGCTGTTTTGTGTTGTATTTTTGTGTGATGTGATGGTGTTTTTTGAGTTGTGTTTTTGTGTTGTGTTTTTGTGTGGTGTGACTGTGTTTTTGTGCTGTGTGTTTGTGTGGTATGATGGTGTTTTGTGTGGTGTTTTGGTGTTTTGTGTTGTGTTTTTGTGTGGTGTGATAGTGTTTTGTGTTGTGTTTTATGTGTTTTTGTTTTTTTTGTGTGGTGTGATGGTGTTTTGTTGTTGTGTTTATGTGTTGTGTTTTTGTGTTGTGGTGGTGGTTTTTGTGTCATGTTTTTGTGTGGTGTGATGTGTTTGTGTTGCATTTTTTTGCGTGATTGATGGTGTTTTGGTGTGTTGTATTTTTGTGTGATGTGATGGTGTTTTTGTGTTGTGTTTTTGTGTTGTGTTTTTGTTGTGGTGTGACTGTGTTTTTGTGCTGTGTGTTTGTGTGGTATGATGGTGTTTTTGTGTGGTGTTGGTGTTTTGTGTTGTGTTTTTGTGTGGTGTGATGGTGTTTTTGTGTGGTGTGGTGTTTTGTGTTGTGTTTTTGTGTGGTGTGATGGTGTTTTGTGTTGTGTTTATGTGTTTGTGTTTTTGTGTGGTGTGGTGGTGGTTTTGAGTCATGTTTTTGTGTGGTGTGATGGTGTTTTGTGTTGCATTTTTGCGTGATGTGATGTGTTTGTGTTGTATTGTTGTGTGATGTGATGGTGTTTTTGTGTTGTGTTTTGTGTTGTGTTTTTTGTGTGGTGTGACTGTGTTTTTGTGCGTGTGTTTGTGTGGTATGATGGTGTTTTTGTGTGGTGTTTGTGTTTTGTGTTGTGTTTTTGTGTGGTGTGATGGTGTTTTTGTGTGTGGTGTTGGTGTTTTGTGTTGTGTCTTGTGTGGTGTGATGGTGTTTTGTGTTGTGCTTATGTGTTGTGTTTTTGTGTGGTGTGGTGGTGGTTTTGTGTCATGTTTTTGTGTGGTGTGATGGTGTTTTGGTGGTGCAATTTTGCGTGATGTGATGGTGTTTTGTGTTGTATTTTGTTGTGATGTGATGGTGTTTTTTGTGTTGTGTTTTTGTGTAGTGTTTTTGTGTGATGTGACTGTGTTTTTGAGCTGTGTGTTTGTGTGGTATGATGGTGTTTTTGTGTGGTGTTGGTGTTTTGTGTTGCATTTTTGTGAGAATGAGATGGTGTATTGTGTTGTGTTCCTGTGATGTGATTAGTGTTTTGTGTTTGTTTTTTGTGTGGTGTGATGGTGTATTGTGTTGTGTTTTTGTGTGGTGTGATGGTGTTTTGTTTTGTTTTTGTTTGTGTTGGTTTTGTGTTGTGTTTTTGGTGTGGTGTGATGATGTTTTGTGTTGTGTTTTTGTGGTGTGATGGTGTTTTGTGTTGTGTTTATGTGCAGCTTTTTTGTGTGATGTGATGGTGTTTTGTGTGGTGTTTATGTGTTGTGTTTTTGTTGTGGTATGATGGTGTTTTGTGTTGTGCTTTTTGTGTGTGATGGTGTTTTTGTGTTGTGTGTTTGTGTTGCATTTTTATGTGGATGTGGACTGTGTTTTTGTGCTGTGTGTTTTGTGTGGTATGATGGTGTTTTTGTGTGGTGTTGGTGTTTTGTGTTGTGTTTTTGTGTGGTGTGATGGTGTTTTGTGTTGTGTTTATGTGTTGTGTTTTTGTGTGGTGTGATGGTGTGTGTGTGTTGTGTTTATGTGTTGTGTTTTTGTGTGTTTATGATGGTGTTTTTTGTGTTGTGTTTTTGTGGTGTGATGGTGTTTTGTGGTTGTGTTTTTGTGTTGCTTTTTTGTGTGTGAATGGTGTTTTGTGTTGTGTTTTTGTGTGGTGTGGTGGTGTTTTGTGTTGTGATGTTGTGTTGTGATTTTGTGTGGTTGATGCTGTTTTGTGTTGTACTTTTTGTGGTGATGTGATGGTGTTTTGAGTTTTGTTTTTGTGTTGTGTTTTTGTGTGGTGTGACTGTGTTTTGTGCTGGTGTGTTTGTGTGTATGATGATGTTTTGTGTGGTGTTGGTGTTTTGTGTTGTGTTTTTGTGTGGTGTTATAGTGTTTAGTGTTGTGTTTTTGTGTTGTGTTTTTGTGGTGTGATGGTGTTTTGTTGTGTTTATGTGTTGTGTTTGTGTGTGGTGTGGTGGTGGTTTGTGTCATGTTTTTGTGTGGTGTGATGATGATTGTGCTGTGCATTTTGCGTTATGTGATGGTGTTTTGTGTGTTGTATTTTTGTGTGATTTGATGGTGTTTTTGTGTTGTGTTTTTGTGTGGTGTGATGGTGTTTTGTGTTGTGTTTATGTGTTTGTGTTTTTGTGTGGTGTGTGGTGGTGTTGAGTCATGTTTTGTGTGGTGGTGATGGTGAGTTTGTGTTGCATTTTTGCGTGATGTGATGGTGTTTTGCGTTGTATTTTTGTGGTGGTGAATTGGTGTTTTGTGTTGTGTGTTTGTGTTGGCATTTTTGTGTGATGTGACTGTGTTTTTGTGCTGTGTGTTTGTGTGGTATGATGGTGTTTTTGTGTGGTGTTGCTGTTTGTGTTTGGTTTTTGTGTGCTGTGATGGTGTTTGTGTTGTGCTTATGTGTTGTGTTTTTGTGTGGTGTGATGATGTTTTGTGTTGTGTTTATGTGTTGTGTTTTGTGTGGTATGATGGTGTGTTTGTGTTGTGTTTTTTGTGGTGTGATGCTGTGTTTGTGTTGTGTTTTTTGTGTTGCATTTTTGTGTGATGTGATGGTGTTTTGTGTTTGTGTTTCTGTGTGATGTGATGGTGTTTTGTGTTGTGTTTTTGTGTGGGTGTGGTGGTGTTTTGTGTGTGATTTTATGTTGTGATTTTGTGTGGTGTGATGCAGTTTGTGTTGTATTTTTGTGTGATGTGATGGTGTTTTTGTGTTGTGTGTTTGTGTTGTGTTTTTGTGTGGTGTGACCTGTGTTTTTGTGCTGTGTGTTTGTGTGGTATGATGGTGGTTTTTGTGTGGTGTTGGTGTTTTGTGTTGTGTTTTGTGTGGTGTGATAGTGTTTTGTGTTTGTGTTTATGTGTTGTGTCTTTGTGTGGTGTGATGGTGTTTTGT
This sequence comes from Carcharodon carcharias, assembly GCF_017639515.1. Classification (NCBI taxonomy): domain Eukaryota; kingdom Metazoa; phylum Chordata; class Chondrichthyes; order Lamniformes; family Lamnidae; genus Carcharodon; species Carcharodon carcharias. The sequence goes on from NC_054468.1 coordinate 94,116,785, forward strand.
GTTGTGTTTATGTGTTGTGCTTTTTGTGTGGTGTGGTGGTGGTTTTGAGTCATGTTTTTGTGTGGTGTGATGGTGTTTTGTGTTTGCATTTTTGCGTGATGTGAGTGGTGTTTTGTGTTGTATTTTTGTGTGATGTGATGGTGGTTTTTGTGTTGTGTATTTTGTGTTGTGTTTTTGGTGTGGTGTTGACTGTGTTTTGTGCTGTGTGTTTTGTGTGGTATGATGGTGTTTTTTGTGTGGTGTTGGGTGTTGTTTGTGTTGTGTTCTTGTGTGGTGTGATGGTGTTTTTTGTGTGGTGTTGGTGTTTTGTGTTGTTTTTGTGTGGTGTGATGGTGTTTTGTGTTGTGTTATGTGTTGTGTTTTTGTGTGGTGTGGTGGTGGTTTTTGTGTCATGTTTTTGTATGGTAGTGATGGTGTTTTGTGTTGCACTTTTGCGTGATGTGATGGTGTTTTGTGTTGTATTTTTGTGTGATGTGATGTGTTTTTGTGTTGTGTTTTTGTGGTGAGATGGGTATTTTGTGTTGTGTGTTTGTGTTTGCATTTTTGTTGTGATGTGACTGGTTTTTGTGCTGTGTGTTTGTGTGGTATGATGGTGTTTTTGTGTGGTGTTGGTGTTTTGTGTTGTGTTTTTGTGTGGTGTGATGGTGTTTTTGTGTGGTGTTAGTGTTTTTGTTTGTGTTTTTGTGTGTTATGATGGTGTTTTGTGTTGTGTTTTTGTGGTGTGATGGTGTTTTGTGTTGTGTTTTTTGTTTGTTTTGTTGTGTGGTGTGATGGTGTTTTGTGTTGTGTTTATGTGTTGTGTTTTTGTGTGTTATGATGGTGTTTTTTGTGTTGTGTTTTTTGTGGTGTGATGGTGTTTTTGTGTTGTGTTTTTGTGTTGGCTTTTTGTGTGATGTGTTGGTTTTTGTGTTGTGTTTTTGTGTGATGTGATGGTGTTTTGTGTTGTGTTTTTGTGTGGTGTGGTGGTGTTTTGTGTTGTGATGTTGTGTTGTGATTTTGTGTGGTGTGATTGCTGTTTTGTGTTGTATTTTTGTGTGATGTGATGGTGTTTTTTGTGTTGTGTTTTGTGTTGTGTTTTTGTGTGGTGTGACTGTGTTTTTGTGCTGTGTGTTTGTGTGGTATGATGGTGTTTTTGTGTGGTGTTGGTGTTTTGTGTGTGTGTTTTGTGTGGTGTTATAGTGTTTTGTGTTGTGTTTTATGTGTCATGTTTTTTTGGTGGTGTGATTGTGTTTTTTGTTTGTGTTTTTGTGTGATGTTGATGGTGTGGTCATGTGTTTGGTGTGTTGGGTTTGTGTGTTGCACTTTTGCGTGATGTGATGGTGTTTGTGTTGTATTTTTTGTGTGATGTGATGGTGTTTTTGTGTTGTGTTTTTGTGGTGTGATGGTGGTTTTGTGTTGTGTGTTTGTGTGCATTTTTGTGTGGTGTGACTGTGTTTTTTGTGCTGTGTGTTTGTGTGGTATGATGGTGTTTTTGTGTGGTGTTGGTGTTTTGTGTTTGTGTTTTTTGTGTTGTGTGATTGGTGTTTTTTGTGTGTGTTAGTGGTTTTTGTGTTGTGTTTTTTTGTGTGTTATGATGGTGTTTTGTGTTGTGTTTTTTGTGTGTGATGGTTTTTTTTGGTTTGTGTTTTGTGTTGCATTTTTTGTGTGATGTGATGGTGTTTTTGTGTTGTGTTTCTGTGATGTGGATGGTGTTTTGTGTTGTGTTTTTGTGTGGTGTGGTGGTTTTTTTGTTTTTGTGTTTTGTGTTGTGTTTTTGTGTGTTTGATGGTGTTTTTGTGTTGTGTTTTTGTGTTGTGTTTTTGTGTGGTGTGACTGTGTTTTTGTGATGTGTATTTGTGTGGTATGATGGTGTTTTGTGTGGTGTTGGTGTTTTGTGTTGTGCTTTTGTGTGGTGTGATGGTGTTTTGTGTTGTGTTTATGTGTTGTGTTTTTGTGTGATGTGATGGTGTTTTGTGTTGTGTTTTTTGTGTTTGTGTTTTTTTTTTGTGTGGTGTGGTGGTGGGTTTGTGTGTCCATGTTTTTTGTGTGGTGTGATGGTGTTTGTGTTTTCATTTTTGTGTGATGTGATGGTGTTTTGTGTTGTATTTTTGTGTGATGTGATGGTGTTTTTGTGTTGTGTTTTTGTGTTGTGTTTTTGTGTGGTGTGACTGTGTTTTTTGTGCTGTGTGTTTGTGTGGTATGATGGTGTTTTTGTGTGGTGTTGGTGTTTTGTGTTGTGTTTTTGTGTGTGGTGTGATGGTGTTTTGTGGTGGTGTTGGTGTTTTGTGTTGTGTTCTTTGTGTGGTGTGATGGTGTTTTGTGTGTGTTTATGTGTTGTGTTTTGTGGTGGTGTGGTGGTGGTTTTGTGTCATGTTTTGTGTGGTGTGATGGTGTTTTGTGTTGCATTTTTGCGTGATGTGATGGTGTTTTGTGTTGTGTTCCTGTGTGATGTGATCGTGTTTTGTGTTGTGTTTTTGTGTTGTTCTGATGGTGTTGTGTTGTGTTTTTGTGTGGTGTGATGGTGTTTGTGTTGTGTTTTTGTGTGGTGTGATAGGTGTTTTGTGTTGTGTTTTTGTGTGGTGTGATGATGTTTTGTGTTGTGTTTTTGTGGTGTGATGGTGTTTTTTGTGTTGTGTTTTTGTGTTGCATTTTTGTGTGATGTGTGGTGTTTTTGTGTGGTGTTTTGTGTTGTGTTTTTGTTGTGTGGTGTGTGGTGTTTTGTGTTTTGTGTTTTGTGTGTGATGTGTTTTTGTGTTGTGTGTTTGTGTTGCATTTTTGTGTGATGTGACTGTGTTTTTGTGCTTGTGTTTGTGTGGTATGATGGTGTTTTGTGTGGTGTTGGTGTTTTGTGTTGTGTTTTTGTGTGTGTGATGGTTTTTTGTGTTGTGCTTATGTGTTGTGTTTTGTGTGGTGTGATGGTGTTTTTGTGTTGTGTTTATGTGTTGTGTTTTTGTGTGGTATGATGGTGTTTTGTGTTTGTGTTTTTGTGGTGTGTGTGTTTTGTGTTGGTGTTTTTGTGTTGCATTTTTTGTGTGATGTGATGGTGTTTTATGTTGTGTTTCTGTGTGATGTGATGGTGTTTTTGTGTTGTGTTTTTTGTGGTGTGGTGGTGTTTTGTGTGTGATTTTTATGTTGTGATTTGTGTGGTGTGATGCAGTTTTGTGTTGTATTTTTGTGTGATGTGATGGTGTTTTTGAGTTGTGGTTTTGTGTTGTGTTTTTGTGTGGTGTGACTGTTGTTTTTGTGCTGTGTGTTTGTGTGGTATGATGGTGTTTTTGTGTGGTGTTGGTGTTTTGTGTTGTGTTTTTGTGTGGTGTGATAGTGTTTTGTGTTGTGTTTATGTGTTGTGTTTTTGTGTGGTGTGATGGTGTTTTGTGTTGTGTTTATGTGTTGTGCTTTTGAGTGGTGTGGTGGTGGTTTTGAGTCATGTTTTTGTGTGGTGTGATGGTGTTTTGTGTTGCATTTTTGCGTGATGTGATGGTGTTTTGTGTTGTATTTTTGTGTGATGTGATGGTGGTTTTGTGTTGTGTATTTGTGTTGTGTTTTTGTGTGGTGTGACTGTGTTTTTGTGCTGTGTGTTTGTGTGGTATGATGGTGTTTTTGTGTGGTGTTGGTGTTTTGTGTTGTGTTTTTGTGTGGTGTGATGGTGTTTTTGTGTGGTGTTGGTGTTTTGTGTTGTGTTTTTGTGTGGTGTGATGGTGTTTTGTGTTGTGTTTATGTGTTGTGTTTTTGTGTGGTGTGGTGGTGGTTTTGAGTCATGTTTTTGTGTGGTGTGATGGTGTTTTGTGTTGCATTTTTGCGTGATGTGATGGTGTTTTGTGTTGTATTGTTGTGTGATGTGATGGTGTTTTTGTGTTGTGTTTTTGTGTTGTGTTTTTGTGTGGTGTGACTGTGTTTTTGTGCTGTGTTTGTGTGGTATGATGGTGTTTTTGTGTGGTGTTGGTGTTTTGTGTTGTGTTTTGTGTGGTGTGATGGTGTTTTTGTGTGGTGTTGGTGTTTTGTGTTGTGTCTTTGTGTGGTGTGATGGTGTTTTGTGTTGTGCTTATGTGTTGTGTTTTTGTGTGGTGTGGTGGTGGTTTTGTGTCATGTTTTTGTGTGGTGTGATGGTGTTTTGTGTTGCATTTTTGCGTGATGTGATGGTGTTTTGTGTTGTATTGTTGTGTGATGTGATGGTGTTTTTGTGTTGTGTTTTTGTGTAGTGTTTTTGTGTGATGTGACTGTGTTTTTGAGCTGTGTGTTTGTGTGGTATGATGGTGTTTTTGTGTGGTGTTGGTGTTTTGTGTTGCATTTTTGTGAGAATGAGATGGTGTTTTGTGTTGTGTTCCTGTGTGATGTGATCGTGTTTTGTGTTGTGTTTTTGTGTGGTGTGATGGTGTATTGTGTTGTGTTTTTGTGTGGTGTGATGATGTTTTGTGTTGTGTTTTTCTGTGGTGTGATGGTGTTTTGTGTTGTGTTTTTGTGTGGTGTGATGATGTTTTGTGTTGTGTTTTTGTGGTGTGATGGTGTTTTGTGTTGTGTTTTTGTGCAGCATTTTTGTGTGATGTGATGGTGTTTTGTGTGGTGTTTATGTGTTGTGTTTTTGTGTGGTATGATGGTGTTTTGTGTTGTGTTTTTGTGGTGTGATGGTGTTTTGTGTTGTGTGTTTGTGTTGCATTTTTATGTGATGTGACTGTGTTTTTGTGCTGTGTGTTTGTGTGGTATGATGGTGTTTTTGTGTGGTGTTGGTGTTTTGTGTTGTGTTTTTGTGTGGTGTGATGGTGTTTTGTGTTGTGTTTATGTGTTGTGTTTTTGTGTGGTGTGATGGTGTTTTGTGTTGTGTTTATGTGTTGTGTTTTTGTGTGTATGATGTTTTTTTGTGTTGTGTTTTTGTGGTGTGATGGTGTTTTGTGTTGTGTTTTTGTGTTGCATTTTTGTGTGATGTGATGGTGTTTTGTGTTGTGTTTTTGTGTGGTGTGGTGGTGTTTTGTGTTGTGATGTTGTGTTGTGATTTTGTGTGGTTGATGCTGTTTTGTGTTGTATTTTTGTGTGATGTGATGGTGTTTTTGAGTTTTGTTTTTGTGTTGTGTTTTTGTGTGGTGTGACTGTGTTTTTGTGCTGTGTGTTTGTGTGGTATGATGATGTTTTTGTGTGGTGTTGGTGTTATGTGTTGTGTTTTTGTGTGGTGTTATAGTGTTTTGTGTTGTGTTTTTGTGTTGTGTTTTTGTGTGGTGTGATGGTGTTTTGTGTTGTGTTTATGTGTTGTGTTTTTGTGTGGTGTGGTGGTGGTTTTGTGTCATGTTTTTGTGTGGTGTGATGATGATTTGTGCTGCATTTTTGCGTTATGTGATGGTGTTTTGTGTTGTATTTTTGTGTGATTTGATGGTGTTTTTGTGTTGTGTTTTTGTGTGGTGTGATGGTGTTTTGTGTTGTGTTTATGTGTTGTGTTTTTTGTGTTGGGTGGTGGTGGGTTTTGAGTCATGTTTTTGTGTGGTGTGATGGTGATTTGTGTTGCATTTTTGCGTGATTGTGATGGTGTTTTTGCGTTGTATTTTTGTGGTGTGATGGTGTTTTGTGTTGTGTGTTTGTGTTGCATTTTTGTGTGATGTGACTGTGTTTTTGTGCTGTGTGTTTGTGTGGTATGATGGTGTTTTTGTGTGGTGTTGCTGTTTTGTGTTGTGTTTTTGTGTGCTGTGATGGTGTTTTGTGTTGTGCTTATGTGTTGTGTTTTTGTGTGGTGTGATGATGTTTTGTGTTGTGTTTATGTGTTGTGTTTTTGTGTGGTATGATGGTGTTTTTGTGTTGTGTTTTTGTGGTGTGATGCTGTTTTGTGTTGTGTTTTTGTGTTGCATTTTTGTGTGATGTGATGGTGTTTTATGTTGTGTTTCTGTGTGATGTGATGGTGTTTTGTGTTGTGTTTTTGTGTGGTGTGGTGGTGTTTTGTGTTGTGATTTTATGTTGTGATTTTGTGTGGTGTGATGCAGTTTTGTGGTTGTATTTTTGTGTGATGTGATGGTGTTTTTGTGTTGTGTTTTTGTGTTGTGTTTTTGTGTGGTGTGACTGTGTTTTTGTGCTGTGTGTTTGTGTGGTATGATGGTGTTTTTGTGTGGTGTTGGTGTTTTGTGTTGTGTTTTTGTGTGGTGTGATAGTGTTTTTGTGTTGTGTTTATGTGTTGTGTTTTTGTGTGGTGTGATGGTGTTTTGTGTTGTGTTTATGTGTTGTGCTTTTTGTGTGGTGTGGTGGTGGTTTTGAGTCATGTTTTTGTGTGGTGTTGATGGTGTTTTGTGTTGCATTTTTGCGTGATGTGATGGTGTTTTGTGTTGTATTTTTGTGTGATGTGATGGTGTTTTTGTGTTGTGTATTTTGTGTTGTGTTTTTGTGTGGTGTGACTGTGTTTTTTGTGCTGTGTGTTTGTGTGGTATGATGGTGTTTTTGTGTGGTGTTGGTGTTTTGTGTTGTGTTTCTTGTGTGGTGTGATGGTGTTTTTGTGTGGTGTTGGTGTTTTGTGTTGTGTTTTTGTGTGGTGTGATGGTGTTTTGTGTTGTGTTTATGTGTTGTGTTTTTGTGTGGTGTGGTGGTGGTTTTGTGTCATGTTTTTTATGGTGTGATGGTGTTTTGTGTTGCACTTTTGCGTGATGTGATGGTGTTTTGTGTTGTATTTTTGTGTGATGTGATGGTGTTTTTGTGTTGTGGTTTTTTGTGGTGAGATGGTGTTTTGTGTTGTGTGTTTGTGTTGCATTTTTGTGTGATGTGACTGGTGTTTTTGTGCTGTGTGTTTGTGTGGTATGATTGTGTTTTTGTGTGGTGTTGGTGTTTTGTGTTTGTGTTTTTGTGGTGGTGTGATGGTGTTTTTGTGTGGTTGTTAGTGGTTTTGTGTTGGTGTTTTTGTGTGTTTGATGGTGTTTCGTGTTGTGTTTTTGTGGTGTGATGGTGTTTTGTGTTGGTGTTTATTGTGTTGTGTTTTTGTGTGGTGTGATGGTGTTTTGTGTTGTGTTTATGGTGTTTGTGTTTTGTGTGTTAGATGGTGTTATTTGTGTTGTTGTTTTTGTGGTGTGGATGGTGTTTGTGTGTTGGTGTTTTTGTGTTGCATTTTGTGTGATGTGATGGTGTTTTGTGTTGTATTTCTCTGTGGATGTGATGGTGTTTTGTGTTGTGTTTTTGGTGGTGTGGTGGTGTTTTGTGTTGTGATGTTGTGTTGTGATTTTGTTGTGGTGTGATGCTGGTTTTGTGTTGTGTTTTTGTGTGATGTGATGGTGTTTTTGTGTTGTGTTTTTGTGTGGTGTTTTTGTGTGGTGTGATGTGTTTTTGTGTGTGTGTTTTGTGTGGTATGATGGTGTTTTTGTGTGGTGTTGGTGTTTTGTGTTGTGTTTTTGTGTGGTGTGATAGTGTTTTGTGTTGTGTTTATGTGTTGTGTTTTTGTGTGGTGTGATGGTGTTTTGTGTTGCATTTTTGCGTGATGTGATGGTGTTTTGTGTTGTATTGTTGTGTGATGTGATGGTGTTTTTGTGTTGTGTTTTTGTGTTGTGTTTTTGTGTGGTGTGACTGTGTTTTTGTGCTGTGTGTTTGTGTGGTATGATGGTGTTTTTGTGTGGTGTTGGTGTTTTGTGTTGTGTTTTTGTGTGGTGTGATGGTGTTTTTGTGTGGTGTTGGTGTTTTGTGTTGTGTTTTTGTGTGGTGTGATGGTGTTTTGTGTTGTGTTTATGTGTTGTGTTTTTGTGTGGTGTGGTGGTGGTTTTGTGTCATGTTTTTGTGTGGTGTGATGGTGTTTTGTGTTGCATTTTTGCGTGATGTGATGGTGTTTTGTGTTGTGTTTTTTTTGTGATGTGATGGTGTTTTGTGTTGTGTTTTTGTGTGTTGTGTGGTGTTGTGTTGTTTGTGTGTTTGTGGTGTGATGTTGTTTTGGTGGTGGTGTTTTTGTGTTGTGTTTTTGTGTGGTGTGATTGTGTTTTGTGTTTGTGTTTTTTGTGTTGTGTTTTTGTGTGTTATGATGGTGTTTTTTGTGTTGTGTTTTTGTGTGGTGTGATGGTGTTTTGTGTTGTGTTTTTGTGTTGCATTTTTGTGTGATGTGATGGTGTTTTGTGTTGTGTTTCTGTGTGATGTGATGGTGTTTTGTGTTGTGTTTTTGTGGGTGTGGTGGTGTGTTTTGTGTTTTGTGATGGTTGTGTTGTGTGATTTTTGTGTGTGTGATGCTGTTTTGTGTTGTATTTTTGTGTGATGTGATGGTGTTTTTGTGTTGTGTTTTGTGTTGTGTTTTTGTGTGGTGTGACTGTGTTTTTGTGTGGTGTTTGTGTGGTATGATGGTGTTTTTTGTGTGGTGTTGGTGTTTTGTGTTGTGTTTTTGTGTGGTGTGATAGTGTTTTGTGTTGTGTTTATGTGTTGTGTTTTTGTGTGGTGTGATGGTGTTTTGTGTTGTATTTTTGTGTGATGTGATGGTGTTTTGTGTTGTATTGTTGTGTGATGTGATGGTGTTTTTTGTGTTGTGTTTTTGTGTTGTGTTTTTGTGTGGTGTGACTGTGTTTTTGTGCTGTGTGTTTGTGTGGTGTGATGGTGTTTTTGTGTGGTGTTGGTGTTTTGTGTTGTGTTTTTGTGTGTGGTGTGATGGTGTTTTTGTGTGGTGTTGGTGTTTGTGTTGTGTTTTTGTGTGGTGTGATGGTGTTTTGTGTTGTGTTTATGTGTTGTGTTTTTGTGTGGTGTGGTGGTGGTTTTGTGTCATGTTTTTGTGTGGTGTGATGGTGTTTTGTGTTGCATTTTTGCGTGATGTGATGGTGTTTTGTGTTGTGTTCCTGTGTGATGTGATCGTGTTTTGTGTTGTGTTTTGTGTGGTGTGATGGTGTATTGTGTTGTGTTTTGTGTGGTGTGATGGTGTTTTGTGTTGTGTTTTTGTGTGGTGTGATGGTGTTTTGTGTTGTGTTTTTGTGTGGTGTGATGATGTTTTGTGTTGTGTTTTTGTGGTGTGATGGTGTTTTGTGTTGCGTTTTTGTGCTGCATTTTTGTGTGATGTGATGGTGTTTTGTGTGGTCTTTATGTGTTGTGTTTTTGTGTGGTATGATGGTGTTTTGTGTTGTGTTTTTGTGGTGAGATGGTGTTTTGTGTTGTGTGTTTGTGTTGCATTTTTGTGTGATGTGACTGTGTTTTTGTGCTGTGTGTTTGTGTGGTATGATGGTGTTTTTGTGTGGTGTTGGTGTTTTGTGTTGTGTTTTTGTGTGGTGTGATGGTGTTTTGTGTTGTGCTTATGTGTTGTGTTTTTGTGTGGTGTGATGATGTTTTGTGTTGTGTTTATGTGTTGTGTTTTTGTGTGGTATGATGGTGTTTTGTGTTGTGTTTTTGTGGTGTGATGGTGTTTTGTGTTGTGTTTTTGTGTTGCATTTTTGTGTGATGTGATGGTGTTTTATGTTGTGTTTCTGTGTGATGTGATGGTGTTTTGTGTGGTGTTTATGTGTTGGGTTTTTGTGTGGTATGATGGTGTTTTGTGTTGTGATTTTATGTTGTGATTTTGTGTGGTGTGATGCGTTTTGTGTTGTATTTTTGTGTGATGTGATGGTGTTTTTGAGTTGTGTTTTTTGTGTTGTGTTTTTGTGTGGTGTGACTGTGTTTTTGTGCTGTGTGTTTGTGTGGTATGATGGTGTTTTTGTGTGGTGTTGGTGTTTTGTGTTGTGTTTTTGTGTGGTGTGATAGTGTTTTGTGTTGTGTTTTATGTGTTGTGTTTTGTGTGGTGTGATGGTGTTTTGTGTTGTGTTTATGTGTTGTGCTTTTGAGTGGTGTGGTGGTGGTTTTGCGTCATGTTTTTGTGTGGTGTGATGGTGTTTTGTGTTGCATTTTTGCGTGATGTGATGGTGTTTTGTGTTGTAATTTTTGTGTGATGTGATGGTGGTTTTGTGTTGGTGTATTGTGTTGTGTTTTTGTGTGGTGTGACTGTGTTTTTTGTGCTGTGTGTTTGTGTGGTATGATGGTGTTTTTGTGTGGTGTTGGTGTTTTGTGTTGTGTTTTTGTGTGGTGTGATGGTGTTTTTGTGTGGTGTTGGTGTTTTGTGTTGTGTTTTTGTGTGGTGTGATGGTGTTTTGTGTTGTGTTTCTGTGTTGTGTTTTTGTGTGGTGTGGTGGTGGTTTTGAGTCATGTTTTTGTGTGGTGTGATGGTGTTTTGTGTTGCATTTTTGCGTGATGTGATGGTGTTTTGTGTTGTATTTTTGTGTGATGTGATGGTGTTTTTGTGTTGTGTTTTTTGTTTGTGTTTTTGTGTGGTGTGACTGTGTTTTTGTGCTGTGTTTTTGTGTGGTATGATGGTGTTTTTGTGTGGTGTTGGTGTTTTGTGTTGTGTTTTTGTGTGGTGTGATGGTGTTTTTGTGTGGTGTTGGTGTTTTGTGTTGTGTCTTTGTGTGGTGTGATGGTGTTTTGTGTTGTCTTGTTGTGTTTTGTGTGGTGTGTGGTGGTTTTGTGTCATGTTTTGTGTGGTGTGATGGTGTTTTGTGTTGCATTTTTGCGTGATGTGATGGTGTTTTGTTGTATTGTTGTGTGATGTGATGTGTTTTTGTGTTGTGTTTTGTGTAGTGTTTTGTGTGATGTGACTGTGTTTTTGAGCTGTGTGTTTGTGTGGTATGATGGTGTTTTTGTGTGGTGTTGGTGTTTTGTGTTGCATTTTTGTGAGAATGAGATGGTGTTTTGTGTTGTGTTCCTGTGTGATGTGATCGTGTTTTGTGTTGTGTTTCTGTGTGGTGTGATGGTGTATTGTGTTGTGTTTTTGTGTGGTGTGATGATGTTTTGTGTTGTGTTTTTCTGTGGTGTGATGGTGTTTTGTGTTGTGTTTTTGTGTGGTGTGATGATGTTTTGTGTTGTGTTTTTGTGGTGTGATGGTGTTTTGTGTTGTGTTTTTGTGCAGCATTTTTGTGTGATGTGATGGTGTTTTGTGTGGTGTTTATGTGTTGTGTTTTTGTGTGGTATGATGGTGTTTTGTGTTGGTCTTTTTGTGTGTGATGGTGTTTTGTGTTGTGTGTTTGTGTTGCATTTTTATGTGATGTGACTGTGTTTTTGTGCTGTGTGTTTGTGTGGTATGATGGTGTTTTTGTGTGGTGTTGTTGTTTTGTGTTGTGTTTTTGTGTGGTGTGATGGTGTTTTGTGTTGTGTTTATGTGTTGTGTTTTTGTGTGGTGTGATGGTGTTTTGTGTTGTGTTTATGTGTTGTGTTTTGTGTGTTATGATGGTGTTTTTGTGTTGTGTTTTTGTGGTGTGATGGTGTTTGTGTTGTTTTGTGTTGCATTTTTTGTGTGATGTGAATGGTGTTTTGGTGTTGTGTTTTTGTGTGGTGTGGTGGTGTTTTTGTGTTGTGATGTTGTGTTGTGATTTTGTGTGGTTGATGCTGTTTTGTGTTGTACTTTTGTGTGATGTGATGGTGTTTTTGAGTTTTGTTTTTGTGTTGTGTTTTTGTGTGGTGTGACTGTGTTTTTGTGCTGTGTGTTTGTTTGGTATGATGATGTTTTTTTGTGTGGTGTTGGTGTTTGTGTTGTGTTTTTGTGTGGTGTTATAGTGTTTTGTGTTGTGTTATTTGTGTGGATGGATGGATGGTGTTTTGTGTTGTGTTTATGTGTTGTGTTTTTGTGTGGTGTGGGTGGTGGTTTTGTGTCATGTTTTTGTGTGGTGTGATGATGATTTGTGCTGCATTTTTGCGTTATGTGATGGTGTTTTGTGTTGTATTTTTGTGTGATTGATGGTGTTTTTGTGTTGTGTTTTTGTGTGTGTGATGGTGTTTTGTGTTGTGTTTATGTGTTGTGTTTTTGTGTGGTGTTGGTGGTTTGTGTCATGTTTTTGTGTGGTGTGATGGTGATTTGTGTGCATTTTGCGTGATGTGATGGTGTTTTGTGTTGTTTTTTTGTGTGTGATGGTGTTTTGTGTTGTGTGTTTGTGTTGCATTTTTGTGTGATGTGATGTGTTTTTGTGCTGTGTGTTTGTGTGGTATGATGGTGTTTTTGTGTGGTGTTGTGTTTTTGTGTTGTGTTTTTGTGTGGTGTGATGGTGTTTTTTGTGTTGTGCTTATGTGTTGTGTTTTTGTGTGGTGTGATGTGTTTTGTGTTGTGTTTATGTGTTGTGTTTTTTTGTGTGGTATGATGGTGTTTTGTGTTGTGTTTTTGTGGTGTGATGGTGTTTTGTGTTGTGTTTTTGTGTTGCATTTTTGTGTGATGATGATGGTGTTTTATGTTGTGTTTCTGTGTGATGTGATGGTGTTTTGTGTTGTGTTTTTGTGTGGTGTGGTGGTGGTTTTGTTGTTGTGATTTTATGTTGTGATTTTGTGTGGTGTGATGCAGTTTTGTGTTGTATTTTGTGTGATGTGATGGTGTTTTTGTGTTGTGTTTTTGTGTTGTGTTTTGTGTGGTGTGACTGTGTTTTTGTGCTGTGTGTTTGTGTGGTACGATGGTGTTTTGTGTGGTGTTGGTGTTTTGTGTTGTGTTTTTGTGTGGGTGTGATAGTGTTTTGTGTTGTGTTTATGTGTGTGTTTTTGTGTGGTGTGATGGTGTTTTGTGTTGTGTTTATGTGTTGTGCTTTTGTGTGGTGTGGTGGTGGTTTTGAGTCATGTTTTTGGTGTGGTGTGATGGTGTTTTGTGTTGCATTTTTGCGTGATGTGATGGTGTTTTGTGTTGTATTTTTGTGTGATGTGATGGTGTTTTGGTGTTGTGTTTTTGTGTTGTGTTTTTGTGTGTGTGTGACTGTGTTTTTGTGCTGTGTGTTTGTGTGGTATGATGGTGTTTTTGTGTGGTGTTGGTGTTTTGTGTTGTGTTCTTGTGTGGTGTGATGGTGTTTTTGTGTGGTGTTGGTGTTTTGTGTTGTGTTTTTGTGTGGTGTGATGGTGTTTTTGTGTTGTGTTTTATGTGTTGTGTTTTTGTGTGGTGTGGTGGTGGTTTTGTGTCATGTTTTTGTATGGTGTGATGGTGTTTTGTGTTGCACTTTTGCGTGATGTGATGGTGTTTTGTGTTGTATTTTTGTGTGATGTGATGGTGTTTTTGTGTTGTGTTTTTGTGGTGAGATGGTGTTTTGTGTTGTGTGTTTGTGTTGCATTTTTGTGTGATGTGACTGTGTTTTTGTGCTGTGTGTTTGTGTGGTATGATGGTGTTTTTGTGTGGTGTTGGTGTTTTGTGTTGTGTTTTTGTGTGGTGTGATGGTGTTTTTTGTGTGGTGTTAGTGTTTTGTGTTGTGTTTTTGTGTGTTATGATGGTGTTTCGTGTTGTGTTTTTGTGGTGTGATGGTGTTTTGTGTTGTGTTTTTGTGTTGCATTTTTGAGTGATGTGATGGTGTTTTGTGTTGTGTTTCTGTGTGATGTGATGGTGTTTTGTGGTGTGTTTTTGTGTGGTGTGGTGGTGTTTTGTGTTGTGATTTTGTGTTGTGATTTTGTGTGGTGTGATGCTGTTTTGTGTTGTATTTTTGTGTGATGTGATGGTGTTTTTGTGTGGTGTTGGTGTTTTGTGTTGTGTTTTTGTGTGGTGTGACTGTGTTTTTGTGATGTGTATTTGTGTGGTATGATGGTGTTTTTGTGTGGTGTTGGTGTTTTGTGTTGTGTTTTTGTGTGGTGTGATAGTGTTTTGTGTTGTGTTTATGTGTTGTGTTTTTGTGTGGTGTGATGGTGTTTTGTGTTGTGTTTATGTGCTGTGCTTTTGTGTGGTGTGGTGGTGGTTTGAGTCATGTTTTTGTGTGGTGTGATGGTGTTTTGTGTTGCATTTTGCGTGATGTGAGGGTGTTTTGTGTGTGTATTTTTGTGTGATTGATGGTGTTTTTGTGTTGTGTTTTGTGTTGTGTTTTTGTGTGGTGTGACTGTGTTTTTGTGCTGTGTGTTTGTGTGGTATGATGGTGTTTTTGTGTGGTGTTGGTGTTTTTGTGCTGTGTTTTTGTGTGTGTGATGGTGTTTTGTGTGGTGTTGGTGTTTTGTGTTGTGTTTTTGTGTGGTGTGAGGTGTTTTGTGGTTGTGTTTATGTGTGTTGTTTTGTGTGTGTGGTGGTGGTTTTGTGTCATGTTTTTGTATGGTGTGATGGTGTTTGTGTTGCACTTTTGCGTGATGTGATGGTGTTTTGTGTTGTATTTTTGTGTGATGTGATGGTGTTTTTGTGTTGTGTTTTTGTGGTGTGATGGTGTTTTGTGTTGTGTGTTTGTGTTGCATTTTGTGTGATGTGACTGTGTTTTTGTGCGTGTGTTTGTGTGGTATGATGGTGTTTTGTGTGGTGTTGGTGTTTGTGTTGTGTTTTTGTGTGGTGTGATGGTGTTTTGTGTGGTGTTAGTGTTTTGTGTTGTGTTTTTGTGTGTTATGATGGGTTTTGTGTTGTGTTTTTGTGGTGTGATGGTGTTTTGTGTTGTGTTTTTGTGTTGCATTTTTGAGTGATGTGATGGTGGTTTTGTGTTGTGTTTCTGTGTGATGTGATGGTGTTTTGTGTGTGTTTTTGTGTGGTGTGGTGGTGTTTTGTGTTGTGATTTTGTGTTGTGATTTTGTGTGGTGTGATGCTGTTTTGTGTTGTATTTTTGGTGTGATGTGATGGGTGTTTTTTGTGTTGTGTTTTTTGTAGTGTTTTTGTGTGGTGTGACTGTGTTTTTGTGATGTGTATTTGTGTGGTATGATGGTGTTTTTGTGTGGTGTTGGTGTTTTGTGTTGTGTTTTTGTGTGGTGTGATAGTGTTTTGTGTTGTGTTTAGGTGTTGTGTTTTTGTGTGGTGTGACGGTGTTTTGTGTTGTGTTTTCTGTGTTGTGTTTTTGTGTGGTGTGGTGGTGGTTTTGAGTCATGTTTTGTGTGGTGTGATGGTGTTTTGTGTTGCATTTGTGCGTGATGTGATGGTGTTTTGTGTTGTATTGTTGTGTGATGTGATGTGTTGTGTTGTTTTTGTGTTGTGTTTTTGTGGTGTGATGGTGTTTTGTGTTGTGTGTTTGTGTGGTATGATGGTGTTTTTGTGTGGTGTTGGTGTTTTGTGTTGTGTTTTTGTGTGGTGTGATAGTGTTTTGTGTTGTGTTTATGTGTTGTGTTTTTGTGTGGTGTGGTGGTGGGTTTGAGTCATGTTTTTGTGTGGTGTGATGGTGTTTTGTGTTGCATTTTTGCGTGATGTGATGGTGTTTTGTGTTGTGTTTCCTGTTGATGTGATCGTGTTTTGTGTTGTGTTTTTTGTGTGGTGTGATGGTGTATTGTGTTGTGTTTTTGTGTGGTGTGATGGTGTTTTGTGTTGTGTTTTTGTGTGGTGTGATGGTGTTTTGTGTTGTGTTTTTGTGTGGTGTGATGATGTTTGTGTTGTGTTTTTGTGGTGTGATGGTGTTTTGTGTTGCGTTTTTGTGCTGCATTTTTGTGTGATGTGATGGTGTTTTGTGTGGTCTTTATGTGTTGTGTTTTTGTGTGGTATGATGGTGTTTTGTGTTGTGTTTTTGAGGTGTGATGGGTGTTTTTGTGTTGTGTGTTTGTGTTGCATTTTTCTGTGATGTGACTGTGTTTTGTGCTGTGTGTTTGTGTGGTATGGTGGTGTTTTTGTGGTGTTGGTGTTTTGTGTTGTGTTTTGTGTGGTGTGATGGTGTTTTGTGTTGTGTTTATGTGTTGTGTTTTGTGTGGTGTGATGGTGTTTTGTGTTGTGTTTATGTGTTGTGTTTTTGTGTGTTATGATGGTGTTTTTGTGTTGTGTTTTTGTGGTGTGATGGGGTTTTGTGTTGTGTTTTTGTGTTGCATTTTTGTGTGATGTGATGGGTGTTTTGTGTTGGTGTTTCTCTGTGATGTGATGGTGTTTTGTGTTGTGTTTTTGTGTGGTGTGGTGTGTTTTGTGTTGTGATGTTGTGTTTGTGATTTTTGTGTGGTGTGATGCTGTTTTGTGTTGTATTTTTGTGTGATTGTGATGGTGTTTTTTGAGTTGTGTTTTTGTGTGTGTTTTTGTGTGGTGTGACTGTGTTTTTTGCTGTGTGTTTGTGTGGTAGATGATGTGTTTTTGTGTGGTGTTGGGTGTTTGTGTTGTGTTTTTGTGTGGTGTGATAGTGTTTTGTGTTGTGTTTATGTGTCATGTTTTTGTGTGGTGTGATGGTGTTTTGTGTTGCATTTTTGCGAGATGTGATGGTGTTTTGTGTTGCATTGTTGTGTGATGTGATGGTGTTTTTGTGTTGTGTTTTTGTGGTGTGATGGTGTTTTGTGTTGTGTGTTTGTGTTGCATTTTTGTGTGATGTGACTGTGTTTTTGTGCTGTGTGTTTGTGTGGTATGATGGTGTTTTTGTGTGGTGTTGGTGTTTTGTGTTGTGTTTTTTGTGTGTGTGATGGTGTTTTTGTGTGGTGTAGTGTTTTGTGTTGTGTTTTTTGTGTGTTATGATGGTGTTTTGTGTGTGTTTTTTTGTGGTGTGATGGTGTTTTTGTGTTGTGTTTTGTGTTGCATTTTGAGTGATGTGATGGTGTTTTGTGGTTGTGTTTCTGTGTGATGTGATGGTGTTTTGTGTTGTGTTTTTGTGTGGTGTGGTGGTGTTTTGTGTTGTGATTTTGTGTTGTGATTTTGTGTGGTGTGATGCTGTTTTGTGTTGTATTTTTTGTGTGATGTGATTGTTGTTTTTTGTGTTGTGTTTTTGTGTTGTGTTTTTGTGTGGTGTGACTGTGTTTTTGTGATGTGTATTTGTGTGGTATGATGGTGTTTTTGTGTGGTGTTGGTGTTTGTGTTGTGTTTTTGTGTGGTGTGATAGTGTTTTGTGTTGTGTTTTATGGTTGTGTTTTTGTGTGGTGTGACGGTGTTTGTGTTGTGTTTCTGTGTTGTGTTTTTGTGTGGTGTGGTGGTGGTTTTGAGTCATGTTTTTGTGTGGTGTGATGGTGTTTGTGTTGCATTTGTGCGTGATGTGATGGTGTTTTGTGTTGTATTGTTGTGTGATGTGATGGTGTTTTTGTGTTGTGTTTTTGTGTTGTGTTTTTGTGTGGTGTGACTGTGTTTTTGTGCTGTGTGTTTGTGTGGTATGATGGTGTTTTTGTGTGGTGTTGGTGTTTTGTGTTGTGTTTTTGTGTGGTGTGATGGTGTTTTGTGTTGTGTTTATGTGTTGTGTTTTTGTGTGGTGTGGTGGTGGTTTTGTGTCATGTTTTTGTGTGGTGTGATGGTGTTTTGTGTTGCATTTTTGCGTGATGTGATGGTGTTTTGTGTTGTGTCCTGTGTGATGTGATCAGTGTTTTGTGTTGTGTTTTTGTGTGGTGTGATGGTGTATTGTGTTGTGTTTTTGTGTGGTGTGATGGTGTTTTGTGTTGTGTTTTTGTGTGGTGTGATGGTGTTTTGTGTTGTGTTTTTGTGTGGTGTGATGATGTTTTGTGTTGTGTTTTTTGTGGTGTGATGGTGTTTTGTGTTGCGTTTTTGTGCTGCATTTTGTGTGATGTGATGGTGTTTTGTGTGGTCTTTATGTGTTGTGTTTTTGTGTGGTATGATGGTGTTTTGTGTTGTGTTTTTGAGGTGTGATGGTGTTTTTGTGTTGTGTGTTTGTGTTGCATTTTTCGTGTGATGTGACTGTGTTTTTGTGCTGTGTGTTTGTGTGGTATGGTGTGTTTTTGTGTGGTGTTGGTGTTTTGTGTTGTGTTTTTGTGTGGTGTGATGGTGTTGTGTGTTGTGTTTATGTGTTGTGTTTTTTGTGTGGTGTGATGGTGTTTTGTGTTGGGTTTATGTGTTGTGTTTTTGTGTGTTATGATGGTGTTTTGTGTTGTGTTTTTGTGGTGTGATGGTGTTTTGTGTTGTGTTTTTGTGTTGCATTTTGTGTGATGTGATGGTGTTTGTGTTGTGTTTCTCTGTGAGTGATGGTGTTTTGTGTTGTGTTTTTGTGTGGTGTGGTGGTGTTTTGTGTTGTGATGTTGTGTTGTGATTTTGTGTGGTGTGATGCTGTTTTGTGTTGTATTTTTGTGTGATGTGATGGTGTTTTTGAGTTGTGTTTTTGGTGTTGTGTTTTTGTGTGGTGTGACTGTGTTTTTGTGCTGTGTGTTTGTGTGGTATGATGGTGTTTTTGTGTGGTGTTGGTGTTTTGTGTTGTGTTTTTGTGTGGTGTTATAGTGTTTTGTGTTGTGTTTATGTGTCATGTTTTTGTGTGGTGTGATGGTGTTTTGTGTTGTGTTTATGTGTTGTGTTTTTGTGTGGTGTGGTGGTGGTTTTGTGTCATGTTTTTGTGTGGTGTGATGATGATTTGTGCTGCATTTTTGCGTTATGTGATGGTGTTTTGTGTTGTATTTTTGTGTGATGTGATGGTGTTTTTGTGTTGTGTTTTTGTGTTGTGTTTTTGTGTGGTGTGACTGTGTTTTTGTGCTGTGTGTTTGTGTGGTATGATGGTGTTTTTGTGTGGTGTTGGTGTTTTGTGTTGTGTTTTTGTGTGGTGTGATGGTGTTTTTGTGTGGTGTTAGTGTTTTGTGTTGTGTTTTTGTGTGTTATGATGGTGTTTCGTGTTGTGTTTTTGTGGTGTGATGGTGTTTTGTGTTGTGTTTTTGTGTTGCATTTTTGAGTGATGTGATGGTGTTTTGTGTTGTGTTTCTGTGTGATGTGATGGTGTTTTGTGTTGTGTTTTTGTGTGGTGTGGTGGTGTTTTGTGTTGTGATTTTGTGTTGTGATTTTGTGTGGTGTGATGCTGTTTTGTGTTGTATTTTTGTGTGATGTGATGGTGTTTTTGTGTTGTGTTTTTGTGTTGTGTTTTTGTGTGGTGTGACTGTGTTTTTGTGATGTGTATTTGTGTGGTATGATGGTGTTTTTGTGTGGTGTTGGTGTTTTGTGTTGTGTTTTTGTGTGGTGTGATAGTGTTTTGTGTTGTGTTTATGTGTTGTGTTTTTGTGTGGTGTGACGGTGTTTTGTGTTGTGTTTCTGTGTTGTGTTTTTGTGTGGTGTGGTGGTGGTTTTGAGTCATGATTTTGTGTGGTGTGATGGTGTTTTGTGTTGCATTTGTGCGTGATGTGATGGTGTTTTGTGTTGTATTGTTGTGTGATGTGATGGTGTTTTTGTGTTGTGTTTTTGTGTTGTGTTTTTGTGTGGTGTGACTGTGTTTTTGTGCTGTGTGTTTGTGTGGTATGATGGTGTTTTTGTGTGGTGTTGGTGTTTTGTGTTGTGTCTTTGTGTGGTGTGATGGTGTTTTGTGTTGTGTTTATGTGTTGTGTTTTTGTGTGGTGTGGTGGTGGTTTTGTGTCATGTTTTTGTGTGGTGTGATGGTGTTTTGTGTTGCATTTTTGCGTGATGTGATGGTGTTTTGTGTTGTGTTCCTGTGTGATGTGATCGTGTTTTGTGTTGTGTTTTTGTGTGGTGTGATGGTGTATTGTGTTGTGTTTTTGTGTGGTGTGATGGTGTTTTGTGTTGTGTTTTTGTGTGGTGTGATGGTGTTTTGTGTTGTGTTTTTGTGTGGTGTGATGATGTTTTGTGTTGTGTTTTTGTGGTGTGATGGTGTTTTGTGTTGCGTTTTTGTGCTGCATTTTTGTGTGATGTGATGGTGTTTTGTGTGGTCTTTATGTCTTGTGTTTTTGTGTGGTATGATGGTGTTTTGTGTTGTGTTTTTGAGGTGTGATGGTGTTTTGTGTTGTGTGTTTGTGTTGCATTTTTCTGTGATGTGACTGTGTTTTTGTGCTGTGTGTTTGTGTGGTATGGTGGTGTTTTTGTGTGGTGTTGGTGTTTTGTGTTGTGTTTTTGTGTGGTGTGATGGTGTTTTGTGTTGTGTTTATGTGTTGTGTTTTTGTGTGGTGTGATGGTGTTTTGTGTTGTGTTTATGTGTTGTGTTTTTGTGTGTTATGATGGTGTTTTTGTGTTGTGTTTTTGTGGTGTGATGGTGTTTTGTGTTGTGTTTTTGTGTTGCATTTTTGTGTGATGTGATGGTGATTTGTGTTGTGTTTCTCTGTGATGTGATGGTGTTTTGTGTTGTGTTTTTGTGTGGTGTGGTGGTGTTTTGTGTTGTGATGTTGTGTTGTGATTTTGTGTGGTGTGATGCTGTTTTGTGTTGTATTTTTGTGTGATGTGATGGTGTTTTTGAGTTGTGTTTTTGTGTTGTGTTTTTGTGTGGTGTGACTGTGTTTTTGTGCTGTGTGTTTGTGTGGTATGATGGTGTTTTTGTGTGGTGTTGGTGTTTTGTGTTGTGTTTTTGTGTGGTGTTATAGTGTTTTGTGTTGTGTTTATGTGTCATGTTTTTGTGTGGTGTGATGGTGTTTTGTGTTGTGTTTATGTGTTGTGTTTTTGTGTGGTGTGGTGGTGGTTTTGTGTCATGTTTTTGTGTGGTGTGATGATGATTTGTGCTGCATTTTTGCGTTATGTGATGGTGTTTTGTGTTGTATTTTGTGTGATTTGATGGTGTTTTTGTGTTGTGTTTTTGTGTGGTGTGATGGTGTTTTGTGTTGTGTTTATGTGTTGTGTTTTTGTGTGGTGTGGTGGTGGTTTTGAGTCATGTTTTTGTGTGGTGTGATGGTGATTTGTGTTGCATTTTTGCGTGATGTGATGGTGTTTTGCGTTGTATTTTTGTGGTGTGATGGTGTTTTGTGTTGTGTGTTTGTGTTGCATTTTTGTGTAATGTGACTGTGTTTTTGTGCTGTGTGTTTGTGTGGTATGATGGTGTTTTTGTGTGGTGTTGGTGTTTTGTGTTGTGTTTTTGTGTGCTGTGATGGTGTTTTGTGTTGTGCTTATGTGTTGTGTTTTTGTGTGGTGTGATGATGTTTTGTGTTGTGTTTATGTGTTGTGTTTTTGTGTGGTATGATGGTGTTTAGTGTTGTGTTTTTGTGGTGTGATGGTGTTTTGTGTTGTGTTTTTGTGTTGCATTTTTGTGTGATGTGATGGTGTTTTATGTTGTGTTTCTGTGTGATGTGATGGTGTTTTGTGTTGTGTTTTTGTGTGGTGTGGTGGTGTTTTGTGTTGTGATTTTATGTTGTGATTTTGTGTGGTGTGATGCAGTTTTGTGTTGTATTTTTGTGTGGTGTGACTGTGTTTTTGTGCTGTGTGTTTGTGTCGTATGATGGTGTTTTTGTGTGGTGTTGGTGTTTTGTGTTGTGTCTTTGTGTGGTGTGATGGTGTTTTGTGTTGTGTTTATGTGCTGTGCTTTTGTGTGGTGTGGTGGTGGTTTTGAGTCATGTTTTTGTGTGGTGTGATGGTGTTCTGTGTTGCATTTTTGCGTGATGTGATGGTGTTTTGTGTTGTATTTTTGCGTGATGTGATGGTGTTTTGTGTTGTGTTTTTGTGTTGTGTTTTTGTGTGGTGTGACTGTGTTTTTGTGCTGTGTGTTTGTGTGGTATGATGGTGTTTTTGTGTGGTGTTGGTGTTTTGTGCTGTGTTTTTGTGTGGTGTGATGGTGTTTTTGTGTGGTGTTGGTGTTTTGTGTTGTGTTTTTGTGTGGTGTGATGGTGTTTTGTGTTGTGTTTATGTGTTGTGTTTTTGTGTGGTGTGGTGGTGGTTTTGTGTCATGTTTTTGTATGGTGTGATGGTGTTTTGTGTTGCACTTTTGCGTGATGTGATGGTGTTTTGTGTTGTATTTTTGTGTGATGTGATGGTGTTTTTGTGTTGTGTTTTTGTGGTGTGATGGTGTTTTGTGTTGTGTGTTTGTGTTGCATTTTTGTGTGATGTGACTGTGTTTTTGTGCTGTGTGTTTGTGTGGTATGATGGTGTTTTTGTGTGGTGTTGGTGTTTTGTGTTGTGTTTTTGTGTGGTGTGATGGTGTTTTTGTGTGGTGTTAGTGTTTTGTGTTGTGTTTTTGTGTGTTATGATGGTGTTTTGTGTTGTGTTTTTGTGGTGTGATGGTGTTTTGTGTTGTGTTTTTGTGTTGCATTTTTGAGTGATGTGATGGTGTTTTGTGTTGTGTTTCTGTGTGATGTGATGGTGTTTTGTCTTGTGTTTTTTGTGTGGTGTGGTGGTGTTTTGTGTTGTGATTTTGTGTTGTGATTTTGTGTGGTGTGATGCTGTTTTGTGTTGTATTTTTGTGTGATGTGATGATGTTTTTGTGTTGTGTTTTTTGTAGTGTTTTTGTGTGGTGTGACTGTGTTTTTGTGATGTGTATTTGTGTGGTATGATGGTGTTTTTGTGTGGTGTTGGTGTTTTGTGTTGTGTTTTTGTGTGGTGTGATAGTGTTTTGTGTTGTGTTTATGTGTTGTGTTTTTGTGTGGTGTGACGGTGTTTTGTGTTGTGTTTATGTGTTGTGTTTTTGTGTGGTGTGGTGGTGGGTTTGAGTCATGTTTTTGTGTGGTGTGATGGTGTTTTGTGTTGCATTTTTGCGTGATGTGATGGTGTTTTGTGTTGTATTGTTGTGTGATGTGATGGTGTTTTTGTGTTGTGTTTTTGTGTTGTGTTTTTGTGTGGTGTGACTGTGTTTTTGTGCTGTGTGTTTGTGTGGTATGATGGTGTTTTTGTGTGGTGTTGGTGTTTTGTGTTGTGTCTTTGTGTGGTGTGATGGTGTTTTGTGTTGTGTTTATGTGTTGTGTTTTTTGTGTGGTGTGGTGGTGGTTTTGTGTCATGTTTTTGTGTGGTGTGATGGTGTTTTGTGTTGCATTTTGTGTGATGTGATGGTGTTTTGTGTTGTGTTCCTGTGTGATGTGATCGTGTTTTGTGTTGTGTTTTTGTGTGGTGTGATGGTGTATTGTGTTGTGTTTTTGTGTGGTGTGATGGTGTTTTGTGTTGTGTTTTTGTGTGGTGTGATGGTGTTTTGTGTTGTGTTTTTGTGTGGTGTGATGATGTTTTGTGTTGTGTTTTTTGTGGTGTGATGGTGTTTTGTGTTGCGTTTTTGTGCTGCATTTTTGTGTGATGTGATGGTGTTTTGTGTGGTCTTTATGTGTTGTGTTTTTGTGTGGTATGATGGTGTTTTGTGTTGTGTTTTTGAGGTGTGATGGTGTTTTGTGTTGTGTGTTTGTGTTGCATTTTTCTGTGATGTGACTGTGTTTTTGTGCTGTGTGTTTGTGTGGTATGGTGGTGTTTTTGTGTGGTGTTGGTGTTTTGTGTTGTGTTTTTGTGTGGTGTGATGGTGTTTTGTGTTGTGTTTATGTGTTGTGTTTTTGTGTGTTGTGATGGTGTTTTGTGTTGTGTTTATGTGTTGTGTTTTTGTGTGTTATGATGGTGTTTTTGTGTTGTGTTTTTGTGGTGTGATGGTGTTTTGTGTTGTGTTTTTGTGTTGCATTTTTGTGTGATGTGATGGTGATTTGTGTTGTGTTTCTCTGTGATGTGATGGTGTTTTTTGTTGTGTTTTTGTGTGGTGTGGTGGTGTTTTGTGTTGTGATGTTGTGTTGTGATTTTGTGTGGTGTGATGCTGTTTTGTGTTGTATTTTTGTGTGATGTGATGGTGTTTTTGAGTTGTGTTTTTGTGTTGTGTTTTTGTGTGGTGTGACTGTGTTTTTGTGCTGTGTGTTTGTGTGGTATGATGGTGTTTTTGTGTGGTGTTGGTGTTTTGTGTTGTGTTTTTGTGTGGTGTTATAGTGTTTTGTGTTGTGTTTATGTGTCATGTTTTTGTGTGGTGTGATGGTGTTTTGTGTTGTGTTTATGTGTTGTGTTTTTGTGTGGTGTGGTGGTGGTTTTGTGTCATGTTTTTGTGTGGTGTGATGATGATTTGTGCTGCATTTTTGCGTTATGTGATGGTGTTTTGTGTTGTATTTTTGTGTGATTTGATGGTGTTTTTGTGTTGTGTTTTTGTGTGGTGTGATGGTGTTTTGTGTTGTGTTTATGTGTTGTGTTTTTGTGTGGTGTGGTGGTGGTTTTGAGTCATGTTTTTGTGTGGTGTGATGGTGATTTGTGTTGCATTTTTGCGTGATGTGATGGTGTTTTGCGTTGTATTTTTGTGGTGTGATGGTGTTTTGTGTTGTGTGTTTGTGTTGCATTTTTGTGTAATGTGACTGTGTTTTTGTGCTGTGTGTTTGTGTGGTATGATGGTGTTTTTGTGTGGTGTTGGTGTTTTGTGTTGTGTTTTTGTGTGCTGTGATGGTGTTTTGTGTTGTGCTTATGTGTTGTGTTTTTGTGTGGTGTGATGATGTTTTGTGTTGTGTTTATGTGTTGTGTTTTTGTGTGGTATGATGGTGTTTAGTGTTGTGTTTTTGTGGTGTGATGGTGTTTTGTGTTGTGTTTTTGTGTTGCATTTTTGTGTGATGTGATGGTGTTTTATGTTGTGTTTCTGTGTGATGTGATGGTGTTTTGTGTTGTGTTTTTGTGTGGTGTGGTGGTGTTTTGTGTTGTGATTTTATGTTGTGATTTTGTGTGGTGTGATGCAGTTTTGTGTTGTATTTTTTGTGTGTGTGACTGTGTTTTTGTGCTGTGTGTTTGTGTCGTATGATGGTGTTTTTGTGTGGTGTTGGTGTTTTGTGTTGTGTCTTTGTGTGGTGTGATGGTGTTTTGTGTTGTGTTTATGTGTTGTGTTTTTGTGTGGTGTGGTGGTGGTTTTGTGTCATGTTTTTGTATGGTGTGATGGTGTTTTGTGTTGCACTTTTGCGTGATGTGATGGTGTTTTGTGTTGTATTTTTGTGTGATGTGATGGTGTTTTTGTGTTGTGTTTTTGTGGTGTGATGGTGTTTTGTGTTGTGTGTTTGTGTTGCATTTTTGTGTGATGTGACTGTGTTTTTGTGCTGTGTGTTTGTGTGGTATGATGGTGTTTTTGTGTGGTGTTGGTGTTTTGTGTTGTGTTTTTGTGTGGTGTGATGGTGTTTTTGTGTGGTGTTAGTGTTTTGTGTTGTGTTTTTGTGTGTTATGATGGTGTTTTGTGTTGTGTTTTTGTGGTGTGATGGTGTTTTGTGTTGTGTTTTTGTGTTGCATTTTTGAGTGATGTGATGGTGTTTTGTGTTGTGTTTCTGTGTGATGTGATGGTGTTTTGTGTTGTGTTTTTGTGTGGTGTGGTGGTGTTTTGTGTTGTGATTTTGTGTTGTGATTTTGTGTGGTGTGATGCTGTTTTGTGTTGTATTTTTGTGTGATGTGATGGTGTTTTTGTGTTGTGTTTTTGTGTTGTGTTTTTGTGTGGTGTGACTGTGTTTTTGTGATGTGTATTTGTGTGGTATGATGGTGTTTTTGTGTGGTGTTGGTGTTTTGTGTTGTGTTTTTGTGTGGTGTGATAGTGTTTTGTGTTGTGTTTATGTGTTGTGTTTTTGTGTGGTGTGACGGTGTTTTGTGTTGTGTTTCTGTGTTGTGTTTTTGTGTGGTGTGGTGGTGGTTTTGAGTCATGTTTTTGTGTGGTGTGATGGTGTTTTGTGTTGCATTTTTGCGTGATGTGATGGTGTTTTGTGTTGTATTGTTGTGTGATGTGATGGTGTTTTTGTGTTGTGTTTTTGTGTTGTGTTTTTGTGTGGTGTGACTGTGTTTTTGTGCTGTGTGTTTGTGTGGTATGATGGTGTTTTTGTGTGGTGTTGGTGTTTTGTGTTGTGTTTTTGTGTGGTGTGATGGTGTTTTTGTGTTGTGTTTATGTGTTGTGTTTTTGTGTGGTGTGGTGGTGGTTTTGTGTCATGTTTTTGTGTGGTGTGATGGTGTTTTGTGTTGCATTTTTGCGTGATGTGATGGTGTTTTGTGTTGTGTTCCTGTGTGATGTGATCGTGTTTTGTGTTGTGTTTTTGTGTGGTGTGATGGTGTATTGTGTTGTGTTTTTGTGTGGTGTGATGGTGTTTTGTGTTGTGTTTTTGTGTGGTGTGATGGTGTTTTGTGTTGTGTTTTTGTGTGGTGTGATGATGTTTTGTGTTGTGTTTTTGTGGTGTGATGGTGTTTTGTGTTGCGTTTTTGTGCTGCATTTTTGTGTGATGTGATGGTGTTTTGTGTGGTCTTTATGTGTTGTGTTTTTGTGTGGTATGATGGTGTTTTGTGTTGTGTTTTTGAGGTGTGATGGTGTTTTGTGTTGTGTGTTTGTGTTGCATTTTTCTGTGATGTGACTGTGTTTTTGTGCTGTGTGTTTGTGTGGTATGGTGGTGTTTTTGTGTGGTGTTGGTGTTTTGTGTTGTGTTTTTGTGTGGTGTGATGGTGTTTTGTGTTGTGTTTATGTGTTGTGTTTTTGTGTGGTGTGATGGTGTTTTGTGTTGTGTTTATGTGTTGTGTTTTTTGTGTGTTATGATGGTGTTTTTGTGTTGTGTTTTTGTGGTGTGATGGTGTTTTGTGTTGTGTTTTTGTGTTGCATTTTTTGTGTGATGTGATGGTGATTTGTGTTGTGTTTCTCTGTGATGTGATGGTGTTTTGTGTTGTGTTTTTGTGTGGTGTGGTGGTGTTTTGTGTTGTGATGTTGTGTTGTGATTTTGTGTGGTGTGATGCTGTTTTGTGTTGTATTTTTGTGTGATGTGATGGTGTTTTTGAGTTGTGTTTTTGTGTTGTGTTTTTGTGTGGTGTGACTGTGTTTTTGTGCTGTGTGTTTGTGTGGTATGATGGTGTTTTTGTGTGGTGTTGGTGTTTTGTGTTGTGTTTTTGTGTGGTGTGATAGTGTTTTGTGTTGTGTTTATGTGTCATGTTTTTGTGTGGTGTGATGGTGTTTTGTGTTGTGTTTATGTGTTGTGTTTTTGTGTGGTGTGGTGGTGGTTTTGTGTCATGTTTTTGTGTGGTGTGATGATGATTTGTGCTGCATTTTTGCGTTATGTGATGGTGTTTTGTGTTGTATTTTTGTGTGATGATGATGGTGTTTTTGTGTTGTGTTTTTTGTGTTGTGTTTTTGTGTGGTGTGACTGTGTTTTTGTGCTGTGTGTTTGTGTGGTATGATGGTGTTTTTGTGTGGTGTTGGTGTTTTGTGTTGTGTTTTTGTGTGGTGTGATGGTGTTTTTGTGTGGTGTTAGTGTTTTGTGTTGTGTTTTTGTGTGTTATGATGGTGTTTCGTGTTGTGTTTTTGTGGTGTGATGGTGTTTTGTGTTGTGTTTTTGTGTTGCATTTTTGAGTGATGTGATGGTGTTTTGTGTTGTGTTTCTGTGTGATGTGATGGTGTTTTGTGTTGTGTTTTTGTGTGGTGTGGTGGTGTTTTGTGTTGTGATTTTGTGTTGTGATTTTGTGTGGTGTGATGCTGTTTTGTGTTGTATTTTTGTGTGATGTGATGGTGTTTTTGTGTTGTGTTTTTGTGTTGTGTTTTTGTGTGGTGTGACTGTGTTTTTGTGATGTGTATTTGTGTGGTATGATGGTGTTTTTGTGTGGTGTTGGTGTTTTGTGTTGTGTTTTTGTGTGGTGTGATAGTGTTTTGTGTTGTGTTTATGTGTTGTGTTTTTGTGTGGTGTGACGGTGTTTTGTGTTGTGTTTCTGTGTTGTGTTTTTGTGTGGTGTGGTGGTGGTTTTGAGTCATGTTTTTGTGTGGTGTGATGGTGTTTTGTGTTGCATTTGTGCGTGATGTGATGGTGTTTTGTGTTGTATTGTTGTGTGATGTGATGGTGTTTTTGTGTTGTGTTTTTGTGTTGTGTTTTTGTGTGGTGTGACTGTGTTTTTGTGCTGTGTGTTTGTGTGGTATGATGGTGTTTTTGTGTGGTGTTGGTGTTTTGTGTTGTGTCTTTGTGTGGTGTGATGGTGTTTTGTGTTGTGTTTATGTGTTGTGTTTTTGTGTGGTGTGGTGGTGGTTTTGTGTCATGTTTTTGTGTGGTGTGATGGTGTTTTGTGTTGCATTTTTGCGTGATGTGATGGTGTTTTGTGTTGTGTTCCTGTGTGATGTGATCGTGTTTTGTGTTGTGTTTTTGTGTGGTGTGATGGTGTATTGTGTTGTGTTTTTGTGTGGTGTGATGGTGTTTTGTGTTGTGTTTTTGTGTGGTGTGATGGTGTTTTGTGTTGTGTTTTTGTGTGGTGTGATGATGTTTTGTGTTGTGTTTTTGTGGTGTGATGGTGTTTTGTGTTGCGTTTTTGTGCTGCATTTTTGTGTGATGTGATGGTGTTTTGTGTGGTCTTTATGTCTTGTGTTTTTGTGTGGTATGATGGTGTTTTGTGTTGTGTTTTTGAGGTGTGATGGTGTTTTGTGTTGTGTGTTTGTGTTGCATTTTTGTGTGATGTGACTGTGTTTTTGTGCTGTGTTTTTGTGTGGTATGATGGTGTTTTTGTGTGGTGTTGGTGTTTTGTGTTGTGTTTTTGTGTGGTGTGATGGTGTTTTGTGTTGTGTTTATGTGTTGTGTTTTTGTGTGGTGTGATGGTGTTTTGTGTTGTGTTTATGTGTTGTGTTTTTGTGTGTTATGATGGTGTTTTTGTGTTGTGTTTTTGTGGTGTGATGGTGTTTTGTGTTGTGTTTTTGTGTTGCATTTTTGTGTGATGTGATGGTGTTTTGTGTTGTGTTTCTCTGTGATGTGATGGTGTTTTGTGTTGTGTTTTTGTGTGGTGTGGTGGTGTTTTGTGTTGTGATGTTGTGTTGTGATTTTGTGTGGTGTGATGCTGTTTTGTGTTGTATTTATGTGTGATGTGATGGTGTTTTTGAGTTGTGTTTTTGTGTTGTGTTTTTGTGTGGTGTGACTGTGTTTTTGTGCTGTGTGTTTGTGTGGTATGATGGTGTTTTTGTGTGGTGTTGGTGTTTTGTGTTGTGTTTTTGTGTGGTGTTATAGTGTTTTGTGTTGTGTTTATGTGTTGTGTTTTTGTGTGGTGTGATGGTGTTTTGTGTTGTGTTTATGTGTTGTGTTTTTGTGTGGTGTGGTGGTGGTTTTGTGTGATGTTTTTGTGTGGTGTGATGATGATTTGTGCTGCATTTTTGCATTATGTGATGGTGTTTTGTGTTGTATTGTTGTGTGATTTGATGGTGTTTTGTGTTGTATTTTTGTGGTGTGATGGTGTTTTGTGTTGTGCGTTTGTGTTGTATTTTTGTGTGATGTGACTGTGTTTTTGTGCTGTGTGTTTGTGTGGTTTGATGGTGTTTTTGTGTGGTGTTGGTGTTTTGTTGTTGTGTTTTTGTGTGGTGTGATGGTGTTTTGTGTTGTGTTTATGTGTTGTGTTTTTGTGTGGTGTGATGGTGTTTTGTGTTGTGTTTATGTGTTGTGTTTTTGCGTGGTGTGGTGGTGTTTTGTGTTGTGATTTTGTGTTGTGATTTTGTGTGGTGTGATGCTGTTTTGTGTTGTATTTTTGTGTGATGTGATGGTGTTTTTGTGTTGTGTTTTTGTGTGGTGTGACAGTGTTTTTGTGCTGTGTGTTTGTGTGGTATGATGGTGTTTTTGTGTGGTGTTGGTGTTTTGTGTTGTGTTTTTGTGTGGTGTGATAGTGTTTTGTGTTGTGTTTATGTGTTGTGTTTTTGTGTGGTGTGATGGTGTTTTGTGTTGTGTTTATGTGTTGTGTTTTTGTGTGGTGTGGTGGTGGTTTTGAGTCATGTTTTTGTGTGGTGTGATGGTGTTTTGTGTTGCATTTTTGCGTGATGTGATGGTGTTTTGTGCTGTATTTTTGTGTGATGTGATGGTGTTTTTGTGTTGTGTTTTTGTGTTGTGTTTTTGTGTGGTGTGACTGTGTTTTTGTGCTGTGTGTTTGTGTGGTATGATGGTGTTTTTGTGTGGTGTTGGTGTTTTGTGTTGTGTTTTTGTGTGGTGTGATGGTGTTTTTGTGTGGTGTTGGTGTTTTGTGTTGTGTTTTTGTGTGATGTGATGGTGTTTTTGTGTTGTGTTTTTGTGTGGTGTGACAGTGTTTTGTGTTGTGTTTTTGTGTGGTGTGACAGTGTTTTGTGTTGTGTTTTTGTGTGGTGTGACAGTGTTTTGTGTTGTGTTTATGTGTGGTGTGATGGTGTTTTTGTGTTGTGTTTTTTGTGGTGTGATGGTGTTTTGTGTTGTGTGTTTGTGTTGCATTTTTGTGTGATGTGACTGTGTTTTTGTGCTGTGTGTTTGTGTGGTATGATGGTGTTTTTGTGTGGTGTTGGTGTTTTGTGTTGTGTTTTTGTGTGGTGTGATGGTGTTTTGTGTGGTGTGTTAGTGTTTTGTGTTGTGATTTTGTGTGGTGTGATGCTGTTTTGTGTTGTATTTTTGTGTGATGTGATGGTGTTTTGTGTTGTGTTTTTGTGTTGCATTTTTGTGTGATGTGATGGTGTTTTGTGTTGTGTTTCTGTGTGATGTGATGGTGTTTTGTGTTGTGTTTTTGTGTGGTGTGGTGGTGTTTTGTGTTGTGATTTTGTGTTGTGATTTTGTGTGGTGTGATGCAGTTTTGTGTTGTATTTTTGTGTGATGTGATGGTGTTTTTGTGTTGTGTTTTTGTGTTGTGTTTTTGTGTGGTGTGACTGTGTTTTTGTGATGTGTAGTTGTGTGGTATGATGGTTGTTTTTGTGTGGTGTTGGTGTTTTGTGTTGTGTTTTTGTGTGGTGTGATAGTGTTTTGTGTTGTGTTTATGTGTTGTGTTTTTGTGTGGTGTGACGGGTGTTTGTGTTGTGTTTCTGTGTTGTGTTTTTGTGTGGTGTGGTGGTGGTTTTGAGTCATGTTTTTGTGTGGTTGTGATGGTGTTTTGTGTTGCATTTGTGCGTGATGTGATGGTGTTTAGTGTTGTATTGTTGTGTGATGTGATTGGTGTTTTTGTGTTGTGTTTTTGTGTTGGTGTTTTTGTGTGGTGTGACTGTGTTTTTGTGCTGTGTGTTTGTGTGTATGATGGTGTTTTTGTGTGGTGTTGGTGTTTTGTGTTGTGTCTTTTGTGGTGTGATGGTGTTTTGTGTTGTGTTTATGTGTTGTGTTTTTGTGTGGTGTGGTGATGGTTTTGTGTCATGTTTTTGTGTGGTGTGATCGTGTTTTGTGTTGCATTTTTGTGTGATGTGATGGTGTTTTGTGTTGTGTTTCTGTGTGATGTGATGGTGTTTTGTGTTGTGTTTTTGTGTGGTGTGATGGTGTATTGTGTTGTGTTTTTGTGTGGTGTGATCGTGGTTTGTGTTGTGTTTTTGTGTGGTGTGATGGTGTTCTGTGTTGTGTTTTTGTGTGGTGTGATGATGTTTTGTGTTGTGTTTTTGTGGTGTGATGGTCGTTTTGTGCTTGCGTTTTTGTGCTTGCATTTTTGTGTGATGTGATGGTGTTTTGTGTGGTCTTTCATGTCTTGTGTTTTTGTGTGGTATGATGGTGTTTTGTGTTGTGTTTTTGAGGTGTGATGGTGTTTTGTGTTGTGTGTTTGTGTTGCATTTTTCTGTGATGTGACTGTGTTTTTGTGCTGTGTGTTTGTGTGGTATGGTGGTGTTTTTGTGTGGTGTTGGTGTTTTGTGTTGTGTTTTTGTGTGGTGTGATGGTGTTTTGTGTTGTGTTTATGTGTTGTGTTTTTGTGTGGTGTGATGGTGTTTTGTGTTGTGTTTATGTGTTGTGTTTTTGTGTGTTATGATGGTGTTTTTGTGTTGTGTTTTTGTGGTGTGATGGTGTTTTGTGTTGTGTTTTTGTGTTGCATTTTTGTGTGATGTGATGGTGTTTTGTGTTGTGTTTCTCTGTGATGTGATGGTGTTTTTTGTTGTGTTTTTGTGTGGTGTGGTGGTGTTTTGTGCTGTGATGTTGTGTTGTGATTTTGTGTGGTGTGATGCTGTTTTGTGTTGTATTTTTGTGTGATGTGATGGTGTTTTTGAGTTGTGTTTTTGTGTTGTGTTTTTGTGTGGTGTGACTGTGTTTTTGTGCTGTGTGTTTGTGTGGTATGATGGTGTTTTTGTGTGGTGTTGGTGTTTTGTGTTGTGTTTTTGTGTGGTGTTATAGTGTTTTGTGTTGTGTTTATGTGTCATGTTTTTGTGTGGTGTGATGGTGTTTTGTGTTGTGTTTATGTGTTGTGTTTTTGTGTGGTGTGGTGGTGGTTTTGTGTCATGTTTTTGTGTGGTGTGATGATGATTTGTGCTGCATTTTTGCGTTATGTGATGGTGTTTTGTGTTGTATTTTTGTGTGATTTGATGGTGTTTTTGTGTTGTGTTTTTGTGTGGTGTGATGGTGTTTTGTGTTGTGTTTATGTGTTGTGTTTTTGTGTGGTGTGGTGGTGGTTTTGAGTCATGTTTTTTGTGTGGTGTGATGGTGATTTGTGTTGCATTTTTGCGTGATGTGATGGTGTTTTGCGTTGTATTTTTGTGGTGTGATGGTGTTTTGTGTTGTGTGTTTGTGTTGCATTTTTGTGTAATGTGACTGTGTTTTTGTGCTGTGTGTTTGTGTGGTATGATGGTGTTTTTGTGTGGTGTTGGTGTTTTGTGTTGTGTTTTTGTGTGCTGTGATGGTGTTTTGTGTTGTGCTTATGTGTTGTGTTTTTGTGTGGTGTGATGATGTTTTGTGTTGTGTTTATGTGTTGTGTTTTTGTGTGGTATGATGGTGTTTAGTGTTGTGTTTTTGTGGTGTGATGGTGTTTTGTGTTGTGTTTTTGTGTTGCATTTTGTGTGATGTGATGGTGTTTTATGTTGTGTTTCTGTGTGATGTGATGGTGTTTTGTGTTGTGTTTTTGTGTGGTGTGGTGGTGTTTTGTGTTGTGATTTTATGTTGTGATTTTGTGTGTTGTGATGCAGTTTTGTGTTGTATTTTTGTGTGGTGTGACTGTGTTTTTGTGCTGTGTGTTTGTGTCGTATGATGGTGTTTTTGTGTGGTGTTGGTGTTTTGTGTTGTGTCTTTGTGTGGTGTGATGGTGTTTTGTGTTGTGTTTATGTGTTGTGTTTTTGTGTGGTGTGGTGGTGGTTTTGTGTCATGTTTTTGTATGGTGTGATGGTGTTTTGTGTTGCACTTTTGCGTGATGTGATGGTGTTTTGTGTTGTATTTTTGTGTGATGTGATGGTGTTTTTGTGTTGTGTTTTTGTGGTGTGATGGTGTTTTGTGTTGTGTGTTTGTGTTGCATTTTTGTGTGATGTGACTGTGTTTTTGTGCTGTGTGTTTGTGTGGTATGATGGTGTTTTTGTGTGGTGTTGGTGTTTTGAGTTGTGTAATTGTGTGGTGTGATGGTGTTTTTGTGTGGTGTTAGTGTTTTGTGTTGTGTTTTTGTGTGTTATTATGTTGTTTTGTGTTGTGTTTTTGTGGTGTGATGGTGTTTTGTGTTGTGTTTTTGTGTTGCATTTTTGAGTGATGTGATGGTGTTTTGTGTTGTGTTTCTGTGTGATGTGATGGTGTTTTGTGTTGTGTTTTTGTGTGGTGTGGTGGTGTTTTGTGTTGTGATTTTGTGTTGTGATTTTGTGTGGTGTGATGCTGTTTTGTGTTGTATTTTTGTGTGATGTGATGGTGTTTTTGTGTTGTGTTTTTGTGTTGTGTTTTTGTGTGGTGTGACTGTTTTTGTGATGTGTATTTGTGTGGTATGATGGTGTTTTTGTGTGGTGTTGGTGTTTTGTGTTGTGTTTTTGTGTGGTGTGATAGTGTTTTGTGTTGTGTTTATGTGTTGTGTTTTTGTGTGGTGTGACGGTGTTTTGTGTTGTGTTTCTGTGTTGTGTTTTTGTGTGGTGTGGTGGTGGTTTTGAGTCATGTTTTTGTGTGGTGTGTTGGTGTTTTGTGTTGCATTTGTGCGTGATGTGATGGTGTTTTGTGTTGTATTGTTGTGTGATGTGATGGTGTTTTTGTGTTGTGTTTTTGTGTTGTGTTTTTGTGTGGTGTGACTGTGTTTTTGTGCTGTGTGTTTGTGTGGTATGATGGTGTTTTTGTGTGGTGTTGGTGTTTTGTGTTGTGTCTTTGTGTGGTGTGATGGTGTTTTCTGTTGTGTTTATGTGTTGTGTTTTTGTGTGGTGTGGTGGTGGTTTTGTGTCATGTTTTTGTGTGGTGTGATGGTGTTTTGTGTTGCATTTTTGCGTGATGTGATGGTGTTTTGTGTTGTGTTCCTGTGTGATGTGATCGTGTTTTGTGTTGTGCTTTTTGTGTGGTGTGATGGTGTATTGTGTTGTGTTTTTGTGTGGTGTGATGGTGTTTTGTGTTGTGTTTTTGTGTGGTGTGATGGTGTTTTGTGTTGTGTTTTTGTGTGGTGTGATGATGTTTTGTGTTGTGTTTTTGTGGTGTGATGGTGTTTTGTGTTGCGTTTTTGTGCTGCATTTTTGTGTGATGTGATGGTGTTTTGTGTGGTGTTTATGTGTTGTGTTTTTGTGTGGTATGATGGTGTTTTGTGTTGTGTTTTTGTGGTGTGATGGTGTTTTGTGTTGTGTGTTTGTGTTGCATTTTTGTGTGATGTGACTGTGTTTTTGTGCTGTGTGTTTGTGTGGTATGATGGTGTTTTTGTGTGGTGTTGGTGTTTTGTGTTGTGTTTTTGTGTGGTGTGATGGTGTTTTGTGTTGTGTTTATGTGTTGTGTTTTTGTGTGTTATGATGGTGTTTTTGTGTTGTGTTTTTGTGGTGTGATGGTGTTTTGTGTTGTGTTTTTGTGTTGCATTTTTGTGTGATGTGATGGTGTTTTGTGTTGTGTTTCTCTGTGATGTGATGGTGTTTTGTGTTGTGTTTTTGTGTGGCGTGGTGGTGTTTTGTGTTGTGATGTTGTGTTGTGATTTTGTGTGGTGTGATGCTGTTTTGTGTTGTATTTTTGTGTGATGTGATGGTGTTTTTGAGTTGTGTTTTTGTGTTGTGTTTTTGTGTGGTGTGACTGTGTTTTTGTGCTGTGTGTTTGTGTGGTATGATGGTGTTTTTGTGTGGTGTTGGTGTTTTGTGTTGTGTTTTTGTGTGGTGTTATAGTGTTTTGTGTTGTGTTTATGTGTCGTGTTTTTGTGTGGTGTGATGGTGTTTTGTGTTGTGTTTATGTGTTGTGTTTTTGTGTGGTGTGGTGGTGGTTTTGTGTCATGTTTTTGTGTGGTGTGATGATGATTTGTGCTGCATTTTTGCGTTATGTGATGGTGTTTTGTGTTGTATTTTTGTGTGATATGATGGTGTTTTTGTGTTGTGTTTTTGTGTTGTGTTTTTGTGTGGTGTGACTGTGTTTTTGTGCTGTGTGTTTGTGTGGTATGATGGTGTTTTTGTGTGGTGTTGGTGTTTTGTGTTGTGTTTTTGTGTGGTGTGATGGTGTTTTTGTGTGGTGTTGGTGTTTTGTGTTGTGTTTTTGTGTGGTGTGATGGTGTTTTGTGTTGTGTTCATGTGTTGTGTTTTTGTGGTGTGGTGGTGTTTTGTGTTGTGATTTTGTGTTGTGATTTTGTGTGATGTGATGGTGTTTTGTGTTGTGTTTTTGTGTGGTGTGATGTGATGGTGTTTTGTGTTGTGTTTTTGTGTGGTGTGGTGGTGTTTTGTGTTGTGATTTTGTGTTGTGATTTTGTGTGGTGTGTGATGCTGTTTTGTGTTGTATTTTTGTGTGATGTGATGGTGTTTTTGTGTTGTCGTTTTTGTGTTGTGTTTTTGTGTGGTGTGACTGTGTTTTTGTGATGTGTATTTGTGTGGTATGATGGTGTTTTTGTGTGGTGTTGGTGTTTTGTGTTGTGTTTTTGTGTGGTGTGATAGTGTTTTGTGTTGTGTTTATGTGTTGTGTTTTTGTGTGGTGTGACGGTGTTTTGTGTTGTGTTTCTGTGTTGTGTTTTTGTGTGGTGTGGTGGTGGTTTTGAGTCATGTTTTTGTGTGGTGTGATGGTGTTTTGTGTTGCATTTGTGCGTGATGTGATGGTGTTTTGTGTTGTATTGTTGTGTGATGTGATGGTGTTTTTGTGTTGTGTTTTTGTGTTGTGTTTTTGTGTGGTGTGACTGTGTTTTTGTGCTGTGTGTTTGTGTGGTATGATGGTGTTTTTGTTGTGGTGTTGGTGTTTTGTGTTGTGTCTTTGTGTGGTGTGATGGTGTTTTGTGTTGTGTTTATGTGTTGTGTTTTTGTGTGGTGTGGGTGGTGGTTTTGTGTCATGTTTTTGTGTGGTGTGATGGTGTTTTGTGTTGCATTTTTGCGTGATGTGATGGTGTTTTGTGTTGTGTTCCCTGTGTGATGTGATCGTGTTTTGTGTTGTGTTTTTTGTGTGGTGTGATGGTGTATTGTGTTGTGTTTTTGTGTGGTGTGATGGTGTTTTGTGTTGTGTTTTTGTGTGGTGTGATGGTGTTTTGTGTTGTGTTTTTGTGTGGTGTGATGATGTTTTGTGTTGTGTTTTTGTGGTGTGATGGTGTTTTGTGTTGCGTTTTTGTGCTGCATTTTTTGTGTGATGTGATGGTGTTTTGTGTGGTCTTTATGTCTTGTGTTTTTGTGTGGTATGATGGTGTTTTGTGTTGTGTTTTTGAGGTGTGATGGTGTTTTGTGTTGTGTGTTTGTGTTGCATTTTTTCTGTGATGTGACTGTGTTTTTGTGCTGTGTGTTTGTGTGGTATGGTGGTGTTTTTTGTGTGGTGTTGGTGTTTTGTGTTGTGTTTTTGTGTGGTGTGATGGTGTTTTGTGTTGTGTTTATGTGTTGTGTTTTTGTGTGGTGTGATGGTGTTTTGTGTTGTGTTTATGTGTTGTGTTTTTGTGTGTTATGATGGTGTTTTTGTGTTGTGTTTTTGTGGTGTGATGGTGTTTTGTGTTGTGTTTTTGTGTTGCATTTTTGTGTGATGTGATGGTGATTTGTGTTGTGTTTCTCTGTGATGTGATGGTGTTTTGTGTTGTGTTTTTGTGTGGTGTGGTGGTGTTTTGTGTTGTGATGTTGTGTTGTGATTTTGTGTGGTGTGATGCTGTTTTGTGTTGTATTTTTGTGTGATGTGATGGTGTTTTTGAGTTGTGTTTTTGTGTTGTGTTTTTGTGTGGTGTGACTGTGTTTTTGTGCTGTGTGTTTGTGTGGTATGATGGTGTTATTGTGTGGTGTTGGTGTTGTGTGTTGTGTTTTTGTGTGGTGTTATAGTGTTTTGTGTTGTGTTTATGTGTCATGTTTTTGTGTGGTGTGATGGTGTTTTGTGTTGTGTTTATGTGTTGTGTTTTTGTGTGGTGTGGTGGTGGTTTTGTGTCATGTTTTTTGTGTGGTGTGATGATGATTTGTGCTGCATTTTTGCGTTATGTGATGGTGTTTTGTGTTGTATTTTTGTGTGATTTGATGGTGTTTTTGTGTTGTGTTTTTGTGTGGTGTGATGGTGTTTTGTGTTGTGTTTATGTGTTGTGTTTTTGTGTGGTGTGGTGGTGGTTTTGAGTCATGTTTTTGTGTGGTGTGATGGTGATTTGTGTTGCATTTTTGCGTGATGTGATGGTGTTTTGCGTTGTATTTTTGTGGTGTGATGGTGTTTTGTGTTGTGTGTTTGTGTTGCATTTTTGTGTAATGTGACTGTGTTTTTGTGCTGTGTGTTTGTGTGGTATGATGGTGTTTTTGTGTGGTTGTTGGTGTTTTGTGTTGTGTTTTTGTGTGCTGTGATGGTGTTTTGTGTTGTGCTTATGTGTTGTGTTTTTGTGTGGTGTGATGATGTTTTGTGTTGTGTTTATGTGTTGTGTTTTTGTGTGGTATGATGGTGTTTAGTGTTGTGTTTTTGTGTTGTGATGGTGTTTTGTGTTGTGTTTTTGTGTTGCATTTTTGTGTGATGTGATGGTGTTTTATGTTGTGTTTCTGTGTGATGTGATGGTGTTTTGTGTTGTGTTTTTGTGTGGTGTGGTGGTGTTTTGTGTTGTGATTTTATGTTGTGATTTTGTGTGGTGTGATGCAGTTTTGTGTTGTATTTTTGTGTGGTGTGACTGTGTTTTTGTGCTGTGTGTTTGTGTCGTATGATGGTGTTTTTGTGTGGTGTTGGTGTTTTGTGTTGTGTCTTTGTGTGGTGTGATGGTGTTTTGTGTTGTGTTTATGTGTTGTGTTTTTGTGTGGTGTGGTGGTGGTTTTGTGTCATGTTTTTGTGTGGTGTGATGGTGTTTTGTGTTGCATTTTTGCGTGATGTGATGGTGTTTTGTGTTGTGTTCCTGTGTGCTGTGATCGTGTTTTGTGTTGTGTTTTTGTGTGGTGTGATGGTGTATTGTGTTGTGTTTTTGTGTGGTGTGATGGTGTTTTGTGTTGTGTTTTTGTGTGGTGTGATGGTGTTTTGTGTTGTGTTTTTGTGTGGTGTGATGATGTTTTGTGTTGTGTTTTTGTGGTGTGATGGTGTTTTGTGTTGCGTTTTTGTGCTGCATTTTTGTGTGATGTGATGGTGTTTTGTGTGGTCTTTATGTGTTGTGTTTTTGTGTGGTATGATGGTGTTTTGTGTTGTGTTTTTGAGGTGTGATGGTGTTTTGTGTTGTGTGTTTGTGTTGCATTTTTGTGTGATGTGACTGTGTTTTTGTGCTGTGTGTTTGTGTGGTATGATGGTGTTTTTGTGTGGTGTTGGTGTTTTGTGTTGTGTTTTTGTGTGGTGTGATGGTTTTTTGTGTTGTGTTTATGTGTTGTGTTTTTGTGTGGTATGATGGTGTTTTGTGTTGTGTTTATGTGTTGTGTTTTTGTGTGGTATGATGGTGTTTTTGTGTTGTGTTTTTGTGGTGTGATGGTGTTTTGTGTTGTGTTTTTGTGTTGCATTTTTGTGTGATGTGATGGTGTTTTGTGTTGTGTTTCTGTGTGATGTGATGGTGTTTTGTGTTGT
Source organism: Carcharodon carcharias (assembly GCF_017639515.1). Taxonomy (NCBI): domain Eukaryota; kingdom Metazoa; phylum Chordata; class Chondrichthyes; order Lamniformes; family Lamnidae; genus Carcharodon; species Carcharodon carcharias. Next base: position 94,154,879 of record NC_054468.1, read on the forward strand.
GTTTTTGTGTGGTGGTGTGGTGGTGTTTTGTTTTGTGATTTTGTGTTGTATTTTTGTGTGATGTGATGGTGTTTTTGTGTTGTGTTTTTGTGTTGTGTTTTTGTGTGGTGTGACTGTGTTTTTGTGCTGTGTGTTTGTGTGGTATGATGGTGTTTTTGTGTGGCGTTGGTGTTTTGTGTTGTGTGTTTGTGTTGTGTTATAGTGTTTTGTGTTGTGTTTATGTGTCATGTTTTTGTGTGGTGTGATGGTGTTTTGTGTTGTGTTTATGTGTTGTGTTTTTGTGTGGTGTGGTGGTGGTTTTGTGTCATGTTTTTGTGTGGTGTGATGATGATTTGTGCTGCATTTTTGCGTTATGTGATGGTGTTTTGTGTTGTATTTTTTGTGTGATTTGATGGTGTTTTTGTGTTGTGTTTTTGTGTGGTGTGATGGTGTTTTGTGTTGTGTTTATGTGTTGTGTTTTTGTGTGGTGTGGTGGTGGTTTTGAGTCATGTTTTTGTGTGGTGTGATGGTGATTTGTGTTGCATTTTTGCGTGATGTGATGGTGTTTTGCGTTGTATTTTTGTGGTGTGATGGTGTTTTGTGTTGTGTGTTTGTGATGCATTTTTGTGTGATGTGACTGTGTTTTTGTGCTGTGTGTTTGTGTGGTATGATGGTGTTTTTGTGTGGTGTTGGTGTTTTGTGTTGTGTTTTTGTGTGCTGTGATGGTGTTTTGTGTTGTGCTTATGTGTTGTGTTTTTGTGTGGTGTGATGATGTTTTGTGTTGTGTTTATGTGTTGTGTTTTTGTGTGGTATGATGGTGTTTAGTGTTGTGTTTTCGTGGTGTGATGGTGTTTTGTGTTGTGTTTTTGTGTTGCATTTTTGTGTGATGTGATGGTGTTTTATGTTGTGTTTCTGTGTGATGTGATGGTGTTTTGTGTTGTGTTTTTGTGTGGTGTGGTGGTGTTTTGTGTTGTGATTTTATGTTGTGATTTTGTGTGGTGTGATGCAGTTTTGTGTTGTATTTTTGTGTGATGTGATGGTGTTTTTGTGTTGTGTTTTTGTGTTGTGTTTTTGTGTGGTGTGACTGTGTTTTTGTGCTGTGTGTTTGTGTGGTATGATGGTGTTTTTGTGTGGTGTTGGTGTTTTGTGTTGTGTTTTTGTGTGGTGTGATAGTGTTTTGTGTTGTGTTTATGTGTTGTGTTTTTGTGTGGTGTGATGGTGTTTTGTGTTGTGTTTATGTGTTGTGCTTTTGTGTGGTGTGGTGGTGGTTTTGAGTCATGTTTTTGTGTGGTGTGATGGTGTTTTGTGTTGCATTTTTGCGTGATGTGATGGTGTTTTGTGTTGTATTTTTGTGTGATGTGATGGTGGTTTTGTGTTGTGTATTTGTGTTGTGTTTTTGTGTGGTGTGACTGTGTTTTTGTGCTGTGTGTTTGTGTGGTATGATGGTGTTTTTGTGTGGTGTTGGTGTTTTGTGTTGTGTTCTTGTGTGGTGTGATGGTGTTTTTGTGTGGTGTTGGTGTTTTGTGTTGTGTTTTTGTGTGGTGTGATGGTGTTTTGTGTTGTGTTTATGTGTTGTGTTTTTGTGTGGTGTGGTGGTGGTTTTGTGTCATGTTTTTGTATGGTGTGATGGTGTTTTGTGTTGCACTTTTGCGTGATGTGATGGTGTTTTGTGTTGTATTTTTGTGTGATGTGATGGTGTTTTTGTGTTGTGTTTTTGAGGTGAGATGGTGTTTTGTGTTGTGTGTTTGTGTTGCATTTTTGTGTGATGTGACTGTGTTTTTGTGCTGTGTGTTTGTGTGGTATGATGGTGTTTTTGTGTGGTGTTGGTGTTTTGTGTTGTGTTTTTGTGTGGTGTGATGGTGTTTTTGTGTGGTGTTAGTGTTTTGTGTTGTGTTTTTGTGTGTTATGATGGTGTTTCGTGTTGTGTTTTTGTGGTGTGATGGTGTTTTGTGTTGTGTTTTTGTGTTGCATTTTTGAGTGATGTGATGGTGTTTTGTGTTGTGTTTCTGTGTGATGTGATGGTGTTTTGTGTTGTGTTTTTGTGTGGTGTGGTGGTGTTTTGTGTTGTGATTTTGTGTTGTGATTTTGTGTGGTGTGATGCTGTTTTGTGTTGTATTTTTGTGTGATGTGATGGTGTTTTGTGTTGTGTTTTTGTGTTGTGTTTTTGTGTGGTGTGACTGTGTTTTTGTGATGTGTATTTGTGTGGTATGATGGTGTTTTGTGTTGTGTTTATGTGTTGTGTTTTTGTGTGGTGTGGTGGTGGTTTTGTGTCATGTTTTTGTTTGGTGTGATGGTGTTTTGTGTTGCATTTTTGCTTGATGTGATGGTGTTTTGTGTTGTGTTTTTGTGTGGTGTGGTGGTGTTTTGTGTTGTGATTTTGTGTGGTGTGAAGCTGTTTTGTGTTGTGTTTTTGTGTGATGTGCTGTGTATTTGTGTTGTGTTTTTGTGCTGTGTTTTTGTGGTGGTGTTACAGTGTTTTTGTGTTGTATCTTTGTGCTGTGTTTATGTGCGATGTTTTTGTGCTGTGTGTTTGTGTGGTATGATAGTGGGTTTTTTTGTTGTTTTTGTATGGTGTTTTTGTTTGGTGTTTTTGTGTGGTGTGACAGTGTTTTTGTGCTGTGTTTTGTGCTGTGTTTTTCTGTGGTGTGATGTTGTTTTGTGTTGTGTTTTTGTGTGGTGTGATGGTGTTTTGTGTTGTATTTTTGTGTGGTGTGACAGTGTTTTGTGTTGTGTTTTTGTGTGGTGTGTTGGTGTTTTGTGTTGTGTTTTTGTGTAGAGTGATGATGTTTTTGTGTTGTTTTTGTGTGGTGTGTTGGTGTTTTTGTGTTGTGTTTTTGTGTTGTGTTTTTGTGTGGCATGATGTTGTTTGGTGTTGTGTTTTTGTGTGGTGTGATGGTGTTTAGTGTTGTGTTTTTGTGAGGTGTGATGGTGTTTTGTTTTGTGTTTTTGTGAGGTGTGATGGTGTTTTGTGTTGTGTTTTTGTGTGTTGTGATGGTGTTTTGTGTGGTGTTTTTGTGTGGTGTGATGGTGTTTTTATGTTGTGTTTTTGTGTTGTGTTTTTGTGTGGTGTTTTTGTGTGGTGTGATGGTGTTTTGTGTTGTGTTTTTGTGTGGTGTGATGGTGTTTTGTGTTGTGTTTATGTGTTGTGTTTTTGTGTGGTGTGATGGTGTTTTGTGTTGTGTTTATGTGTTGTGTTTTTGTGTGGTGTGATGGTGTTTTGTGTTGTGTTTCTGTGAGGTGTGATGGTGTTTAATGTTGTGTTTATGTGTGGTGTGATGGTGTTTTGTGTTGTGTTTTTGTGTGGTGTGATGGTGTTTTGTGTTGTGTTTTTGTGTGTTGTGATGGTGTTTTGGGTTGTGTTTTTGTGTGGTGTGATGGTGTTTTGTGTTGTGTTTTTGTGTGGTGTGATGGTGTTTTGTGTTGTGTTTTTTTGTCGTGTGGTGGTGTTTTGTGTTTTGATTTTGTGTGGTGTGATGCTGTTTTGTGTTGTGTTTTTGTGTGATGTGTTGTGTTTTTGTGTTGTGTTTTTGTGTGGTGTTTTTGTGCTGTGTTTTTGTGTGTTGTGACAGTGTTTTTGTGTTGTGTCTTTGTGCTGTGTTTTTGTGCGATTTTTTTGTGCTGTGTGTTTGTGTGGTGTGATATTGTTTTTGTTTGGTGTTTTTGTGTGGTGTGACAGTGTTTCTGTGCTGTGTTTTGTGCTGTGTTTTTGTGTGGTGTGATGGTGTTTTGTGCTGTGTTTTTGTGTGGTGTGATCGTGTTTTGTGTTGTGTTTTTGTGTGGTGTGATGGTGTTTTTGTGTTGTGCTTATGTGTGGTGTGACAGTGTTTTTGTCTTGTGTTTTTTTGGTTTTTTGTGTGGTGTGACAGTGTTATGTGTTGTGTTTTTGTGTGGTGTGACTGTTTTGTGTTGTGTTTTTTTGTGGTGTGACAGTGTTTTGTGTTGTGAATTTGTTTTGTGTTTTTTTGTGGTGTGACAGTGTTTATGTGCCGTGTTTATGTGCCGTGTTTATGTGCTGTGTTTTTGTGTGGTGTGATGGTGTTTTGTGTTGTGTTTTTGTGTGGTGTGACAGTGTTTTTGTGTTGTGTTTTTGTGTTGTGTCTTTGTGTTGTGTCTTTGTGTTGTGTTTTTGTGTGGTGTGACAGTATTTATGTGCCGTGTTTATGTGCCGTGTTTTTGTGTGGTGTGATGGTGTTTTGTGTTGTGTTTTTGTGTGGTGTGATGGTGTTTTTGTGTTGTGTTTTTGTGTTGTGTTTTTGTGTGGTGTTTTTGTGTGGTGCGATGGTGTTTTGCGTTGTGTTTTTGTGAGGTGTGATGGTGTTTTGTGTTGTGTTTTTGTGTGTTGTGATGGTGTTTTGTGTTGTGTTTTTGTGTGGTGTGATGGTGTTTTTGTGTTGTGTTTTTGTGTTGTGTTTATGTGTTGTGTTTTTGTGTGGTGTGATGGTGTTTTGTGTTGTGTTTTTGTGTGGTGTGATGGTGTTTTTGTGTTGTGTTTTTGTGAGGTGTGATGGTGTTTTGTGTTTTGTTTTTGTGTGTTGTGATGGCGTTTTGTGTGGTGTTTTTGTGTGGTGTGATGGTGTTTTTGTGTTGTGTATTTGTTTTGTGTTTTTGTGTGGTGTGATGGTGTTTTGTGTTGTGTTTTTGTGTGGTGTGATGGTGTTTTGTGTTGTGTTTTTGTGTGGTGTGACAGTGTTTTTGTGTTGTTTCTTTGTGTTGTGTCTTTGTGTTGTGTTTTTGTGTGGTGTGACAGTATTTATGTGCCGTGTTTATGTGACGTGTTTATGTGCCGTGTTTATGTGCCGTGTTTTTGTGTGGTGTGATGGTGTTTTGTGTTGTATTTTTGCGTGGTGTGATGGTGTTTTGTGTTGTGTTTTTGTGTTGTGTTTGTGTGGTGTGGTGGTGTTTTGTGTCGTGTTTTTGTGTGGCGTGATCGTGTTTTGTGTTGCATTTTTGTGTGATGTGATGGTGTTTTGTGTTGTGTTTCTGTGTGATGTGATCGTGTTTTGTGTTTTGTGTTGTGTTTTTGTGTGATGTGATGGTGTATTGTGTTGTGTTTTTGTTTTGGGGTTTTGTGTGGTGTGATGGTGTTTTGTGTTGTGTTTTTGTTTTGGGATTTTGTGTGGTGTGATGGTGTTTTGTGTTGTGTTTTTGTGTGGTGTGATGGTGCTTTGTGTTGTGTTTTTGTGTGGTGTGATGGTGTTTTGTGTAGTGTTTTTGTGCTGTGATGGTGTTTTGTGTTGTGTTTTTGTGTTGTATTTTTGTGTGATGTGATGGTGTTTTGTGTTGTGTTTCTGTGTGATGTGATGGTGTTTTGTGTTGTGTTTTTGTGTGCTGTGGTGGTGTTTTGTGTTGTGATTTTGTGTGGTGTGATGCTGTTTTGTGTTGTATTTTTGTGTGATGTGATGGTGTTTTTGTGTTGTGTTTTTGTGTGGTGTGACTGTGTTTTTGTGCTGTGTGTTTGTGTGGTATGATGGTGTTTTTGTGTGGTGTTGGTGTTTTGTGTTGTGTTTTTGTGTGGTGTGATGGTGTTTTGTGTTGTGTTTATGTGTTGTGTTTTTGTGTGGTGTGATGGTGTTTCGTGTTGTGTTTATGTGTTGTGTTTTTGTGTGGTATGATGGTGTTTTGTGTTGGGTTTTTGTGGTGTGATGGTGTTTTGTGTTGTGTTTTTGTGTTGCATTTTGGTGTGATGTGATGGTGTTTTGTGTTGCGTTTCTGTGTGATGTGATGGTGTTTTGTGTTGTGTTTTTGTGTGGTGTGGTGGTGTTTTGTGTTGTGATTTTGTGTGGTGTGATGCTGTTTTGTGTTGTATTTTTGTGTGATGTGATGGTGTTTTTGTGTGGTGTGACTGTGTTTTTGTGCTGTGCGTTTGTGTGGTATGATGGTGTTTTTGTGTGGTGTTGGTGTTTTGTGTTGTGTTTTTGTGTAGTGTGATGGTGTTTTGTGTTGTGTTTTTATGTGGTGTGATAGTGTTTTGTGTTGTGTTTTTGTGTGGTGTGATGCTGTTTTGAGCTGTTAGACTTATTTATCCGGTGTGGGTTTGCATTTTTGGGAAGTTAGGAGAGAATGAATTGCTCACTGGTGATGTTTTCTGTGCAGGTATTTAAATAGTAACAACCACGAGGACTTCTTCACCAACACACAGAGGCATGCAATAGTAAGTACTAGGCTGTCCAAGTAACCTATCCGCCCTGGAACAGGCTGCCAGGCTCCAACCATCCATTGCATATGGTGCGATTGTATTTTATGTTGTGTTTTGTGTAATGTGATGGTTTTTTGTGTTGTGTTTTTGTGCACCTGTTTGCTGTCAACGTGTGCCTGTGATTGGGGAAATCATGATGAAGTGATATTTGTTCCTTGTTTGTGTTTGGGAGTTTAGTTAATGATGTCAGTAATGATGTTGGTTCTTTAAGCTGTAGCAGTTTTTTCGGAGCAATGCTGGTTTTGAAGCAACGTTACTGGCAACTGAATAGCCTGTGGATAATGGGCAATGGTTTGTGGGCCTGTAAAATGCTGTACATGTGCAGACTCCACAGATTACTGCATTCATTCCCTTGCACACATCCCTGTTTATTATTTCTTTTACTCTACAATGGGCTATGTTGTGACATAAGAAGGCTGGGCTTGCTCCTTCCAGGCCTCTGTCCTTGCAGCTTCGGATGAAGGAGCTCAGGGATGTGAGAATGCTCCTCTACTCCCAACTGACATTGAGCTCAATGACGCAGGATAGATCCAACTTCAGCTTGGCATTCTGGAAGTCTGAACCTCAGTGTTTGTGGGTGTGAGCTGTTGCCTCCAGCGACTGGGCCTTGTCAACATCTTGGCTTCTTGGACAAAGGGATTTTATCTGACTCTGATGTTTGTCACTCTTTTCCCCCTTTGGGCAGGTCTATGAAATATTAATGAGGGCCAAATATGGGCATCGGCGAAAGGGCCAGATTGGTATCGACAGCCTGTTGAATGAGAAGGTGTTTTCGGCTGCGTTTCCTCTTCACGATGTAAGAGCTTTGCTTTGCCTTTGAGTTCTCATTCCAAACATCAGAGATACTTTAACCGAAACAAAAACAGAATTACCTGGAAAAACTCAGCAGGTCTGGCAGCATCGGCGGAGAAGAAAAGAGTTGACGTTTCGAGTCCTCATGACCCTTCGACAGAACTGGTCATGAGGACTCGAAACGTCAACTCTTTTCTTCTCCGCCGATGCTGCCAGACCTGCTGAGTTTTTCCAGGTAATTCTGTTTTTGTTTTGGATTTCCAGCATCTGCAGTTTTTTTGTTTTTATACTTTAACCGACCCTGTCGCACATCTTTCAGATACAGGGACAATATCTCAAATCCGGCTCCCTGAAAACCGGCAGTGCCCGACAACTGGACTTTTTTTTAAGTGGGCCATGCCAGCATTTTAAAGTACTATTAAATATGTGAAAAAAACACTAACTGGCTTGTTTGGCACAGTGGCATGCGAATAGTTGCCCCTTCTCCCGCCTGTCATTTCCCGCACTCCGAGTGGCCAGGGCAACCCTTGACCCCCACCCGGCCCGGCTCGGAAAAGTTCAGGGAGCTGCACTTTTCTGCACAACTTCCATCTCGAGTGTTTCTCTCTGGTGCTCAAGTGACCTGAAGTGAACACAGCTTTTAAGTTGTGGCCTTACCAAAGCACCATCCACGGCTTCGGTGTGGCTTCCCACAGATTTAGATTTGATCGCTGTCAATCTTTATCTAATTACACCACACAGCCCCACACTGTGAAATGCCTCAGGACCTTTTTCCAAAAACCGGCAAGGTCCTAAATCCAGCAAGGATTGGGTCCCTGGGCTGTCGGATTTGATACGTTGTACCTGTAACTACATCCTGGATCCCTGAGCTTCAGAACTGAACACCAGTTGGCTGGGGCTGGTGTGATCTGGGGGTGGTGGGGTAGAGTTAATACTGAGGAACAGTGCCACAAAATACAGTAAGACATTAACAGACTTGACGAATGGATGTGCCAATGACAAATCAATTTCATTGTAGATTAATTGTGAGGCTTCCCATTCTGGTAGAAGCAATAAGGAGGCCACACAATCCTTTGAAAATAAGAGCTTAAATGGGTTGGAGGAGCAGAGGGATCCGGCAGTACAGATACACGAATCATTAAAAGTAGCAAGGCAGGTTAATAAGGCCATAAATACAGACAAACTAAGCATTGGGGTTCTTTTCCAGAAGGATAGAATTGTAAAGCATCAAAGTTTTGTTAAATTTAAATATAATCATTTTTAGACCTCACTTGGAGTTTTATTTGTAGTTCTGACCTGCATATTACAAAAGGGATATTGGGACATTGGAGAAGGTGCCAAAAGTTTTCACAAGGATGATACCAGAACTGAGAGGTTATAGCAATTAGGAAGGACAAAACAGCCCTGGCTGTTTTCTCTGGAAAGGAGAATTAGGGGTGACCGATCGAGATCTTTAAGATTATGAAAGGGCTTGATAGTAATTTGGACAATATGTTTTCACCTTTTGGACAGCCTAACTCTAAAGACCATCAATATAAGGTAATAAACCCAGTAAGGAATTGAGAAGAAACTTCTTTATTCAAGAGCGATTAGAATGTGGGACCAGCTCCAAGTAGTGCATTTTGGAGCATGCCTGATTTTTAAATTCATGAAGTTAATGATGATAAAAGAGTTAGCTGTCTCTTGGGTACTGCCCTCTGTGACTCCATGCTCCCACTGTCAGAGGCGGCCCATCGGGCATGCTCAGGGGGAAGATTTAACCCGACCAGTCTGACTGAGGATCTGGCTCGGACAAAACCACAATAGAATTGATTTCACTGCTTGTTTCTCCCAGTGTACCGAGCCAAGAGAAGCGTATAGGGAAGGCATTGAATGAGCGAATTCTAATCAGCCTTTGAGAGTCAAGCAATCGCTAATGATTATAATTGGTTTTGCTTGCAGGGTCCATATAAGGCCTTTGGTAAGGGCATGTGTCCTGAGGAGCTCAGCCTTAGACAGGTACTGTATGCGTATTGGGCTTGCTGGGGCAAGTGGTATAAATACCAGCCGCTGGACCATATCCGGGATTACTTTGGAGAGAAGATTGCCTTTTACTTCACGTGGTTAGGTATGGTTCTGCCTCAATGACATTTTAGTTTAATCCTCTTCAACTGCCACAAACCCACAATAGAACGAAGGAAGCCCAGAATCAGCCCCAATAACTCATCTCTTTACCCATTGACTCCCTCAAGTTTACAGCAAATTCTCCCATAACCTTTTCCCTGCTATCTGATTCCCTGGGTACTCCACAGCCCTCTGTTTAAAGTAGGTCAGTGTCAAATGCCTGTGCACTAATCATCTCTTCTAATCTCAAGCTCATGTCCTTTTGGTTAAGAGCCAGTCTTTCTTAAATACATCCTAGGAGTGATCCTATGGCTCAGTGAATACATACACCACCCATGCAGTGCTGAGCCAGTCAAAACTGTAAACCTAGGGACCAGTCACCAGTTTGCACTGAGCTAGCTCGCCTCAGCTTGAGGTGTTCCAGTTGCTCTCAATGGGGGAAGTTTTTAACCCAACCCACCGTCTGGCCTGGGGTCTCTATGATGCCAGCAATATCTGCCCTGGGGTGTCAATATTACCCATCCTGTCTGCAAACCAAGCGCTATGATTTATATCTAGAGGGATAGGATTGAAGAGTAGGGAAGTTATATTGAACCATGGTTAGATTGCACCTAAAAGTATTGTGAGCTGACCTGTCACCATATTTAAAAAAAAGGGAAATATAAAATTAGGAGCAGGAGTACAGCTGGATATCGAGGCATTGGAGAGGGTGCAGAGAATTACAAGGATGATACCAGAGTCATAGGAAAGGATTGACCGGCAGGGTCTCTTTTCTCTTGACAAAAGAAGGCTGAGGGGTGATCTAATAGAGTATTTAAAATTAATGTAAGTTTTGGCAGAGTGGCTTCAGAGAGAAAGGGCTAGATTTCACATCTGCAAATCAGATGGGTCGGCACCTGCCCCCCCTCCACCACCCCTACCCCTAGCACCGCCCCTCCCCCCACCACCACGGAAACCTAAGATAGGTTGCGGTGTCATCGAGTTGGCAGTACGCTGTCATCACACCAGCCTCCCAAACTAAGGAGGGTGAACGGGCAAGGGAAATAGCTGCCCACCGGCCCGCCATCTTGAAATCACATTAACCTGGTTAATGACCCAACCGACTGCAATTTTTTGTTGCCTGCTGTATCTTTTGGCTGTTGGAGGTGAAGAAGTTTGGGAGAGCTCCACGGCAGCTTTGAAGAGGCAGCACAAGGCCGGAAGAAAAGGCCTGTCACTAGGACCATGGCTGTATGTGGCAGCAGAACCTGCTGGGGAAGATGTCAGCATTCTAATGCTCTTTTAAGTCTTTTTAAAAATCGTTTTTGAGCCTTCAATAAAAAATAAAGATTGATTTTGAGAGCACGGGACCTTTAAACTGTGACCTACCTTCTGGTTGGCGTTACCCCTCTGCCACATGATGTCCTGCCTTACAGTCCCGATTAGGCCTGGAGGCCTCCTTTACGCCACTAATTGGCCACCCGACGCTTGATTGGACGAGCAGAGACAGTGGGGGCGGGAGCAAGCAGACCACTCAGTTTCTGTTCCGCCTCCCTCCCCCTGCTGGTAGACATAAAATCCAGCCCAATGTTTCCTCTTGTGGGGAAGAGCATAACTAGAGGCCTTCAATATCAGATAGTCACCAAGAAATCCAACAGGGCATTCAGAAGGTACATCTTTATCCAAAGAGTGGTGAGAATGTGGAACAAAGGGTGGAATTTTCCGTGCCCACTGATGTCAGGAGCCTCATTGTAATACACCTGCATATCATTGTAAGGCCAGCCCACTGGAATCATCCCCCCCACCCCCCGCTGGATTGCCTGACCACATCGGTGTGATTCCACACCAACATGTTTCACAACAGTGTATATAAGGCGTGCACTTGGCGGGCTGCACTTTGAGGGGAACTCGGAGGTGAGTGCACAGTAACATTACGCAGCGCCCATCTGGGTCGCCTGTTGAACTTCAAGACTGAGGCGCATTGGGGGGCAGGGCAGCAAGGCCTGCCCTGTGGGTTGAAGGTGACGCACAAGCACAAATGGGGGTTGGGCAAGGGAAGCGGCCACACATTGTATAAAGTGACCATTCCTCCACAGCTGAGGCAGATCAGGTGCAGCCACATTGACATGCATGGAGTCGGGTCTCTAGCTTATCTGTCCACTCAAGCAATGCAGAGACATGAAAGTGTCACCAAGTGCTCCAGAGCTTTTCACCCCTTGGGCACAGACTGCAAACTAATCAGCATTTCAGTGGACTGCAGAACAGTTAGACAACTGCACACGTTGTACAATTTCCTTGCTAAAGCTGGCCATGGGGCAGTCACTGGTGGAGGTGCTCATAGCCCCTTGTAATGTCATCATCCCGGTTTGGACCAGTCTCCCCATGGTCCAAGCTAACAGTGCAGCCTTGCCTGAGCTGAGAGCACAGCATGCAGTCCAATGGGCAAAGCTGCTGCCAATTGGTCAGGTGGAGTGGAGCGGAGGTGGTGGGGTTTCGGGCAGCCATGCAGTGCATTAAACTCTGGCCATCTGGGGGATGCATTAAGGGGCCTTCAGAATTAACCAACAGAGGTTCTTGGTACTCCCATGCTAACCACGTGTCTCTCTTTCATCCTGCAGGAGGAGTACATCAAGAGCATGGAGCCTGGTGAACTAGCTGTATGCCTGATGGCCTAGAGAGCAAAGAGGACAGAGAAGAGAGTGACTGAGGCTCCTGGCTGTGCAGAGAGAGAGGAAGAAGGGGCGGCTGGGGTTCCTGCACAATCCGCCGAATAGCCACAGTGAGCCATCGCTGGTTGGCACCTGTCTAGACCCAGGGTCTATGGACGCTGCCTTTCATTCCTGTAGATGACCGAGAACCAGTGTTGCTGAAGGCTGCACATGTCTAGGAAACTGGTTGGTCACATCTGCCACCTGTTGCAGGATTTGGTGCCACAGGGACATGGAGGGCATCCACTGCCAGTGACTGTGAAAGTGACCATGGTGCTCAATTTCTACACCAGTGGCTCCTTTCAGGGCTCCACAGGGACCTCTGTGGGAGCTCACAAGCCTCCACCCACAAAAGCATCCATCTTTGCGAGGGCACATAACTTTGTGCATTTTGCCCGGGACCAGGACAGCCAGGATGCAAGAGCGATTGGAGTCACCCAGATCTTGGGTTTCCCACAGGTGCAAGGTGTGATCGACTGCCCTCATGTGGTGCTCAGATCTCTGTCACAACACACGGTCAACTATATCAACCATAAGGGATTCCATTTGCTGAATGTGCAGCTGGTGTGTGACTACCACAAATGCATCCTGCAGGTCTCCACATGGTTTCCAGGGAGTGTGCATGACTCCTACATTCTCAGTCGGTCACAGATCCCTGAAGTCTTCCGGGGTCCACAGAAGTTGCAGGGTTGGCTCCATGGGGACAAGGGCTACCCACAGAGGCCATGGCTGATGATACCTGTGTGGTGGCCTCAGAGAGATGCTATTGTGAGGCTCACGCTGCAGATCACAATTTGGTGAAGCAGACCATTGGGTGCCTGGACCGGTCTGGTGGAGCCCTGCAATACAGTTCACAGAGGGTGTCACACATCGTCGTTATCTACTGCACCCTTTACAACCTGGTGCTCCAACAGGGAGAGGAGCTGGCTGAGGAAGAGATGGAGGAGCTGGAGATCTCCTCTGATGAGGAGGATGCCGACGGGGATGAGGGTGAGGAGGTCCTCGAGGCGATGATGATGGGGATGAGGCCATCGCACTGGCCAGACAAGGCAGGCGTGCTCAGGAGGCCCTAACAGCTGCCAGATTTGTGGAGGATGATGACAACATGCAGTGAGGAGACACCATAGATCCTCGCATTGCGTCTATGAACGTTTGACTCCTGTCTGCCTTATGGCAGCGCTAATACCCTCTGTGAGAATGCTCCTGTCATGGAGATGCAGTGGCGACCCTAACAGTCACTCGCTTGCAGAAGGATGATGACAACATGCAGTGTGGACACTCCATAGATCTTCACACAGCCTCTCAGAATGTCTGACTCCTGTCTGGCTGAGGGCAGCTCACTTGTGCTCCATGATCAGGGCCATCTCAGAGATGCAGCCGTGAAACTTTAGAGCATCTGATTCTTTGTCCACCTTCACCACCTGAGCCCTTCAGGAGCACAGTGTCACTGGTCACAGATGCTGAAGAGATGGGGCCAGCCCCACCTTAAAGGTGCTGAGAGCACACAGAGAGAATGAGGGAACTCTGTGACACCTGCCCACGACATTCTAGCAGCAATGACCAGCATCATCGAGGTGCAGGCATCAGGAATGTGTCCAGGGAGTGTGAGATTGGACCATCACTGTGGTCTGAAGGCTGCACAGAGCACAGGGAAGAGGCACTGGACTGAGACACCTGCCTTTATCTTGTGAGAAAGGTTTCACATCTGAGTGACAAGAACACAGCTCATCAGAACAAGGAGCCACAGGCAGGGAGACATTCTTGGGAGTTTATTGACAATAGTTAACATTATGCACAAGTGATCAACACCCATGCCCAGGCTGTGCTCTTCCTAACCCTGCCGCTACGTCTTGGTGCTCCCCGGACATCCACAGTGGTGGTGGAGGCAGCCTGCCGACTGCGACGCCCTGTCTGTGATGACTTTGGTGGGCATCCTCTGGAGGGCTGAGAGCTGGAGGGGCCTGGCCTGCTTTCGGGGTCCTGCTGTGTGGCAGTGACACCCTCCTCAGCCTGTGGAGCTAGAGATACTGAGGTCACAGGAAGAGGTGATTCGGATGGGCTGGTCACTGCTGGAGTCACCTGGTGGATGGCCCTGGAGTGTACACCTGCTGACCCTCCTCCCTATGGGTGCCCGAGGGCCCCTGACTGACTCCTTGAAGAGAAGGGGAAGCTGGAGTGAGATTGAGCTGCCCAGCACCCCTCTCACACACACACTGTTGGAGGCCAACTATGGCCATGCAGCAGTGCAGGAACGACATCCTGGACCAAGGTCTCCATGGCGGCTGCCATCCTACCAATGTTGACCTCGGTGTGTTGCAATGCTGACGCTATCACCTCAGCCTGAAGGCGGACGGACTCCTTCTCATGCCTTGCAATCTGAGGAGTGCAGCGGACATCCCTTCCTGATGTTTCCGAACTTGCCTTTGCAGCTCCAGCAACTATGACATGACCGAGTCCATAGGCTCATCATCTGACTCAGACTCAGCAACTTTCTGGCCTCCAGCAGTCCTCTGAGTGCTGGGGACCTGGGAAGTCCCTGCCTCCACCTGCTGTGGATCAGACAGTGCAATGTGCTCACCAGATTGTGGTCCTGAGTCTAATCCAAAGCTAGCTCCAATCGAGACGTGTGTCTCTGTGCTGGTGGAGGGTGTGGGTGAGCGCTGTGATGAGACTTCATGGAGGGTGCCTTCAGATTCCTCTTTGAAGGTTTCTTCGGGGCTTGATTGGAGGCCCTGGGTCATGGACTCTGTCGGCTGTTTGGCAGATGTGCCTGTGAAAGCAAAGGGAGATAATTAGTGCATGGCAGTGACCTGTGAAACAGAACATATCACTCAGAGCATGGCTGTCTGATGGATGTTGCACTGCTGGACCCTCACTTGGTAGAGCAGCACCAACCTCACCATCAGCACAGGACTGGTCCTGGTCATCACCGGCCAGCTGGATGGCTCTGTTTACAAAGTCCTTGAGGACCTTGATTTCAGGCATTGTTCCACCGGTCTGTGTCCTCTCCCTCTTGTTGTGAGCCAGTTGGTTCTGCATCCATAGAGATGGAGAAAGTGTAAGCAGGATGCCCGCCAGGCCAGATGATAAGTATGCCTGGCCTGTGTGGGTGGTGAGTGGTCCCATGGATGGGATGAGGACAATGACGGTGTGTGTGAGGGAGTGAATGGTGATGTCCCTCAAACTGGCAATGAGTGAGGGCCCTGTGGACGTGTGATGGGTTTGTGACTGTGTGAGTTGAGAGTGAGGAGAAGAGTGACTTATCCTGGCGGAACAGAGGAGATCGTTCATCCTTTTGTGGCACTGGGTGACTGTCCTCATTGGTAGGGCGTTGGCGATGACCACCACTGCCACCGCTTCCCAAGCTGGATTGGTGATGCCGCTGCCCATCCTGCAGCCAGAGCGGGGGTAGGGGACATCACAGTGGGCATCCACAGTGTCCAAAGGGCGCTCGAGGGGTACATCACTAAACCGGAGGGGCTGCGGTCTTTTTTGCCTCTCGGGGCCATCCTGTGCAATAGGCCTGGGCTGGAAGCACTGAGAGGCGTGTGTGCAGCTGCACTTTAAATATGGCGCCTGGCGTGATAAAGCGGCGAGGTGATGGTGTGGTGGGTGAATGAGACCCTGCCCGCCAATGGAAATGGTGTGTTTCCCGGCAACGAATAATTTATGAGGCGGGCTTGGGACGACACAGCCAGTGGGTAAAAGCTCGTTTTTCCTGCCCGCTCCCTCGCTCAGTGCAAATCTGGGATGACTCCACCCAAAGTGTTTGAAGCAAATAATGTAGATGCATTTAAGGAGAATCTAGACAAGCTTATGAGGAGGCAGGAAATAGAGGGTTATGATGGCAGATTTAAAGGAGAAAAGTTGGCTTCGACTGTTTTGGCCGAGTGGTCTATTTTGGTGCCATATATCCTATATAATTCTATGTACCCTGGAGTCTCCTTTATTCCTATCCTGTTTGCTCTGGGATATTCATTATCTCAGTATCGTCTCCCCGGCAGTGTCTGATGTACCTGTCCCTCTGCCTGTGGTATATGATACACCACTAGAGGCCAGCATTTATTGCCCGTCCCTAATTGCCCTTGAGAAAGTAGTGGTGAGCCTCCTTCTTGAACCATTATACTGGCTGTAGTTTCATTAATTGATGTTAACTTGTTTCTTTTTTCAGGATTTTACACGGGGTGGTTGTTACCAGCAGCAATTTTAGGAACTGTGATCTTCATTGTTGGAATCACCCTGATGCCGACTGACATTCCTGCGTAAGTCCTGCACCAAACAGTAAATTGGACAATTAGCAGTCCAGATAAAGTCACAATGTTCAGCAATACAATCTGAATACAGTCAGTCAGTATAGTCGGAATATGGCCACACTGTACAAAATTAAAGTCTGAATATGGTTACTCTGAATAGAGCTGCAGTCTAAACATGGTCATGCTGTACAGAGCTATGGGCTGAATATCATCACTATATATAGAGCTACAGT
The DNA here is from genome assembly GCF_017639515.1 of Carcharodon carcharias. Lineage (NCBI taxonomy): Eukaryota > Metazoa > Chordata > Chondrichthyes > Lamniformes > Lamnidae > Carcharodon > Carcharodon carcharias. Next base: position 94,171,122 of record NC_054468.1, read on the forward strand.
TTTAATATGGTCAATCTGTACAGTGTTACAGTCTGAATATGATCAATCTGTACAGTGTTACAATCTGGATATGATCAATCTGTACAGTGTTACAGTCTGAATATGATCAATCTGTACAGTGTTACAGTCTGGATGTGATCAATCTGTACAGTGTTACAGTCTGAATATGATCAATCTGTACAATGTTTCAGTCTGGATATGGTCACACTGTACAGTGTTACAGTCTGGATGTGGTCAATCTGTACAATGTTACAGTCTGGAAATGATCATCTGTGCAGTGTTACACTCTGGATGTGGTCCATCTGTACAATGTTACAGTCTGGATATGATCAATCTGTACAATGTTACAGTATGAATATGATCAATCTGTACAATGTTACGGTCTAAATATGGTAAATCTGTAGAGTGTTACAGTCTGGATGTGGTCAATCTGGACAGTGTTACAGTCTGGATATGGTCAATCTGTACAATGTTACAGTATGAATATGGTCAATCTGTACAGTGTTACAGCCTGAATATGATCAATCTGTACAATGTTTCAGTCTGGATATGGTCAATCTGTACAGTGTTACAGTCTGGATATGGTCAATCTGTACAGTGTTACAGTCTGGATGTGGTCAATCTGTACAATGTTATAGTATGAATATGGTCAATCTGTACAGAGCCACAAACTGGATATAGTTCATCTCTACAGCGTTACAGTTTGAATATGGTTATACTGGACGGAACTACGGTCTGAATATGGTCACACTGTATTTGAGCATGAGATTCTGCTTCTTCTCTTCGTCCATACCCAGAAAGGAAATCTGCGAACAAGGAGATAACTACAACATGTGCCCACTTTGTACGAACTGCAAATCCTGGAAGCTCTCCAGCATCTGCCCGATCTTCAAGGTAACCCTGTTTGCTCATTAATTTAGCCCTGGGCAATCTTGAGTAACTAGACCTGTTTGTGTAGTTCTTGCAGTGGAATATTCCTGTGACAACAGGTGGATCTGATGTTTCCAATAGTGAGGGAGTTTAAAGCTAGGAACATTAAATATAAGATATAGTCACTTAGTAGTACAGAACTTTACTATTGCTGAAAAAAGAGACAAACTGTCAAAGCTTTTCATCTTGCACTCATCAGGACTGACACAAATTTCAAAGGGAACAACAATTTATACTGCATGAGAAAAGGGTGCTGATTGATTATCAAGTTGACTCTGGTTGAGGCATTGCCATGGAGAATACACCAGGGAATTATTATCTCCAATGGTTTTGTTTAATGCAAAAAAGGTACAATGCCTAGTCATGTTCCTTTTTACTGCAGAGGACAGGACTCTGCATATGGACATATATAGCTTCTAGAAAGTTTAAGTGAGCCAAATTAAAGCCTGACTATTAATCTTAAATTGGTTGTTGGCATAATTCTTAGTGCCTTCAGGATTGTTCAGCAAGTGCTGTCTAATTGCAGAATCACATCTAATGTTTCTTTCTGAGTTTTGCAAGCATGGTCAATACTATTGTGAACAGATGAAGGAACATGCTGTTTGTTACAATCTGCCAGACCTTGGGACATACGACCTATGTACTTGGCATTGCACCAGCACTGAAATTCACATACCACATCACTTACTTGTGTGGTAGGTAGAATGTCTTTTTGGCGTGACGGCAGCATCCTGTTAGTGGAAAAAACACTGTTGTTGCCACTGTATAGTAACAGTGTGAAATGGCTAGTTTCACCTGTTGCTCAATATTTGTTAAGAATTTCAGTGTGATGCCAGTTACGTAGACTGTACCTTCCAACGACTGGTGGACCGTATCAAACAGCACATCCCTTCAGTTGTTCAGGATAGGCAGGATCCCCACCCTATCCAGCCAGCCTGTGGCGTGTGCAGCATCACACAAAGTAGTGCCGGTATTAATAGGGACATCAGAATAGGAGTAGGTCATTCAGTCCTTTGAACTATTCAATTAGATCATGGCTGGTCTGTCACTCGACCCCATCTACGCAACTTGGTTCTGTAACCCTTCACACTCTTGCCTAACAAATATCCATCAATTTGCTTTTTGAAAATTTCAACTGACACCCAGTCTCAAACGTGTTTATAGGAGAGTTCATTTTCCACTACCCTTTGTGTGTAGAAGTGCTTTCTGACATCACACCTGAATGGCCAGTCTCTAAATTTAAGGTGACACCTGCTTGTTCTGGACTCTCCCACTGAGGAAATAGTTTCTCTCTACCCACCCTTTCAAATCCTTTAATCATCTTAAACCCCTCAATTGGATCACCTCTTAATCTTCTATACACCAGGGGATGAATTTATACATGAATTTATAATGATAAATACAGCTACATTGTTGACCATTCCTATGTCTCCTTCCCTCCAGGTGAGCCAGATCTTCGACTATGGAGGCACTGTGTTCTTCAGTATCTTCATGTCATTGTGGGCGGTAATGTTCCTTGAGTACTGGAAGAGAAAGGGTGCCATCATGGCCTGTAAATGGGACTGCCTCAACTACGAGGAAACTGAGGTAAAAGAGGGTTCAAGCAAGCAAAACACACCCAAGATTACTTGAATTCCCTAATTCCCAGCGTTCAGCTGTGACACAGATGGTAGCAGTCTCACTACTGAGTCCAAAGGTCCAACCCCCACTCCAGAAACTTGAGCTGAAAAATGAGGCTGAAAAGTCCCAGTGCAGGACGGAGGCAGTGCTGTCATGTCACTGGGAGTACTGCAGGAGTGCTGGACTGTCAGAGGTGCTGTCTTTTGAATAAGACATTATGTTGAGGCCTCGCCTGCCCTCTAGGCATATGTAAAAATCCCATTGCACTATTTTAAAAAAGAGCAGGAGAATTCTCTCTTTTTTTAATATGTGTTTTAATCCCTCAATTAACATCACTAAAACATATTATCTCGTCATTGGGCGTCACCTTCGAGCTCCAGGGCACCATATTGTTGGGGGGGGGGTGGGGGGGTTCCCCAAAGATGTGCTGGGGAATCCCTTTCCGAGTTTCACAGGCAAGGGTTTGCCCTGTGCTGCGAACTATTCAGAAATGCAATTTAAGCCATAAATTTTAGATGTTTCCAACTGTGTTACATCAATAGTTAACCAGAAAAACTTCTGGGCAACTATTTCCAGACCCAAACTGACCCCCCAGAGGACTCCCCCCATACCCATGAACCCCCCCCCCAAGGGGACAGCCCCTAGCCCTCTCCCCCACTGGACTCCCCAACGCCCCCGATACCCTGGGGTCCCCCTCCACCCCACCGGTCCAACCCCCATAAGGCCCAACCCTTGTAGCACCCCCCCTCCGGGCCTGACCCCCACAACCCCCCCCAACCCAGGCTCCAAACCCTCATCTCGCCATGAGGGCTCACGCCCCCCCTCCACCCCTACCCCATGAGGCCCAACACCCCTCCAACACCCCAGGAGGTTCTACCCACCCCACCCAACACCCTGACCCTGACCCCTCAAATCCTACCCACTTACCTCATACACTTACTTTCTCCCTTGGCTTGTCATGGACCTTTAAACTTACCTGCTTTATGGCAGCTAGTGCCATAAAAAAAGGAGGCATGGCTTCCTTCCCTTTGACAGAACAGCAATTGATGCGAGGCCCTAACTGCACTACCCGGACCCGGCCTGGTCTTAGTCCGAAAGTCAGGTGAGATAGGATTTTGGGTAAGAAACTGGGAGCGGAGTGGCAATCCGATGTTGATTGTCATTCCGAGGAAGTTCATATTGCTGTTTGTGGGAGCATGCTGTGCGCAAATTGGTTGATTTGTTTCATATGTTACAGCAATAACTTCACAAGTACTTCACTGGCTAGGAAATGCTTTGGGAAGCCCTGAAGTCGTGAATGACATTGTGGAGACGTAAACGATTCTTTGCGAAATAAAACGAAAATTGTTTGTGTCTGCATCAACTGTCAAATATTTACAACAGGTTTAGTCCCAAGCCACGAGCTGAACGTTTCCATCGTTAGTCTCCATAAAAAGGCATCGACTTGATTTTAAGTTCTGAAATCAGCCTTGCTCCCCACAGCGCCCCCCCCCACCCACCCCCGCCAGCGCCCCCTGTTGAGGGAAAGCTTGGCGTGATGACATCACATTGGCAAATGGGCAGTCTCTGATAATAGAGCAGGCGCCGAAATCAGCAGCCCACCAGCCATCTTGAAACCAATTCAGCTTGTTAACCACCCAGCGGTCCACAATCTTTCATTGCCCACTGGCGATTTTTTTTTGGGCGTCAGACGTAAAAAAAGGTTTGGGAGTCTTTTGCCCAAGCTGGCAAGGGGGCACAAGGGCAGCAGACGAGGCCTGGCACTGGGACCATGGTTGAATGCACCAGCACATTCTGCTGGAGAACATGGCATCTGTATGATCCTTCATGACATTTTTTAAAAAAATCATTTTTGCACCTTTAATGAACAATAAAGACTCCTGGGTGAGCAGGGGGCCTCTGCAATTCTAGCCGTAACTGGGTGGCAATCCTTCGCCGCGTGGCCGCTCGGCCTATGGTGCCAACTGGTCTCGGAGCCTCCCTTCCCACCAGTAATCTCAAAACCCACAGGTAATGTATTTACACTGAGGCATGATTCGTATCTCTCTGTGAATGCAACTAAAAATTCAACACTAAAACTCAAAAGTCACAAGAGTTGACCATATTGTAGAATCTAAAAACGGGCCTGTAAAACTGGTCCTGATAATAACTGCAAGGTTTGTTACCAGGAAACAAGATTCCTGTCTGCCTACAATTGCCCTCCTTCCCACCAGACGGCCACTAATTGACCATCCGACAACACTTGTTAGGGGGCGGAAGCGAGCTGAGCCCCTCGGTTTCCTTTCCACTTCCCTTATCCTGTCAAGAAACATCAAATCCAGCCACCAACTCTGGTTCTCTCTCTACAGATGCTGCCTGGCCTTCCAAGTATTTCCATGATTTTTTTGCTCTTATTTAAATGTTGAATTATTTTCAAGACTGCAATTGTAAATTGGGAAACCCCAGGCTCTCGGTGATCAATTGTGTACTTACATCGTGTTGATCTCTATTCCTTCGAATGGGTTGATTTGTTTGGGATTTTCACTTCAGGAGCGCCCCAGGCCCGAGTTCGCTGCTGTGGCTCCCATGACTATAGAGAATCCAATCACTGGGCTGGAGGAGCCGCACTTTCCAGAGAAGGACAGGGTACGGCGAGTTATCGTGAGCTCCATGGTGATTCTGCTCCTGGTAAGAAGGTCGCTTGTTAAATAAGACGCACACTCTTTGACTCTCCCTTCACAACTTGGTCTGTTTCTTGTCTGCTTCATTCCTGTCCTGGACCAGAGGGCAGTCATTCTGCTGGCTCTCGTCTTGTCTGCACACCGTCAACCAACAAGAGATGTTGGTCCCTGGCTGCAGACGGGAATGCCACCTGATTGCCTTAATTCTGGGGTGAGGGTCACCATGGGGATCGTACCGTGACGTAACCGTGGCACCAAGGCCTGGGCAGCTAGTGTGAGAAGGGAGACTACAACGCTGCAATCACAGTACCCACATTTTTTCTTATTCATTTGTGGGATGCGAGTGTTGCTGGCTAGGCCAGTATTTAATTCCCACCCCTACCACTTAGCAGCCCAAGCCTGAAAGTTGTCCATGTTTTGCTGAATGCCGGCATGGACTGCTTCAGTACCTGAGGAGTTGCAATGTGTGTTCAGAATAGTCACAACAGCACAGGTTCGATTCCTGTTCCAGCTGAGGTGCACTTGGGACCTGCTTCCTCTCCCTTCCCCTGAGAAGGGAAGGCAATGGCAAACTACCACTGACAACTGCCAAGGAAACAGCTCAGGAGGAAGCATCAGCAAATAATGAGCCAAGGATCTGCTTTTGGGCAGAGCACTCATGGAATGGAATATATATATATATGTATACATATACACACACACACATATATATAAAATATATATACAAAAATGAATTAATAATTGATATGCACACACTTTATATACAGGTATGTATTAATTTCCATATATAAAAATATATGTATATGAAAATTAATAATTGATACACATATATTTTATATATATGTACTTATTAATTGATATATGAAAGTTAAGTGAAAGGAAATCCATGCTTTTATATAGTGCAGGTGATAATCAAACAGTCGTGCCTGTTGTATTGACTAACTGGGTCTGGGTGTCAGTAACCCTCAGGCTGAGCTGCCATACACTGATTCGCAATATCTTTCCTGCAGGTTGTGGTGGTGCTCATCTTCCTGATTTCCATCATTCTGTACCGTACTATTGTTAGCTTCCTCATGTATAACACTGGAAATATCTTCGTCATGGCAACAGTGAGTAGGTTACTTCTCATACAAAGATAAGGAGAAAACGTGTAGTGCCGGTGACAACCTCAGGACCTCCAAAAGCACTAGACGGCCAATGAAGCTCTTTTCAGAAGTGTAGACACTGTTGTAATGCAATAGCCAATTTGTGCACAGCAAACTCCCATAGCAATGAAATTATGACCAGGTAATCTGCTTCAGGTGTTGGTTGAGGGAATATTTTGGCCAAGACACTATTTCCCTGCTTTTCTTTTACAACCATCTGAGAAGGCAGATGGAAATCTTGCTTTAATATCCTCGTGTCAGAGAGTATTAGAGTCATGATGCTGCAGAAACAGGCCATTAGGCCCATCAAGTCCATGCCGGCTCTCTGATCTAGTTAGGTCCATTCCCCAGCTCTATCCCCGTAGCCCTGCAAGTTACTTTCCCTTAAGTGCCCATCCAATTGCCTTTTGAAATCATTCATCGTCTCCGCTTCCATCACCCTCGTGGGCAGTGAGTTCCAGGTCATTACTGCTCGCTGTGTAAAAAAAATTCTTCTCTAACTTCTCCCTGCATCATTTCCCAAAACCTTAAACCTGTGTCCCGCAGACCTTACAATCAACCAATGGAGGCAGTTTTCTTTGTCTACTTTGTTTAAATCTGTAATAATCTTGTACACCTCAATCAAATTTCTGTTCAACCTCCTTTGCTTCAACAAGCTCTCTACCCAAACCTTGTAGCTAAAATCTCTCAATTCCTGGAACCATTCTGGTAAATCTCCCCTGCACCCTCTCAAGAATCCTCACATCCTTTCTAAAGTGTAGTGACCAGAACTGTAGTTGTGGCCTAATCAGAGCTTTACAAAGATTCATCATAACTTCCCTACTTCACTATTCACTGTCCCTATTTATGAAGGCCAGGATCCCATATGTTTTGCTAACCACTCTCTCAACATATTCTGCCACCTTCAAAGACTTGTGCTTAGGCTCCCCCAGGTCCCTCTGTCCCTGCACACTCTTTAGAACTGCTCAAGTAAGCCTATATTGCCTCTCCCCACCCCTTCTGCCAAAATGCATCACCTGACATTTCTCTGTACTAAATCCCATCTGCCTCAGGTGAAAGGTGACATCCCCAACAGTGCAGCACTCCATCAGTACTACACTGGGGGTAACTACCTGGATCATTAAAAATTTATTTTGTTGGACAGTATTTCCTTTCAGGAGCTCACTGGCTGTGATGATCTAGTTTGGTGGTGCCCTCATGTTAAATATTGTTTGATTCCTGTAATGCTGTGGTCTGAGATCCGTTGGACGCAGGATATCAAAAATTGCTGAGCCTTATTCACATTTACAGTGACAGCAGGATAGGGCTGGACAGGGCCAATTGGCGAGGAGGGAACAGGCTCAAGGGTCAATTGGCAGGGTGGAGACGGGCAAGAGCCAATCAGTGAGGCAGAGATAAAAACAAAAATAGCTGGAAAAACTCAGCAGGTCTGACAGCAGTTCTGATGAAGAATCATAGGGACTTGAAATGTTAACTGTGTTCCTCTCCACAGATGCTGTCAGACCTGCTGAGTTTTTCCAGCTATTTTTGTTTTCGTTTCAGATTTCCAGCATCCGCAGTATTTTGCTTTTATCTTAGTGAGGCAGAGACATAGTCAAGGCCAATTAGTGGGGAGGAGACAGGGACAAGGGCCAATTGGCGAGGAGGAGACAGGGTCAAGGGCCAATCGAGTGGGGAGGAGTCCGCGTCAAGGGGAATTGGGTGGGGGGGAGGGGGGTGGCTATAGGGGAGGCGGGGCCAAGGGCCACTTGGGGAAGGACTTTTTTTTCTAATCTGTTTGTACTCTGTTCACTGCAGGCTCCAAGGATTGCCAGTATAACAGGATCAGTAGTCAACCTCCTGTTCATTCTCCTAATGGCTCGAGTGTATACATCGCTAGCCCATCTCCTAACTAAATGGGGTAAGCTCCATCCTGAAGCACATAAGTAATTGATATGGAGAGAGGAACCATGATATTGATTCTCAAGGTCAATCAGATTATCATAGTTTATCATGCCAGGCTACAGGCCCTGTGTAAGGCTGTGTATGCCCTTTTCTACTGCAGTCATGTTGCATGTTGTCAGATTTGATGTCTTCTAGACCTTTCCTGAGGTGCCCAGAATTGAACGCAGTGCTCTAAGTAGGATCTGCCCAGAGCTTTATCCTTAGTTATATCACTGTTTAATCTTCTGGATGATGAAGGTAGCTGGAATAGAGGACTGCCCTTCCTCAATTCTGAAGAATAAGAGAAGGCCCATTAAACCCCAACAACTTGCTCCTTTTCTAGGGCTGAGCCCACCAAAGCTATCATCTCACCATATCACAGTATCTTTACAGTGCAGAAGGAGGCCATTCAGCCCATTGAGTCTGCACTGGCTCTCTGAAAGAGCATTCTATCTGGTTTCACTCCCCTGCCTTATCCATGTAACCTTGCACATTGATTCTTTTCAGGTAGCATTCCATTTTTAATACCTCGATCGAACCTGCCTCCACCACCTTCTCAGGAAGTTTGTTCCAGACCCCAATTGCTGTCTGGATGGAAAAAATTTTCCTCACATCTCTTTTACTCCTTTAACCAATTATTTTCAATCTGTGCCCTCTAGTTCTTGATGTTCTCTTGATTGGGAACAGTTTCTCACTACTTACCCTGTCCATACCACTCAGGAACTTAAAAACCCCAGCAAGTCTCCTCTCAGCCTTCCCTTCTCCAAGGAAAACAGTCTTAGCCTCTCCAATCTAACCTCATCGCTACAGTTCTTCATCCCGGGAATCATTCTTGTGAATCTCCTCTGTAGTCTCTCCAGACCTTCATATCCTTCCTCAAGTATGGCGCTCAGAACTAGACACAGTACTCCAGATGAGGCCTAACTAGTGTCTTATACAAGTTCAGCATGACCTCCTTACTCTTGTACTCAATGCCCTTTTTAATAAAGCCTGAGATACTATATGCTTTATTAAATGCTCTCTCAACATGCCCTGGCATCTTCAATGACTTATGTACATAAACACCAAGATCCCTCTGTTTCTGTATCTCCTTTAGAATTTCTCCCCTTATTTTATACTGTCTCTACATATTCTTGCTTCCAAGATGAATCACCTCACATTTATCTGCATTGAACTTCATCTGCCACTTGTCAGCCCAATCCACCAACATGTCTATGTCCTTTTGAAGTTCAAGACTATCCCCATCACAGTTGACAACACTTCTAATCTTCGTAACATGTGCAAATTTTTAAATCATGCCCTGCACACCACAGTCTAGGCCATTAGTATATATCAAGAAGAGCAAGGGTCCCAACACTGACCCCTGAGGAACTCCACTACAAACCTTCCTCCTATCTGAAAAACAATGATTTATCACCACTCTCTGTTTTCTGTCACTCAGCCAATTTCTTATTCAAGTGCCTGCTTCCTTTTTTATCCCATGAGCTAGAATTTTGCTCACAAGTCTGTTGTGTGACACTGTATCAAATGCTTTTTGAAAATCCATATATACCACATCAACAATGTTGCCCTTATCAGCCTTCTCTGTTACCTCCTCAAAAAAATCCAGCACTATACAAAAATATCCTTCACTACACAGAAATAACCCTCAGTCCTTTGTGAATCATCTCCTCCTGTGGGGTTGAGGCAACAATTGTGAAAAATCAAACCCATATGAGCCAGATTGTCTGCCAACCCAGAGGGAGAAGCAGTTTGGACCAGTACTCTTATTCCCCAGTTTTACTGGTGTTCTATTTTAAGTTATACAAGACCAGTTTAGACCAGTATTCTTATTTCCCAGTTTTTACTGTTTTTTCATTCTGGGACTATACTCCATGTGCTATCAGGAGCAATTATTGGAAGAGAGCTTTTCCCTGGCCCAAAGGGCAACTTAATAGTCACTGCAACCCCACACAGCTGCCCTTCCTAACCGCTGTAGGAAAGGTGGACAGAGAGGAGGGTGTGATCCAGTGACTGGGTCCCCTATCGATAGGATAAACAATATTGTGTATGAGAGAGAACTGGAGAAGAGAGTATGACAAGCAGGAAATAAATATATTTATCCTTGTAGTACTTAGGACATTTTAGTCTCTTTGTTTCATGTGTTCCAGAAATGCACAGGACTCAGTCTAAATACGAAGATGCCTTCATCTCCAAGCTGTTCGTTTTCCAGTTCATCAACTTCTATTCCTCGCCAATCTACATTGCTTTTTTCAAAGGCCGGTGAGCAGCAATTCCCCTGTCCAAGCTAATTAGTACCAAGTCTCTTTCGGCTTTTCCTTGTGTTCCCTTCTCCCAAGCATTCTGACTCTTGCTGGGATACGGTTCTGAGTCTCTCTGGGATTTGGTTCCAGGTTCTGAGTCTCTCTGGGATTTGGTTCCAGGTTCTGACTCTCTCTGGAATTTGGTTCTGACTCTCACTGAGATTTGGTTCTGAGTCTCACTGGGGTTTAGTTCTGAGTCTCACTGGGGTTTAGTTCTGAGTCTCACTGGGGTTTAGTTCTGAGTTTCACTGGGGTTTAGTTCTGAGTTTCACTGGGGTTTAGTTCTGAGTTTCACAGGGGTTTGGTTCTCAGTTTCACTGAGATTTGGTTCTGACTCTCTCTGGGATTTGGTTCCAGGTGCTGACTCTCACTGGGATTTGGTTCTGACTCTCTCTGGGATTTGGTTCCAGGTTCTGACTCTCACTGGGATTTGCTTCTGACTCTCATTGGGATTTGGTTCTGACTCTCAATGGGATTTGGTTCTGACTCTCTCTGGAATTTGGTTCTGACTCTCTCTGGAATTTGGTTCTGACTCTCATTGGGATTTGGTTCTGACTCTCATTGGGATTTGGTTCTGACTCTCTTTGAGATTTGGTTCTGACTCTCTGAGATTTGGTTCTGACTCTCTCTGAGATTTGGTTCTGACTCTCTCTGGGATTTGGTTCCAGGTTCTGACTCTCACTGGGATTTGCTTCTGACTCTCATTGGGATTTGGTTCTGACTCTCAATGGGATTTGGTTCTGACTCTCTCTGGAATTTGGTTCTGACTCTCTCTGGAATTTGGTTCTGACTCTCATTGGGATTTGGTTCTGACTCTCTCTGAGATTTGGTTCTGACTCTCTCTGAGATTTGGTTCTGACTCTCTGAGATTTGGTTCTGACTCTCTCTGAGATTTGGTTCTGACTCTCTCTGAGAGTGGGTTCTGAGTCTCTCTGAGATTTGGTTCTGAGTCTCTCTGGGCTTTGGTTCTGAGTCTCTCTGAGATTGGGTTCTGAGTCTTTCTGAGATTGGGTTCTGAGTCTTTCTGAGATTGGGTTCTGAGTCTCTCTGAGATTGGGTTCTGAGTCTCTCTGGGATTGGGTTCTGAGTCTCTCTGGGATTGGGTTCTGAGTCTCTCTGAGATTGGGTTCTGAGTCTCTCTGAGATTTGGTTCTGAGTCTCTCTGGAATTTGGTTCTGAGTCTCACTGAGATTTGGTTCTGAGTCTCACTGAGATTTGGTTCTGAGTCTCACTGGGGTTTAGTTCTGAGTCTCACTGGGGTTTAGTTCTGAGTCTCACTGGGGTTTAGTTCTGAGTCTCACTGGGGTTTAGTTCTGAGTTTCACTGGGGTTTGGTTCTCAGTTTCACTGAGATTTGGTTCTGACTCTCTCTGGGATTTGGTTCCAGGTGCTGACTCTCACTGGGATTTGGTTCTGACTCTCTCTGGGATTTGGTTCCAGGTTCTGACTCTCACTGGGATTTGGTTCTGACTCTCTCTGGGATTTGCTTCTGACTCTCATTGGGATTTGGTTCTGACTCTCATTGGGATTTCGTTCTGACTCTCTCTGGAATTTGGTTCTGACTCTCTCTGAGATTTGGTTCTGACTCTCTCTGGGATTTGGTTCTGAGTCTCTCTGAGCTTTGGTTCTGAGTCTTTCTGAGCTTTGGTTCTGAGTCTCTCTGTGATTGGGTTCTGAGTCTCTCTGAGATTGGTTTCTGAGGCTCTCTGAGATTGGGTTCTGAGTCTCTCTGAGATTTGGTTCTGAGTCTCTCTGGGATTTGGTTCTGAGACTCACTGAGATTTGGTTCCAGGTGCTGACTCTCACTGGGATTTGGTTCTGAGTTTCATTGAGATTTAGTTCTGACTCTCGCTGGGATTTGGTTCCAGGTTCTGACTCTCTCTGGGATTTGGTTCTGACTCTCTCTGGGATTTGGTTCTGACTCTTTCTGGGATTTGGTTCTGACTCTCACTGAGATTTGGTTCTGACTCTCTGGGATTTGGTTCTGACTCTCACTGAGATTTGGTTCTGAGTTTCACTGGGATTTGGTTCTGAGTTTCACTGGGGTTTGGTTCTGAGTTTCACTGGGGTTTGGTTCTGAGTTTCACTGGGGTTTGGTTCTGAGTTTCACTGGGATTTGGTTCTGAGTTTCACTGGGATTTGGTTCTGAGTTTCACTGAGATTTGGTTCTGACTCTCACTGGGATTTGGTTCCAGGTGCTGACTCTCTCTGGGATTTGGTTCCAGGTGCTGACTCTCTCTGGGATTTGGTTCCAGGTACTGACTCTCGCTGGGATTTGGTTCTGACTCTCTCTGGGATTTGGTTCTGACTCTCTCTGGGATTTGGTTCTGACTCTCACTGGGATTTGGTTCTGACTCTCTCTGGGATTTATTTCCAGGTGCTGACTTTCACTGGGATTGGTTCTGAGTTTCACTGGGATTTGGTTCTGACTCTCACTGGGATTTGGTTCTGACTTTCACTGGGGTTTAGTTCTGACTCTCTCGGAGATTTGGTTCCAGGTGCTGACTCTCTCTGGGATTTGGTTCTGACTCTCGCTGGGATTTGGTTCTGACTCTCACTGGGATTTGGTTCTGACTCTCGCTGGGATTTGGTTCTGACTCTCTCTGGGATTTGGTTCTGAGTCTCTCTGAGCTTTGGTTCTGAGTCTTTCTGAGCTTTGGTTCTGAGTCTCTCTGTGATTGGGTTCTGAGTCTCTCTGAGATTGGTTTCTGAGGCTCTCTGAGATTGGGTTCTGAGTCTCTCTGAGATTTGGTTCTGAGTCTCTCTGAGATTTGGTTCTGAGTCTCTCTGGGATTTGGTTCCAGGTGCTGACTCTCACTGGGATTTGGTTCTGAGTTTCATTGAGATTTAGTTCTGACTCTCGCTGGGATTTGGTTCCAGGTTCTGACTCTCTCTGGGATTTGGTTCTGACCCTCTCTGGGATTTGGTTCTGACTCTTTCTGGGATTTGGTTCTGACTCTCACTGAGATTTGGTTCTGACTCTCTGGGATTTGGTTCTGACTCTCACTGAGATTTGGTTCTGAGTTTCACTGGGATTTGGTTCTGAGTTTCACTGGGGTTTGGTTCTGAGTTTCACTGGGGTTTGGTTCTGAGTTTCACTGGGGTTTGGTTCTGAGTTTCACTGGGATTTGGTTCTGAGTTTCACTGGGATTTGGTTCTGAGTTTCACTGAGATTTGGTTCTGACTCTCACTGGGATTTGGTTCTGACTCTCTCTGGGATTTGGTTCCAGGTTCTGACTCTCTCTGGGATTTGGTTCCAGGTTCTGACTCTCTCTGGGATTTGGTTCCAGGTGCTGACTCTCTCTGGGATTTGGTTCCAGGTGCTGACTCTCTCTGGGATTTGGTTCCAGGTACTGACTCTCGCTGGGATTTGGTTCTGACTCTCTCTGGGATTTGGTTCTGACTCTCTCTGGGATTTGGTTCTGACTCTCACTGGGATTTGGTACTGACTCTCTCTGGGATTTATTTCCAGGTGCTGACTTTCACTGGGATTGGTTCTGAGTTTCACTGGGATTTGGTTCTGACTCTCACTGGGATTTGGTTCTGACTTTCACTGGGGTTTAGTTCTGACTCTCTCGGAGATTTGGTTCCAGGTGCTGACTCTCTCTGGGATTTGGTTCTGACTCTCGCTGGGATTTGGTTCTGACTCTCACTGGGATTTGGTTCTGACTCTCGCTGGGATTTGGTTCTGACTCTCACTGGGATTTGGTTCTGACTCTCGCTGGGATTTGGTTCTGACTCTCTCTGGGATTTGGTTCTGACTCTCTCTGGGATTTGGTTCCAGGTTCTGAGTCTGTCTGGGATTTGGTTCTGAGTCTGTCTGGGATTTGGTTCTGACTCTCTCTGGGATTTGGTTCTGACTCTCTCTGGGATTTGGTTCTGACTCTCACTGAGATTTCGTTCTGAGTCTCACTGAGATTTGGTTCTGACTCTCTCTGGGATTTGGTTCCAGGTGTTGACTCTCACTGGGATTTGGTTCTGACTCTCTCTGGGATTTGGTTCTGACTTTCAGTGGGGTTTAGTTCTGACTCTCTCTGGGATTTGGTTCCAGGTTCTGACTCTCTGGGATTTGGTTCTGACTCTCTCTGAGATTTGGTTCTGAGTCTCACTGAGATAAGATTCCGGACTCTTGCTGGGATATAGTTCTGGGGTTCCAGCTCTCACTGATATGCGGTTCTGACTGTCACTGGGATGTAGTTCCCGGAGTTCTGACTCCTGGGATATGGTTCTGGAATGTGGTTCCAGATTGCTGATTTATGTTGGGATATGGTTGTTAGGAGCCAATCTTCCTCTGATATCTCAATTAAATGCCCATTGAAATGTCATTTTGCAAGTTTGTCCTACTGCACTCTGTCCAGTGGTTTCAACTGATGGTTGCGTTCCCTCACTGGAAAATGACCCCTAAGTGCTATTCACCTGTGGTAAGTATCACACCTGAGACTGGCTTGTTGTTGTCCAATCTGCAGGTCGCTGGGTAGTAATGAAGAGAAGGTCCATGTTCAATTTGTCCCGCTCCTAGCCTGGGAGTGGTGAACCCAGTTTTAGCAGTCTGGGTGTGACAAGTTGTCTTTGTGTCAGCTGCAAAAGTTGAAATTGCACCCTGTCTGCCCAAGTCCAGGTCACTAATATATATCAAGAAGAGCTGTGGACCTACGACCTGTGGGGAACACCATCTTCCTCCAGCCTGAGGAAATGAATAACAACATTCACCATTACTTTGCTTTCTGCACCTTGGCATTGTACCCACTCTGCCACCGTCCCTTTAACCCCGTGGGTTTTAATTCTTGTCATTCTATTATGTAGTACCTGATCAAAAGCTTTTGAAAGTCCATACACAAATCAACCGCACTGCCCTCATCAACCCTCTCTGATACTTTACCAAAAATGATAACTGCCACATAGTTCTGGGTTCTCCAGCTTCCCGTACACCAGTGATTTCAGTTTAAATGGATTTTCTGGCTCCGACACTGGTGGGCATTGAGCAGGGGGCAGGATGGGAAAATTTGGAGAGACCTTAAAAGGCAATGGCTCTCCAAACCTTCCCTTCCCACCCGTGACAATGCCCACCATTACTGGGGCCAAAAAATCCTGCTCAACGTAACACTTACAGCTGCCTTATTGTAACAATGACTATGGAGAGTCTCTGTGTGAATTTTTCATGAGTTGAATATGAAGGTGGTAAAAACCCAAAGGGGCCCCATTTTGTAATTACACCCCTTGTTCCAGAATCTCTGTCAGATTCTATTTGTTTTTCATGGCCCTTACACTGCTCGAATTCTGAACCTATCTCCATTCTGCTGTGTTCCTCAGGTTTGTTGGTTATCCTGGACAATATGGCTCGCTGTTTGGAATCAGAAACGAGGCTGTAGGTATCAGATTACAACACTTTACAGAAACCCTAGCTCACACTCAGGGCGTCAGTTCAACAGAATCTTGAGGCCCAAGATTTCAGGAGATGGGCAAGGCAGAAATGTGGTACAATCCAAATGGGGTGGGGGCACAGCATAATATGTGGCCAAGATCCAACAGGCTTCTAGGCCATCCCCAGCTTTACATTAGAAATCTGGAGTTGGGCGGTACTATCCATTCCCTCACCATGTGCCAGGCACAGTCTGGGAACATTCTTGTGATATTCTGGGAATTCAGCCCAGCTACTCTTTCTTACGCCCGATGGATCCCACACCTATTAAGATCATGTATGGATTCCATTTTAAAGTAAAGCATTTGGCAAAACCCTGGAGAAACCAATTGGTATTTCTGATGTGCCCATTGCCTCCTGACTGGCCCCTGTCTAGGGTCTGTAAGAGCCTCTGGCTCCTTCCCTCCATAGCAGTGGGGTTGCAGTTCCAGGTTTCCATTGCCCTGTGAGGTGGGCACCTCAGTTACTCTTCGACAGCCTGATTTGAATACAAAAACATCCCTATTCTCAGGATTTGGAACAAGGTTTCTGGTGTGGCAAATTTCCGCCCCACCGTACCTCCACTCTCTGGAAAGGCCTCAGTATAAATGGGGAGTTTTACAGTCATTTTTACTTTTTACATATTTTCCTCAGAAGCCCAATCTGCCCTTTGCTGGAACTGCGTGTTGCTTCATTATGAAGAGACACAGTTTGAAACATTCATTTTTTCTCTATGTTAGCAGCCTCACCATTGCCTTTCCATTGTCTGTCACTCTCCACCACAGTCCCATCACCATCTTGCTTTGAAAACTTGGCATCAAACCTATTTTGTTTTTATTTTCTTAAATTCTATGAAATCCCTTTACAGTTTAACCACTGAACACGAGTGTTAATGATGCTGATATATTGGCAGATTCTTAACTCATCTGCAGCATTTACCTTCCAAACCCATGACTTCGTTAGTTCATCAGTCCATTTTACATTGGACATTCATGACTCCTGAAGCAAATGCTCTATTCGGAGCTCGGCCGCAGCAAGAGACTCCCACGTGGACACTGGAAATGCTTTAGGGATGTCCTCAAAGTATCGCTGAAGAGGTCAGACATTCCTGCTGATTCATGGGAGTCCCTGGCCTGTGACTGATCAAAATGGAGAAGGTTCATTTGGGAAGGCACCGAGCACATCGAGAGACTTCATCAAGAACGTGCAGTGGTGAAGTCGAGGCATCAGAGTGAACAAACCTCCGAACAACTCATCTACCCAACCCTTCAAGCACTACCTGCCTCAATGTGACAGAGTCTGCAGATCACACAATTGGACAGGTCAGCCATTTCAGAAAACTCCAAACTGGACTAGGAACAAGTCATCCTCGATCCCCGTGGGGGAAGAGCAGAGAGATATCCTTCCTGAGGTGCAGTGCCCAAAACTGTACTCCAGACGGGGGCCTGACCAAGGTTCTACACAACTGAAGCATGGCTGCCTCTCCTTTGTATTTCAGCCTTCGAGATGTTGGCCATTCCATTCGCTTTCTTGTTTGACTTTGAACCTGTCAGACAATACTCAAATTTAGCTAATGTAGGTGGAAAGTAGATGGCCTCATACTTGCTCATTAAGCCCCATCTACCACAGTTTTTCTCTCTCATTAAATCTGTTTTTGTTCCCTTGTAACTTACTGCTCCCACCTGTACTATTTACCTGCTTCCCCCCACTGCCCCAGCCCCATTTAGTGTCACTTGCAAACTTGGATCAACTGCTCCCCCTTTCTGCATCCTACCCATTGATAAATACAGTGAAAAGTTGAGTCTCCAGAACAGATCCCTGGGGATCCCTGTCTTTTCCGGCCAGTTTACACTTAACAGTCACAATTGTCCTCACAACACATTCCTTCTACTTGCTATTTGACCTGGGCCTGGTCTCTGCACTGCACCTAACTCAGCTGTGATTGGGAACTTGGGAAATGTGGATTGTCGATGTAAGCATAGGAAGAAGAGGAGGCCATTCAGCCCCTTGAGCCTGTTCTGTTGGTCAAGAAGATCAATTTATGCCCACTCTCTGCCTCCTACCTCCCAAATAATTTCCAATCTATCAAAAGACTTCCTCCAATCCAGCCCACTCACATTTTAGCACTATCTTTTGTGTCGAACTTTATTAAATGCCTTCTGGATGCCCATATAGGCAACATCCACAGACAATCTTTAACCTAACAAAGTCATGTTGGCTCTCTCTGTGTAAAGGACGACACCTCTCTCTGATCAAGGTATGGTTAGCCCATGATGCATTTTCACTGTATAATCCTTTCCACTGTTTGTTGGTCATTCCTGGTTTTCCAATGACTTGTCAAGCAGATTATTAGTTACTATATTATTTTTGCAGTGTGGAACTGGTGGCTGTCTGATTGAACTGGCACAGGAACTACTTATTATCATGGTTGGAAAGCAAATTATCAACAATGTACAGGAGTATGTCATCCCGTGAGTATCTGCTTCAATGTGAATAGGAATGGAGAGAGGTCAGCTAGTTAAAAAATAATCAATTCAAACAAGAATATGAAGTCTGTGTGATGCATAAGCACTAGCATTGACCATTTGGTCTGAATAGCCTGTTCCTGTGCTGTAAATTCTTTGTAATTCTAAATGAGACCAACCAGTCATCTCCTTCTGAAGTTTCAGCCTCTCCCAGGAGTGAAATATTAATTGGCTGTGGATTTTTTTTTATTTGTGGATTTGAATTATCATGGTTTTTCCCCATTCTGCCCCTAGCTCTCTCTCTCTAGGCCACATATTAACTGTATTCCAGAGGGCAAGACTACAAAATTCTCCCACACATGCTGCCAGGTGTCTGAAGCAGATTCTCCCAACAAACCCCATAACTCCCACCGTGCCACCCAATCCACCCATTTTTCCTCCAAATTCAGGAAAACATCTTGCATCCACTTGATACTTCCCCAGTATAGCTGACACTCAGTCAAAACTGGGCGGAGTATCAGATCAAGCTTACATTCACTCCTGTGTGGCCAGTATATTGATGGTCCCATCAACCTGACTTATCAGCAAACTAAATGCAGCAAGTAGTGAACCAGAATGGAGCATCAGAGGATAGATTATAGCAACATTACCATTTAATCTGAGCATGAATTGACCATGGTCCAAAGGCAAACATTGGATCTGATATATTTTTACAATGTTTTGAACTAAAGAACGGCAGATGCTTTTAGAAAAGATTTACCACACACCATCTGCTGACCCCAACACACCAATCCTTCAAGCACCATTGATCATTGACCCTCTAACTTTGGTGCATCACTCATGGGCATCATCAATGTATGCTTGGTGCATTTTGACCATTGATTATCTACCCTGGCCACATCATTGATGGGCATTGCCACCTACCCTAAGTACATTGTTCTCTTGACTGGGAACTTTTAGTTTTAGGAAGCCATAAATGGAATACTCTCCACTTGTCTGGATGTGTGTAGCTCCAAATACACTCAAGAAGCTCAATGCCATCCAGGACCAAGCAGCCCGCTTGATTGAAACACCATCCACCACCTTAAACATTCACCCCCTCTACCACTGATGCATTGTGGCAACAGTCTGAACCATATACAAAATACACTGCAGCAACTCATCAAGGTTTCTTTGACAGGTCCTTCTAAACCCATGATCTCTACCCTCTAGAAGGCCAAGGGCAGCAGGTGCCTGGGAACATCACCACATGCAAGTACCACTTCAAGTCACTCACCATCCTGATTTGGAACTATATTGCCGTTCCTTCACTGTTGCTGGGTCAAAATCCTGGAACTCCCTCCCTAACAGCACAGTGGGTGTACCTACACCACATGGACTGCAGCGGTTTGAGAAGGCAGGTCACCATCACCTTCTCAAGGGCAATTAGGGATGGGTACTATAAATACTGGCCTATTCCGTGAAAAAATAAAAAACCAGCAGCCAAACATGGTGGTGGCTTCAGCCACACCAGCATGAGTGCCTACACAAATCTAACTTTGAGCTAGCTTTCATTTGTTGCCTTACTTTGAATATTGTTGTGTTAATTATTGAACAGGAAGGTGATATTTTGGTGGCAGAAGTGGGAACTGAAGGGCAAAGACAAAGAGAAGTCCATCCCAGTCCAACATCCCTGGGAGAAGGATTACCAGCTGCTGCCCTGTGAGGGGCTCTTTGATGAGTATCTTGAGATGGGTAGGTAGCTCTCCATAATACTATCAGACTCTGATGGAGATCAGAACAATGTTTATCCTCTGGTGGAGGAAGACTTCATAGAAGTGTAAAGTGAATCGTTTTGGTTTGAACAGTTCTAAATGGGATGCAGGAGCCGAGGAACCTGGGTGTATGTGTGTTTAAGTCATTGAAGTTGGCAGGACAGGTTGAGAGAGTGGTTAAGCGTGCAGTATCCTAGGGTTTAATGATAGGTGCAATGTAATGTAAATGTAATTATATCACTCAGCTAGCAGATAGAGAAGGCTTCCATTTAATTGAGAAGTTAAATTCCACTGATAACCCTCCACCACAAAGTTGTGTTTTAAACTGTTAAAAGCTTAAAAGTTGCACAGTTTAAAAGTTAAATCATTTAAAAGCATCTTGCTTGTGTTTGTTACTTCTACTTTCTGGTTTTCTTTAAGAAGTTGGTACAGATTTGCCTCTTTTCTATCCCTTGAGTTTTTTGCACAGGAATGACTATTACTCTGTGTTGTGTGTTTGCTCCAAGAATGACTATTACTCTGAGTTGTGTGTTTGCTCCAAGAATGACTATTACTCTGGGTCGTGTGTTTGCTCCAAGAATGACTATTACTCTGGGTTGAGTATTTGCTCCAAGAATGACTATTACTCTGGGTCGTGTGTTTGCTCCAAGAATGACTATTACCTTGGCTTGAGTGTTTGCTCCAAGAGTGACTATTACTCTGGGTCGAGTATTTGCTCCAAGAATGACTATTACTCTGGGTCAAGTGTTTGCTCAAAGAATGACTATTACTCTCGGTCAAGTGTTTGCTCAAAGAATGACAATTACTCTGGGTCGTGTCACTGAGATCTCAGAACAACCCAAAGTGCTCTCCAATAAATTAGATACTTTTAAGTATAGTTCCTGGTGTAGAAAACATATCCACTAATTTGCACAAAGTAAGATGCCAGAAAGAGCAATGTGATAATGACCAGATAATCTATTTTAGAAATGTTGGTTGAGAGATAAAAATTTGTCAGGACACTGGAGAGAACTCCCCTGCTCTTCCTCACAATAGTGTCATGGGTAGTGTGTGGCTGCAGGCCTTATAGATGCAGTTAATTTAATTCAGTGTCTGTCCTGTGAGCTGTTACATTGAGTAACAGTGGGTTACAGTCTGTTACTTAGAGGGGAGTAGATTTTCGATTTATTGTCCATGAATAAAAGTGGTGCTAGGGATTGGCTACCCACTGTAGGAAGCAGACTATTTTCCATTGCATTGGTCTCAGTGTGTTACAAACAGAGTAATTGGAGCATATTACATAGAGAATAATGGTGGGTTGGAGTTTTTCCTTAATTTATCCTCAATATCTGGACAAGGCCAGCATTAGCATCTTTACTTGCCCTAAGAAGGTGACATACCAGTTTGATACAACTGAATGGCTGGCTTGGCCACTTCAGAAGGCACTTAAAAGTCAACCATGTTGGCGTGGGACTGGAGTCACAAGCCAGGCCAAGGAGGTAGATGATCTAAATGATAATTTTTACAATAATCTGACAGTTCACAGCCAATTTTCCTGACGTCAGCTTATGATTTCCGATTTATTTTTAAACAGGATTCTCAAACTGCCCTGGTGGAGTTTGATCTCATATTCTCAGGATTATTAGTCCAGTATCACAACATTGCACAATGGTAACTCCGTTCAAATGTAAATAGAGAGTTATGGCGGGGTAAAATGTTTCACATGGATGGTAATGTGGGTTGAAATATATTGTCTAGAGAGCAAGCTGGATTAATATGTAATAGTGGGTTGGAGTATGTTGTGTGGAGAGTAACACTGGGTTGAAGTTTGTAAATGAGATCAAGGTTTGATTGTAAGGTTGACTACAGACTAAAATGAGTGAATGCTGTATTGAATCTGGGAAGTCCTGAGTTCCTGGAATTGTGAAATAATTAAAACCAAAAATGAAAAGTCATATTTTAAGGTGTAGAACAGGGCTTCCCATAGGCCATGCCATAACCCCAAATAGGGTCATGAGATGGGATTTTGAGGTAATTAGCTCCTAGGCAACAATAGCCGCCGCAGAACCCAGACTGAACGCTAACAACTGTGAGGTCCCTTTAAATCCAAGTATTTTTGGTGGTGGGTGTGGTTTAATGGAGTTCTCTGTGAGGCCTGATTGACTGCTGCAAAAAATAACCTGTAAAAAAGTGTTCAGTTTTTTTGCCTTTTCATCAATTCCACACACCCCTAACAGTTGAAACCTCCCTTCCCCGCCTCCCCCAACAGCCCTGAAGCTTCACCCCGCTCAACAACTCTAGTCCCCCTCAAATTTTCACTCTGGGGTCACACTAAACCTGAGGCATTAAAATAGGGTCACACTGGGAGAACGTTGGGGGGGGAAGCACTTGTGTAGAATGTTAGGTTAGGTAGGTGATTGGAGTTGAGCTTTATCTATCTTTGCAGGATGGGGACCAGAAGAAGTTTGCAGAATCTCCCTAAGAAGGTTAGACACCAGCTCACTCTACAATAAATGGTTTGTGAAAACTGGGCCACACAACTTCTACTTTCAATCTCCATATAGCTGTCTTATCAGGAACAGGAAGTATTGATTGGGTGTTTGCCCCAGTTGGTGGCTAACCATGTTTCATTGCCGAAGTAAAACAGGACAGTAAACTTCTGATAACAGGCTCATTCATTTTATTGGCTGTTTGTGGGACCTTGCTATGTGCTGATTGGTTGCCCCACCTGTCAAAATAATAACAATGAATACACTTCAAAATGTAATTTGTTGATTATGAAGCACCTTGGGCATTTCAAGACCCTAATCGATATTTTTCTAAATGCAAGTTCTTTCACAATAAAGGGATCATTTCAAATAATGTGATCAGTTCGAGTTACCAGGTGTGTCCCTCCATATCCCTTAACTGCACCAGTACTGATTCAAGCACCAGGAAATAATTTTCTTTATTCCAAATGGTTTTTTGCATTTCCACTTGGCTAAATCACAGCACTCTACTCAAGAATATAAACCCCGCTCCAAGACTTGAGAACATAACCTAGGCTGGTACTTTGGTAGAATACTGAGGCAGTGCTGCATTGGTGGAAATGTCACCTTTAAGAAGAGATGTTCAGCTGAGACTCTCTCTGGCTCTCTGGTGGATGAAAGATATCTTACAGCACCATTTGAAGAAAAGCAAGGTGTCCTGGCCAACATTTATCCCTCAAACAACGCTAATGAAAGGAGATTAACCAGTCATTTTATCTAATTTGTTGTTTAAAGGACTTTGCCATACACAAAATGGCTGCTGCATTTGCCTACGTACTTCACCATTGTTTTGTGGGCAAACATGGCAACCAACTTGTGAGGCACTTTGGGGGATCCAGGAGAGGTGAAAGGTGCCTTATAAACGCAACTTCTTTCTTTAATTTCCAAGGCACATTTGAATAATGGTGGTCACCCTGTCTCAATTTTCAGTCCTGCAGTTCGGATTCATCACCATCTTTGTAGCTGCCTGCCCACTGGCTCCTTTATGTGCCCTTCTCAATAACTGGGTAGAAATCCGTCTGGATGCCAACAAGTTTGTGTGTGAGTACCGACGGCCGATCGTGGAGCGAGCTCAGGGGATCGGAATCTGGTTCCGTATCCTAGAAATCATCACCACCATAGCTGTAATAACTAACGTGAGTAGACCAGCTGTGCCAAAGTGTCAGGTGCAACTTTATCACATCCTTCATTTGTCAGGTTGGAAAGCTCAAACTTTCAATATTCCTGTTCCAGGTGTTCTCTGTGCAGCAAACACTTCCTACCTTGTGGCCTGTGCATTAGCTGACCTCAGGCTGGCAACAGTAGGGAAGTCGCAATTAGCTGAACCGGCCCAGAGCAAGAGAGAAGAAAAAAAAATGCCCCATTCCTGGTCATGATTCAGTGCCCTGAGCTGGCAAGTGTCTATTTGGAGTTACTGATTAAGGACATGATTTGAGGTCAGCAGAGATGTCCCCAGTGCCCAAAGGGCCTGTCTACCTGGACTGTTAAAAGTTCACACATAATGAATGAATTTGAATGAGGTGCCAAAATTTGGCTCTTTGGCATGTGACCTCTACACTTGTCTATTCCAATATGCACTCCTGACTGGCTTTCCACAATCTTCCTTCCATAAACTTGAGGTCATCCAAATCGCTGCTGTCTCTACATTTGACATGAAGAAAAATTTCAATTTTCAAGAAGGGTGGAGAAAGCACAGTCCAAAACCCAGGCCCTCTGAGAAATGATTGCACAATGTAGACTTAGCATCATTGTACTCTTCCCTGCATCAGTCATTGGATGAATAATACAAGGGACATGATGCCAAAAGTGATGCCATCTGCTTCCTAAATGCACTGAGGAGTAGGTCATTGATCACCTGTAAAGATTAGGCTAGATTACTTCATTAATCACAGAATCCTTACAGTGCAGAAGGAGGCCATTCAGCCCATCAAGTCTGCACTGGATCTCTGAAAGAGCATTCTACCTAGTCCCACTCCCCTGCCTTATCCCTGTAAACCAGCAAATTCTCTCTTTTCCGGTAGCAACGCAATTCCTTTTTGAATACCTCGATCAAACCTGCCTCCATCACCTTCTCAGGAAGTTTGTTCTAAACTCCAACCACCCTCTGGGTGAAGAGAACTTTTCCTCACATCACTCTTGCCAATTATTTTGAATCTGTGCCCTCTAGCTCTTGATGCTCCCTTGAGTGGGAACGGGTTTCTCACTATTTACCCTGTCCATACCGTTCAGGATCTTGAATATCTCTATCAAGTCTCCTCTCAGCCTTCTTTTCTCCAAGGAAAACAGTCCCAACCTCTCCAATCCTTCCTCATTGCTCCAATGGGCAAATACATGGCAAATGTGGTATAACATGGATAAGTGTGAAGCTATCCACTTCAGTATGTAAAACAGAATGGCCGAGTATTATTTAAATGGTGATAGATTAAGAAATGTTGATGTACAAAGGGACCTGGGTGTCCTTGTACACCAGTCACTGAAAGCAAGCATGCAGGTGCAGCAAGCAGTTAGGAAGGCAAATGGATGTTCATCTTCATTGCAATAGGATTTAAGTACAGGAGCAAGGATGTCTTACTGCAGCTATGCAGGGCCTTGGTGAGACCATATCTGGAGTAGGGTGTAGTTTTGGTCTCCTTACCTAAGAAAGGATATACTTGCCACAGAGAGAGTGCAGCGAAGGTTCATCAGACTGATTCCTGGGATGACAGGATTGTTGCATGAGGAGAGATTGGGCTGACTAGGCCTGTATTCACTGGAGTTTAGAAGAATGAGAGGAGATCTTGTTGAAACGTATAAAATTCTGAAAGGGCTGGACAGATTGGATGTAGGGATGATGTTTCCTCTGGCTGGGGGTCTAGCCCAAGGGGTCACAGTCTCAGGATACGGGTAGACCATTTAGGACTGAGATAAGGAGAAACTTCTTCACTCAGAGGGTGATGAACCTGTGGAATTCTCTACCACAGTAGGCTGTGGAAGCCAAGTCATTGAATATATTTAAGGAGGAAATAGATAAATTCCTAGAGTCTAAAGGCGTCAAGGGGTTTGGGGAGAGAGAAGGAGAATGGCATTGAGCTAGAAGATCAGCCATGATCATATTGAATGGCACAGCAGGCTTGAAGGGCTGAATGACCTACTCCTGCTCCTATTTTCGAAGTTTCTATGTTCTTCATCCCTGGAATGATTCTTGTGAATCTCCTCTGTACTCTGTCCAATGCCTTCACATCCTTCCTCAAGTATGGCACCCAGAACTGGAGACAGTGCTCTGGATGAGGCCTAACTGGTGTCTTATACAAATTCAACATGACCTCCTTGCTATTGTACTCAATGCTCCTATTAAGAAGCCTGAGATACTATATGCTTTATTAATTGCTGTCCCAACATGCCCTTAAAAAAAACTTATATTCAAATGCAGGAACCCATTGTAAACAAAAAGAATATGTTCAAGCCTTGCACCTTTTTTGAATTACCTGGGAGCTTGAGGAGCCTATAGTTCCCTGTTGCTTCCACCATGGCAACTCCTTGGCCAATCAGAATCAACTTGCCAACCAGTCAGCACCCTTGACCCTTGTAGTATAAATTGTTGTGATTGTTTGAAATCTGCATTCTTCTGTTTGTCCTGACGAATGCAAAACAAAAAGCTTTGGCAACATTTTAGCAATATTCAAAAAAAAAGTTTGCCAGTTTTGTCTCCTTAGATACTGCCCCCTCCCTTTCAAATCTACCAGCATCAAGCCACTCATAAAAAAAAACAACTTTAGCATTTATGTGTTTCCAAATTACTGCCCATCCCCAACCTGCCTTTCCCCAGCTTGAACATTCAGTGGGGGGATGGTGGCAAAGTGGATATGTTACTGGACTAGTAATTCTGAGGCCCGGGCTAATCATGGGTTCAAATCCTACCATAGCAGCTGGTGGAATTTAAATTCAATTAATAAATTTGGAATATAAAGTGAATCTCAGACCATGACAACAGCTATCATCAATTGCTGTAAAAACCTATCTGATTTGCTAATGTCTCCTTAGGGGAGGAAATCTGCCATCCTTACCTGGTCTGGCCTACATGTGACTCCAGATCCATAGCAATGTGGTTGACTCTTAACTGCCCTCTGAAACAGCCTAGCAAGCCACTCAGTTCAAGGGCAATTAGGGATGGGCAACACATTTTGGCCTTGCCAGTGACACCCACATCCCATGAAAGAATTGAAAAAAAAAATGTTGTCACCTCCCAAATCTGTGCCCAGCTTTCCCACAGTTTCATGTTTGCTTCTGCCAAATCTGGATTCCCCCACCACCATTGGAACAGCCCAACTTGAAATCACAAATAACACCTTGAGTGATTGCGACAGTTATGAATTACAATCCCCCCGGCCCCCCCCCCCCCCCCCCCCCCCACCCCCCACAACCTTTTGATCACACCATCCTTCTCTGATGCCTCCCCTCCATCGTCCAGCCTTGCCTGGTTCCATTCTCATCAATCCAGTTATAACCAGAGAATTAAACGCAATGGCTTCTGTTCCCATTCTCGCACCGTTACCTCTGCTCTCCCCCAAACAACCCATCCTTGGTCTCCTGCTGTTTTTCATCTATAAGCATCCCCTTGGCAATATCATCCAAAAACACATTAGATTTTACATGTATAGTGATGACACTCAGCTCTATTTTACCACCACCTCTCTTGACTCCTCCATCACTTCTGCCTGTTCAACTTTCAGTACTGGATAAGTAGTGTTGTAAAATGTTGTATGCTGTCCAGTAGGGCTCTCAAAGAGGTTCTGAGTCTTGTATAGTTTAACATTAAGGGCAGAATTTTCCAGCCCCGACTACTGCTGGGATGATCCGGTCCCACCGGAAGTCAATGCACTTTTGGCTGGGGTGCCGAATCTCCCACAGCAGCTCCCACCACGATGGGGCTGGAAAATCCTGGCCTAAGTGATTATTGGTAATACATAACAATGTACATAAATAGAGAGTATAATCCAAGCTAGGAGCTAACTCCATGCTGGCTTCTGCACAGGTCTCTGCCCAGTCCTAAACTGCCTTATAGACTCTAATTATGTCTCTCTTTACATCATAACTGTGGGCAGTATTGTACCCTGTCCAACGTTAACCCCTGCCATGCTAGATACCCTTATATTACACCTCCCCCAAGTCTTTATCCAACATATTTATAGTGCAATCGTGTTTACCCGATGTACTTACATTATTCTTATGCTACCCCTTCTTTTGTGCACCACCAACCCCCCCACCCCTCCTCAAAGTCTCTGTGTTTACAGATTCAGGTGGTTTGGAGGCTTTACGATTCTTCCAGATCCTGTTCTTGTAATATCTGGAGGAGTGGTCAGCTCTGTTGAACTGGAAAGCCTGGTTGATTCTGATGTTGCAATCTTGCACTTGGTTGTCTGGTTTTAATTCTCTTCTCCCGCTCCTTGGAGTTGAACCGTCCCTTGTCAACTCCCCATCTGGCCTACTCGATGGCTGCTGGCTTATCTTGCTCCTGTCGGAGGGAATGTACCCTTTGCTCCTCCTTAGTGTGAACCTGGCATTTCTCTTTGCATGTGGTCTGCCGTGATCCTTGTGGGAGTCAAAGGTTCTCTCCCTGTCATGTGGCTGTGTCTTATGTGGCTTTTTCTGCGACATTGTTCTCTGCGGTGTCCTTCCTTGCTGTGCTGGGATGTGTTAAGGCCAGTTGATGGCTGCTTCCCTGTTCCAACATTGCGTTGCAATTGGCTGCAATGGCTGGAGGTTGCAGCATCTGTGCCATGGTCTTTCGAGGAATTGTGACAGCTTTAAATGCTGTGAGGGATTCCAAGTTGGAGCCACAGCAAACGTTTTTTCAATGAGTCTTCCCATGTTGGTCTGGTTTTGGCGGGCTCCTGCTGTGACGGCAGCCCCAACAGAAAGTTAAACACTTTACATGCAGCGACTCTCTTAATTGATTATTCTGGGCCTTCCCTCGGGTAAACACGATTGCACCGTGACTATCAGTGAGTTTTTGGGTTTTTTAATCATCGTTTCCGGCTTTGGCTGGGTTTTCAAACTGCTGATTTTTTTTCTCTCTCTCTGTTTGCAATGAGCTCAGCTGCAATGTGGTGTGGCGCTGACTCAGAACCCGGGCTGGTCATGGTATTTAGAAAACGGGCTGCTCTGACTTCTAGAAGACTGAAAACATTTTTTAAACCAGCCTTGGCCAAGGACTTGATCTTTTAGCTCACTCCTGTTTGGTCCTTTGACTCTGTGGTATTGGAACTGGAGCTCCATTAGATCTGATGGAGTCCTTTGCTGCACAGTGAAGCTCTATCTTCTGCTTCTAATCCTGAATTCTTCAGTCAGGTCAGAATGCTGCTGTTTTAATTTTTCAGCTTTTGAATTTCTGCTCCAGCTTCTCTGAGATTCTGGCTTTTTCCAGTAGCTGTGACAATATTGTAGGATGTTATATACTGATCAGTAGGTCTCACAAAAAGGTCTGAGTCTTGTATAGTTTAACATTAAGCGTTTATTGGTAATGCATAACTATGTACATATACAGAGTATAGTCCAAGCTAGAAGATAACTCCATGCTGGATTCTGCACAGGTCTTTGTCCGGTCCTAGACTGCCATCTAGCCTCTGGCCATGTATCTCTTTACATCACACTCTGGGCGGTACTGTCCCCAGTCCCATGTTAAAACTTCCTATGCCAGATACTATTATGCTACGAGCAGAAATTTCCTTCAGTTAAATATTGAGAAGATCAAAATCACTGACTTTTGTTCCTGCTGGAAACTCTGCTCCCTAACCACCAACTCTATCCCTCTCGCCGGCCACTGTCTGAAGTTTAACAAGATTGTTGGCAACCTGGCATTCTATTAGACCCTGAGTTAACTTTTCTGATCCTCTTTATCACCACATCCAGGGTAAAGCAGCCCACTTGATTGCTACCCTATCCACCACCTTCAACATTCACTCCCTTCACCACTGATGAACAGTAGCAGCAGCAGTGTGTACCATCTACAAAATGCACTGCAGAAACTCGCTCCTTCCAAACCCATGATCTCTACCACTTCAAAAGACAAGGGCAGCAGATGCATGGGAACACCACCACCTGGAAGTTCCCCTCCAAGCCACTCATCATCCTGATTTAGAAATATATCACCGTTCCTTCGCTGTATCTGAGTCAAAATCCTGGAACTCCCTCCCTAACAGCACTGTGGGTGTACCTACACCACAGGGACTGCAGCGATTCAAGAAGACAGCTCACCACCACCTTCTCAAGGGCAATTAGGAATGGGTAATAAATGCTGGCCTAGCCAGTGATGCCCACATCTTGTGAGAGAATATTTTTATAAATCCATAATATTGCTCATCTCCAAACCTATCTAAGCTGATATTCTCATTTATGATTTTGTTGCCTCTAGACTTGACTATTCCAATGCTCTCATATCTAGCCTCCCAACTTGTACCCTTCATAAATGTGAGCTCATCTGAAACTCTGCTTCCCATATCCTGACTCCCACCAAGTCCTGCTCTCTCTTCACACCTGTGCTTGCTAACCACACTGGCTCCCAGTAAAAGAATGTTTCCATTTTATAATTCTCATCCTTATTTTCAAATCTCTCTAAGGCCTTAACTTTCCCCATCTCTGGAATCTCTTCCTACAACCAACTACCCACTAATTTTTTTTGAGTGCAGGGAAGATTTATTGAAGTGCACTGCCTCTTTAATCATTTTTTGTGGATGGGCACACACAGGGTCCAACCTGTGCGGAGCCTGCACGGAAACTTTAGAGTTGTCCTTGGCCATTTAGCTTAGAGAGAACATTGTGTACAAATCTCCCACCACCAATCCCCCACCCTGAGATCTCTGTATTTATCCAAATCTAGCCTCTTGTGGATCCCTAAGTTCAATCACTTCACATTGGCAGCCATGCTCTTAGTTGCCTCATTCTCTTCCTAAACCTCTCCTCTTCTATGACATTCTCTCCTTTAAGACACTCCTTAACTCCTACCTCTTTAGCCAAGTTTCTGGTCACCTGTCCTATTGTCTACTTATGTTGCTTCACACCAATTTTTGTCTGATAATTTCCCTTGTGCCACTCCTTTGGGATGTTTTACTAAAATGAAGTTGCTAAATAAATGCAACTACTGGTAATTTTTTATACAACGGAATCATATTGCAATTCCTGACAAAGGTGACATTGTGGTGAGTACCATATTTATGTGCAACCTATTCTCCCCACAGGCCTTTCTAATAGCGTTCACGTCAGATTTCCTGCCTCGTCAATATTACCGATATGTGCACCAAAGTGACTTGACTGGCTACACTAACTTCACCTTGGCATTTTCACCCCTCAACTTCAACCAGCAGAACAATAGCATGTGCAGGTAAGGTAAGGGGAGGGTGAAATATCTAAAGAGAGGGTCTTACTATCGCAGGCTGAGTCAATGAGATTTTCAAAGCTGGCTCTGGTTCAAACATTCTCCAGGACACAAAATTTCAAAATTTGCAGATGATACAAAACTTGGAAGCATTATGAACTGTAAGGAGAATAGTGTAGAATGTCAAAGGGACATAGAGAAGTTGGTGGAATGGGTGTACAGATGGCAGATGAAGTTCAATGTGGAGAAATGTGAAGTGATCCATTTTGGTAGGAAGGACATGGAGAGACAATATAAAATAAAGGGTACAATTCTGAAGAGGTGCAAGAGCAGAGGGACCTG
Organism: Carcharodon carcharias; assembly: GCF_017639515.1. Taxonomy (NCBI): domain Eukaryota; kingdom Metazoa; phylum Chordata; class Chondrichthyes; order Lamniformes; family Lamnidae; genus Carcharodon; species Carcharodon carcharias. The sequence goes on from NC_054468.1 coordinate 94,202,518, forward strand.
GGTGTATATGTGCATAAATCATTGAAGGTGGCATGATAGGTTGAGAGAGCGGTTAAAAAAGCATTCAGTGTCTTAGGATTTATTAATTGGAGCATGGAGTACAAGCGTAAGGAAGTTATGTTGAGATTTTATAAGACATTAGTTCAGCCTGAGCTGGAGTATTGCATCCAGTTCTGGGCACTGCACTTTAGGGAGATGTGAAGGTATTGGAGAGGGTGCAGAAAAGATTCATGAGGATGGTTCCAGGAATGAGGAACTTCAGTTATGAAAATAAATCGGAGAAATTGGGACTTCTCCTTAGAAAAGAGAAGATTGCAAGGAGATTTCGTAGAGATATTCAAAACCATGAGGGGTCTGGACAGGGTAGATAGGGAGAAACTGTTCCTATTCTTGAAAGGATCCAGAATGACACAGGTTTAAGGTCATTTGCAAAAGCAGTAGAAGTGATATAAGAAAATAACTGTTCGCACAGCGAGTGGTTAAGGTCTGGAATGCACTGCCTGAGAGTGAAGTGGTGGCAGGTTCAATCGAGGCATTCAAGAGGGCATTAGGCTGTTATTTGAAAAGAATCAATGTGCATGGTTATGTGGAGAAGGTAGGAGAATGGCACCAAATAATTGCTCATTTGGAGAGCCGATGCTAACACAATGGGCTGAATGGCTGCCTCCTGTACTGTTGATGCATTTATAAATGACCTGAATAAACTTGCAGAGAACTGTAAATATGGCAGCTGGAAAGATGAACTAGTTAGGGACAGAATTGTTGTCAGAGAGTTGGTTGGATGAAACATTGTCTGAACACTTGCAGTCAAGAGATGATCTAACTTTTGCAAAGGCATTTCAACTGATCAGATAAGCTGAGGTGAGGAGGCAAAATCACTCAGTGATACAAGGTGACAGGGAACTCCATATCAAAAGCAGCAGACTCAGTGAAGTATGTTAAACTTAAAAACAGAGAAGCAGCCGTACAAGAGCAAGGCAGACAGAAAAAGTGTCCATCGACAGCCTTAACCAACAGTAATCACTGTGGTGGGGAAAAACACAAGTGTGAAAACTGCCCTGCCAGAGAAGCTGAAGCTATTTATGCAGAAAGATGAGCCACTTCCAGGCTGTGTGCCATAGCAAGAAGCCTGTACAAAATACACACAAAGGGAAGCCTTGGAAAGATGGAAAGATCCATGAGGTAAATGATACCCATGATATTGAGGTGCCTTTCCTTGGAGAGATCCAGGAACCTACTGGAAGCTACTGGAGTGCTGATATCCTAGTATAGGGAATGAAGACACAATTTAAACTAGACACAAGTGCAACAATTTTGGTTCTTTCTGATGCTGACCTGTGATTGGAGAAAAGTTCTCCAGTCATCATCAAAAAAGCTATGCGAGCCAGAACTCAAAGTCATAGGAGGACTGAACACAACCCTCCAATATTGAGAGAAAGAAATCACAGAAACATGTTTGTGATTCAGAACCAGAGTTGCTCACTTTTGAGCAGGAAGGCCTGTACCGAGCGACATCTGATTTGCAGAGTAGAGGAACTGGAAAGTCGAGAAGATCAACCCAGAAATTTCAGAGCTGATTTTCCACAGCTGCTCGCAGGACCAGGAAAGCTGAAGACAGCATACCATATCCCTCTACATCCTGAATTGAAGCCAGTGTGTCTGTTTACAGGCAGATAAGTTCCTCGTCCACTCTTGCCAAAACTAAAGGAAATTGACTCTATGTTGAAGCAAGGGGTTATTTCACCTGTGACAGAACCAACAAGCTGGTGCTCAGAGATGGTCGCAGTGCCAAAACCCAATGGATTGATCAAAATTTGTGTAAATCTTTCACAGCTGAACAAAACGGTTGAATGCAAAGTTCGTCATATGTCAAGAGTTTAGCTAAATTAGGACAGGGTTCAATCTCCATGAAGCTAGATTAAATAGTGTTTTTTGGCAACTACCCCTTGATGAAGAGTGTAAGTTGCTCACAATCTGCATTACTCTGTTTGGGAGATTTTGTTTCAACAGATTACCCTTCAGCATTATATCAGTGCCAGAAATCTCCAAGGGGACAATTTCAAGCATCCTGGGAGGACTGGGTGGAGTCATATGTTACTTGGATGGTGTCCTGATCCATGGATCCACTCAGACAGAACATGACACTAGAGTGCGAGCTGTGCCACAACGCCTAGAGAAAGCAGGACTTACACTCAACAACAACAGCATGTGAATTCTTGCAGCTGACTGATAAATTCCTTGGGCATACTGTGGATTCATCTGGTGTCAGAGCTGATCCACAGAAGACAAGAGCAATTAATGAGTTTCCAGTTCCTCAGAACCTGACTGAGCTCCAGAGATTCATGGGTAGAGTAAACCAAGTTAGAAAGTTTCTGCCCAGCCTAGCTGTCATCAATGAGGCACTACGTCAGCTTTAGCGACAGGTCAATACATGCTGCTGGAAGAAAGCACAACAGAGGTCTTTTAAAAAAATCAAAGAGATGCTGATGTCACCTGATATTTTAGGTCATTATGACCCAGAGCTGCCCACTGTCATTGCTGCAGATGCATCTTCTACAGGATTGGGAGTTGTACTCTTTCAGATACAGATAGATGGAATGTGCAGACCAGTTTACTATGCAGCTGATCACCAACAGAGACTGAAAAGAGACATGCAGTGATAGAGAAAGAAGCACTAGCTGTTACATGCACTTGCAAAAATTTCACAGACCATGTTCTTGGTCTCCATTTCAAGATAGAGACAGACCACAATCCCAGAGTGACATTCTAAGGAGTTAGAAAAAATTCCTCCATCAGAAAAACAATTCAAACTGAGGATGTTGAGGTTTGATCCAAAGACAGAGTATGTTCCAGGACAACAGCAGTATATAGTGGATGCTTTGTCCCATAGCCCAGTGGCAAGGCCCAACAAGGTGATGTAGCCCTAGTGGAAACCTTTGCATCGACAACAACCACAACTCTACCAGCAACAACTCAGCAATGGAATGAAATCAGAGATGCACAGAAATCTGATGAAGAATGTACTTAGGTCAGAAAGTTCTGTGTCAAAGGATGGTCAGTTTACATGGCACACAATCCCATTCTCAGATCGTACTATGAACAGGGGGGACACTTCTGAAGCAATGACTGCATTGCTGAAGGAGGTACTTGCAACACATGGAATCCCAGACCTTGTAATCTTGGATAATGGACAGCAGTTTGTCAATGAATACATTGAAGAGTTCAGGGCATTGTATGGATTAGTCCATACTACCAGCTCACCAAGTTGCCCTTAAGCCAATGGTGAAGCTGAAACAAAAACAGAATTACCTGGAAAAACTCAGCAGGTCTGGCAGCATCAGCTGAGAAGAAAAGAATTGACGTTTCGAGTCCTCATGACCCTTCAACAGAATTGAGTGAATCTTAGGAAAGGGGTGAAATATAAGCTGGTTTAAGGTGGGGGTGGGGGGAAGAAGTTGGGGGGTGGTGTGGTTGTAGGCACAAGCAAGCAGTGATAGAAGCAGATAATCAAAAGATGTCACAGACAAAAGAACAAAAGAACACAGAGACGTTGAAGGTGGTGATATTATCTAAACGCATGTGCTAATTAAGAATGGATGGTGGGACACTCAAGGCACAGCTCTAGTGGGAGTGGGGTGGAAAGGCTAGCAGGGCATAAAAGATTTAAAAATAATGGAAATAGGTGGGAAAAGAAAAATCTATATAAATTATTGGAAAAAACAAAAGGAAGGGGGAACAAACAGAAAGGGGGTGGGGATGGAGGAGAGAATTCAAGATCTAAAGTTGTTGAATTCAATATTCAGTCCAGAAGGCTGTAAAGTGCTTAGTTGGAAGATGAGATGCTGTTCCTTCAGTTTGCGTTGGGCTTCACTGACCTCTACCTCGCGAAGGCTGGGTGTCAACTCGCAGACACTTCCTCCTACCTCTCCCTGGACCATGACCCCACCATTGTTTCCAGGACTGTCACTGACCTCATCTCCTCTGGAGATCTTCCTCCCATAGCTTCCAACCTGATAGTCGGTCAACCTTGGACAGCCTGCTTCTACTTCCTACCCAAAATCCACAAACGGAACTGTCCCGGTAGACTGATTGTGTCAGCTTGCTCCTGCCCCACGGAACTCATTTCTCGTTATCTTGACTCCCTTCTCTCTCCCCTTGTCCAGTCCCTTCCCACCTAAATCCGTGATTCCTCTGACACCTTACGTCACATCAACAATTTCCAGTTCCCTGGCCCCAACCGCTTCCTCTTCACCATGGACGTCCAATCCCTCTACACCTCCATCCCCCACCAGGATGGTCTGAGGGCCCTTAGCTTCTTCCTCGAACAGAGGCCCAAACAATCCCCATCCACCACTACTCTCCTCCGTCTGGCTGAACTTGTTCTCACACTGAACAATTTCTCCTTCAACTCCTCTCACTTCCTCCAAATAAAAGGTGTGGCTATGGGTACCCGCATGGGCTCCAGCTATGCCTGTCTCTTTATGGGGTATGTGGAACATTCCTTGTTGCAGTCCTACTCCGGCCCCCTTCCACAACTCTTTCTCCGGTACATCGAAGATTATTTCGGTGCTGCTTCATGCTCTCGTCGGGACTTGGAAAAATTTATTAATTTTGCTTCCAATTTCCACCCCTCCATCATTTTCACATGGTCCATCTCTGACACTTCCCTTCCCTTCCTTGACTTCTCTGTCTCAATCTCTGGTGATAGACTGTCCACCAATATCCATTACAAACCCACCGACTCCCACAGCTATCTCCACTACAGCTCCTCACACCCCGCCTCCTGTAAGGACTCCATCCCATTCTCTCAGTTCCTTCGCCTCCGTCGCATCTGTTCTGATGACGCTACCTTCAAAAACAATTCCTCTGACATGTCCTCCTTCTTCTTTAACCGAGGTTTTCCACCCACATTCGTTGACAGGGCCCTCAACCGTGTCCGGCCCATCTCCCGTGCATCCGCCCTCACGCCTTCTCCTCCCTCCCAGAAACATGATAGGGTCCCCCTTGTCCTCACTTATCACCCCACCAGCCTCTGCATTCAAAGGATCATCCTCCGCCATTTCCGCCAACTCCAGCATGATGCCACCATCAAACACATCTTCCCTTCACACCCCCCCCGGTGGTATTCTGTAGGGATCGTTCCCTCCGGGACACCCTGGTCCACTCCTCCATCACCCCCTACTCCTCAACCCCCACCTATGGCACCTCCCCATGCCCACGCAAAAGATGCAACACCTGACCCTTCACTTCCTCTCTCCTCACTGTCCAAGGCCCCAAACACTCCTTTCAAGTGAAGCAGCATTTCACTTGCATTTCCCCCAACTTAGTCTATTGCATTCGTTGCTCCCAATGCAGTCTCCTCTACATTGGAGAGACCAAACGTAAACTAGGCGACTGCTTTGCAGAACACCTGTGGTCTGTCCACAAGAATGACCCAAACCTCCCTGTCGCTTGCCATTTTAACACTCCACCCTGCTCTCTTGCCCACATGTCTGTCCTTGGCTTGCTGCATTGTTCCAGTGAAGCTCAATTCAAACTGGAGGAACAACACCTCATCTTCTGACTAGGCACTTTACAGCCTTCCGGACTGAATATTGAATTCAACAACTTTAGATCTTGAACTCCCTCCTGCATCCTCACCCCCTTTCTGTTTGTTCCCCCTTCCTTTTGTTTTTTCCAATAATTTATATAGATTTTTCTTTTCCCAACTACTTCCATTATTTTTAAATCTTTTATGCCCTGCTAGCCTTTCCACCCCACCCCCACTAGAGCTGTGCCTTGAGTGCCCCACCATCCATTCTTAATTAGCACATTCGTTTAGATAATATCACCACCTTCAATGCCTCTGTGTTCTTTTGTTCTTTTGTCTGTGACATCTTTTGATTATCTGCTCCTTTCACTGTTTGCTTGTCCCTACAACCACACGCCCCCCCCACCTTAAACTAGCTTATATTTCACCCCTTTCCTAAGATTCACTCAATTCTGTTGAAGGGTCATGAGGACTCGAAATGTCAACTCTTTTCTTCTCCACTGATGCTGCCAGACCTGCTGAGTTTTTCCAGGTAATTCTGTTTTTGTTTTGGATTTCCAGCATCCGCAGTTTTTTGTTTTTATCTCTTTGGTGAAGCTGAAAACGGAGTGTGTACAGTGAAAGCTTTGTTGAAGAACAATGACACCTAACTTGCACTCCTGAGCTATTGTTCAACTCCACTCCAAAATGGTTTAGCATCATGTGAACTCATGAGAAGAAGACTGAGAAATCAATTCCCTATTCTCTCTCACACACTCAGGTTGCAAGTACAAGCTGTTGACTTGGACCAAGTCGGAGAGAAAGAGGATAAATATCACTTCAGCCAGATGTGGAACTATGAAAAACATCACAAGGCACACAACCTGCTAGACCTCCAACCAGGAGAGCCAGTTTGGATCTGAGACCAAGCTCTCTATGGACAAGTGGTTGAATTGACACCACCACATCCACGGTCCAACCTCATCCAAACAGGTAATGGTGCGGTGAGACGGAACGGATGTGTACTGGTTTTCACACAGAAGCAACCTCCTACTCCGCGGATGCAGTCATCTACCTAATTGAACTGGCCAGAGAATCCTCTCCTGCCCAGCAGAGTCTGACAGCCTACCTGCAAGGACTCAATACCCCAATCCCTTCCAAAGGAGAAGAGGGACCTTTTCTGGTAGACTCCTTGAAGCACCACAATGGTTGGTCCTATAAAAGGAATGGAGGAGAGAAGAGCAAAGAGAAGAAAACAAGATTAAGGACTACAACACACTGGAGTTAAAGTAGTGTTTCATGTTTGCCATATAGAAATGGAAGTCGGAGACTAGTCAGAGACTTGGGAGGAGGTGTAGTATACGGAGTTAATTCTAACTGTGTTATATGCTAATCTGATACTATGTACATCAACACAGGAAATGATGCAACATCACATGATCTTGAACTCTCTTGTATAACTTGGTGGTAAGATGTAGTAAGAGATGTTTCATTAAAGCTCCTGCTTTGCATACCTGAGCAGACTCACTAAATATTCTGCAACTGTCTAACAATACCAAGAATATTATAAATTTCAGACCTGATTTTGTTTTTAAAAAAGAGAGATCTAGGAATTTTTATTCAAATTTGAGAAGCAATTTTTTTATTGATTCATCACACAAATAAAATCCTGAAATTTTACTGGATAGAAACTAACTTTAAAGGTCTTTAGCCATAAATTATTCATTCACAGGATATGGACTACCAAGGCCAGCATTTATGGAATAAAACAAAAAGCGCTGGAAAAAGCATTTATTGCCCACCCCTAGTTGCCCTTGAGAAGGTGGTGGTGAGCTGCCTCCTGGAGCAGCTGCAGTCCATGTGGTGTAGGTACACCCACAGTGCTGTTAGGGAGGGAGTTCCAGGATTTTGGCCCAGTGACAGTGAAGGAACAGTGATATATTTTCAAGTCAGGATGGTGTGAGACTTGGAGGGGAGCTTCCAGGTGGTGGTGTTCCCATGTATCTGCTGCCCTTGCCCTTCTAGATGGTAGTGGTTGTGGGTTTGGAAGATGCAATTGAAAGAGCCTTGACAAGTTTCTTCAGTGCATGTTGTAGATGGTGCACACTGCTTGAGTGGTGGAGGGAGTGAATGGTGAAGGTGTTGGATGGGATGCCAATCAAGCAGGCAGCTTTGTCCTGGATGGTGTTGAGCTTCTTGAGTATTGTTGCAGCTGCACTCATCCAGGTAAGTGGGGAGTATTCCATCACACTCTTGATTTATGCCTTGTAGATGGTAGACAGGATTTAGGGAGACCTGGACCCTGTGAAACACAGGAAAATATGATTGATTCATTGCCTGAAGTAGTCATCAATCCTTATTATGTATGTGCTTACTAATTTGCAGGTACAGAGATTTCAGGGATTCCAATGGCCACTTGAGTCTGACATACTGGAATCTACTGGCTATTCGTTTGGTATTTGTCATTGTGTTTGAGGTGAGTTGGTGTGATTGAGTCACATGGGGAATGTTATCAGTGCACAGTACAAAGTACAGGGCATCATTGAGATATTGGCCACACTGGATGTCCTGTGTGAAGATGTACATTTGAAAAATGATGATCTACATGCTTCAATTAGCGGAAAACAGCACAGAACTTGAATTCAGAGAATTCTGTTTACTATTGAAGGTTCAATTTCACCACAAAGGGGAAGGAAAATAGAAGAGTATTTACATTCTTGGAGTCATAATGGCACAGAAGGAGGCCATTTGGCCCATCGAGTCCATGTCGGCTATCTGTAGAGCAGGCTTGTCCAACCTTTTCTCTTGGGGCGGGAGGCGGTGGTTGGGGGGGCACATTTCAATTTCTCTCATGCTTGGGAGGCTGCTGAGCAAATTCCAGAAAGATAATGTTTGGCACAACATTAAAAGTGATTTTTTTTAAAAGCTGATGTATGGTTACAAACAACTCCCTGAGGAACAAAAATGGCAATAAATTGATAATTAAAAAATGAGCAATAAACAAAGACGACCATTCGAGTGTGAAAGGGTGAGAGTGTGTGTGTGTGTGGCCAGCTAACTCCGAGTCTCAGGGTGCTCACTCACTCACACACTGTGAGAGTGCCTGTTGGGATGTGGGGGTGTTGGGGTGAGGGTGAATGAGAACTCTGAGACTGGGAGTGAGCCAGACACACACTCTTCCACATACACACACACACACACACACACACAGGCTCATGCACTCACCTTCTCACACATGTGCACACTCACCCTTGATGTCATGTGCACTCACTCCCTCTCATGCACACTCACCCACTCTCTCACGCACGCTGCACTCACTCTCTCCCTCGCGCACACTCAGCCTCTCTGGCACGCATGTGCACGCTCACTCTCTGGTGTGTGCACCCTCTATCTGGCATGCATACAGATACACTCACCCTTCCACACATGAGCACTCGATGGCACAGTGGTATTGTCGCTGGACTACTAATCCAGAAACCCAGGGTAATGCTCTGAGGATCCAGCTTCAAATCCCACCACAGCAGATAGTAGAATTTGAATTCAATAAAAATCTGGAATTAAAAAGTCTAATGATGACCATGAAAAGATTGTTGTAAAAACCCATCTGGTTCACTAATGCCCTTGAGGGGAAATCTGCTGTCCTTACCTGGTCTGCCCTACAAGTGACTCTAGACTCACAGCAATGTGGTTGCCTCTTAATTGCCCCCTGAATTCGGGCAGTTCGGGATGAGTAATAAATGCTGGCCTGACCAGTGACGCCAACATGTCATAAACAAACAAAATATTCAGCCCTGTCACACACATACTCACCCCTCCCCTTGCCTATGGTCACCCTCACACATACTTACCCACCCTCACACTCAATCAATTATGCTCACAAACTCACCCCTCCAAAATTCCCCCACACTCACTCACTTCCCACCCATAAACACTCAAACCCACTTCACTCTCAGCACACCAAGCCAAATTCACCCTCCCCACACCCACTCCCATTCACTCACTCATTCCCATGCCCCTCCACACTCACACCCTTCCCACTTTAACTCTTCACACTCACTGCCCCCACATTCACACTCACCCCCCCTGTCTCAACTCCATTTACACTCACACTCCCCCCCTCGCACCCCATACTCACTTGCTCACCACCCACCTTCATACTCACTCTGACTCCCACTCACCCACCCTAACATGCCCTCATGCACTCACCCACCCTAACATGCCCTCACGCACTCACCCACCCCCTCTCATGAAATCGGCTCGGGGGTTTTAGTAGGTGGGCTGGAGTGAGGCCTGATGTCTAGCGGCGCCCGAACATGGGTACCCACTGAGGAGAGGGCCAAGAGCCGGGGGAACATGAGGAGAACTGGTGGAACTCAGCCTGGCCAGAACATTGGCAGCCGGGGGGAAAGCGACCGCAGCCTGGGGGTGTAAAGTGGCCACAACCAGGCCAGAGCTCCAGCAGCCATGGGAAAGCACGGTGAATATGTGCTCCAAAATCTGTCTCTCTATCTTTAAATAATCCCAGTTGTCAGTGTACGCTGCTCCTCCAATCACAGCCTGTTTCTCTCCCATGTGTGATGCTGATAGGCTGACTATTGAGTGGGAGACAAACAGATTGTGAATGGAGGAGGAGGAGGCCCCTGAAAAAATCTTCAAATGCACTGAGCTGTCTTACCGGCATTTTCAACAATCACTTTGCGGGCCACACTGAGGAGTTTCACGGGCCAGGGGTTGGACAAGCCTGCTGTAGAATAATCCAATCAGTTTCACTCCCCAGCTTGCTCCCCATCGCCCTGCAGGTTTATCTCCCTCAAGCACCCATCCAGTTTCCACAACCCGCCGGGGTACAGAGCTCCAAAGATTCACAACTCTTTGAATTAAGAAACTTAGCTTAATTTCAGCCCTAAATGGTTAGCCCCTTATCCTGAGGCTGTGCCCCCATGTTCTAGATTCCCCAGCCAGGGGAAACAACCTCTCAGTCTCTATCCTGTCAAGTCCCTTCAGAATCTTGGATGTATCAATGAGATCACCTCTCACTCTTCTAAACTCCAGAGAATTAGATGCAATTTACTCAACCTCGCATCATAGGATAACCCTCATCCCAGGGATCAATCTAGTGAACCTTTGTTACTGCCTCCAATGTAAGTATATCCTTTATTAAATATGGAGACCAAAACTGCACACCTTATTCCAGATGTGGTCTCATCAAAGTCTTGTACAATTATAGCAAGACTTCTTTATTCTTGTGCTCCAGTCTATTTGCTACAAAGGCCAATGTGTCATTTGCTTTCCTAATCACTTGCTGCACCTGCATGTTAACTTTCTGTGTTCCTTGTATGAGTGCATCCAAGTCTCTCTGAACATCCACATTTAAAAGTTTCAGGCCTTTTAAAAAAAGATTCTGCTTTTTTATTCTTATGACCACAGTGAATGATCTCACACTTCCCCACATTATACTCCATCTGCCACCTAGTTGCCCATTCACTTAACCTGTCTTTATCTCTTTGCAGCCTCTATGCGTCCTCCCCACAGCTTACCTTTCCACCTAGCTTTGTATCATCAGCAACTTAGATGAAGAGACAGAGAGTAATATATCTAAGTCATTAATATAAATTGTAAATAGCTGAGGTCAGCACTGATCTTTACAGCACTCCACGCCTCACCAGTTGTCAACTTGAAAATGTCTCATTTATCCCTACTCTGTTTCCTGTTGTTAACCAATCCTCTTTCCATGCTAATGTATCTCCGCAATTCTTAATCCCTTTTTTTGTGCATTTGCCTTTTGTGTGACACCTTATTGAATACCTTTTGAAATCCAAGTACACTACATTTACTGGTTCCCATTTATCTACCTCATTAGTTATACCCTCAAAAGACTCTAATAAATTTATCAAAAACAATGTCCCTTTCGTAAAACCATGCTGACTTGTTCTAATCAGACTATGCTTTTCTAAGTACATTGTTAAGACTTCCTTAATAATAGATTCCAGCATTTTCCCAATGACTGATGTCAGGCTAACTGGCCTGTAGTTCCCTGTTTTCTCTCTCTCCCTCCTTTCTTCAGTAGTGGTGTTAGATTGTTCCAGTCATAGTGTAAATGCACCTCAATTGCCTTCCAAATAAATCTACTGCTTTCCCTCTGTTAGAACTATCTGAGACTGGGGCTTGGTTTTGGGCTTTGTGTTTAATACCAGTGTGGTGAGCAGTCAGTTCAATTTTTCCCAATGCTTCAGCTTGAGGTAGTTTTACACTGAGTAATGCTGCCCCCTACTGATGCTAAGAGCCACATCAACGGAGTGATATCCAGCTACCACAAAACAAAAACAGAATTACCTGGAAAAACTCAGCAGGTCTGGCAGCATCGGCGGAGAAGAAAAGAGTTGACGTTTCGAGTCCTCATGACCCTTCCACAGAACATCGGATATCATCTGATAGGAGATATATCTTCGCATAAACGTGACAGTTACATATAAGAAACAGATGGAGGCCATTCAGCTCCTAAAGTCTACTCTACCATTCAATTAGGACATGGCTGATCTGTGTATCAGTTCTCTGCTCTATATCCTTTAACACTTGGTAACAAAACCTATTAATTTCAGCCTTATAAGTTTCAGCCTCAGTATTCACAGCTTTTTAGCAGTGAAACAGGACCAGGTATAAAGTGAAACGGGATCAGACTCAGAGTGAAGGGGCATCAGACGCAATGTGAAATGGGATCAGACAGAGTGAAACATGCTGCCAATTCATTACCAGCCCTCTTAAACATTAAGCTCATGATGAATTTAATCCATAAAAAGTTTTTTGGGGAATCAAATATGTAACTACTTCCTGTGGTAGAACTGACATAAGAGCAAATCTATTAAGTTTTAATATGTATAAAATATTGAGGTTAAATTCAACCTTTTCAGCAATATCTAAACCCTTTGGTGTGTTACTGCTTGGAAACACTGCTCACCATTTTAACTCCCTTGTTTCTTATCTGTCTGACAGCATGTGGTGTTCTTTGTAGCCCGAATGATTGACTTGCTGGTCCCCGACATGCCTGAATCTTTAGAAATTAAAGTGAAGAAGAATCGCTACATGGCAAGGCAGGCTCTGGCTGAGAGCCAGGTAATTCTACAAAGGAATCAGTGTGATCTTGCAGGAGATTGTTCTGTTAGTTTGATCAAGAATGTCACTGCCCTCAGCATCAGTAACTGCAGATGAACACATACATCATCCAATACCGGAAATCAGGCACACGCACACACTTATGGGATCCTTATTCACTCCCACTGCACAGAATATCCAGACTATATCTCCAGCCATTAAAGAATTCCAGTAGGTGAAGACCTCATGAACAAATGACACCACTTGTTAGAACCTCATTGACCCAATGGATTCCTCGTTAATGTCAGTAGAGAGAGTTGTTGAGTAGCCAATGAATGCCAGACTTCAATTTTGTAGCATCCTAATGGACCATTGGGTGGATTGCCAATTTTAAATTCCATTCAGAGAGTAAAATTCCACCTGATCCCATGGGTTAAAACTCCTCCAATGATTCTACACAATGAGAATAAACAGAGGTCCATTGGGACGCTACAGAATTTCAGGCCTGCCTTCAACAATTAGTAGCATCAAACTTTGCCATAACATGTATACAACATGATCAAGCGGTTCTGCTTTATTGGTCAATATTCAGCTGACCCAGGGAGCTGTAACAATGGAATCTCACATTATGGGAATCCAATATCCCAGTCTTACATGTTCACCCATGCATGGGCCTCCTACCTACTGCAAAATGGACTGATGGACCCTCTAGTGAGACATTATGACAGATTCATTAACTTTACATAGATGTGAACAAGCAGAATGATGTTTGCACTTGAATTTGAAGAAACTATTTTGTAGCATTCCTCATGAGTAAAAAAAACACTTGTTGGCTGAATATTTTTTCTTTTGGCTATCTCCACCTATCACTGGCCCTCTATCCAGCTCTACCTGTCCCACCCCCCTTTAAACCAGCTTAGATTTCACCTCTTTTCTATTTTTCCTTAGTTCTGGTGAAGAGTCATATGGACTTGAAACGTTAACTGTATTCCTCTCTGCAGTTGCTGTCAGACCTGCTGAGTTTTTCCAGGTAATTTGGTTTCAGATTTCCAGCATCCGTAGTTTTTTGCTTTTATACTTTTTTGGCGAGTGATTTCTCTAAAACCCACTAGCACTAAACTTAAGTTTGGGGGGGTTGCAGTGGGGGTTGACAGATTATCCATTTTCCTTCTTTTCTGGACAGTCAGCACAAAGCTTGACCCTGACCCTTGCGCCCAGTGATTGACCAGTTAAACTATTAACAAAAATAACTACAACCATCTCAGGGTACAATTGCCAACTCTGGTTGGATGTATTCCTGGGAGTTTCCATCACCCAGTTGGCCCCGCCAGTCAAGACACCATTCTTCCCCCAATATCTTCATAAATAGTAAATAAAAGCGTTCAAAGAAATTGAAAAATAAACATTTATTAATAACTCTGACCTTTTTCTCCTGGGTTCTCCTGGATATTAAGCTTCAATTCTTGCAGATGGGGTTAGCAGCCAGTTTCTCAGGGATGGTTTCTACAGTTTGCTGGGCCTGAATGAAGAAAGCCATTCCAACATGTGTGTGAACATGTGTGTGAACAGGAATGTCTTTAACAAATCTCTACAGTCTTAAACTAACATGATTTATGAAAAACACCATTTCTCAGGGTGGGTCGGGGCTGAATCTAATCCTTTGTGTGCCACGTCCTTCTCAACATCCCCAAAAGTTATATTAATTTCTTACAGTTAAGTTCAACAACAAATCATATTGTCCCAATATAAACTGATTTGAAATCCCTCCTTGACTGAGTCCATTGAAACTTGAGACACTGCATAAAATTCCAATGAAAAATTGGATGAGAAGACAATTATCTACATGAACTCCACTTGCCCACCCTATTGCTGCATTACTTCATTTCCTTAAAGCCCAAAAATCTGTCAGTATCCTCAATGACTGAGCATCACAGCTCTCTGGGGTAGAGAATTCCAAAGATTCACAATCGTCCAAGTAAAGAAATTTCTCCTCATCTTAGTCCTAAACGACCAACCCCCTTATCCTGAAACCATGATGCCTAATTTTAACCTCTCCAGCTAGGGGGAAAAACATCCTCTTGGCTCCTCACCCATCAAGTCCTCTCCGACTTTTATATGTTTCAATGAGATCATCTCTCATTCTTGTAAAGTCCAGAGAATATAAACCCATTCCACTTGATCTCTCCTCTTAGGTCAGGTCTCATTCCAGGAACCAATCTGGACCAATAGGACCTAGTGTTACACCCCCTCTCAGGCAAGTATATCCTTCCTTAGATATGGAGATCAAAGCTGTACGCAGTGCTGTGTGTGTGGTCTCAGCCAGACATCCTTACTCTTGTACTGCAACTCCCTTGCAATAAAGGCTAACATGCCATTTGCCTTCCTCATTGCTCGCTGGGCCTGAATGTTGACCTTCTGTGATTTGTGCACAGGGACACCTAAATCCTTCTGAATCCCAACATTTACCAGCTTCTCAACTTTATATAAAAAAAATTCTGTTTTTCTCTTCCTGACATAGTGGATAATTTCACACCATCGAATTATACTCTACCTGCAATTAATGGGCAATTAATGCCCACTTAAGGGCCTCATTCTGCCACTGTTTGTATTAACCCAGTAGTTAGGCTGGAAACTCACCATGCAGGAAGCTTATTTCTATCATTATTTTTAAAATTTCTTTCCATTCATTGTTTTATCCCCCCCTTTTAGCCTATTTCGATCTTTTACTTTCTACTTTCTACTCTTAATGTCACCATTAGCACCTCCTTTAGCCAGTATCACCACTATCAACACCCCTTCCACCTTGTGTTTATGACATCTTTCGCAATCTCTCCTTTGCTTCCACCTATCGCTGGCCCTCTATCCAGCTCTACCTTTCCCACCCCCTTAAACAGTATATATTTCACCGCATTTTTACTTCTCTTTAGTTCTGAAGAAGAGTCAAACAGACTCGAAACATTGACTCTGTCTTCCTCTCCACCAATGCTGTCAGACCTGCTGAGTATTTCCAGCAATTTTTGTTTCTGTTTGAGCTTGAAAAGCAAAGCCTGTTGGTGTTTCAGGGAGGGTCCCTCGTTCAAAGATACTCAGAGCTTAATCGAGGAACCTGGCATCGGGAAGGGCAGTGGGGCCCTCTGTAATCCCTCCCTGCCCCTCCACCGTGGCTTGGATCCCTCAGCATTCCCGGCAACCGCCATCACTGCCCCAGTACCACTGACGAGCAATGTACAGCGTCCAGCCCAATTGGCCGGTAGCCCTCGGTGGCAGGGGAACCAGGGTCCTTGATCCCGGGGAAGGCCTGCTGCTGCCTAGCTAAGTAGTGTCCGAGAGGCACTTAATTTGGTGGGCCTTCCTGAAAGGAGCTGATGTGAGGCTCTCGCTGGCTCTCTAGCCGGTGAACAAGACTCAAAGCGCCTCCTTTAAATACTGCCTGTGGTCTTAAGTTTAAATTCCAACTCTGCCTGACATTAACAGGATCTCTTCTCTGTGCTTTACCAAGATGAATCTTCCAGTGTGTTTTTAAACAAAGTCCAATTCACTCAGCTCTTTGAGTATAACCAAATGGACTTCCCCTGGTAAGGTTCTGTCTGGTAATTCCATGATGTCTAACTGTTCACAATCCTTGTTTCCTTGAACACGGGTTCTATCCTTCACTGTGTGGTTCATCCAAAAGCAGGTCCTTTTCTTCTCCTTACTGACATAGCAGCACCTGTTGTTCCCCCAATTCTTCAGTCTGACTGACTCTAGACAGTCTGCCAGCAGTAAGGCCAGCCACCTTTCCTTTGTGTCCAGGTGTTAAAGTTCACACCTGACTTTGAATAAGTTTTAACCTGGGCCTCTTGTTCCCATGGCAACTGGGTTACATGGGCTTATCGACAGGGCAGAGTTCAGCACAACTTCACACTTTATTTCAGATTTCCACCATCTGCAGTATTTTGCTTTTATTCACACCACCTCCTCTCATTCCCGGGCTTCCTGTTTTACTTTAAGTTTAAAGAGAGAGTTTAAAACATAATCTTCTTATAAAAACCTCACAGCCATAACAGCTTTCATCCCATTAATTTCTCCAGTACTACTTTTTTTGCTAATATTAATTATTTTAAGTTGCTCACTTCCATTAGACCCATGGCTCCACACTATTTCAGATATGTTTTTTTGTCTTCTACTGTGAAGATAGATTCAAAATATTTATTTAACCTCTCTGCCATCTACTTATTCCCTATTACAAATTATTCTGTTTCTGTCTCTGGAACGGACCAATGTTTACTTTAGCTACTCTCTTCCTTTTAGCACACTTGTAAAAGCTCTTACAATCTGTTTTTATATATTGTATCTTGCTGGTTTCTTCTCTCCTCTATTTTCTCCCTCTGTCACTTTCTTGATTTTTAAAACCCTCTCAATCTTCAGGCTTACGACTCTTTTAAATATCATTTCAAACACCTTCTTTTAATCTAATACTATCCTTAACCTCTTTACTTAGCCACTCAATCAGTGGAGTTTTTAATTCCTCAGGGGAATGTATCAAACCTCTTCATATGGATTCAATGGATGAAGTTCAATTATACACCAGGATAATGGGCAAAATCACTTCCAACTCAGTGCCACTTGTCACATCCAAAAGCAAAAGACTGTGGCTGCTGGAAGTCTGAAACAAAAACAGGAATATTGCGGGATATACTCAGTCAGCCTGGCCGCATCTGTGGAGAGAGAAACAGTGTGTTTCAGGTCATGATCTTTCATCAGAACCATTTACAGCAACACTTCCATTGTGGAAAACCTACTATTCTAAGTATAGAATGTTCACCGGTTTTCTATTTCACTCGTCTGTAGTTTGTGAAATGCAGCTAACTCATTAGCATGATCCTCTATTCATTTTATGTAATTCTCCCTTCCTCAGGGATCCTCCTACAGGATAACTTGTGTTTGTTTGTGACTGGGGATTCCACAGAACTTTGGTCAGTCCCAGCAGGGCCAGGAGAACTGGGAACAGTCGGAATTTTGCACAGAAAGATAGCAGTCTGAGCTAGATCCAATATAGTGCCGAGGAGTGAGGTTAGGGGGGAAATTTGAAAAGGTGGTAATTAGAAAAGGAGGTGGAACTGTGCCTGCTGTCCAAGATAATCTTTGAGCAGGGAGCAAGATGACAGGCAGAAGATGCGTATGAGCTTATACTGTATTGATTTGAGGCAGCACAGGTAGCTATTATACTATGATAGAGTCGCCGTGGGGAACTGTTAAAGAGCTGAAGGGGGGTAAGGGTGTCAAAAATGAAGGTGGAACAGTCATAGACAAAATCAATGGAGGAAACAGCATTATCACAGACGACAGGTTAAAGACGAGGGAGGGAGCTTAGAAAAGTTTATTCCAGAGGCAAAAAGTGACAGAGAGGAGTAGGGAATATATAGGACAATATAGGTAGTTTGGTCAGTGTTGGAGATCATGTGGGGCATTGTGGCCATGTCTCATGATGAGATCAAGGGAGTTTCCGTGGTTACAGGTGGGGGGGAATCAATATGAAAGGTGAGATTGGCAATGTAGAGGAAGGGGGCAGCAAGTCCAAAAGAAGATTTAAATCAATGAGGATAAGAGTTTGGTTGATGCAAAGGCAGAGATTGAGCGGGAGGTAGAAAATCTCAGTAAGCAGGTACCTGGAACTTACAGAACATGGTAGGATCTTGAAAGGTGATAGAATATGCAATGAAGAACAAGAGCAGGAATAATAGGGGAAGAAATCTTAATGCAACAGATACATAAATAGTGCAGGGATTTTGGACAGGGTCGACCAGGTTTTTGTGCAGTCATAAGGACTCCCTGGTCATTTAAAAGTGGTGGACGGGAGCGGATTCTGTGATTCCAGCTCCATATCCTGCCCCTCTCCCTATTTTCATTGGCACAGGATAAGGGTGGGGGTTGCAAGGCCCTACCCTGCACTCCGACTTGGCTGGCTCTTTTGTGGGGCTAGGCACCTCATAACCACCCCCAACCCTACCACCCACAATTTTTATAGAGACCGGCCAACCTCTCCTTGTCTTATGGTTTGTGTACCTTAGAAGAGTTGTCACCGTAGTTTAGATTTGGGAACCTTTTGAAAGGTGAGGTCGAATGGTCTTACCCATGCCCCCAACATTCAAATTCATGCTCCCCCCTCCCCCTACACATTGTAATGGCCCCTCATACCCTCCAGGCCAATCCATGACATTTCCATGCCCATTCACCCAGTGTACAATCTGTACAGAACCAATGAACCCTATGGTAATAATGGCATGTGTGGAACTGCTTAAAAACACCCAATCATAATTTTCTTTAAAAAAAAACTGCTGTTCTCACAACCCTATGAACGTATCAAACAACCAGGCTTTTAAAGTATCAGTAATGGGTGCTATGAGCACTTAACACCCCTTTATCTTGTGCAAATAAACATTGAGCCATTGACAAAAGAAATCACAGAAAAAAATAGCTTATAACATCATAAAGCTCTCAATCTCCTCTGCACCTGTGTCAACAAACTCACTCAAATAATCCTTTTATGAGTGCCTGGACCATTCATCAATTGGTGTGAAAACCCATCTGGTTCACTAATGTCCTTTAGGGAAGGAAATCTGTCTTTACCTGGTTCTGGCCTACATGTGACTTGAGATCCACAGTGATGTGGTTGATTCTTAACTGTCCTCTGAAAGGACCTAGCAAGCCACTCAGTTCAAGGGCAATTAAGGATGGGCAATAAATGCTGGCCTTGTCAGTGATGCCCACATCCCATGAAAAAAATAGAGAACAAAACCTCCAGCAGACTGGTGCAAATAACCCAGAATAAAATCAAAGGGGTATTAAAAAAAGTATTTTATTTGAACGCCTTTATTAGTTATAAAAATATTGGGAATGGGGGAAAAAGAGTCTGTTTGTTTGCACAGGGTGCTTGGAGACCATACCTCCATCAATGCATCCAAGCAGAGTCAGTAATCTGAATATAGCATTGGCTGCAGCTGTAGTTCAGGTACAAGGAGAAAGGAGCAATCCATTTAGTAGGAGCCATTGAATTTGAGAGTGACTTTGAATTCATACAGCATCTACAAAAATAGCACACAAAGTATATGCAGTGTACACACACTGCAAACCCAGACAGTGTAGTCACATGAACACAAGCACCTCTGTTTGCAGGAAGCTCTGACTGTCTTTTTGTTCCTATGTTGCTTTTCAGGTTCTTCTAGAACAAGCTGAAAGCCCAAATGGATTACCTAGCCCAAGGCTATCAGAAACCAGAATTGCAACAGATCAGCAAGATCTGCCTCCCATCCCAGAAGATAAACCGTTTCAACTGTGACACCTCCTGTTCATCACATACCAGCCTGCAGCTGTCTGGCAACATTACAGTTCAAATCTGAATCTCAGCAGAAATATTCACACATTTCACACTAAAAAGATACAATAATTTGAAGGGGGAAAATTTGAAACCCTTGGTCGGGGAAATGAATGTTAAATCATGACATATCTGAAACTCAACCCCTACCTACATACTCACCTCTTTCTGGTTTAAACACTGAGGGCCTGTAATTATAATATTTAATAAGGCTCCTTTCTAGATGCTTTGGCAATGATTTGAATTGAACATTTCCTGTATGGGCTTCCTGAGGTTCAGGAAACCTGGCAACTAAAGGGAGATGGGCCAATCCTGGGGGTAAGTGCTTTTTCTAGCACTGCTTATGGGTCAAGAGTGCTTATCTGACACCCCAAGCACAAAGCTTCTGCTGTGATCCCCCCCTCCCTCCCTCTGCTTGTCAGTCCAATCCCCCATCCACCCCTGTTCTTTCCTGGTTGCTGGGACCATCACTGTGGTCTTCTACCACTGACATTCCTGCCAGTTGTCCGGAGGGAAACAGAGTATAAATGTGAAAGGGGTTCTACCAATCTCCATTTTCCCAGGGTTCCAGGGTTTTCCCCCCTAACTCACACATGTTCCTTCACTCCCTCCCTGGGAGGAGTCCATTTAAAAAAGACAGAGCCTATCGGTGGCCAATGGGTACTTTGGAGCTATTCTGTCTCTTCAATCTTGTTCCCTCATCTCTTAAAGAAGTTGGTACTTGCTGGTGTACAGTGCCAGCTGCCACACTCAGTGGCTACTCATCAAATAGGAGCCCAACAATTGAGCTCTGGCAGGCTATTCAACTGCAGGGGGCACTCATGCAAGAACTTTCCTGTCCATGTAGGTTTATCTCATGATTATCCCACCGATTAGACCATCTCTGGATGCTGACCTGGAATCTTAGGCTGATTGCAACTTGCCTGAGCTAGAAAGAATGCAATGTCTACCTGTCATCTTGGCTGAGATCAAAATGGGGCTTGATCCTGGGATCTTCCAGGCTGTGTACCTCCGTTCTACAATAGGCAATGAACTTAACCATTGAGCCAGTGGATCTTTTCTAGCCTAAGCCTTGTGTTTCTTCAATTGGTTCATAAAATATTGAGTAACTACCTGAATTATAGATAGAGTAGAGGTCGTGAGCTCCAGTCACAGGTCGCTGGTATGTTCAACATACAAAGTTGACACACATCTTTATTGAACAGAGGTAGTTGCTTGGAAACACTGTTTTATTCCATCCTAAGCCAGGCTTTACTCTTAGACAATGAGCTTTAGTCTTCCCTTGATGTTGAAGTTTAAAAGAAAGTATGATTGGTGATAATAAAGCATCAGTGATACCAACAACTTTTGGATGATTAATTCAATGAGATCACTCCATGGCTTCACCTAGACTCTGTGGATGTCTTTGAATGGTGAGAAAGAGAATGCACAGACAGGAAAATCATCACACTACTTTTTTTGCCTCGTTAAAAACCCTAAGTTCTGTGGATTGGAACATGGCTGATGTGCAGGCCCCAACTGATTCAGAATTATTGTATATGATGGATGATGCATATTCCTCTTTGCAATCTCTAATTTTCTCTCCTTGATTCAGGCAGTAGTGCGAGATTTAGTTGACCTCCTGAGTGCTGAAGGCCACCACAGCAGCACACCTACTCTGGTTGTTCTTCTCATATCTTCCCGCTTTCCCCTTAGGAAATGGTACGAAGCAGTGGAAGGATTCTCAGGCTGATTAACAGGCTGACGGACCGCAACATAAACACTCCGTCAACGAACCATAAACGGGCCATGATCAGCTGACAGCAGGATTTGATCCCAACAGCAGAGAGAGGGTTTTTAATGGGCACCCACAGTCCATTTAATGAGGGTGATCCCACCTAGATCCACCAAACACGAGGGCACCAACCTGGAATTCCTTGCCAGGCCCCGGTCTGAATTCACTGGGCCTGTCTGCATGGTTCAGAGCTTGAAGCTTCCTACTCTGAGGCAGGGAAGCTACCACTGAGCTAAAGGTTCACTCCATCAATGCTGTAGCGATTATACCATTTATAGAACTTACTTTACCTCAGTGAAAGTCAGTGAAGTGATGCTGCAAATTTACCAGGCCATAGTGCCTGATTTTCTAGTCAGGCATTTAAATGGACAGAAAGTCACAATAAAGGCCTGAAGTCACAGTAATGGCACAGTTTGTTCATACACTGACAGATAAGGATCTGTTTCAAAGTTTGGGTCATTTAGCTGCTGAACACTCAATCAAGTTAATCAACAAGTTACACTAATCATGCACTAGCATCATTGATAAATGTGAAGTAAATTAAAAATGGAGCTGGATGGAATGGTGGACATTGAGGTCATAAAGAGAATGCATTCACCTGGATTTACAGATGTGTGCTTGTTAACAAAATGATTGACAAATTACAAATTTGCTCACTCCCCAGAAACTCAAAACAGGGCCATACAGAAAGGAATATTTCAAGCTTCTAGCTCCTGAGGAAATTACAATGCAGTTTGCTAACAGTATGTTTTGACAACTGGAACTAGATGAACAAGTTTCAAGTTCTGTATGTTCAGTACAGAAAGTACAGCTTCTCATGTGATGTGGCTTTGTCTCTGCAACCATAACACAAAACCATCTTTACGATGTATGAACACAGCAAAGGTGCTGACATACTGATGGATGATGCAGTGTTAGCTAAAGGGGAACACAATGACAGACTTCACAAAAAGAAAGACTTGCATTTATATAGCACTTTTTGCGACCATTGGATGTCTCAAAGGGCTTTACAGCCAAAGAAGTGCTTTTTGAAGAGTGCAGAAGCAGCACCAGGCATACCTAAAAATGAGGTGTCAACCTGGTGAAGCTATTACACAGGATGACTTGCATGCCAAACAGCATAAGCAGCAAGTGATAGACAGAGCTAAGCAATCCCACAACCAACAGATCAGATCTAAGTTCTGCAGTCCTGCCACATCCAGTCGTGAATGGTGGTGGACAATTAAACAACACACTGGAGGAGGAGGCTCCACAAATATCCCCATCCTCAACGATGGGGGAGCCCAGCACATCAGTGCAAAAGATAAGGCTGAAGCATTTGCAACAACCATCAGCCAGAAATGCCGAGTGGATGGTCCATCTCGGCCTCCTCCAATGCCAGTCTCCAGCCAATTCAATTCAGTCCAGGTGATATCAAGAAACAGCTTAAGGTACTGGATACTATAAAGGCAATGGGCCCTGACAATATTCCAGCAATAGTACTGAAGACTTGTGCTCCAGAAATTGCGGTGCCCCTAGCCAAGCTGTTCCAGTACAGCTACAACACTGGCATCTACCCGGCTATGTGGAAAATTACTCAGATATGTCCTATACACAAAAAGCAGGACAAACCGAACCCAGCCAATTACTGGGTAGACCCATCAGTCTACTCTTGAACATTAGTAAAGTAATGGAAGGGGTCATCAACAATGCTATCAAACGGCATTTGCTTAGCAATAACCTGCTCACTGATGCCCAGTTTGGGTTCTGCCAGGGTTACTCAACTCCTGACCTCATTACAGCCTTGGCTCAAGCATGGACAAAAGAACTGAACTCCCAAGGTGAGGTGAGGTGAGAGTGACTGCCCTTGACATCAAGTTCGCATTTGATTGAGTGTGGCATTAAGGAGCCCTAGAAAAACTGAACTCAATGGGAAACGGGGAAAACTCTCCTCTGGTTGGAGTCATACCAAGCACAAAGGAAGATGGTTGTGGTTGTTGGAGGTCAGTCATCTCAGCTCCACGACATCACTGCAGGAGTCCCTCAGGGTAGTGTCCTAGGCCCAACCATCTTCAGCTGCTTCATCAATGACCTTCCTTCCATCTTAAGGTCAGAAGTGGGGAGGTTCACTGATGATTGCACAATGTTCAGCGCCATTCGTGACTCCTCAGATAGTGAAGCAGTCCATGTCCAAATGCAGCAAGACCTGAACAATATCCAGGTTTGGGCTAACAAGTGGCAAATAACATTCTTGCCACACAAGTGCCAGGCAATGACCATCTCCAACAAGAGAGAATCTAACCTTGATGTTCAATGGCATTACCATCACTGAATCCCCCACTATCAACATCCTGGAGATTACCATTGACCAGAACCGGAACTGCTCTTGCCCTATAAATACTGTGGCTACAAGAGCAGGTCAAAGGCTAGGAATCGTGCAATGAGTAACTCACCTCCTGACTCCCCAAAGTCTGCCCACCATCCACAAGGCACAAGTCAGGAGTGTAATGGAATGCTCCCCACTTGCCTGGATGAATGCAGTTCCCACAACACTCAAGAAGCTGGACACAATCCAGGACAAAGCAGCCCACTTGATTGTCACCACATCCACAAACATTCACTCCCTCCAACACTGATGCACAGTAACAGCAGTGTACACCATCTACAAGGTGCACTGCAGGAATTCACCAAGACTCCTTTGGCAGCACTTTCCAAACCCACGACTGCCACCATCTAAAAGGGCAAGGGCAGCAGATACATGGGAATGCCATCACCTGGAAGCTTTGTTCCAAGCCACTCACCGTCCTGACTTGGAACTATATCACCGTTCCTTCACTGTCACTGGGTCAAAATCCTGGAACTCCCTCCCTAACAGCACCATGGGTGTACCTACACCATTTGGACTGCAGTGGTTCATGGTGGCAGCTCAGCACCACATTCTGAAGGGCAATTAGGGATGGGTAATAAATGCTGGTCCAGCCAACGAAACCCATACCCTGTAAATGAATTTTTTAAAAACCATAATGACTTGCAATTGCTTTTTTAATGAAATCTTTGGTTATTGTTTGAATGATGAGCCAAGGGAGACATGAGCTGGGCTCTCATGCGTGTTAGGGACATTTCTGTACACCCCGATGCACCATCAGGAGCCAGTGGCCAAACTACAAAGGCTGATGATAACCTAACGAAGATGGTCAAGTTTACATTGACTCAGTATTCCTGGTTCTGCCAGAAGATGATGTTAATCGGAACTGAGATGGCAAACATGTGACTTTAGGATGTTCATAGCAATAACAGTGGAGGGATGGCCACAAGCAACATTGTGTCCCACTAATTTAAGAACAGTGCAGATGTAGAGAGAAAGGAGGAGTTCAAAGGCAGTAAAATTGTACTTCCATTAAATTAACATACAGAACTGGGTCATATGGATATAGAGATATGTACATAATAGGGGTTAGAAGTCATGTATTGCAAAGAACAAATCATGATGTTGCTGATGGGATATGAAATTGTTCATCCTGTTTGAGATATAAGGCAAGTCGATGAGCAAGTCAAAACCCTGCAGTAACATCTAATTGTGAGATCAAACCTTCAGATAGACTTGAGACACTGGAACAGTTGTGCACAGAGATCACTGATAGTTCAGCATAACAATAGAAATTTATTCTAGATCAAGGTTACAAGGACTAAATGCAAGCAAAATAGTATTGAGTAATTTGTAAATCAGTGCAATGTTTATTTGTTTCGAAGGAATATATGAGTAAACACACTGATGCTGAGCTGGCTGCCTGCAGCTGTGCTCAAAAGGGAGAGCAGGTCGGAAATGGGGCTACGACAGTGTTGTATTGATAAAGGCAGAGACAGGTGAAATTATAATGGGGAATAAGGAAATGGCAGAGACATTTTAAAAATGTTTTGTATCTGTCTTCACAGTAGAAGACACAAAAAAATTAAGATAATGAGAAACCAAGGGTCTAGAAAGAATGAGGAATTCGAAGAAATGAGTCTAAAGAAATAGGACTAGCAGCAGTGACAAATTCCCTGGATCTGATGACCTGGGTTTTATTTTACTGAGGTAGCTGCATGGGTAATGGATGCAGTGGCTTTGATCTTCCCGAATCCCTTGGATTCTAGAACAGATTCCAAGATCTGATCACCATGGGGAGATGGTGGCATTGAGGTAATGCTACTGGACTCGTGATCCAGCATGCCCAGGCTAATACTCTGGCGAATGTGGGTTCAAACTAATAATTGAATTGAAACCTAGTCTCAGTAATGGTGGCCATGATAACTTTCATTGATTGTTGTAAAGACCCATCTGCCTCAATGCCCCTTTAGGAAGGAAATCTGGCCTCAATGTGACTCCAGACCTACAGCAATATGATTGACTTTTAGCTCCCCTCAGAATGGCCGAGCAGGGCCTTAATTCCATGAAAGAATAAAAAAAATACTCTTGGAAGGTTGAGAACATAACCCCCACTACTTAAGAAAGGAGGAAGAAAGAAAACAGGAACTGCAGGCCTGTTAAGAAAAATGCTAGAATCTATTGTTAAGGACATGGTAACAAAGCACTTTGCTTAATTGTATTATGAATTTCTGAATCAACATGAATTTATGAAAGAGAAAGCACATTTGACAAATCTGAGGTTATTTTTTTGGAGAGTGTAGTTAATAGAATGGATATAGGGAAACCAGTGGATGTGGTGTTTATTGATTTTCAAAAAGCATTTGATAAGGTGCCACATAAAAGAGGTTAATACACAAAATTAGGTTTCATGGGATCAGAGCTGGTTACTAGACAGAAAAAGGTGAGTAGGAATAAATGGGACATTTTTGGTTTGGCAAGCTGTAAATAGTAAGGTATTATGCGGTTCAATGCTAGGGCCTCAGCTATTTACAATCTATATTAATGACTTAAATGAGGGGGCTGAGAATACCATGTCGATGTTTGCTGACAGTACAAAGGTGGGAAAGTAAGCAGTGAGAAGGACAAAAAGAGGCTGCAAAGGGATATAGACAAATTAGGTGGGCAAGAACATGGAATGCAATGTGGTGAAGGGTGAAATTATCCACTTTGGTAGGAAAAATTTTAAAAAAGAGTATATTTTAATTAGTGAGAGATGGGGAAATGTTTGCATTCAGAAGGATCTAGGTATCCTTGTACATGAACGACAAAGTTAATATGCAGGAATAACAAACAATTAGGAAGGCAAGTGGTATGTTAGCTTTTGTTACAAGGGGATTGGAGTATAAGAGTAAAGAAGCCTTACTACAATTATACAGGACGTTGATGAAGCCACACTTAGAGCATCTGTAATAGGTGTCCTTACCCAAGGAAGAACATACTTGCCCTAGGGAGGATTGCAGTGTGGTTTACTAGCCTGGTTCCGGGACGAGGGGATTGTCCTATGAGGAGAGATTGCATAGAGTAGGCATATATTTTCCAGAGTTTGGAAGAATGAGGGCGATTGTATTGAAACATATGAAATCTTTAAAGGGCTTGACAAGGGTGGATGCTGAGAAAATGTTTCCAAACTGGGGAATTTAGAACAAGGGGTTGCAGTCTCAGAATAAGTGTCAGCCATTTAGGACTGACGTAGAGAAATTCTTCATTGAGGGTTGTAAATCTTGGGTATCAGTTGAGTGAACCTTCCCTGAACTGCTTCTAACAAAATTTTTTTTTCCCCCCAAATAAGGAGACCAAAACTGTACACAGTACTCCAGATGTGGCCTCACCGATGCCCTGTACAGCTGCAGTAAAACTTCCCTGCTTTTATATTCCATTCCCCTTGCAATAAATGCCAACATTTCATTTGCTTTCCTAATCACTTGCTGTACCTGCAAACTAACTTTTTGTGATTCATATACCAGGACACCCAGATCTCTCTATACCACTAATAACCCCTTCATCCCAGAGATCAGTGGATAGCAACATTCCTCTGTTTTGTGCAGTGGAGAATTATATCAGACTGCGATGGAAACTTTCATGGAACTTTGACTCAACTAAAATGGAGATTTGTTAGTGTGATACAAATGTTTTCAGCAAGTTACTTGTAGTTACAGAGATCAAACAGCCAGGCTTGCAACAGTGCCAGAATGGACTGTGGGAGAGAGTGGCAATGCCTCCCATTAAATTTGGTGGGTGACCACATTGTGCTGCTTTACTGGACATGGGTCACACACTGGATGGAGGCTTGCTTGTGCAAATTACTGGAATTTTAAATAATAAGTGTAGAGTTCACATTTAAACATGCTTCTGGCTTTTAGAATATGTGTGCAATGATCCCTTTTCTGTTTAGAAACTGCTTTGGATAGTCCAAGTGCTGAGGCATCTATTGACCCCTATGTCTGATTCTACTTAGGCAATGCGCTGGTCTCCTGCACAAGGACAGCTCAGAGACAATCGACATTACACAGAAGAATGCTTTAAAATGCATAATTCATCTAACACAAATCTCACATGGGTTGGATCAAAGTTTCTATGTGATGGGAACAGCCTTTAGACTCACTGCAAAAGGAGGTGAATTCAGTGGGATTACTTGAGTTAACAAGCAGAGTCTGGAAGAATGGAAAGGTATCAATTATTGATGAATCTGGCTCCCTCAAAGCCAAAAATAATCTGCAGGAGCTTCCTGGAGAAGGCTGAGGAAGTGGGTGTACTGGATATTAGAAAAAGTCCAAAACGATGAACAGCATGCCAGTACTAGTGATTAGTTCCAACCCCGCTTGCTGAGCTGGAGAGGGGGCCAATTAAATGGGCGGACCAAGCTCATTGAGAGCAGATTTTGGATCAAAATAGGAACACATTGAAAACTAGAGCATAAAGAAACTCATTGATTAATTAAGTGGGCAAAACTGTGGCAAATGGATTTCAATGTAGGCAAATGTGAGCTAATTCACTAGAGAGCCAAAAGGAACAAAAGTCAATAGAAACAGTGGAGGCTCAAAGAGACTTGGGGGTCCAGGTATGTATACCATTGAAATATCATGGGCAGGTACAGAAAATATTCAAAAGAGGCTCATGGAATGCTGGCCTTTATATTTAGAGGACTAGAGCACAAGCGGGTTGAAGTTATGCTTCAACTGTACAAAGCCCTGGTCAGACCACAACAGAAACAGAAATACCTGGAAAAACTCAGCAGGTCTGGCAGCATCGGCGGAGAGGAACACAGTTGACGTTTCAAGTCCTCATGACCCTTCAACAGACCTAAGTAAAAATAGGAAAGGGGTGAAATATAAGCTGGTTTGGTGGGGGTGGGGGGTGGTTGTTGGGATAAGCAGCCAGTAATAGGTGGAGATAACTAAAAGATGTCACAGACAAAAGGACAAAGATGTTGAAGGTGGTGATATTATCTAAAGGAATGTGCTAATTAAGAGTAGAAAGCAGGACAGACAAGGTACGGATAGCTCTAGTGGGGATGGGGTGAAGGAATACTAAAAGGTAGGGATAAACAATGGGTGGAAATATATTTAAAAATAATGGAAATAGGTGGGAAAAGAAATATCTATATATATTGGAAAAAACAAAAAGGAGGGGGAAAATCGGAAAGGGGGTGGGGATGGAGGAGGGAGTTCAAGATCTAAAATTGATGAACTCAATATTAAGTCCGGAAGGCTGTAAAGTGCCTAGTCGGAAGATGAGGTGCTGTTCCTCCAGTTTGTGTTGAGCTTCACTGGAACATTGCAGCAAGCCAAGGACAGACATGTGGGCATGAGAGCAGGGTGGAGTGTTGAAATGGCAAGCAACAGGGAGGTCTGGGTAATGCTTGTGGACAGACCAAAGGTGTTCTGCAAAGCGGTCGCCCAGTCTGTGTTTGGTCTCTCCAATGTAGAGGAAACCGCATTGGGAGCAACAAATGCGGTAGACTAAGTTGAGGGAAGTGCAAGTGAAATGCTGCTTCACTTGAAAGGAGTGTTTGGGCCCTTGGACAGTGAGGAGAGGAAGTGAAGGGGCAGGTGTTGCATCTTCTGCGGTTGCAACTAATAAATGCGGCTAATAAATGAAAGTCAGCATGGACATTTTAGAGACAATTAATCTTAATCAGTTAGTCCTTTGATGAAGTAACAGAGGGGGCTGATGAGGAAAATGCAGTTGATGAAGGTAAATGGACTTCAAAAAGCATTAGAAGTACCAAAGTTAGCAAAATTATAGCACATAGGATTAAAGAGGCAGTGGCAGCGTGGATACCAAATTAGTTAAAGGAAAGAAAGCAGAGATTAGTGGTGAATATTGTTAGTTGGTGAATATTAGGATCAATGCTCATTTTGATATATAATAATGATCTGGACTTGGAGATACAGGGCATAATTTCAAACTCTGAGGATGACATGAAACTCTGAAATGTAGTAAACAATGGAGGGGGATAACAGATTTCTGGAGGACATAGACAGATTGGTAAAATAGGCATGGGAAATGAAATTTAATGCCAAGTGTGAAGTGATATAACCTGGCAGGAATGAGGAAAGGCAGTATAAACCAAACAGTACAATTTTAAAGGAGGTGCGGGAACAGAGAGACCTGGGGATGTAAATACACAAATCTTTGAAGGTGCCAGAACAAGTTGAGAAGGCCAATTAAAAAGCATATAGGTTCCTTGGCTTGTCATAATAGAGACAAGATGGTAATGCTAAACCTTTATAAAACACTGGTTAGGTCTCAACTGCAGTATAATATCATCTAAATGTAACATCTTTAATGTAGGAGATTACAAAGAGACAGAGTATTGTGTTTAATTCTGGGCACCACACTTTCAGAAAGATGACCAAACCTTAGAGGGTGCAGGGAGAGTTACGAGAATAGTATCAAGGGTGAGGGACTTTTTGGGAAGACTACTAAAGCTGGGGTTGATCTCCTTAGAGCAGAGAAGGTTAAGAAGAGATTTGATAGAGGTGTTCGAGATCATGATGGCTTTGCACAAATAAATTAGAAGGATCGGTAACCAGAGGACACAGGTTGTGTTTTGGCAGAAGAATCAGAAGCAACATAAAGGAAACTTTTTTATGCAGTGGGTTGTTAAGATCTGGAAAAAGGGCTGTGGAAGCAGGTTCAATAGTAACTTTCAAAAAATAATTAGTTAAGTACTTGAAATGAAAAAAATTCCAGGGCAATGGGGAAAGAGTATGGGAATGCGAATAATTGAATAGCTCTCAAAAGAGCTGGCACAGATACAATAGGCCGAATGGGCTCCTTCTGTGCTATAGGATTGTATGGTGGACTCTTAAACACTCAGTTCAGTTTCTTTTACTGAAGTTAAATGTCTGGCAAACAAGTGGAGGTTTTTTTTAAATCACATTAAATTTAAACTTTGAAAACTGGAGGACAAGGGAGCTTTGGTTTGGGGGCAGGGAACTGATGGTGTGGTGGCGTCACTGGACTAGTAATCCAGAGGCCAGGCCAATGCTCTGAGGCATGGGTTCAAATCCCATTATGGCAGCAGATGGAATTTAAATTCAATTAATAAATCTGGCTAGTCTCAGTAATGGTGACCATGACAACTATCATCAATTGTAGCAAAATCCCATCTGGTTCATTAATGCCCTTTAGGGAAGGACACCTGCCATCCTTACCTGGTCGGTCCTACATTGGTTCCAGATCCACAGCAATGTGGTTGACTCTTAACTGCCCTCTGAAATGGCTGAGCAAGCCACTCAGTTAAAGGCAATTAGGAATGGGCTTTGCCAATGACATCCACATCCCATGAAAGAATATAAAGACAAACTAATGAAATGTTCTACATCCTTGATTCCTCTGACACCTTACGTCACATCAACAATTTCCAGTTCCCTGGCCCCAACCGCTTCCTCTTCACCATGGACGTCCAATACCTCTACACCTCCATCCCCCACCAAGATGGTCGGAGGGCCCTTAGCTTCTTCCTCGAACAGAGGCCCGAACAATCACCATCCACCACTACTCTCCTCCGTCTGGCTGAACTTGTTCTCACGCTGAACAATTTCTCCTTCAACTCCTCTCACTTCCTCCAAATAAAAGGTGTGGCTATGGGTACCCGTATGGGCCCCAGCTATGCCTGTCTCTTTATGGGGTATGTGGAACATTCCTTGTTGCAGTCCTACTCCGGCCCCCTTCCACAACTCTTTCTCCGGTACATCGATGATTACTTCGGTGCCGCTTCATGCTCTCGTCGGGACTTGGAAAAATTTATTAATTTTGCTTCCAATCTCCACCCCTCCATCATTTTCACGTGGTCCATCTCTGACACTTCCCTTCCCTTCCTTGACTTCTCTGTCTCAATCTCTGGTGATGGATATTGGTGGACAGTCTATTACAAACCCACTGACTCCCACAGCTACCTCGACTATAGCTCCTCACACCCCACTTCCTGTAAGGACTCCATCTCATTCTCTCAGTTCCTTCGCCTCCGTCGTATCTGTTCCGATGATGCTACCTTCAAAAACAGTTCCTCTGACGTGTCCTCCTTCTTCCTTAACCGAGGTTTTCCACCCACGGTCGTTGACAGGGCCCTCAACCGTGTCCGGCCCATGTCCTGCGCATCCGCCCTCACGCCTTCTCCTCCCTCCCAGAAACATGATAGGGTCCCCCTTGTCCTCACTTATCACCCCACCAGCCTCCGCATTCAAAGGATCATCCTCCGCCATTTCCGCCAACTCCAGCATGATGCCACCACCAAACACATCTTCCCTTCACCCCCCCTATCTGCATTCCGTAGGGATCGCTCCCTCCAGGACACTCTGGTCCACTCCTCCATCACCCCCTACTCCTCAACCCCCTCCTATGGCACCACCCCATGCCCACGCAAAAGATGCAACACCTGACCCTTCACTTCCTCTCTCCTCACTGTCCAAGGGCCCAAACACTCCTTTCAAGTGAAGCAGCATTTCACTTGCATTTCCCCCAACTTAGTCTACTGCATTTGTTGCTCCCAATGTGGTCTCCTCTACATTGGAGAGACCAAACATAAACTGGGCGACCGCTTTGCAGAACACCTGCGGTCTGTCCGCAAGAATGACCCAAACCTCCCTGTCGCTTGCCATTTTAACACTCCACCCTGCTCTCTTGCCCACATGTCTGTCCTTGGCTTGCTGCATTGTTCCAGTGAAGCCCAAGACAAAATGGAGGAACAACACCTCATCTTCCGACTAGGCACTTTACAGCCTTCCGGACTGAATATGGAATTCAACTTTAGGTCTTGAGCTCCTTCCCCCATCCCCACCCCCTTTCTGCTTCCCCCTTCCTTTTGTTTTTTTCCAATAAATTATATAGATTTTTCTTTTCCCACCTATTTCCATTATTTTTAAATATTTTAAAATCTTTTATGCTCTCCCCACCCCAACTAGAGCTATACCTTGAGTGGCCTACCATCCATTCTTAATTAGCACATTCATTTAGATAATATCACCAACTTTAACACCTATGTGTTCTTTTGTTCTATTGTTGTTGACATCTTTTGATGATCTGCTTCTATCACTGCTTGTTTGTCCCTACAACCACACCAACCCCCTCCACTTCTCTCTCTCCGCACCCCCACCACCGCCCCCCCCCCTCCACCTTAAACCAGCTTATATTTCAACTCTTTCTTGGACTCAAACTCAAGTTCTGTCAAAGGGTCATGAGGACTCGAAACGTCAACTCTTTTCTTCTCTGCCGATGCTGCCAGACCTGCTGAGTTTTTCCAGGTAATTCTGTTTTTGTAATGAAATGATCTGCTCTATTTGTCCAATTTCCAGGTCCAAAACAAAATTATGCTAAGGTAATGTAATAATAGAGGTGGGTGACTAGACTTAATTTTGCGACCAGCTTGGAGTGCTTTTGCCCCAAGTCTTGTCTATTGTTTGTGCTCAGAAGGATTGCTCCATGTACCTGCCTTGCAGATGGAGGCTGAGTATAAGATCATAAGAAATAAGAGCTGGAATAGGTCGTTTGGGTCATTAAATCTGCTCCACCATTCAACAAGGTCATGGCTGATCCGAGTGTGGCCTTAACTTCACTTTCCTGCCTGTCCCCAAATCTCTGGTTCCCCATGTGGATCAAAAATCAGTCTTGGATATATTCAATGACCCTGCCTCCACAAGTAAAGAATTCCAAAGATGAATAACCCTCATAATAAATTCTTTGCCATCTGAGTCTTACATGAGAGACCCCTTGTTTTAAAACTGTGCCCCCTAGTTCTAGATTTCCCGACAAGTGGAAACATCCTCTCAGCATCTACCCTGCCAAGCTCCCTCAGTTTCAATAAGATTATCTCTCATTCTTTGAAACTCTAATGAGTATAGCCCAACTTGCTCAACCTTTCCCAAGATATCCCTTTTATCCCAGGAATCAGCCTAGTGAACCTTCTCTGAACTACTTCCCAATGCAAGTATATCCCTTCTTACGTAAGGAGAGCAGAATTGTACACAGTACTCCAGATATGCTCTCAGCAAAGCCCTGTACAGTTGTGGAAAGACTTCCCTACATTTATACTCCATCCCCTTCGCAAGGCCATTTGCCTTCCGAATTACTTGCTGTACCTGCATGTTAACTTTGTTATTCAGCCAGGTCTTTCTGTACCACTGCATTCTGCAGGCTCTCTTCATAATATTCTGATTGTCTATGCATCCTGCCAAAGTGCACAACCTCATATTTTCCAACATTATACTCAGTCTGCCAAATTTTTGCCCACAAACTTAACCTATCTATATCCCTTCGCAGTCTCTTTGCGTCTTCCTCACGATTTACTTTTCCACCTATTTTTATATTATCAGCAAACCAGACTACAATACAATTAGTCCCTTCATCCAAGTCACTAATAGTTGAGGCCCCAGCACTGATCCCTGTGGGACTGTGCTATTAACAGCTTGCCAGCCGAAAATGACCCATTTATCCCTCCTCTGCTTCTTGTTAGCTAGATAATCCTCTACCTATGCTAATAAGTTACCCTCTAAAGCATGAGCTCTTATTTTATGTCGTTAGCTTTGATGCAGCACCTTTGCAAAGGCCTTGTGGAAATCCAAATTACCTCTACTGGTTCCCCTTTATGCACCCTGCTTGTTTGATAAATTTATTAAAGTTCTTTGGAATCTAACACAATTTCCCTAAGAACTTTAATAAATTTATCAAACACAATTTCCCTTTCACAAATCCATGTTGACTCTGTATTATGGTTTTCT
Organism: Carcharodon carcharias; assembly: GCF_017639515.1. Lineage (NCBI taxonomy): Eukaryota > Metazoa > Chordata > Chondrichthyes > Lamniformes > Lamnidae > Carcharodon > Carcharodon carcharias. The sequence goes on from NC_054468.1 coordinate 94,237,351, forward strand.
AAATGTCCTGCTACTACCTCCTTAATAATGGATTCTAGCATTTTCCCAATGACAGATGTTAGGTTAACTGGGCTGTAGTTTCTCCCTTCTTTCTTGAATGTACCTTTGAGGTTTTCCAATTCACTGGGACTTTTCCAGAATCCAGGGAATTTTGAAAGATTGCAACCAATGCAGCCACTATCTCTTCTGCCACTTCCTTTAAGACCCAAGGATGCAGGCCATCAGGTCCAGGGAACTTGCCAACCTTTAGTCCCATTAGTTTTTCTAATCCTTTTTCTCCAGTGATCATTTTTTAAAGTTCCTCCCTCCCTTTTGCCTCTTGTTTCTGGTATTTTTGAAATGCTTTTTCTTTCTTCCGCTGTTAAGACATTTACAACATACTTGCTCAAAGTCTCTTCATTCCCTTGTTTCCCATTATTAACTCCCAGTCTCATCCTCTAAGGGACCAATGCTCACCATTAACATCCATTTTTATATTTATTGCAATTTTTCTCTCATACTCTAATTCCTCCCTCTATTATTTTTTAAATCATCCTTTGCTAGGTTCTAAAGTTTTCCCAATCTTCTGGCCTACCATTAATCTTTGCAGCATTGTATATCATTTCTTTCAATTTGACACCATCCTTAACTTTTAGTCTTTCTTTCTCAACAGAATATATGTTTGTTGACAGTTATGAAATATCCCCTTAAATGTCTACCACTGCTTCTCTTTCTTACCTTTAACCTACTTTCCCAGTCCACTTCAGCATATTCTGTTTCATAAACTGCAAAGGCAATTACAACGTAAGACTCTAGTTTCAGACCTACATTTCTCACCCTCAAACTGAATGTGAAATTTTATCTTATGACCACTCTTTCCTAGAGGAACCTTGACTATCAGGTAGTTTAATTAATCCTGTCTCATTTTACATTACAAGGTCTAAAACAGCCTGTTCCTGATTGAACTCAGCAGGTCTGGCAGCATGCAGACCTGCTGAGTTTTTCCAGGTAATTCTGTTTTTGTTTTGGATTTCCAGCATCCGCATTTTTTGTTTTTATCTCTATTCCTGATTGGTTGCAGAACATATTGTTCCAAGAAACTGTCCCTAATACTCTGCACTCATTCTTCAGGCTACCTTTTCCAGTTTGATTTGCCCAATCTATATGAAGCTTAAAATCATCCACAATTATTGAGGTATCTTTATTTCTTGATTAACATTCCATCCTACAGTATAGCTACTGTTAGGAGCCTATAAACAACTCTCAATGACTTCTTTCCTTTGCTATTTCTCATCTCCACCCAAACTGATTCTGCTTCATGATCCTCTGAAGCAAGATGATTTCTCACCACTATACTGAAGTAATCCTTTATTAGCAGAGCCACCCCACCCCACTGCCTTTCCTTCCAAAATGTCAAATACCCTTGAATATTCAGATCCCAGCCATGGTCACTTTGCAACCATGCCTCTGTAATGACTACCATATCATACTCATGTAATTTCTATATTTGCTACAATTCATCTATTTTCTTATGAATACTACATGCATTCAGAAAAAGAGCACTTAATTTTGTCTTTTTACCATTTTCCCCAAGTGACCATATTTACTGGTGCACTTTTAGGTTTGTACGCTCTGTCCCTTCTTGTCACACTCTAGTTATCATTACCCATATCACTGCTGTGCACTATTGCCTTGTCCTTTGTCTTTAACTTTCCAAATCTCCCCTCACATGAACATTTCTTTTCACTATTCTGTTAAAAGCCCTCTCTATAGCTCTAGTTATACAACTCATCAAGACCCTGGTCGCAGCGTGCTTCAGATGTAGATGGTCCCAATGGCACAGCTCCCTCTTTCCCCAGTACTGGTACCAGTTCCCCATGAATCAAAACCCATTTCTCCCACACCAAGTTTTGAGCCATGCATTCAAGTCTCTAATCTTATTTACCTTATACCAATTTTCTCACGGCTCCGGTAGTAATCCAGAGATTATCTTTGTGCTGGTTTTTAAATTAGCCCCTAGCTGTTCATATTCCCTCAGCAGAATATCTTTCTTAATCCTACCTATGCCGTTGGTAACCACACGGTTCTGGACAACTAGATCCTTCCCCTCCCACTTGAAGTTCCACTCCAGCCCAGAGATGTCCTTAAGCCTGGCACCAGGCTAGCAACACAGCCTACAGGACTTGCTCTCAGCTGCAGAGGGAGATAGATACTGTCCCCCACTACAACTACATTCCTTTATACTGCCCTCCACTTGAATGACCTCTCTGTACCACCGTGCTGTGGTCAGTTTGCTCATCCACCCTAGTCTTTGCTGTCATCCATGCAAGCTGCAGAATCTCAAACCTGTTGAGACAATTGCAAGGACTGAGGCACCTCCACTGCTACCTTCTGGATCTTGATACCTGCTTTGCTCAGCCACTCAGCCTCCTGTCCTTGACCATGGACATAATCTAAAGAGAACCTAGCCTAAGTGTGGTGACTGCTTCCTGAAACAAAGTGCCCGGGTAACGTTCCCCCTTGCTGTTGCATTGCACTTTTACCAACTGTCATGGATTTTCTGGGATTGTCCCGGAATTTGGCTTCCCATCCAGTGTCCTGGACATGGGCTTCCTGAGAATTCTTTTGTCTGGATTTTTCGGGGCAAGGGAGGGGGCTGCTCAAGGCCTCCTCTTGCCTCTGCCTGAGCATCTTTGGTGTCTGCGCACATGCAGTGCAGAAGCAGCACAGTGCACGCATGCAGATACTCAGCCACAAGGGAGCACTCGCCTGTCTGGCTTCAGTGTGTAGCCAGTGTGTAGTCAGGGCCAGCAGCAGTGGATCTGAGTCTCCAGCCTGGAGGCCACAAATGCAGTACTGAAGCCTGGTTCAGGGTTGGGGGGGCGGGGGGCACTGGTTCAGTGGTGGCTGCCATCACTGCTACATTCTGTGGCCCGACTCCAGTAGGGGGGCAGGAGTTTGGGACACCTGAGTGGATATGGGGTGGAGGGAGTGGGGAAGCTTGGTCCATGCAGAGCTGATGGGGTTAGAGAGTTCAGGCAGACCTATGATGTGGGTGGGAGGCTTGAGCAACATGAGGTTGGGGGGCTAGCACCACCGCACCCCCACCTTCCTCTTGGTCTTACTGGCATTCTTTCCCCACCCCACCATCTCCTCCAGCCTTGTCTGCATCCCCTCCCCTCTGTTGAAGTGTTCCTCTATCTTTTCACCCAAATTGGTTACCTTGATCACAGTGGCCGAAACATGGACTCCAGCTCATCAGCTCAAGAGCCAAGCTTCTCAAGCTGCAGACACAATGTCGATGTGGTTGATCTGGATCACATTAGTCTCCATCAGCTCCCACATGCTACAGTTGCTACACATCAACTGCTCCACCATCTTTATGTTTTAATTAATTGGTTTTGAGTTTTAAAAAAAATCACAATTATCTATAAGCATATTATTGAGTTTAACTGGTTACACTAAATTTAATAATACTTGTATCTTGCCAATACCAGTTTAAACTACTGCTGCAGTTTATAGGGAACGAAATACATAAAACTCAGCATCCAAAAACCTACCTGCGCACCTAATTAATATTCATATTTTCACATGGCTTTCAATGTAACAAATGGACAATCAGGAAATGCAACTTCTTTGGCAGAAAAATGGGGTAAAAAGTTTTCCACTGTGAATACAGTTGGTCCAAATTCATTACATAGTGCTTTACGGTTCTTGCCCCTAATTCTCAAGTGCATTCAACGGCTGTGCAATATGGTGACTTCAGGCAGCCATGGAAGAATCTAAGCAATCGGCCAATCATTATGTATTGCACAGGACAAATGGCATATTTACCACTTTTGACATCACTGCTAGACATCCAGTTTCCCGGCGGAGGGTGCTACTTTAGCAAAGCGAGAGTTGTGATAGATAACATCTACACTGTTTCATGAGCTCCTACAGAAAATACCCATGACAGAAAGGATGTCACTTTTCAAAGTGGGTCAAAACGCAAACAAACCTAAACATTTGAGAGAAATGCTGGAAGTTATCACGATCCATTCATATTTCAAACTTTATCCTCTTCAGCCAGTGGAAAGCGTGTCAACAGATGACTGCTGAGCTCCCATGGATAATGAGTAGCTCATACAGTAGCAGAATGTTATAAGCCGTGGCTGCACAAAAATCGTCATCAAGGGAGCTTTTGGTGGAAAGCCTCGAGGTAGGAAACCTTCTCTGACGTTGGTACAAATTGAAAGACAGGATTACATTTTTAAAGCACTTTTCACAACCTCAGGATATACAATTTTTTTTAAAGTACTTACTTGGCTGTGAAGTGTACTCATTGTTACAAAAGAAGTGAAGTAGCCATTCAACACAGGACAATGTCATAAATAGCAATGAGATAATGACCAGACTACATGCTTTTTAGTGATTGGTTGAGTGATAAATACTGGCCAGGACACCAGAGAACTGCCCTGTTTCTTCTTCTTCATGGGCTCTTTTAAGATATACTTGAACAGACAAACAGGGCCTTGGTTTAACCTCTCAATTGAAAGACAGCACCTCCAACAGTGTTAGCCTAATCTCTGGAGTGGAATTTGAAACCACAATCTGATTCTAGGTAAGCATGCTACTAACTGAGCCATGGATCATGAGCAGTAAGCTCAAATCACACTTCCCAGTTGTTGCAGCTCCTTAGAGCCTGTACATTAGGTATGATGCTCCTTTGGGAATGGTGTTATGATGCTCCAAGCCATGGAGAATCCCCTTTCCTCTGAAGATGCCACACACTCATCCAAATTCCTCCAGTTGTCTCTGTGAATCAGCCAATGCCACAGCCTCCTTGAAGGAATGCCACAGCCTGTCTGCTCATGCCAGCCAGAACTCTGAGCTGCTTTGTGAGAGCAACCCAGAGGTAAAGCGAAGGGGAGTGCGGAGGTACGGCTGAGGGACAGCATGGATGCAGGGGATGACTCTGCCCATGGCTTCAATTCTCACAGGCCTCACGCACCACTTTCTTCTGCAACAAGGCTGAGTGATTTAGTTGAATGCTAGCAATGGAGGTGCCTGTGCCAAGCAGCATATCTGTGGTAATATCATTGTTGTAGAGGAAAGGAGTTTAAGTTTCACACTTGAGTAATTGCTGTATTGTCCAGAGTTAATTAGAGTACACTATGACAGGCAAGTTGTACAACTGTTACTTTTAAGAACACAAAGATGGTGTTGGAATGTATGTGTCAGTTTTTTGAACATTTTTGGCATTAATCTGCAGACTTGGGAGTGACAATTGGCACTGCCACCTTCATCCACATAAGTATTGGCAGATTTCATACAAACACCCAGGGAAGGGAGGTGATGGGGGAGAGGGAGGGATGAACAGGAGTTTGGGGAGAACAATAGCAGGCACGATGCTTTTAAGATTTTGGCATTACATAGTAGCCATGAAAGCTCATGGAAGATGAATCACATTTAAATAATGAAAATCTACAGTAATCTAATATTTAATTGTTCAATCTAAATGTACAAAAGAACCAACTAAGGAACAGGCTATTTTAGACCTGGTAATGTGTGATGAGACAGGATTAATAAATAACCTCATAGTAAAAGGGTCCTCTAGGTAAAAGTGATCATAACATGATGAATTTCACATTCAGTTGGAGGGTGAGAAATTTGGGTCTGAAATGAGTTCTTACATTTAAACAAAACCCTTTAAATTATTCATTCATGGAATGTGGGTGCTGTTGGCTAGCATTTATTGCTCATTCCTAATTTCCCTCAAGAAGGTGGTGGTGAGCTGCCTCCTTAACTTAAAATTACAAGAGGTATGAGACAGAGTTAGCTAAAGTAAAATGGGAAAAAGGTAAGACAAAAAGCAGTGGCATACATTTAAGGAGATATTTAATAATTCTCAAAATAAATTCCATTGAGAAACAAAAAATCTGAGAAGGGTGCACCATCCTTGGCTAACTAAGGAAGTTAAGAATGGTATCAAATTGAAAGGCATACAGTTGTGCAAAGATTTGTGATAGGTCAAAAGATTGGGTTTTAGAAACCCACAAAGGAGGACTGATAATAGAGGGAGAAATTGGAATATGGGAAAGCTAGCAAAGAAAATAGTAAAGCTTCAAATGTATAGAAAAGGTAAAAGTAGCATAAGTGAGCATTGGTCCCTTAGAGGGCGAAACTGTGGAGTTAATAATGGGAAACAAGGAAATGGCAGCGACTTTGAACAATTATTCTGTATCTATCTTCACAGAAGACAAAAAGTATCCCAAGAATAGTGGAACAGCAGGGGTCAAAAGGGAGGGAGAAATTTAAAACAATGGTCACTAGAGAAAAAGCACTAGGAAAACTAATAGGACTAAAGGCTGACAAAGCACCTGGACCAGATGGCCTACATCCTAGGGTCTTAACAGGAGTGGCTGCAGAGATAGTGGATGCACTGGTTGTAACCTTCCAAAATTGCCCAGATCTTGGAAAGTTCCCAACAGATGATTGGAAAACCACAAATGTAACACCACTACGCAAGAGAGCGAGACAAAGCAGGAAACCATATGCCAATTATTCTGACATCTTTCATTGGGAAAATGCTAGAATCCATTATTGAGGAAGGAGCAGAACATTTAGAAAATGATACTATTAGGCAGAGTCAACCTTCCTTGTGAAAAGGAAGTTGTGTTTGACAAATTAGTTGAGTTCTTTTAGGATGTATCCAGTTGGGTGGATAAAGGAGTACCAGTAGATGTAGTGTATTTGGATTTCCAAAAGGCATTCAATAAGGTGCCACGTAAAAGGTTACTGCACAAGAGCTCATGGTGTTGGCATTATTACCATGAATAGAGTGTTGGCTAATTAACAGGAAATTGAGTCAGAATAAATGAGTCTTTCAGACTGACAAAGTGTAAGCAGTGGAGTGCCACAGGAATCAGTACCAGGGCTTCAACTATTTACAATCTATGTTAATGACTTGGATGAAAGGACTGACTCTACTGCAGTCAAAATTTGTTGATCAAAGATAGATAGGAAAGCAAGTTGTGAGAAGGATACATAAGAGTCTACAAAGGGATATGGACAAGTTGTGAAAAATTGGGAGATGGGAGTACAATATGGGAAAATGTATGGCTTTCCACTTTGGCAGGAAGAATAGAAAAGCAGAATATTATTTAAATGGAGACTGCAGAATGCTCAGGTAGAGAGGGATCTGGATGTCCTTGTACATGAATCACAAGTAAACATGCAGGTACAGCAAGTAATTAGGAAGGCAAATTGAATGTTGGTCTTAATTGCAAGGAGGATGAAATATAAAAGTAGGGCTTTCTACACCTGTACAGGGCATTGGAGACAGACTAGAGTCCTGTGTACAGTTTTGGTCTCCTTACTCAAGAAACAATGCTTGGTGAATGAATGTGAATTCATTCAGTTAGTTACCTGGCTGAAGATATTGGAGGAAATCACATACCTGCTAGATAAAGATTTTGTGGTATAGGATCAGAAGATTTGGAAACAAGGTGACTAAATAAAGTTGAAGTACAGGTCAGCCATGATCTAACTGAACACCACAAACAGGTTCAAGGGGCCGAATGGCCTATTCCTGGTTCTATAATTCTAATGTTGCTACAGTCACATCAATGTGCCAAATGAAATTCAATTCAGAGAACTGTGAAGTGATGTATTTTGGTAAGAAGAATAAGGAAATATAAAATAAAGGATACAATTCTAAAGTGGTGTAGCAGCAGAGACCTGAGGGTATATGTACACAAATTGTTGAAGGTTGCAGGGCAGGTTGAGTAAGCAAAGGAATACAGGATCCTGGGCCTTATAAGGAGGCAGAGAGTACAAAAGCAAGGAACTTACGATAAACATTTATGAAACACTGATTCAGCCTCAAATGGAGTATTGTATCCAATTCTGGGTACCACACTTTAGAAACAATGTGAAGGCATTGGAGAGGGTGCCAAAAGATTTATAGAATAGTTCCAGGGATGAGGGACTTCAGTTACATGAATAGATTAGATTATAGAAGCTGGCTGTTCCTGGAGAAAAAAGGTTGAGAGGAGATTTGATAGAGGTACTCAAAAACATGAAGGCTATGGACAGAGTAGATAGGGAGAAACTGTTTCCATTGGCAGAAGGGCAAGTACCAGAGGACACCGATTTAAAGTGATTAGCAAAAGAATCATAGCTGAATTAAGGAAAAACCCAGCAAGTGGTTAGGATCTGGAATGCACTGCCCAAGAGCACGGTGGAGACAGATTCAATCGTGTCTTTCAAAAGGCAATTGGATAATTATCTGAAGAGAAAAATTTTGCAGGCTCAAGGAAAAGACAGAGCAGGGAGGAAACTATCTCAGAGCACTTAGAGAGAACTGGCACAGACATGACAGGCCAAACCTACAGTTCCCATTCTATAATTCCAATTAAACTCAATTTAACTTGGTGACTGTTACCAGCTCAAAAGACGATGTTCAATATTACCTGTCCAGCCATGTGCTGTTTTTTGGTTGCCAAGAAAGTCTACATTGGTGGATATCCTTTGTTCAATCCATGTGAACTACCCAAGACCACACCAGCAAACTGGATGAATGATAGTTTCACACATTGTAGTAGCTAGCGTTTACAAAGCACAGGTGCAGAGTCCAGAAATACTAGTTATTCAATTTTTTTATTTTGGATTTATAAAATTCCAGTGTCATCCATATCTCCTATACATTTGCATATCTCCATTCAGAATTAAGGCCAATGGGTCTTACATGGAAACTGCTTGTTCTTTGTATTGCATCAACATGGAAGACTTGAACAGGTGTGAGCAGTGAAAATAGGCCTGTTTCTCAAATCCTTCATTATGTCAACAGGGCAGGGGTCAATAGCAGACAAGGGAAATGGCATTGGAACATTGATGGTTTGGACAAAAAGGACAAAAAGGCCATGGTACCTAATGCATGAACATCCACTTTGAAATTAAGCTGAACCTAAAGTGTGCCATCAGACTGGCAACACTGGCCGAGTTGTGTTCTGCTGGAGAACTTAGTACCAAATATGCACCCTGGTGATCTTGGTACATTATTGCTACTTTGCTCCCTACATTAGGGGAAAGTCAGCCTTCAGCTAGCATTCTCAGCCTGCACCAGAGAAGGGAATTGCGCACTGACGCCCTGAGAAGTTTAGCAAGTTGTTTGAAAAGAAAAGCCAATTTTTTACCCCAGGTAAATCAAAGTATTATCAAACTGAGATCTACAAATTTTGTTTAAATCTGCAAGGTGAAAACTCACAGTTGTGCACGTGCAAGTACACAAGTGTAGTCACACCTCAGCTTTAAAGTGCCAGCAAGAGACTACCATAACTAAGAGATAGCCAGGTTCTGAGAGAGGCAGTACATCCCTACACATGAAGGGGCCACTAATCCTGCAGTTACTCATTCAGAAACCACATAATTACTGCAACACCTCCAGGTGAACTAAGAACACAGCCTGATATTGGCTGTCAACCAGTTTACAGCCTAATCAAACCGGTTCTTCTTTTGAGCAGGGGTGGTGGGGGGTAGGAGAAACGTTTTTTTCTTGTGGTTTACACGTAACAGGAATGTCAAACTATGCAATTTTCAATTGATTAGAAAATCAAATCAATTCCAGCATTCAGCAAAATAAAAAGATAGCTTGTTCTGATTTTAGAGGGAACCGAAGGTTAAGGATCAAGAAAAATTCACAGCAAAGTGGTTGGGTTTTCCATAAGCTCGAGAGAAAATACACTTGACAATAACTTGGAAGTAAAAGTCTGAAAACAAAATGGCTTCGACTCACTGGACTGCAGGTCCCGAGGCAAAAGCCTCTTTCACAGTGAAGTGAGACTATGGGGAGCCAGTAACAAAGGGAGAAAAGTGAAAATTACAACAGATGATCTCAATTTTCAATAGGTTAGTGTTTTTGTTAAGTTTTCTCTATCTTTGTAGATTTCAGGAAGTTCAGTTTCTCAAACCACCCAGCCCTGAAGGATGAATCGTGCCCACCAACACCCTCCACCCCAACCCATGAAGGTAGCAAGGACCCAGTCATTGGAAGCAGCATTACTGATGTTGGGTGTGACCCAAGCTATAAAAAGATGCACTTCATATACTCTCTGCTTCCCCAAACCTTTGGGTATTCTGTGCAGTGCAAGAGGGTTAGCCAAACTGTGTGGATTAACCCAAGTGCACGATTAGGAGCCAAAAATGTGGCTAATAAGATTTAACCAGCCTTGAAAGTATTGGCTCAGAAGCTGTAGTGTTGGTGGGGGAATTGCACAGCTCCTCCCCCCACACTTCTTACTGTTCAACATGGGCATTCTCACCAGCATGAGAAAATAAATTCCAATTTAAAACAGGAAGGTTCTCTTTCCCCTTCAAGATACAAGTAGGTTGTATTTGCTGTACATTCTGACATTAGAATGCACACATTCTACAAGTTAGCTTCTCCCAAGCTCTTTGGAATTGATGCACTGACAGGCCCAAAGTCACCATCATGCATGTGAGATATGTATAATATATACACACACGTGCACAAAACTCTGATAATTGAGTGCCTTTTCTGTACACGGAAACACTATGTAAAGTTCAGGGTAAACAAACATATGTCATTCTAATTTGTTTTGGGTTTTCTCAACAGAACCAAAATTTCTTATTCAATAAAGTCTGCGTTATGAAAGAGAAATTAGGGAAGGAATAAACCCACCACTTCAGGGATCTTTGCAATAGGAGCAGGCTGCACTTTCGAGGCCTGACTCGTCATGATAGTTCATTAGTCACTGCCCTGGCTTTGTGCCGTTTGCAAACAGCAAGTCAGCCAATGAGTCTTTGGCTGTGGGACAGTTTAAGAGAATCCATTTGGCTTGTTTTTGCATTTTTTTTTTTAAATCCCCTCAGTGCTCATTTGCTGTTGGCCCTGTTATGATAAGTAGAGCTTCATTTACACTCTTGTGCTCAGGGGTGTGTTCATGGCCTCATTTTTGGATAAAGCAATATCAGTGTATGCACAATGGCCTATCCCAGAGGATGGGAGGAAGCAACGGAGGCCATGAACGTTGAACAACCCTGGAACAATGGTCTACGACAGTCTACTTGATTGGAAGGAACATAGGATTCAGGTTTTAATTTAAATGAGGTCAGTCTAATTAGCTGTGTATGCTACGACTTAACTGGGATTGCTAATCGGATTCATGGCCAAGTTCCAAGTGCAGGTATTAAAACGGGCTTAAGAGCTCTAGGCAAGTGGCAGCTGAAGGGTTAAAGCAATTGCACTCTACCAGGAAAACTGCAAAGGCAGGTAAAAGGATGCTGGCTCCAGGGAGAATCAGGAGACCACAAACCGTACCTAGTCTTTGCTTCAAACTCCTGCAAATGTTGACTCAACTGAAATTAACTGCGGACCAAGTTGTGGGCCCAGCCAGGAGCCTGGATAAACATCAGAATTTGGGCCACTGCATGTAACAGGTCAGCAACTGATTCAGCGCTGAGCTGTTTTCAAACAGAATTGTGTTTATCGGGGTATGTGGAATGCCGTGAGATTTAGAGCACGCAACTGCGTAGTTATAAATGAGGCTCACAAGTATGGCCCTCAAATCACGGCAGCTGTGTTTTTGGAAACGATTGTGACACAGGAAGTAATCTTTGCTACGTAATTACTTGCTAGGTTGCTGAATTGGAATCAAATAGGAAGCACATCTTGGCAACCCAGCAGTGTGTTTGGTGGGGGCGGGGGCGGGGGTGGGGGCAGGGGGGGGTGTGGAAAATAGAGCTTCTTCCAGCTCAGAATCTTTTCGGTCCCCACGGTGAAGCCTTTGGAGCAACTGGAGCACCAAAACTTGGGAAATCTTCAGAGCTACTCATATCTGGAGCCTGGAGGAGATAAATTCAAAAAGAAATTACAGAATTTTCACAAAGTAAATAAAAGCATGAATGCATGAGGATTATAAAATGAAGGCTTAAAATTCAACACAGGTTCAAATCCAGACTAGAGGTTTTCTCTCTTGGGTAGGCACATAGTGGCTGCGCCATCAAAGTTTCAGATTTTCTAATCAATGGCTAAAAATCCAGCCCCTGGTTCCAAACCTGGCCCAGTCAGGAATGATCCCCGCAAAATACTTGGTGGTTATTGCATTGTGTGCAACATACACGCCAAGGAGTCAGAGGATTTTTGGGAGTGCCAAGAAGGGGCAATCACCCAGGCTTGTACTCCAGATTACACATGCTCCCAGTGTGTGCATGGACATCAAGGTTGAAATTGTCATGCTAGGATACCAGATACTTGCATGAGTGGCTGGGTGGAAATCTAGTCATGAGTCCCAATCGAACTGATCAAGAATTCAGGAGAGGGAGAAAGAAATTCACAAAGAGTGAAAAAAAGTGAAACATCACAGCTTGGTAGGAATGGGCTGAATAGCAATCCAATAATCCTTCTGCTGTGTCAAAATGATTTCCACGTTCAATCTTGAAAACCTCAATTGTTGAAAACTAGCCATTTTTTTAAAATGTAAAATGTTTATATTTTCCCACAATCCTCTAGATCTCAAAGCACCACTTCCAGATGGGAGACAGGTTGCACCTTGATCTTATCAGGATACATGAAAGTGCTGCCTTGGGACCAAATCTCTACCATGAGATATACTGGAATGAAAATTTTTCATGTATTCCAGTAACCCTACGTGGGCCCAGGACATGCAGCCTCAAAAAGCTCTGGTCCTTTGCATCCCATGTACTCACAGTTAAACAAGATGTTAAGAGTGAAAGTTCCTTACCTTTTCTGTGCCGCTAGTCCATGGAGCATCTCTCACCACAAAGCCCTTAGAGATGGTTTTTGGTTCATCCATGCGTGACGCTGGTTTCATGTATGCCTGCATGGCCTCACTTTCCACAACATCTGACATCTGAAGGCGGGGGGAAGAGAGAGAGAGAAAGAATCATAAGAAATAGGAGCAACCAGTCAGCCATTTGGCCCATTTAATAAGGTTGTGGCTGATCTGACTGCAGCCTTAAACTCTTCTTTCATGCCAGTCCTCCATACCCTTGACTCCCTTGTCAATCAAAAATTTGTCCAATTCAGCCTTGAATACATTCAAAGACCCAGCCTTCACGGCTCTGTGGAAGAGAATTCCCAACAATAACAATTCTCCGAAAGGTTCCTCCTCATCTGCGTTAAATGAGACTCCTTATTTTTAAAAGTGTGCCTCTTACTTCCAGATTTCCCCCTCGAGAGGAAACATGTTCTCAGGATCCACCCTGTCAAATCCCCTCAGGATCTTTTATGTTTCAATAAGATTACCTCTCATCTTTATCTCCAATGAGTATAGGCCCAAGTTGCTCTATCTTTCCTCATAAGAAAACCTCTTCATTCCAGGAATCAGTGTAGTGAACATTCTCTGAACTGTTTCCAATGCAAGTGCATTCTTCCTTAAGTAAGGAGACTAGAACTATACACACTACTCCAGGTGCAGTCTCACCAATGCCCTGCACAGTTGCAGCAAGATTTCCCTACTTTAATACTCCAACCCCCCTTACATTAAAAGGCAAATAACAGAATGCAATTTGCAAATTAGCAGCAAGCTACCAGGAGACACAGATACACAAAAAAAAAGGGAAATCACACACACTAACCCCCAGTCAAACAGCAACAGCCAACTTTTATTGTAGGTAAAATCCCATCCTGCTCAAGTTGAGCTTGATTACAACGGTGGCTACACTTTAAAAAGGTACTTCACTGGTTGTAAAACACTGAGGTGGTGATTGTGAAAGGTGTTATAACAATGCATGACTGTCTTTCTGTTAATGTTACAAGCTGTAAATGTGTTGAATTAATTTGCAAGACTCTTTTATAAAGAATGTAAGTAATATGGGGAATTGACCATTTCATCCAGCTGATTCTGGTTCTTTCCACTGCAGTGATCGATACTGCACTGAGGTTATCTGCCATTTGAGTTATACACTGCCTTTAAAACTGGTGTCAAGCTCAATGGGATCATGCAGCTCCAGTCTACACATCTAACAACAATAATTTGCACCCATATAGTGCCTTTAGTGTAGTAAAACAACCCAAAGGTGTTCCACAGGAGTGCTATGAGACAAAGTTTGACACCACAATCACACAAGATGATAAAAAAGCATCACCAAAAGCATGGACAAAGAGGCAGGTTTTAATGAACATCTTTTAAAGGAGGAGACAGAGAAGGTGAAGTTTGAAGAAGGAATTTCAGAACTTGGGACTTGGACAGCTGAAGGCACTGCCCCCAGCAGTGTGGCAATCAGGGATACACAAGAGGCCAGCAGTGCAGCATGCAGAAGCCCAGTTTCAATAGTGTAGCAAAGTTGTTGGCAGGTCTGCTGCTAAATGGGGCGTACCACTGTGTATCGGCTGAGCTGCCAACACAACTGATACTTACATATTCCTCCTCCAAGTTCAAGAGATGGTCGATAGCCTCATCCACATTCTCAGGCAGGCCAGTCACAGTGACGCGGTCCAAATCTTCTGCCCCAGACGGAGGGAAACGGATGTCAACCTGCAGCACAACAAAAAGGCAAATCGTGTGAACCACCTGTATTTGGAAAGTGCCTGTGAGGACATCAGATAAAAAAAGGTCCCAGTGAGGTGCATCACAACTCAAGTTACAAAAGCAAAATGCAAACAGCAATCATTTAATATAAAAACAGAAAATGCTGGAAACACAGGTCTGGCAGAATCTGTGGAGACAGAAACAGAGTTAATGCTTCAGGTCAATGACCTTCGTCATTGTTAGTTTTTGTAATAAGATTTAAAACAAAATACAGAAACAGCGAAATGGCCAATTTAAACTTTATGTAAATTACTTTTGCTTTATCTGGAAACCCATACTGTCTGTTTTGTCAATTCCAACTTGTATATGTTATTAAAACGAATCTCTGAAAAAGGGAAAGGGGGGAGGAGCGGAACGAATCAAAGGAAATGCCTGTGATAGGATAGAAAGCAGAAGAAATTAAATGACAAAAGGATGATGGTGCCAGGTGAAAATGAGCTGGTAATGGGACAAGAAATAAAGGATGGGTCTAAAGAAGGTGTACAAGAGTAAAGCAGAATCACCCATGCTCCAAAAAGCAAAAAAACCAGAAAAAAATATGGAAGCAGAGGTAATGATCTGAAATGACTGGACTCAGTCTGGAAGGCTGTAATGTTCCGAGTCAAAAAACAAGATGCTGTTCTTTGAACTCCTTGGACAATGTAAGAGGCAGAGGACAGAGGTCAGAGTGGGGGCAAAGTGATGAAGCAAAATGACAGATGACTGGAAGCTCTGGGTCATAATTGTGGACTGAGTGGGTGTGTTCTGCAAAGGTGTCACCTAATTTGCATTTGGTTTCCCCAGTGTGGAGCAGACCAAGTTGTGAGCGGTGAACATGGTATACTTAACTGACAGAAGTACAAGTAAGTCACTGCTTCACCAGGAAAGAATGGTCAGGGCCCTGGAAATGAGAAATGATGGGAGGGTAAAAGTCAGGTGTTATATCTCTGTTTGTATGGAGAGATGCCATGGGAAGGGGAGAGCATGTTGGGATGACTGAGGAGTGGGCCACGGTGTTGGGAAGGGAACAGACCCTTCAGAATACAGAAAGTGCATCTGCGGGGTGGGGGTTGGTAGGGAGATGTGTTTGGAGGTGGCATCACACTAGAGGCAGTAATGGTGGAGAATAATCTATTGAATGTGGAACGTGAAAGGCAAGCCTGTCAGAGAAGCAAACAGATTGAGATTTTGCTTCTAGTTCTTTAGCGACATTCCTTCAGTAGTATGGACCAGTACCAATACATCTCCCTCCTTACTCGAAGATAAAAGCAAAATACTGCAGATGCTGGAAATCTGAAACAAAAACGAAAATTGCTGGAAAAACTCAGGTCTGACAGTATCTGTGGAGAGAAAGAATTCCGATTAAGCACTTTTTAGCCTTCCAGACTTAACGTTGAATTCAACAGCTTCAGATCATAAACTCTCTCCTCCATCCTCACCCCTTTTTGATCACTTTTTTCAAACATTTTTATATGCACTTTTTTCCCAACCTACTTCTCTTATTTTTAAAATTTATTTCCATTCATTGTGTTATCCCCACCTTTTAGTCTATTTTGATCTTTTCTCCCACACCGTCCTCTCCCCCCACCACACCCCACTAGGGCCATCTGTCACTTGCTCCTCCTGCTTTCTATTCTTTTTGTCACCATTAGCACCTCCTTTAGCCAGTATCACCACCATCAACACCCCTTTGACCTTTTGTTTATGACACCTTTTGCAATCTCTCCTCTACCTCCACCTATTACTGGCCTTCTATCCAGCTTCGTCTGTCCCATCATCCCCTGCCCCCCCACAACCCCTTAAACAGTATATATTTCACCACATTTCTACTTCTCTTTAGTTCTGAAGAGTCATCTGGATTCGAAACTTTAACTCTGTCTTTCTCTCCACAGATGCTGTCAGACCTGCTGAGTTTATCCAGCAATTTTTGTTTTTGTCCCTCCCTATTATTACCAAACCTCCTAATCCCTGCGTGGCACCCCCTCTTCTCTAGATTTCAATTTAGGGTCTGTTCTGAACATTCTACCACTCCGCGGCACAGGAGCACCTGCTTGCCAGGCAATCCTCGCTCCTCAACAGGAAGAGTCACGACTTGGTGTGTGATAACCCCACCCACCCTCACCGTTCTGGATCGGGTACAGGTGGTGCACTAAAGCAAAGACAGAGTTATCGGCAGTCAGTCTGAGTCGTCCAGGATTGGAGAACTGGGATTGAAGCTAGAAGAGCTCTGGTTAACATATTAAAGTGTTTAAATGATGGCTAGCTGCACCACATCACTGCCCCATTAATCATGCTTTCACAGAGACGTGGCTTTTTTTCCCACTTTTCACTACAGTTGGTGAACTCTCTTGACCTAATAGTCTTGTACTAAAAGCTTTATGACAATCCACATTGCATGAACTGCAAAAGCTAATTTCTTTCTCACTAATCCAGAACTGACTACCTTATCCCACCTAGACATCATCCCCCAGCAGAATTATTTCCATAATTCACCCCCACCTACATTTTCTCTCCTTTCCTGAAGACATTAATTCACATGAAGTTATTAATAAAAAAAGGCTTTGGTCTATCAAGTCTGGCCAGTTTAGACATTGCAGTGCACAAGGTTGCACATTGCCCAGTTCCCCCCACCCCCAACAGTGCACGTTGCCTCATTGTCCAGCCCCCAACATGCCCCCCGCCCCATTACATGCTGCCTTCTCCCACCCCTTGTCACACACTTCAATCACCCAGCCCCCCTCAAAAATATGCTGCCATTGCCCAGGCTCCTGTCATACATTGCAGATGAGAACCTTTGGTGGCTGGATAAGTTCCTATGCTTCACGCATGAACCTTAATAGGAAGTATTGGGATGGTAGCTAATCGTGACAATGGAATGGGGGTATTACAGGTCAGTCAGATCCGATTTTTATCCATGAATGCATGCTCCAGTACTTGCAACAACCCTGTTGCTGCCTCATCTGGTTTTGCCCTCAGCATATAGTTGATTTTGGCCTCACGTGTAGAATCGTTGCAGGTTGCAACAGGCTAGCTCACCTTGAAGTCCTCCATAATCTTTCGAATGGCTTTGCCGCGGGCACCAATAATGCGGGCGTGGACCTTGTGGTTGAGAGTAATGTCCTCTGATATCATCTCCTCCAGCTCCGACACTATTTTCATGATGGCTTCCTTGGCAGTTTCTGTATTTTTCTCGTACCCAGTTATAGTTATCTGATCCTAAAACAGAGAAGCAGGAAGCAGTTAAGAGCAATAGATCGAAGGTGCTCATGGCAAAGCAGCATGATGCAAGATCTGCCTTGCCTAGCATGGCCACAGACTGATGCCATCACTTCTCCCTTCACTTGGCAACACCAATGTTAACCCAACAAAAAGTGCCCCCGCTCCAGACTGCAGTAAGCTGTAGCATCCATCCTCCCGATAATGTAGCTACAGTTGGTGCCATGCCCTCTCCAATATTACAAAGAATTAACAGCAACAGCACAAAAATAGGCCATTCAGCCTAACTGGAGGCCAATTCTCCGAGCTGGGAAGCCCAGAACTAGGTGTTCAGTCTCAGAATTTTTTTTTTTTTTTTAAAATTCATTCACAGGATGTGAGCTTCGCTGGCTGGGCCAGCATTTATTACCCATCCCTAGTTGCCCTTGAGAAAGTGGTGGTGAGCTGCTGCCTTGAATCGCTGCAGTCCATGTGGTGTAGCTGCTGTTAAGAAGGGAGTTCCAGGATTTTTGACCCAGCGACAGTGAAGGAACGGTGATATATTTCCAAGTCAGGATGGTGAGTGACTTGGAGGGGAACTTCCAGGTGTTGGAGTTCCCATCTATCTGCTGCCCTTGTCCTTCTAGATGGTAGTGGTCATGGGTTTGGAAGGTGCTGTCGAAGGAGCCTTGAATTCCTACAGTGCATCTTGTAGATGGTACACACTGCTACTGTATGTCAGTGGTGGAGGGAGTGAATGTTTGTGGATGTGGTGCCAATCAAGCGGACTGCTTTGTCCTGGACGGTATCAAGCTTCGAGTATCATGGGAGCTGCACTTGTCCAGGCAAGTGGGGAGTATTCCACCACACACTCCTCACTTGTGCATGGTGGACAGGCTTTGGGGAGTCAGGAGGCGAGTTACTCGTTGCACGATTCCTAGCCCCTGACCTGCTCTTGTAGCCACAGTATTTATATGGCTAGTCAAGTTCAGTTTCTGGTCAATGGTAACCCCCAGGACATTGATAGTGGGGGATTTAGTAATGGTAATGCCATTGAACATCAAGGGACGATGGTTGGATTCTCTCTTGCTGGAGATGGTCATTGTCTGACACGTGTGGCGTGAATGTTACTTGCCACAGCCCAGGATATTGTCCAGGTTTTGCTGGATTTGGGCATGGACTGCTTCAGTATCTGAGTTGTCGAGGAATGGTGCTGAACACTGCAATCATCAGTCAACATCCCCACATTCTGACCTTTTGCTGCAAGGAAGATCATTGATGAAGCAACAGAAAATGGCTGGGCCTAGGGCAAAGTCCCACCTTCACATTGAGGATACCCTCCAACTTGTTGTATGGCTCTACCACCGTGCTAAATGGGATAAATTTCTAACAGATCTAGCAACTCAAGACTGGGCATCCATGAGGCGCTGTGGGCCACCAGCAGCAGCAGAATTGTACTCAAACACAATCTGTAACTTCATAGCCCAGCATATCCCCCACTCTACTATTACCATCAAGCCAGGGGATCAACCCTGGTTCAATGAAGAGTGCAGGAGAGCATGCCAGGAGCAGCACTGCGCATACCTAAAAATGAGGTGTCAACCTGGTTAAGCTATAACACAGGACTACTTGCGTGTCAAATGGCATAAGCAGCAAATGATAGAGTTAAGCGATCCCACAACCAATGGATCAGATCTAAGCTCTGCAGTCCTGCCACATGCAGCCATGAATGGTGGAGGACAATTAAACTGGGAGGGGGAGGGTCCACAAATATCCCCATCCTCAATGATGGAGGAGCCCAGCATATCAGTGCAAAAGACAAGGCTGAAGCATTTGCAACAATCTTCAGCCAGAAGTGCCGAGTGGATGATCCATCTTGGCCTCCTTCAGAGGTCCCCAGCATCACAGATGCCAGTCTTCAGCCAATTCAATTCACTCCAGGTGATAACAAGAAACAGCTGAAGGCACTGGATACTACACAGGCTATGGGCCCGGAGAACATTCCGGCAATAGTACTGAAGACTTGTGCTCCAGAATCTGCCACACCCCTAGCCAAGCTGTTCCAGTACAGCTACAACACTAGCATCTACCTGGCTATGTGTAAAATTGTCCAGGTATGTCCTGTACACAAAAGGCAGAACAAATCCAACCCAGCCAATTGCCACCCTATCAGTCTATTCTCGATCATCAGTAAAGAAAGGGGTCAACAACAGTGCTCTCAAGCAGCACTTGCTTAGCAATAACTTGCTCACTGGTCCTGGTGAAACCCAAACTGGGTATCAATCAGCTACTGACCTCATTACAGCCTTGGTTCAAACATGGACAAAAGAACTGAACTCCTGAGGTGAGGAGAGAGTGACTGCCCTTGACATCAAGGCAGCATTTGAAGGAGTGTGGCATCAAGGAGCCCTAGCAAAACTGGAGTCAATGGGAATTGGGGAAAACTCTCCGCTGGTTGGAGTCATACCTGGCACAAATTTAAGATAGATGAGGAGAAATTTCTTTACTCAAAGGGTTGTGAAGTTTTGGAATTGCCAGCCCCAGATGGTTGTAAGTGCTCAGATGATTAGTATATTTAAGACGGAGATTGGTAGTTTTTTGGACACTAAGGGAATCAAGAGATATTAGGCATTGCTTGAAGAAAGGTGCAGTTAAGGTAGATCAGCCATGATTGTACTGAATGGCAAAGCAAGCTCAAAAAGGGCCAAATGGCCCACGTTCACTCCTATTTATGTTCTCAACTAGTGTTTGCAGGCATTTAACCTCCAGACAATCCTCCTCTCCCGGTGCTACTCATTTCTCCCCCATGGGCTTATCACACTTCCCCTTAAAGGTAATTACATTCACAGCCCGAGGTCTTCATCCCTTCATACTTGTTCTCACTTGAGATAGTAATGTTCCATTTTGTGGGTTTGACTCTTCTCTTCCTTGCACTACAACAGGTGGTGCCTAACAAACAATAACCTTCTGTTCAGGGTTTGATATCCCACAGATACAGAACAGGGAGTAGACCCCCATCGGACGGCCCAGGGATATTCATTGGTCATTGGTGGTGACTTATATTACTTAAAAAGGCTATGCAATGAAAGGGCTGGAATTTCTCACCAGAGGGACACGAGATGCATCCTTGTGATACAAGTAACTGCTATCATTTAAACTTAGAGGGCAAGAAAATAAGTCCAAGATCAGACATATGGCCTTGCACCCAAACCGTGTTGGGGTCGCAAAGGATCGCACCCAAACTGTGTCTGGGTCCGATAGAAGGGGTCCATACCTGATTTTCATCATTCTTGTCAGGGAATTGAACATTGACGTCATGATCCATGCGAATCTGTGTAATAACTGCACCTTTCCTGCCGATGATCTTCGGGTGATAGCGAGGATCCACAGAGATTGTCAACTTGAAGCTTCTCAGAGCCTGTATTGGGGGTGGGGGGAGAATGGTGGTGGGGATGGAAACAAGTCGATCTTTACTTAGTGGGACAATAGTGTTCACATAATTTAAAAATTAATTTTTTTTTTTTAAATAAATTGTTCTCTGCTCCAAATATATGAGAATTACTGCAAACCCACTCCAACAGATCTAACTCAATCCAAATCAGGTCTGAGCTTAGCCTTTACCAGAGTTCATGATCTGCAATATAAAAAAGGTGCTGAACTTTTGCTTGAGGAAACAGGTACACTGCATTCAACAAATCACCAATAACACGACAATCAAACCCTCTGCATTCACAACACTACTTAAGACTTTATTTAATTGGGACACAGCTTGAAAATTAATCCATTTCAATCAGAACATATTGTATACACAGCATGGGTGGCAATGGCATAACTATAATTAGCAGAGGGTAGTTCAGAACCTGGATCCCCCCCACCCCCCCGCCAAACACTTGCTCACCAAATCAGCCTTTCCAGAAGCATTCCAAACATAGGAATAAAAAAAAACTTCAAACCCAATTTCACAGGAAAATGAAGCTTACACTCAATATACTTAGCTCACAAAAACATATCAATCCCAGTTTCAAAATTTTCAACTGGTTCTCCCAGCCCCAGCAGCTTTTTGGGAGAGATTCCATTACCCGCTATGTGAAAGAAGTGGTTTCTGTTATCACCCCTGAATGGCATACATATAATTTTAAGGTTATGTTCTAGTGTACAGGACTGTCACACTAGAGGAAATATGTTTCTCTGAGCAACTACTTGCATCAATCTTAAACACACCAATAGCTCACCCTCAAATTTTTTTTTTATACTCAAGAGAATAAAAACCCAGTCTCTGCAAACTATCCTCATAAATTACCCATTTAAAATCATTGCAGTTATCATAATCCTAGCATTCTGCACTTTATGCAATGATTTTGATGGTTTCTCTGCTGTAATTCTGAATATAACTGTCTCAACATACATGAAGCTGTAGGACATGATGCACTACATGCTATGCTAGGGCATCTGGATTAGATGGAACATGCTGGCCTGGCATGAGCAATGGTAATTTTGAGGCGCCCATGAACATGTGTTCATATGTGTTGAGCATGCTTACCCGGTCCTCCTGCTCCATCTGCAGTTCCTTGACCCGCTCATTCAGTCCCTCCCGAGCTCTGTCCAGGTGAGAAGCCAGCCCAGTGATTTTAATGGTGTCAGATTGCTCCTCAGGCGGGGGGACAGCAATGTTTACCTACATTTAACAAAAACAAGTAAAGAGAGTTATCAATATAACATGACAATGTAGAAGGTTGCATTGACAAAATGGAGATACCAGTCCACTTCACAACGCAATCCACGTTGCAAAAGGGGAAGGAAAGTTTAAGGAGCATATTTCTGAACCAAAATGCAAAGAAGCCTAGCCCGATGGAGGCTCTAACAGTGCAAAATATTTTACATTATAAAATATACAATAAGCATTCCGAAACGATGGACCCTCAAATTACTGGCAACAAAGAGCTTTTAACACAAAGAGCCCTAATTACTTGGTGTATTTTACACCTTAAAACATGAGACATGGACCCAGGTGAATTTTTCAAGTAATTAGGCAATGGTAACATCACAAGGGTGATTATAATTAATATTCTCCATATCTCAGAAATGAAATAAGACATGTTTTAAAATTCATAGGCTTTCGGAGCTTCCTACTGATGCTAAAATGCTCTGGTAACAGTTTATCAGAAGGGACTGCATGTGTCCTCAAATGGCTCCATTAAGTGAATATTAACATGTGAAATCAAGGGTGGGTTATCAGGCTTAATCAAGCCCAACCTGTACCATTGCTTGGGTAATCAAATACACCACTGACCCATCCCATAACCAAACAACCAACCGGCAAAGGGAAATCTGCAAACAATTCCTCTTTGATTCCCGAAGGCGAACAAGCAAGGCAGTAGGAGACCACCTGAGGCTGTTAATTAGCTGAGTGAGAGGTGTTAAGAGTGGCCCTCTACAAACAAAAGTGCATCCTTCTTGCCTTTCATAAGGACAGTCGCAGCTCTTTATCCATCTCCTGTTTCAGTATCCTGTGCCTCAAAGAAATTCCTGATATTCAAACCAACTCCTTTGTCTACACCTTTATCTAGATCTTCTCGTATTACTACCCCTATACAATTCAAAGGAGCCATGCAACAGGCTATGGTTTTTGAAATGGAGAGTTGACTCAATTATATCTCCACTGAGCCAGCATAGCTCCAAAGTAAACAGCCCATCCTCATCACCAAGGGCTCCACAGCCAGCCCAGTAACTCAAAATGGGCCAGGGAGCTGCTCAAATCCAGGGAGACAAACACCAGTTTGATCATTTTTAATGGAATATTTTAGCTTTAACTTTAGGAGGCATGTACACCAGGTAGGGCTCCGCTCGTTGCCCTGACAACCCTGTCACATGTCGGGCAATCATGAGGTGATATTGTTACATATCCACACAAGTCCATGTCTAAGGGAACGAGAGCGACAAGTGCAGCACAATTATAAAATCCACCACTTCTCCTGATGACAGATTTGGACCCAGTTTGATCAATTTGTCGATTTAATAACTAGAACATCTAAAAATATATAATTTAAGAACAGTAGCCATGGGCAGTAAAGGAGGTATAATAGATTGCTTACCCTTGTACTGCTATTATCACATTCTGCTTTCTTACCTTTATGCCACTATCAGCACCTCCTTTAGCTCTTACCAATATCATTAACACTCCTTTTGTCAATCTCTCCTTAGCCCCCACCTATCGCTGGCCTTCTATCCAGTTTCACCTACTCCACCCCACTTAAACAGTATAAATTTCATCACATTTCTACTTCTCTTCAGCTCTGAAGAAGGGTCATACAGACTCAAAACATTAACTCTCGTTTCTCTCCACAGATGCTGCCAGACCTGCTGAGTTTTTCTGTTTTTATTAAAGAGGTATCACAACTTGTCTCAGTGGCCACAGGTTGGGGAAGGAATTAAAAAGTAATTAAAATTCCAGTGCCATGTTACTATTCAGTGACCTTTTCAGTAAAACATGCATTTGGGGATGAGATATGAGGAGTGACAAGAGAGACAGAAGCTCCTTTCACTAAGGCAAGGGGTCAGGAGACGACCAGATGTGAGTTAGCAAAGTTAACGAAGGGTTTGGAAGCTATTTCCAGTGGTTGGGGAACCAGAGGTATGTATATGTATAAAACAGAAGGCTTGAAATGCCCTGCCAGGAACAGCGATGGATCTAGAACCCAACACTTTAGATGGGAATTGCATAAATACTTGAAAAATAAAAAAGGTATGGGCATAGAGTAGGTCTATGTGGCTGATTCTTTCAGACTGGGAACAGATGAGAGGGGTCGAACAGCTCCTTTCTGTATAGGATTGTGATTCCAGGGCAGTACAGGTTTAAATGTAATGACCCTACAATAAAAACTCAATAACAACGACTCTACAATTGGCACGGCTTCAGTCTGAGTTACAGATAAGCACAAGTTTTTACCTCATACTCCTCCATCATCTTGCGTATGCCACTTCCCTTCTGGCCAATGATGTAACGATGTAGGTCAAAGGGCACATCTACTTCAATTGTAACAGGAACCAGTGCCTATAAGAAAGCATCAAAAGGTGAGAAACAGCCTTTGCCCCACTGAGGCCAGAGCTTAGTGCTGGTGACAACAGAGGAAGAATCTTGAAATTCCTGTATAAATAAAATTGTTAAGTAAATGGATTAGTGCCTCTGAGAAAAATAGTGCTAATAAGTAGAAATTACAAGTTTTGGTCTGGTTTTTACACCTGATTTATCCTCAAGCTGAAAAACAAAAAAATTAAATGATTTTCTTTGGAAGTCTGGCATTTGTTTTTGTAAAAAAATATATTCTTTCATGGGACATGAGGCTTGCTGCTAAGGCCAGTATTTATTGCCCATCCCTGATTGCCCTTCAACCGAGTGGATTGCTAGGCCATTTTAAAAAAAATCATTCACAGGATGTGGGCTTCCCTGGCTGAGCCAGCATTTATTGCCCGAGAAGGTGGTGATGAGCTGCCTTCTTGAATCACTGCAATCCATGTAAGTACATCCACAGCACTGTTAAGGAAGGAGTCCCAGGATTTTGACCCAGCAACAGTGAAGGAACGGTGATATATTTCAAGTCAGGATGGTGAGTGACTTGAGGGGAACTTCCAGGTGGTGGTGCTCCCATCTATCTGTTGCTCGTCCTTCTAGATGGTAGTGGTCGTGGGTTTGGAAGGTGCTAAGGAGGCTTGGTGAATTCCTGCAGTGCATCTTGGAGATGGTACACACTGTTGCTACTGTGCGTTGGTGGTGGAGGGGGCAAATGTTTGTGGATGTGGTGCCAATCAAGTGGGCTGCTTTGTCCTGGACAGTGTCAAGCTTCTTGAGTGTTGTGGGAGCTGCACTCATCCAGGCGAGTGGGGAGTTTTCTATCACATTCATGACTTGTACCTTGTAGATGGTGGACAAGCTTTGGGGAGTCAAGAGCTGAGTTACTTGTCACATGATTCCTAGCTCTTGTAGCCACAGTATTTATATGGTTAGTCCAGTTCAGTTTCTGTTCAATGGTAACCCCCAGGAAGTTGATAGTGGGGGATTCAGTGATGGTAATGCTATTGAACATCAAGGGTCGATGGTCAGATTCTCTTGTGGGAGATGGTCATTGCCTGACATTTGTGTGGCGCAAATGTTACTTTCCACCCCAAGCCTGGATATTGTCCAGGTCTTGCTGCATTTGGACATGGACTGCTTCAGTATCTGAGGAGTCACAAATGGTGCTGAACATTGTGCAATCATCAGCGAACCTTCCCACTTCTGACCTTATGATGGAAGGAAGGTCATTGATGAAGCAGCTGAAGATGGTTGGGCCTAGGACACTACCCTGAAGAACTCCTGCAATGATGTCCTGGAGCTGAGATGACTGACCTCCAACAACCACAACCATCTTCTTTGTGCTAGGTATGACTCCCACCTGTGAGGTGTTTTCCCCCTGATTCCCATTGACTCCAGTTTTGCTAGGGCTCCTTGATACCACACTCAATCAAATGCTGCCTTGATGTCAAGGGTGTTTCTCTCACCTCACCTTGGGAGTTCAGCTCTTTTGTCCATGTTTGAAACAAAGCTGTAGCTGAGCGGCCCTGGCAGAACCCAAACTGGGCGTCAGTGAGCAGGTTTCAGACGACAATTGAGTCAAACACATTGCTGTGGGCCTGGAGTCACATTACAGGCCTGACCAGGTAAGGATGGCAGATTTCCTTCCCTAAAAAGGACAGAATGAACCTTATGGGTTTTTACGACAACTGATGATGGTTTCAATTCCAGATTTTATTAATTGAGTGTAAATTCCATCAGCTGCCATAGTGGGATTTGAACCCATGCCCCCACAGCATTAACCTGGGCCTCTGGATTACTAGTCCAGTGACATTAGCACTACACTGCCATCTCCTCTGTTTTATTATTACAACTCCTCTCGCAGTCAGTTGTTTCATTACACCCTCAGCAAAACTTGGACAATATTGTGGCTTGGGCTGATAAGTGGCAAGTAACATTTGCACTACACAATAACCATCTCCAAAAAGAGGGAATCTAACCATCATTCCGTGACATTCAATGGCATTACCATCACTGAATCCCTCACTATCAACATCCTGGGGGTTACCATTGAACAGAAACTAAACTGGACTAGACATATAAATACTGTGGCTACAAGAACAGGTCAGAGGATAGGAATCCTGTGGTGAGTAATCCACCTCCTGACTCCCCAAAGCCTGTCCACCAACTACGAGGCACAAGTCAGGAGTATGATGGAATACACTCCACTTGTCTGGAAGAGTGCAGCTCCAACAACACTCGAGAAGCTTGACACCATCCAGGACAAAGCAGCCTGGTTGATTGGTACCCCATCCATCAACCTTCAACAATCACTCCCTCCACCACAGATGCACAGTAGCAGCAGTGTAGCATCTACAAGATACACTGCAGCAATGCACCAAGGCTCCTTCAACAGCACTTTCCAAATCCATAACCTCTACCACCTACAAGGACAAGGGCAGCAGATGCATAGGAACATCACCACCTATAAGTTTCCAAGTCACACACCATCCTGACTTGGGACAACTATATCACCGTTTCTTCACTGTCACTGGGTCAAAATCCTGGAACTCCCCCCGTAACAGCACTGTGGGTGAACCTGCACCACATGGACTGCAATTAGGGATAGCAATAAATGCTGGCCCAGCCAGCACAGAATCTCACAGTGAAGAGGCCCTTCGGCCCATCAAGTCTGCACTGATACATGAGAAACACCTGACCTACCTACCTAATCCCATTTGCTAGCACTTGGCCCATAGCCTTGAATGTTATGACGTGCCAAAAGCTCATCCAGTTACTTTTTAAAGGATGAGCAGCAATCTGCCTCCACCACCCTCCCAGGCAGTGCATTCCAGACTGTCACCACCCTCTGGGTAAAAAAAAGTTTTTCCTTACATCCCCCCCAAACCTCCTGCCCCTCACCTTGAACTTATGTCCCCTTGTGACCTACCCTTCAACCAAGGGGAACAGCTGCTCCCTATCCACCCTGTCCATGCCCCTCAATCTTGTTCACCTCAATCAGGTCACCCCTCAGTCTTCTCTGCTCCAACGAAAACAACCCAAGTCTATCCAACCTCTCCATTACTTAAATGTTTCATCCCAGGCAACATCCTGGTGAATGTCCTCTGCACCCCCTTCAGTGCAATCACATCCACATCCCATGAACAAATAAAAAAAAGTTTGACTATTAGGTTTCTATCATATACTCTCAGCCTCTCCCCTATTGAAGCAGCAGTCAACACAATTTAAAATGTACCAGCAAAGCAGCTCTGGCTGTATCACATCGCTCTTTCCGCCCAGAAATGATAATGATGTCATTTTTCCGAGGTAGAGTGGGATCAACCTCTTTAACTTCTCCATCGGTCTCTCCATTCTCGTGGACTTGCTGCTCAATTGCTGTGAAAAACAGAACACTTTTATTCCAGTGCATGAGTGTGACTCTAGTACATCTTACAGATGCCGCTAATGTACTGATGCCCCCACATCAGGAGGGCAGTCAAAAAACTTCACAATGCTAGTGGAGATCAGATACTGACAACAGGTTGGTGTTGTTTGTTCTCTCCCCCACGCCATCACCCCAAAGAGATTTATATTCAAAGTAAACAACAAATTGTATTGTATAGCACCTTTAACATCCCAAGGCATTTCACAGACATGAAATCGGATAAATATCTACAAGGAGACAAAAGAAGGGACTTTAGGATAGGCAACCGAAAGTTTGGACAAAGAAGAAAGTTTTAAGCTTCTTGAGGTACAGAAGGGGAGCTATTCATGGAAAGAGCTCCTGAGCTTAGGGCCTAGACGGTTGAAGGCATGGCTGCTAATGGTGGAGTATGTGGAGAATGCACAAGAGGTCAGAGTTAGAGGAACAAAGTCCTCAGAGGGTTATAAGTGTTGGAAGTTAGAATGAGAGGGGGCAAGGCCATAAGCGGATCGGAGTTTGAGGGAGAGAGTTTTAGGATTGAGACATCAGTAGACTGAGACAATGTAGGTGAGTGAGCACAGGGGTAATGGGTAAAAGGGTCTTATGAGTTAAGAGTTTAGGATAAATTTCAGTTTATGGAGGGCAAAAGATGGGATCAGGTTTGGAATAGTCAAGTCTGGGAGTGGGGTGAGTTAACAAAAGCATGGATGAAGGTTTCAGCTACAGATGGGTTGAGACACAAAATAAGAGAGATTAAGAATGCATTACAAAAAGGAGTGATGCCTCCAAATCAGGTCTACTCCCCAAGAGACACCCTCTTACTGATAATCTCTTTTTGCCTGTTTACCAGGAACAGGCTTTGTCTTGTTTCAATCAAGAGGTCCATCTCCCTCCCCAGCTCCCATGGCAATATCCAGACCCTTCCACACTTTGTATTAAGTGCCAAAATGGCTCCTCTGAGTAGCTCTGTGAATCACCTTTCAAGAATCATTTTACACGTACATTTTGTACAATACATGCACCTCTAGTTTCTGTACATGAGTTTATTTTAGCTGAAGCTTGTTTAGATTACAAACAATGCATTTTTAGAATTCAATGGCATCTTTCGCTGCAGTAATGTATGTGGCTACCTCTTGCTGTTAAGGGGCAAGCTCACATGAAATTTCCAAATCGCAGTCAGGTGTTCAGATCAAGTAGCTGAAATGCAAGCCACCGAGTTAAGGGGATAATATTTTACCTTGCAACAAAAGCCCTGGGGCAGAGTACTGCCAGAGCTGAAGCTATGATGGGGATATAAATGAGCAAATGTCAAGATTGATTGATTGATTATGGGGAACCTACTTGTGATAGCAGAGTGCCTTAATTATTCTCCATAATTTTGAGTGCCATTTTGTAGGAGTGAATGTTTCTGCTAATAACAGCATCTCCTTTTTATCCTACAACAGGGCAACCTACAGGGAATCTAGACAAATGCAAGAGGGGAAAAAGGAACAGAAGGATAGCTGACAGGGTGAGATGAAGTAAGGTAGGAGGTGGCTTATGTGGTACGTAAGCACTAACATGGACTAGTTAGAGTCAGAGCTTTACAACATAGGAAGAGGAACTTTGGTCCATCATGGCCATGTCAGTCATCAAGCACCTAACTATTCTAATCCCATTTCCAACAGTTGGCCCATAGCCTTGTATGCTATAGCGTTTCAAGTGTTCATCTAAATGTTGAGGGATCCTGCCTGTATTACCCTTTCAGGCAATGGATTCCAGATGCACCAGAGTGAAAAAATGTTTCTTCAAAACCTTCTAAACCTCCTGCTCCTTACCTTAAATCTATTCCCCCTGGTAACTGACACCTCTGCCAAGGGGAAAGTTTCTTCTCATCCACGCCCCTCATAATTTTGCATACCTCTATCAGGTCCCCCCTCAGCCTTCTCTGCTCTAAGGAAAACAAACCTAGCCTATTCAGTCTCTCTTCATAGCTGAAACACTTGAGCCCAGGCAACATCCTGGTGAATCTCCTCTGCACCCTCTCTCATGCAATCACATCCTTCCTATAGTGTGGCAGTACTACAGATGTGGCCTAACTAATGTTTTGTATAGTTCCATCATAACCTCCCTGCTCTTGTATTCAATGCCTCGACTAATAAAAAGTATCCCATATTAGCCACTTTATCTCCCTGCCCTGCTGCCTTCAAGAATCTATGGACGTGCACATCAAAGTCCCTCTGATCCTCTGTACTTCCTAGGGTCCTACCATTCATTGTGTATTCCCTTGCCTTGTAAGTCCACCCAAAATGCATCACCTCACACTTTTCAGGATTAAATTCCATTTGCAACTGTTCTGCCCATCTACCAGCCCGTCTATATCGTCCTGTAGTCTGAGGCTTTCCTCCTCGCTATTTACCACACCGCCAATTTTCACATCATCTACAACTTACTTATCATACCTCCTACATTCATGTCTAGATCGTTAATGTACAACCCAAACAGCAAGGAACCCAGCACTGAACCCTGTGGTACACCACTGGACACAGAATTCCAGTCACAAAAAGAACCTTCAACCATCAACCTCTGCCTCATGCCACGAAGCTAATGTTGGATCAAATTTGCCAAATTGCCCTGGATCCCATGGGCTCTTACCTTCTTGATCAGCCTCTCATGCAAGACCTCATCAAAAGCCTTGTTTAAGTCCACGAAGGCAACATCAATTGCACTGCCCTTATCTGCACACCTATTCATCTCCTCGAAAAATTCAATCAAATTTGTTAAACATGATCACTCCCTGACCAGCCGAATTGCCTGTTTGTGCTGTAAAACTGTATGCAACTCAAATACAAAAAGTTGGCTAATTATAAAATATATGGCTTGCTAAGATTAAGTGAGAAATGTGGCCATAGCAGAACTCTGAGCACAGAGATGTAGGAATGTAGTAGCAGTACCTGGATTCTCCTCACGCTCAGGGAATTTGATCTGCACACTGTGATCCTTGGTGATTTGTTGCACATTCAAGCCTTTGGCACCCATCACCATCCTGTGGAACTTCTGTGGAATTACACACTCGATGGTTACCTGAGCTTCCTGTATCAAAGCAGAAATAGTAAATTAATGTCAATAGAAAATGCTTCAGCCTTTACTCCCACATGCAAGATGATGTCTCAGAGTGATTTATAACAAGGAAAAGGATATGCAGCATGGGTAAAGAGGGGGGTAAGAGCGAGGCTGGCTATGGCACCAATGTCAGGGTCAAATATTGTGACTTTGAATACTTTTTGGGTGGGTGGGGGGTGTGAAAAAAAGGATGAAATTTAACCTTTAGTGCTAGCAAACTGGTTCCTGACCAGCTACTTTACACCCAATGGTAAAAAATGAACATTCAGTTCAGGGTAGAGAAAATGGAATGGAGAATATTAGAAGGTAGAAGTGTGAAATTGACAGTGTAGCAGAGGCAGCAAGAGGCAAAGAGAGTGTTAGAGAAGCAGAGGGTGAATACACAGAAAGAAGGCAGGGTGGGAGACCGTGGAAAAAGTCTGAAACAAGCATGCAGCTGACACAATGGAGAGTTGATGAAGCTCAGAGTGGATATGGGGCAATGGGATTTTGTATGGTTGAGGCTGTGATGGGCTATTTTTAAAACAAGTTGAGGCTTGTGTAGGATCGATGCAGGAACATCAGCAAGGGCATTGCAGAAATCAGAGGTACTGATTGGAGTCAAAGACGGCAACCTCAATGTTGTCAGCACTTTTATGAAAGACAACTTATGGTATGTGCACTGCCTGCTGAGATAGAGAGATGGGAGGTCACCGGTTAGAGTCAAATTAGCAGATCGCCATCAAGATGGTGGTAAAAAGGAGCTATAACAGGTTTATCTGAGACGTAAAAATTAACCAAAACATTACAAAGCACATGATTCCCATTCAGCATTGGATAGTGTCAGGCATTGCTGATGTGACACTCTGCACACAGTAGCGTAGCAGAAGCATGCTCAAAAGTCAATGGATCAAAACCATCCCCTGCTATTTAGTCTTTGAATATTTTTAAAGGCAAAGCCAGGCAGATTCTTGATTAACAAGGGGGTGTAAGGTTATCAGGGGTAGGCAGGAATGTGGGGTTGAGGTTACATTCAGATCAGCCATGATCCTATTGAATGGCAGAGTAGGCACGAGGGGCCAAGTGGCTTAAACCTATTCTTAATTCATATGATGCAAATGATGTTATTTTTTGGATTCTCTCCCACTGGTCACAACACGTTACTAAACAAAATCGAGCTACAGAGGATACACATCACAGTATGGCATAGGCCAGGGTTACACGAAATGCTATATCCCCAAGTACCATATTTCCTAATTTGCTTAGGGAGATAGGAATTGCTTGACAAGAAAAGACCAAACATAGTCGAGGTCAAGGCAAGAGGA
Organism: Carcharodon carcharias; assembly: GCF_017639515.1. Lineage (NCBI taxonomy): Eukaryota > Metazoa > Chordata > Chondrichthyes > Lamniformes > Lamnidae > Carcharodon > Carcharodon carcharias. The sequence goes on from NC_054468.1 coordinate 94,269,937, forward strand.
GAGTCAGGACTTTCAGTTTAAAATTTTGAGGAGGTTGTGTTTATGAGGGTAGTGCAGTTGATGTAGTCTACATGGACCTCAGTAAGGCTTTTGACAAGGTCCCGCAAGGGAGAATGGTCAAGGTGATAAGAACCCATAGGGTCCAGGGCCATTTGGCAAATTGGATCCAAAATTGCCTTAGTGGCAGGAGGCAGAGGCTGATGGTCGACGGTTGTTTTTCTGATTGGAAGCCTGTGATGAGTAGTGTACCGCAGGGATCGTGCTGGGACCCTTGCTGTTTGTAGTGTACGTTAATGATTTAGGCTTGAATATTAGAAGGTATGATCAGTAAGTAAGTTTGCAGGTGACATGAAAATTGGTGGTGTCGTAAGTAGTGAGGAGGAAAGCCTCAGATTACAGGATGATATAAATTGACTGGTAAGATGAGCAGGGCAGTTGCAAATGGAATTTAACCCTAGTAAGAGAGGGGTGGTGCATTTTGGGAGGACTAACACGGCAAGGAAATATACAATGAATGGTAGGACTCTAGGAAGTACAGAGGATCAGAGGGACCTTGGTGTACATGTCCACAGATCCCTGAAGGTAGGAGGGCAAGTAGATAGTGGTTAAGGCGGCATATGGGATACTTGCCTTCATTAGCCAAGGCATGGAATATATGAGCAGGGAGGTTATGTTGGGGCTGTATAAAATGCTAGTTAAGCCACAGCTGGAGTACTGTGTGCAGTTCTGGTCGCCACACCAAAGGAAGGATGTGATTGCAGAGGAGATTCACCAGGATGTTGCCTGGGCTGGAGCATTTCAGCTATGAAAAGAGACTGGATAGGCTAGGTATGTTTTCCTTAGAGCAGAGAAAGCTGAGGGGGGAACCTGATAGGAGGTATACAAAATTATGGAGGGGCATAGATAGGAAGAAATTTTTCCCCTTAGCAGAGATGTCAGTAACCAGGGGGAATAGATTGAAGGTAAAGAGCAGGAGGTTTAGAGGGGATTTGAGGAAACATTTTTTATTGAGGGCGGTTGGAATCTGGAACACACTGCCTGAAAAGGGTGGTAAAGGCAGGAACCTCACAACATTAAACAAGTATTTTGGTGAGCACTTGAAACGCCATAGCATACAGGGTTGCAGGCCAAGTGCTGGAAAATGGGATTAGAATAGATTAGGTGCTTGATGGCTGGCACAGATACAATGGGCCAAAGGGCCTGTTCCTGTGCTATATAACTATGACTCTAAAACAACGAGAGGACGGGAGAGCCAGGGTTTTCACCGTTTAAAACAGCGAGAGGAGAGCAGGGATTTTCACAGTTTTAAATAGCGAGGGGAGAGCTGGAAGCACACGGAGAGCAGACCTGTGTGAGCTGGGCAGCAGGAGATTAAAAACCAGCGACATAGAGCCCCTTCAACCTGTCAGAGCCAATGGGTGATGTCACAGGAAAACAGGTAGGCGATTCAACTCGTGTCTCTTTTGATTGGCCAAGTGGTTTAAAATCAGGCGACATTATTACAGCTGAAGAATACAGTTAAGAAATTCACTTTTGAAGTTTTTAACATCCTAATTAATTAATTGATATGTTGCAGCTGTAGTACGTAGGAGCTGGTGGACACTGGTGTGATCCACGGTGACCACATCTGCAGCAAGTTTTGGTGGCTCGAGGAACTTCGGCTCAGAGTTGATGAGCTGGAATCAGAGCTGCGACGCATCAGGGAGGGGGAGATTTACCTGGGCACTGTTTCAGGAGGCCGTCATGCCCCTTAATTATATCAAATTTGGTCTGTGGTCAGGGACAGGATGGTATGACTGCAAGTGAGGCAGGAATGGGGATCCAGACTTTAGCTTTGGAGGAGCCTCAGCCGATGCCCTTGCCCAATAGGTACAAGGTTTTTGCTCCCAGTGTGGACGAAGGCACAGACCGCAGGGAGCATGAGTGAACTGACCACAACACCATGGCACAGAGCGCCACTCAAGTGTGGGGAGAAAAGAGAAGTGGTAATAGGGAATAGCAGAGTTAAGGGAACAGATACTGTTCTCTGCAGCAAAGACAGAATCCCGAAGGCTGTGTTGCCTACCTGGTGCCAAGGTTAAGGGCATCGCTTCTGGGCTGGAGAGGAACTTGGAGTGGGAGGGGAAGGATCCAGTTGTCGTGGTCCACATAGGTACCAACGACATAGGTAGGACTAGGAAAGAGGTTCTGCTGAGGGACTACGGGCAGCTTGGGGCTAAATTAAAAAGTAGAATCACAAAAAGGTAGTAATCTCCAAATTACAACCCAAGCCACGTTCAGGTAGGGTAAATAAGACTAGAGAGATAAATGCGGGGCTCATTGATTGGTGCGGGAGAAATGGGTTCCAGTTCATGTGGCACTGGCACCAGTATTAGGGAAGGAGAGAGCCGTTCCATTGGGAGGGGCTTCATTTGAACCATGCTGGGACCAGTGTTTTGGTCAATTGTATAACTAAGGTTATAGATAGGACTTTAAACTTATTAGTTTGGTGGGGGGGGGGGGGGATTACAACTGAAGGGAAGGGTGTTTAAAAAATCAAGAAGAAATGAGACAGAGGTGCAGGGTAATGAAGAGGTGAACAATAATCAAAGTGTGACAGGAAAGGGGCAGAAATGTAAGCAGAAGAATGCAGCAGAAATGAGAACCAGAATGAGTAATAATGGTAAAAAGGCAAAGCTTAAAGCTCTTTATCTGAATGCATGCAACATTTGCAGCAAGGTAGATGAGTTGATGGTACAATATATAAGTGAATATGACTTCATAGCTATTACAGAGACACGTTTGCAGGGTGACCAAGACTGGGAACTCAATATTAAAGGGTATTCGACGTTCCAGAAAAATAAGCAAAAAGGAAAAGGAAGTGGGGTAGCTTTGTTAATGAAGAAGTGGTGAGTCGTGATGTAGGGGTCATTGCTCATGATGTGGAATCAATTTGGGTAGAAATAAGGAATAGCAAGGGGGACAAGTCACAGGTGGGAGTTGTCTATAGGCCCCCAAGGAGTTGCCTCACTGTAGGACAAAGTATAAATCAGGAAATCATGAAGGCATGTAAGAAGGGCGCTACAATTGTCATGGGTGATTTTAATCTGCAACAAATTACTGGACAAATCAGATTGGCAGGGGTAACATGGAAGACTGATTTGTAGAGTGCATCAGGGAGTGTTTCTTAGAGCAATGCGTTGCAGAACCTACCCAGGGACAGGCTGTTTTAGACCTAGTAATGTGTGATGAGTAGGATTAATTAGAGATCTCGTAGTTAAGGATTCTCTGGGGGGTAGCGATCACAACATGGCAGAATTTCAAATTCAATTTGAGGGCAAGCAACTCCGGACTCAAACCAGTGTCTACAACTTAAATAAGGGCAATTAAAGAGGTATGAAGAAAGAGTTGTCTAAAGCGGACTGGGAAAATAGACTAAGGGGAAGGTCAGTGGATGAGCAGTGGCAGATATTTCATAATGCTCAGCAACAATTTATCCCAATCAAAAAGGACTCAAATGAAAAGGATGAACCACCATCAAGGAGAGTATCCAATCAAAACTACGGCATACAAAGTAGCGAAAACTAGTGGTAGGCCAGAGGACTGGGAATTTTTTTTTGTGGAACCAGCAGCGGATGACTAAAAAGCTAATAAAGAGGGAGAAAACTGATTATGAAAGTAAATTGGCAAGAAATAGAAAAAACAGCAAGAATTTCTAGAGTATATTAAAAAAATGGCTAAATTGAATGTGGGACCCATGGCCAATGTGACTGCAGAAATGATAATGGGGAATAGGGAAATGACATAATTTAAACTAATATTTTGCATCCGTCTTCATGGAGGAGGACACTATAAACATTCCAAAAGATATCAGGTAAACAAGGAGCTAATGGGAGGAAAGAGCTTGTAACAGTCTCTATCACGAAGGACAAAGTATTTGACAAACGGGACTAAAGGTAGACAAGTAGCCAGGACTTGATGGCCTGCATCCAAGGGTTTTAAAGGAAGTGGCTGCAGAGATAGTGGTGTGGCTGGTCAAAATATTCCAGAACTCACTGGATTTCAGGAGGATCCCAGCGGACTGGAAAACCGCTAATGTGGCACCCCTATTCAAGAAGGATGGGAGACAAAAAGCAAGAAACTATAGGCCAGTCAACCTAACATCTTCTGTTGGGGAAATGCTAGAATCCATTATTAAACAAGAAATAGCAGAACATTTAGAAAAGCTTAAAGCAATCAAACAGTCAACATGGTTTTGTAAAAGGGAAATCATGTTTGACTAATTTGCTAGAGTTCTTTGAGGATATAAAAAGCAGAGTTGCTAAAGGGTAGATGTAATATATTTGGATTTCCAGAAGGCATCCGTTAAGATGCCACATAAAAGGTTATTGCACAAAAAGGATCTCACAGTATTGGGGGTAATGTATTAGCCTGGAGTGAGGATTGGTTAACACAGAGGAGACAGACAGGATTAATGGGTCTTTTTCAGGTTGGAGAGACGTAACAAATGGAGTGCCACAAGGGTCAGTTCTTGGGCCTCAATTATTTACTATCAATATTAATTACAGGGTAGTTGGGGTGGGGGGCAGCAAGGTGTAATGTTTTCAAATTTGCTGACAATACAAAAATAGGTGGGAGGGCATGTTGTGATGAGGACATAAGGACTCACTATTATTTAATTGGAGAGAGATGCCCAAAACAGTGCAGCACAGAGGGATCTGGGTGTTCTTGTGCTTGAAAACAAAAAGTTAGCATGCAGGTGCAGCAAGTAGAATTTTGGCCTACATCGCTAGGGGGTTGGAGTTTCAAAATAGGGCAGTCGTGTTACAACTATACAGGGTGTTGGTGAGGCCACACCTGGAGTACTGTGTAGAGTTTTGGTCCTCAGATTTCAGAAAGGATATATTGGTATTGGAAGTGGTTCAAAATAGATTCACTAGGCTGATTCCTGGGATAAGGGGATAACTTATCATCAAGGACAGCTAAACGGGTTAGGCCTTTATTCATTAGAGTTTAGAAGGATGAGGGGTGATCTTATTGAAACATACAAGATTCTGAGGGAGCTTGACAGGGTAGATGTTGAGGTGATGTTTCCACTAGTGGGGGAATCTCAAACAAGAGCACAGTTTTAAATGAGTGCCCCCTTATTCTGTAACTGAGATGCAGAGAGGGTAGTGAATGTCTGGAATTCTCTACCCAGAGTTGTGGAGGCTAGATCACAAAGTATTTATAAAAAAAACGAGGTAGATAGATTTTTGAAATATCAGGGAGTTGAGAGTTATGAGGAGCTGGCTTGGAACAGGAGTTGAGGCCTGGGGCAGATCAGCCATGATCTTATTGAAAGGTGGGACAGGACTGCCCTATCTGATAGCCTACTTCTGTTCCTATTTCTTATGTTCTTATTTAGTACACCCTCCATCATCCTGGTACTCACATGAGAAATGCTGTGCTATTCAATTCATCCTCAACGCCTGTCTAACTGATCGGGATAAGAGATGTCACTGGACCCTAATATAACTGATCAATGTATTTGTGTGGTCAAACAGTTGTGACCACCTAATCTGAGTACAACAGATAGATAGTTTTTAACCTTTTATTCTGAGATAGCCTCAAGGGGAATTTAAAGATACCCCTTAGAGGCATTATTGCCAGCAGGCAGCCAGTCTGGATCATGAAGTGATAGGGGATAGAACATAAGAAATAAGAGGAGTGGGCCAATCAACCCTTCGAGCCTGCTCAAATAGGTCAGTTAACTCCATAATGCAAAGCCATTTAGGAGGACGTAGAAAAAATTCACAAGAAGGTTCCAGGGATGAGGAACTTCAGTTACATGGATAGACTGGAGTAACTGGGTTGTTCTTGGAAAAGAGATCAAGAGGAGATTTGATAGAAATGTTCAAAATTATGAGGGGTCAGGACAGAAGAGATAGGGTTCCCATTAGAAGGGTCAAGAACCAGAGGACACGGATTTAAAATGATTGGCAAAAGTAGTAATGGCGGCATGAAGAAAACATATGCTGCTTGTGGCTAGGATCTGTAATGCAATGCCCGAGAGCGTGGTGGAGGCAGGATCAAAGCCTTCAAAAGACTATTGGATTATCAGGAGGGAAGATGTTTGCAGGGATATGGGGAAAAAGCAGGTGTATGTAATGAGCTGAGTAGCTCTTAGAGAGCCAGCATGGACACGGCCTCCTTTGTGCTACAACCAATCTATACTTAATGGCATATGTCACACAAAAGGAAATGTGGCTCAAGGGTTAGTTTTACATCGAGAGTTAGCTCAGGGGAAGGACCCTTCATTGTGTTCAATTCCAAATACCAGTAAAATCTCTGTTATCCGGCATGTTCCAGGAATGGGAGGTGCTGGTTAATCAAGAATGCCAGTTAACTAAGGTGCAAGATGAATGTGTCTTCAATCCAATAGGAAAGCTTCTGATATTGTCCAGAGAGGGCAGGGTGTTGAGTCTTGAGAGAGAGAGAGAGAGAGAGAGAGATGCATACGAATAGTGTGAGTGCGGCACCGGGGAAAATGGTGCTGCAGAACAGCGAGAGGCTGAGACCAGAGCAAGGGCAGGGCACCGAAAACTACCCGAGTTTTACAATATTAATTATGGGAGTGTGATGGGAAGCAGTGAATATAATCATTCAGCAACAAGTAATAGCACCAACTTCTGAGGCATGAGAGACATGTCCAGTCAAAAACAGACCCCACACAGCAATTCTGATTATAAAAGTGTGCCAGCTGGTACAGCACCAGATAACAGAAATTTTACCGTCAATAGTAAAATTTGCAATTTCTATAAATCTACAGCTTGTACGGCCACTATTCATTTAGGTGTTGAACTGCCGATAAATTTGTCGCATTTTATAGCCTTGCCCTGTTCCAAAGGAGTGCAGATTCTTCTGTCTCCGAGAGGAAAATGCCATTTGGTGGCATGTTATATAGTCCAGCCAGCCAGAGGGAAAGGTTCTCTCTGTTCAACCTCATTACTCAGATATGAGAAGGTACATGGTGGTTCATTGTGGATGCAAGATATGGTTAGAAGAATTACATATGACACTGAATCCAATGAGAATATCTGGTGTAAAACCCTCCAAAATACACAAAGGGATGGCAATGTTGGGCTGGACTAGGCCGAGTGGCAACGCCCTTCACTTGGAGATTGGAGAACTGCCAGCATCCATTGAATTGGACCTTAACATGGGTTAACATGGTCAGGGCAGGAGAGGAAGGCAGGAACAAATTCCCTCATAGCATTTACTCAAAAGGAGAGTGGTACAATAATGAAATAACTAATTAAAGGCAGGGTGACATCACAATATTTACATGCCTTTACTCAGATCATTTCAGTCTCACAAGCCACATTAAGCTGCTAGATTCAGGCTCAGATACTACAGGACTTTGCAATCCCACTTAATACACAGAGGATTTCCTTGCAAGTTTTCAGAAATGGGCACCAGCTATTACGTAATAATGGAACTGGTCGTGGAATAATTTGAATCAAACCAAACACTTGGTATGCATAGCACCTTAATGGGATTTTATAATTATTACCAGAATAACAGATTAAAGATATCAATAAATGAGAATATTGCGCACTCTCTCATACCAGATCTTCGATAATCTCCTGCATGCGTTTCTTGGCAGCCTCCACACAATCTTTGGCACCTTTCAATGTCACCTTATCACTCTGTGTTCCAGTACGAGGGAAGCTGACCATCACACCACCATATTCATCAGCAATTTCCCGCAAAACCTGCCCTCGGCGTATCACAAAGTATCGGTGATGTTTGGGGTCAACGGTCATTGCATCCTCTATAACATTGTCCTGCAAGGGAAAGAAATGAGGTGAAAGCAAATGAAGAATCATCTGTTCTCATGACCCACACATTACTGCAATGTGTCTAGTTCTGGGCAACAGAGATTAAAAAATAGTCAAGGAATTCATTTTACACCAAGAATCATTTATACTATATTCCATTTTATATTGGTTTCTGCTAAAACAGCTGACAATATCTGTAAACTACAATCTGCTTACATTTGGATTCACATTTTCACATCCAACTGGAGACTCAAGTTCTTTTACCCGTTATCAGTCAGCATTTAGGCACGGTCAGTCTGTGCTGACCATCTCAAATCCCGCAGCTTCCGCGCGCACCACCTCCCTTTTCAGGGGATGCCTCTTACTTTGGGTCTCCTCTTGAGCCCCCTACTGGAGGGTTTTCTGCCTACACCCTGTTCTGGTAACTGACCAATGAGAACTGGTTTGAGCAATAGTTCAGTCTGGTATACTACTGATCCACACAGAGCATGCTTGCTCCTCAGCCAATGCTATTTTAAGCAGTTCTCAGCATCGCTGGACAAGGCAGAGAAATCATTATCTAACCTCCTGTGGAGGAGACATGGAAGTTACAGGGTAGGTCTAGGTAGTGATGGCCTCTAGGAGCGAAAGGTATAGGGAGAGTCAACCAGACAGCCCCTTGAGCCTGTTCCACCATTCAATAAGATCACAGCTAATCTTCCACCTCAACTCCACTGTCCTGCCTAATCCCTTGATTTATTTAGAATTCAAAAATCTATCAATCTCACACTTGAATATATGCAACAATTAAGCATCCACAGCTCTTTGGGCAGAGAATTTCAAAGATTCACAATTTTGAATGAAAAAAAAAATCCCCTTATCTCAAGGCTGAATAAGCTAGCATCCACCGTCAAGGCTCACAAAACAGAAATGGGAACTTGGGTGAAGCGTTTGACTGGGGGGGGGGGGGGGGTGAGGAAACTGCACCAAAAGAATTGCACCCCACCACAAGTTAGTACCTGTGGGAGAATAACAAAATAAACAATCACAGGAAGTTAGTGTCCAGTCTAAGACAGAGCAAGTCTTACCAGGTTCTTTATTAGGATTTCCAGTTCTTTCTGAGCCTCTTTGACAGCTTCCTCCGTACCTACGATGGTGATCAGCTCTTGATCTTTATCATCTACTGTAGGGAAAATTATCCGAGCTCCAGTGTTATCCCGCACCTTACGGATGTTGGCACCACCACGTCCAATCAGGAACTTGTGGTACTCTGGCTTGGCACGCAGCTCACTGGTATGGTTCTTGATTTGCTGTATAAAGAAATGCACATTATTTAATGATGGAATTGTTCCATTTTTGGGTGGTGATACTGGGTGACAGGTGTAATGGGGAGCAGATCCAAGATCTATTAAACCCCAGAATAAGAGACAGAAATGATTCAGATCCAAAGTAGGAGAGATAATTCAGTGGGTACAACTTTGCCACAAATCAGTTACTTTCAACTGCAGAATACTGCAGCCTTTACATACCACATTATTTTATTGGTACTCTGTTACTACTGCTTCCCATTCATCCTTCTCTACTCCTTTAAAGTTCTAATTGTCGAGCCTTGTGGCTTTTTGCCATCGCCACAACCCACAACCTCAGGTGTTGACATTAAGATTGCCAGCATGCTTGGTCCCCTCCCTCAGGGCTTCAAAACTAATTCCATGCCCTCTCCAATCCTTCTTTCTCTCTGGAATCCACTAGTTTTTAAAAAAAAGAGTCAAGCTTGACATTGCATATTCATAACATCCTGATTTACCTCCATTTTCTCTGGAACTCTCAGAATCTAGATGCTGGCAGTTCTAATCATATATGTGGTTTAATTGAGAAACAAAGAACTTAAAAAATAGGAGTAGGGATAGGTCATTTGGCCCTTCAAGCCTGCTTTGCCATTCAATAAGATCACGGCTTCAACTTCACTTTACTGCCTACCCTCCATAACCCTTGTAAAATCTAGGAAATCGGTTCAACCCAACCTTAAATTTATTCAATGACACACCACAACCGCTCTTTGGGGTAGAGAATTTCAAAGATAAACAACCCTCCAAGAGAAGAATTAAGGACCCTTATTCTGAAATTGTGCCCAATTTCCAGATTCCCCTGAGGAGTAACATCCTCAAGTGAGTCAATCTGTACCCTGTCAATCCCTCTCAGAATCTTATGTTTCAATAAGAGCATTCATTTTTCTAAACTCAAAAAAAGGAGTATAGGCACAAACTGATTACCATTCCTTTAAAGCATGCTGACTCTGATTATATTATGACTTTTGAAATGTCCTGCGACTACTCAATCCCAATCACAGATCAATAGTTTCCTGATTTCTGTCTCCGTCCTTTCTCAAAAAGGGGCATTACATATGTGGTTTTTCAATCTGCTGGGATCTTCACAGAATCGAGGGAATTTTGGAATATTACAACCAAAGCATCCACCATCTCTGTAGCCACCACCTTTAAAGACCACAGGATTAGTTTTCTTTGTACTTTTTCCTTTAGTGATCATGAGTTTCTTCCTCCCTTTTGTCCCTTGATTTTCTAGTATTCTTAGGATGTTTTTTCTCGTGTCCCCCACCGTGAAGGCTGATACAAAATACTTGTTCAAAGTTTCTGCCATTTCCTTGTTTCCTTATATCAATTCCCCAGTCTCATCCTCTAAGGAACCAATGTTTACTTTGGCTACTCTCTTCATTTTTATCTATTGTAGAAGCTCTTACTGTCTGTTCTTACAAATAGTTTATTCCCATGTTCTAATTTCACCCTTATTTTTAAGTTATCTTTTGCTGATCGCTAATATTTTCCCAACATTCTGGCCTATTACTAATCTTTGTAGCATTGCAAATCTTATTTTACTTTGATACCATGCTTAACTTCTTTAGTTAGCCACAGCTGGTTCAACCTTCTTGCAGAGTCTCTTTCTCAATACTACTTCCTTAAATGCCGGCTGTTTATGTACCATTTCACATTTCTTCCCCCAGTCTACTTTGGCTAGCTGCTTTCATCTCTTTGTAATTGCCTTTATTCAAGACACTAGTTTCAGACCCAAAGATTCTTAGCTTCTCACCCTTAAGTTGAACGTGAAATTCTATCAAAGGACATTACAGATTTTGAACAAATATTTTGTGTCCGTCTTCAAAGCAGAGGACACCAAAAGCCATCCAAGAATAACAGAAAAATCAAGAAACAAACAGGGGGAGGAACTTAAAGCAATCAGGAGAGAAAAAAATCTTTTACTATGAGACAATTAATTAATTCTGTCTCATTACACATTATCAGATCTAAAATAGCCTGTTCTGGTTGGTTCCAGAACGCATTGTTCTAAAAAAGTCCTAAATATAAACTTATCCCCAACAGTTGCCAATCTACAAGATGATTAAAACTTCATGATTATTACAGCACCTTTCTTATAGGCCTCTGCAATTTTGAGATTTATACTCTGTCCTACAATGTTAGGGGGCTGATAAAAACTACTCCCACCAGTGACTTCTTTCCCTTGCTATTTGTTATCTCCACCCAAACTGGTTCTACATTTTGATCTTTTGAACCAAGATTATTACTCATTATTGTACTGATCTGCGCTAAGAAGGTCAAGTTGCTGAAATCAGCAATGCTGTCAGGTGAAAAATATTTCATAAAAATGATCCATTTCCATTGTGAAAGTTGTTCTGCTTTCAACCATTCAACAGTTTGCATGAAGGTCAATATTTTCATTTTAAATCACTCAGTAGAATTCCAAGGGTTCAGTCACCCCATAAAAGAGGAAGGAAAAGCAAATTACTATATTCACTGATCAGAAGCAAAATGCAGCTTAAGAGGTTGTGTTCATTGACTCAAAGCTACTCCAGCGGAGGGGTGTTTAGGAATGGTAACTGTCAGCCTGTGCAAATCATCAATGCAATTTCTGAGTTACTATGTAGAAATACTCCCAACGATGTTTCAAGGATCTTGTATTTGCTTTTCCAGATTAAGTCAGCAGTTATTTGTTTCATATGTCCTATGGCTTATGTAACTTGTATAAATTATTTATTGGTTGGCCTATGTCCTTCCTAGGCCAACAGTAGGCAAGTGATCGGAATCAGGTCTTAGATCATAAGAAAAGACAGGCCATAATTATATAATCCCTTTCGCTGCCTCAGGGGGATCACAAAGCTCCATTCACCTAATTAATTATTTTTGAAGTGAGTTGTAACATAGGAAACATGTTCAGCCAATTTATACATAGCAAGGTTCCAAAAGCAGCAGTGAGATTGATCAGGTCATCTGTTTTTAGGTATTGGTTGTGGCTACAAGAACAGATTAGAGGCTAGGAATTCTGCTGATTAACTCACCTCCCGATTCCACAAAGCCCGTCCACCTCTACAAGACAAGTTAGGAGTGTGATGGAATACTCTCTAACTTGCCAGGATGAGTGCAACAACAATCAAGAAGCTCAATACAAGTCAGGACAAAGCAGCCCACTTGACTGGCACCCCATCCACCGCCTTCAACATTCACTCCCTCCACCACTGGCAGGAGTTATGTACCATCTACAAGATGCACTGCAGCAACAGACCAAGGCTCCTTAGACAGTATCTTCAAACTTAATACCTCCACTACCTAGAAGGGCAAGGACAGCAGGTGCATGGGGACACCACCTGCAAGTTCCCCATCATTCTACATGGAACGATATCGCCGCTCCTCCACTGTCGCTGGGTCAAAACAAACAGCACTGTGGGTGTACCTACACCACATGGCCGGCAGTGGTTCAAGAAGGCAGCTCACCACCACCTTCACAAGGGCAATTTGGGGTAGCAATAAATGCTGGCCTAGTCACTGATGTCCACATCCTGTGAACAAGTATAAAAAAATTAGCCAGGATACCAAAGAGAAAGAGTGCCATAAGATTGTTCGTGCTCACCCAAGGGCCAATGGGCTTTTGTTTAACATCGCATCTGAAAGACGGCATCGCCAACAGTATGGTACTCCCCTAGTATGGCACTGGAGTGTCAGCCTCGATTACAAGCTCAAATCTCTAGCATGGAACTTGAACCCACAACCCTGGCAAGAATGATACCCAATGAGCCATGGCTGCCAGCTCATGCCTGGATGAAGGAGCACAATAATGTTCCAGAGTATTTCACCCACATTTCATTTTGCTCTCTTCTAATCATACCCATGATTGGCAACTCAAGCGTGTTCTAAAAAGAACAATGTACAACGTGGTACAGTGGCACCCCACTTTATAATGGCATAAAAGTACAAAAGAAAATACTGCTGGATGCTGAAAATCTGAAATAAAGTAGAAAATGCTGGAAACGGAAATCCAAAATAATCCAATGAAAGGTTTCTCACTTGAAACATTAACTCTGTTTCTTTCTCTATGAATGCTGCCAGCTCTCCACGATTCAGCATGAGCTGCTGAGTATTTCCAGCATTTTCTGTTTTTATAGCACCAAAAGTACCTTTTCCTCAGCCAAGTGAAGGAGCTGTTTCTTGGCTTTGTCAACCTCCTCAGTAGATCCCCTGATGGTGACTGTATCACTGCCTGACCCTTCAGTAGGGAAGTGGATGTGCACTCCTCCGCACTCTTCCATGATGGAACGGACAAAGCGACCCTTAGCACCAATCAGAGAATTGTGGAGTTTGGCAGGAATGCAAACTTCGACTTCTGTGATGTTGGCCTGGCGTGTATAAAAGAAACCGTTAATATTGATGAAAAATTCTATTTGGAGCAAATTCTTATACTTGTTAACAAACTAAGGAGACAAATGTTGGGGGGGGGGGGGGGGGGGGGGGGGTGGATTCCAAGCATCCAGTGTAGGCAAAGAAAGCTTACTTGTCATCAGTCCTGGCTGGATTTAAACTTGGTCCAAAGGTTGAAAACTCATTCGCTGTCCAGTCTCCCCTGCCCTTTGCTCCCCTAACTTAATGGTAGTAGTTGATGTTATTGCTGGCTGGGGAATTTAGAACAGCAGGTCACAATCTCAGAGTAATAGTTCGGCCATTTAGGACTGAGATGAGGAAAAGATATTTTTAGTCAAAAGTTTGTGAATCTTTTGAATTCTCTGCCCCAAGAATAGTGGTTGCTCAATCACTTAGTATATTCAACACAGAGATCGATAGTTTTTTGGGTACTAAGGAACATGGGGGAATAGGGTAGGAAGGTGGAGTTGAGGGAGATGATAAGACAGGGTCTTGTTGAATGGCAGAGCAGGCTTGAAGGGCCAAATAGCCTACTCATAATCAAAGAATGGTTACAGCACAGGAAGCCATTTGCCAGTTGATTCCCTGCCAGATCTCCAATAGCAATTTAGCTAGTCCCAAACCCCCACCCTTTCCCCATAGCCCTGCATTTTCCCCCTCTTCAGTTCACAATATTTCAAGCTGTGTCATTTGCAAATTTGAAATTATGCCAGTCCACTCAAGTCTAAGCCATTAATATACATCAAGAAAAGCAGCAGTCCTGGCACGACCTCATGGAACCCCACTGTAAAACTTCCTCCAGATTGAAAAACAACTGTTCATCACTTCTCTCCGTTTCATGTCACTCAGCCAACTTTGTACTTTTGCTGCAACTGTCTCTTTTATTCCATGGGCTTCAACTTGGGTTAGCAATTGTGGGCATTTTATCAAACACCTTTTGGAAGTACATATAGACCACATCAACCACATTATGCTCACAACCTTCTCTATTACCCTCTCTATTTCAAAAACTCAAATCTAGTTAAACTCCTGCTCCTATTTTTTATGCTGATCTTTCAAAACCAATGAAGCTATCTGTGCAAAGATTGCAAAGTTTTGGGGTGGGAGGAAAAGGAAAACATCACAAGATTCCTTTGTCCACAGGTACAATGGTCAGATGAGCAGTTCGAAGTGGCATTCACCGATAAGAGTACTTTTCTACACCCTGCAATCAATACTGTTCTGTGATTACTTACCATAAGACAAAGGAGCAGCTCCCACGTAGGCCACTCTCAAATTTTTTCCTTCCATAGTGAAAGTCGCACAAATCTGCCCAAAGCCTCATCTCAGTTCAGCTCTTGCCCACCAAATTTCCAGATAAATTAATGAAGCTTTTCAAAATCATGTGTTGAATGTAGAAACATCAACCCTCTGCTTCAATCAACTAAATCAGTTCTCTTGTACTAAAGAGAAAAACCCTGCTCTCAAAATGTTGGGAGTGAAAGTGACAATTTCATCTGTCCTCAAACTTTTCAACAATGCCAGCCCTCGCCCCCAACACCCTCCCAAAACCACCCACCACAAATTTATTTTATCTATTTTGCTCCCAGGGTGGCTAAGCATTACAAACAACAGAAATATTGTTTGTGGAATCATCTTGGAATTTCTCTTCAGGAGTTTATACAGTTTAAACATCTGGCTGTACAGAGTAATAGCAGGAGAAAATATCACCTCAGACAAAAAGAGTATGAATCTCCTCTCGCGAAAAAAGCTAAACAAATGCACTGTAAACTAAATGAAAGCAATTCGTACCAATTCCTTCTGGATGGCCAGGATCCTGCTGCGAGCCACTTCACAGTTGGATTTCTTTCCTGTAATAACGATCATCTCAGAATTGCTGTTTTCTGCTGGCAAATCAATCTTTGTATTAGTTTCCTCACGGATCTGGAAAGAATAGAAAAACAATGAGCAAATCTCTTGATGTTCAGGAGAACTCTTTCTAGTTTTGCCCACCAATTAGTGGAATCCAAGACTGACGGCCGTCGTCATGGGAACATAATAAACATTTCTCACTAGACACAACAGGGCTGGCGATGCTCCTCAGGAAAGGGTTGAATTATGACATCCATATAGTAACTGCCTAGTCGATGACTCATTGGACATTAAATTTACAAGGATTTAATCTAAAGGCTAAAGTTACTTATAGCTAGGTTTCTTTTTGAAACTGGGTCTTCTCCATTTGTGCTCAGGAGGTGCTGAAATTCTGAAAAGTCAACAGGCTTTTGGTCACATTTTTCTAAGTCAGAGCTAGGAGATTGGACAGATACGGACAAACCCTTACTCCCAAAGAGAAAGTTCTCTTCTCCAAATTATAGCACAAAAAAAGCTTAAAAAGTCAACATTTCTCAACAACGTAAGGCTGGAATGAATGCAAGAATAGTTTATCCTTCTGTGTCAGTGCTTAAAAGAAGCACTATATAGTTTGGCACTGAACCCTGCTCAGCAGGAAGATTTGATCCCTTGTTACCAGATTGCCCAACATTAACCTCAAGGCAATGACAAAATTGTTTTTTTTGGCAGTATGGGTTCTAGTAAGTGGATGAAGCAGGAAAGATCAATAGAAAAGAAAGAAAGAAAAAAGGAGGTAAGAAATACAGGCAAGAAATAAAGAATATTTAAATAGCACCTTCATGTCCCTAGTAGAAACACTGGATGCCAGACTTGGGAATATTTCAGACAATTTTTAATACTTTTATAGATATTAAATAGCTCATGTTGCATCACACTTCATGTAGCATTTTTTCCATTGCATTTCATTGTTTACAAGCTTATTGTAATAAAATAGCACAGTGAGGAACACCCTGGGAGATCTGATTAATAAATATTTGGACATAGACAAAGAATATATAGGCAAAAGCATCAGTCCATTTTAATCAATCACAATTTGACAGAGCCTGTAAGGGGATATTAGGGCAGGAGGCCAAAAACTTGATCAACATCTTAGGGTTTTAAAGGAGCATCTTAAAAAGGGGGAAGAGATGGAAAGGCAGAGAAGTTTTGGGAGGGAATTCAAAGCTTAGGGTCTGAAGGTGCAGCCACCAGTGGTGGGGCAATTAAAGTTAGGGATGCACAGGAATCCAAGAGGTTTGTAGAACAGGAGGTGGTTTGTAGAACAGGAAGTAGAGGGGAGGCCATGGAAGGATTTGAACACTAGGATAAGCTATTAGATAGCTTAGGCACAGTAAGTACAGCGGATAGGGAGAGAGGATTGCATGCCCCTAACAAAGCCTGCCCAATTTTCTGTCCATCAATTTAAAGGTGTAAAACCGGACAAAGTCATGAATTTCACTCCACACTCAGAATATTCAAATGTCTAGAAGTGGACTTTTGCCTCAGACAAAGCATGAATATTAACAGAGCAGTTTAAAGACTTTATGTTACAGATAGAATCCCAATTAAAAATAGTCTGGATTGCTGGTAATATGCATCATATGTTTGGTAATTATCCAATGTTTTATGCAGAATTGGTGATATAATCCAGTGCCTGCTCATCTTTGGAGAGAGTTGGGTTACCTCCATGAAGTGGAATTAGACATTAATAAGATATGATGGCAGTGATTCACATCTAGTCTAAAAATCCTCCTACACGCTAATGAATCCAATGTTGTAACATACAATGATTGTCGCTGAACCTGGTCCTTCACTTAGATTTTCCAAGGAAATTAAACCAGGAAAGATGCAAGCTGCAGAGATCCCGTCCACTGATTGAATGAATTTATAGTTCAACAATTTTTTGATGCAAGGCCCATATACAATTTTATGTTGATAATGGTCAAGGAATAAAAAAGTGGAGAAATGACATTTCACAGGCGATGTTCTGGTTCAGTATTAGTAGAATACTTTTCTGCTACAAGGGTTTATTTAATATCTCTTCTCAACTAATTTTCACTAGCATTGTATAAGCCTTTAGTTGGTAATGTTGACATAACTGTCAGGTAGACATCTTGCATTCTTCTCATTGTGCCTAAATAGATTAACCATCCACTGAACCCTAGGGCATAAAGTTTGATCTAGCAACAATACAACTTTGCAAGGACCTTACTGAGAAACTCATTTGATCGCTTCAAAAAAGCAAGACAACTGCATATGGTGTCGAGTGTACTTGCAGTCATTTCAAAAGCTACCAGGATAAATGAAGGCTGGCAAACTGGGCAATAAAAGGAAAAAAGTAGTTTGCTGCTTCCTCAAGTTAATTCTCACCTGATGGTCCACCAGATAAGAGCATCAACCTTAAAAATTATCTTAGCTATAACTGCAATATTGGATTGACACCTAAGTTTTTTTTAAAAAAAAATAAACTTCCTGAGGTAGCCTTAACTCCCTCAAGCTCACATTAGCAGCTGTGATGCAGAATGATACAAAGGTCAAATGCCAAAGAATGTCCATGCATCTATTGCATGGTTTCATGAAGGCTGGTATTTAAAACAGAACTCCAAGTCTATCCATGAGGTTAATGCAATTCACCCAGTCTTCTCAACTGGTCTGGAGTGATATCAAAAGCTTTAATTCTATAAGAAAACAACATTGCTGCTGCCAAACCAGTGAATGCTCCTCCTTCCTTCAAAATCAATTATTAGAATGTCCCAAGATAAACTCAAGACTTTTTCTTATTATCTTGCTCTCCAACTTGATTTCGCTTTTACCTGTTTCTTTCTTGTAGACAAAGGGTCACCACACACATACCTTCTTGATATTTGCTCCTCCTTTTCCAATGATATTTTTGTGAAACTGCTTGAAGATGGGCACAGAGACAGAATAGCTATTCTCCACCTAAATTTAAAGTGGAAGACAAATCAATAGCGACACCAGTGAAATGCCCACACACAAGACATTGCTTTGGCCAGGAATAATACATACATTCCAACTCAGGCCTTTCCAAAACTACTAAAATAATGGAAGCTTGAGAGCCCTAGGTGGCATCCGAGAACCCCAGCTTCTAACACGCAGCAAGGCATTGGAAAGAGTACAGAGGAGATTCACAAGAATGATTCCAAGGATAAAGAACTGGAGCTATGAGAACAGATTTGCTTGGACTCTTTTCCTTGGAGAAAAAAAGGCTGAGAGGAGACTTGATAGAGATATTCAAAATCAAGAGGGGTATGGACAGGGTAAACAGTGAAAAATTGTTCCCACTGAAGAAAGCATCAAGATCTAGGAGGGCATAGATTCAAAATAATTGGCAAAAGGAGTAAATGTGGTACGAGAAAAAAACCTTTTTCACCCAGAGGGTGATTGGAGTCTGGAACAAACTTCAAAAAAAGGTGGTGGAGGCAGGTTCGATCGTGGTATTCAAAAAAGGGAATTGAAAAGAAAGGATGAATGTGCTAGGTTACAGGTATAAAGGCAGGGGAGTGGGACTGGGTGGCTTGCTCTTTCAGAGAGCCAGTGCAGACTTGATGGGCTGAATGGCCTCCTTCTGCACGGTAAAGATCCTGTGGTACTGTTTTTTGCTACATTGGTTAAATGACTTGCAATTTCAGGAGCGGGCACTTGTTTTCCTGTGACATCCAGCATTTCACACATTGATGTACTGACAAGGGAGGTCACTGTGGCTTTCAAGTCTTCTCCTTCACTATAGCTGGGACAAAATCTTGGAACATCTCCCTCATAGCACTCTGTGGCTGTACCTATGCCAGATGGACTGCAACGGTTCAAGAATAATTGACCTTCAAGGACAATTAGGGATGGTCAGTAAATGCTGGTCTTGACAGCAATGCTCACACGCTAAGATTTAAAAAAGATGCAAAACCATCCCACTACTAATCTTTCTACCAGACTGATTAACCCTGCAGTACAACACTCCCTTAATCCACCCCACTCATGCCCCATGGCAGAGGATATACACTTTTCAATATCCAACACTCTGCAGGCCTTGCTTTGTGCATGGTAAAGACTATCCTTCCCCCTCTATAGTCTTCCCAGACTTGCCCTTCACCTTATGGCACCGTGCAGCCACTTACCAGTTCAGCCACGATTTTTTGCAGGAACTTGGCACATTTTTCTACCTCATTTTTGGGGCCACGCAACTGCACAATGTCACTCTTTTGACTTGGATCTGGGAAATTAATAACGACCTAATTTGGGGGGAGTTACATACAGACAGTCAATACAGCAGGAATCCAAACATGCAAATTAGAACAGAAAAGCAGGTTGATCAAAATTACAGCTCCTTGCATGGTTACCTCAGGGAACTTGTCACGGATCTCCTTAACCTTCTCTCCCTTCTGGCCAATGATTGTACGATGAAACCGATGCTCAATGATCAAATCCTTGGAGCGTTCATTTTCCTGTGAATCATAAAGATGTTTTCAATCATTAAGAGCAAACTGCGAAATCATTATTTATTGCCTTCAACTGTTCTCTCAATAATGAAATGCATAAGGTTCACTTCAATGACTGGGGCCTGGAGCACGAGGCAGATCCTAGATCTGATACCTGCTCCATGCTGAGTTTGCTGAAGCGGGAGTATAGATGAGACAATTGGTCCCAACACTGATCCCTGCGGAACTCCACTAGTCACCGGCTGCCATCCTGAGAAGGACCCCCTTATCCCCACTCTCTGCCTCCTGCCAGACAGCCAATCTTCTATCCATGCTAGTACCTTGCCTCCAACGCCATGAGCTCTTATCTTACTGAGCAGCCTCTTATGCGGCACCTTGTCAAAGGCCTTCTGGAAGTCCAGGTAGATGACATCTATTGGCTCTCCTTTGTCTAACCTGCTCATTACCTCCTCAAAGAATTATTCAGACTCAGTGACAACTTGCATTTATCTAGCACCTTTAAATGCAGAGAAACAAGGCACTTCACAAGGGTGTATTAAACCCCTTCCAAACCCATGACATTTACCACCTCGAAGGACAAGGGCAGCAAATGCATGGGAACACTACCACCTGTAAGCTGCCCTCCAAGCCACACACCACCCTGGCTTAGAACTATAAATCGGCATTCTCTCATTGTTGCTGGCTCAAAATCCTGCAGCTCCCTTCCCAACAGCACTGTGGGTGTTCCTGCAACACATGGACTGCAACAGTTGAAGGCAGTAGCTCACCACCGCCTTCTCATGGGCAATAAATGCTGGGCTAGCCAGCGACACCCACATGCCAGGAAAGAATTTTTAATAATCTGATGCCAAGCTAAGGAATTGTAAAACACTTGTGAAGACACTGCGCTTAGAAATTTGTGCATGAATATCTAAACCTCAGCTGTCAGCTAAAGGCCATTACATAGGAATTAGTATTTGCAGCCACAAGAGATTGAAGCAGTTTGCTCTCATTAAACAAAATCAACGTGTCTTTCCATTGTCCACTGCTCACCATTCTGGACGCAAGATCCAACAGCTCCTTCTTGGCATCTTGAACTCCCTGAGGATCTCCTTCAATCCGGATTAGATTACTCTTCTCATTATCAGGGGGGATTCGCACTAAGACTTTATACTGATCCTTGATACGATTTACTTAGAGAAGGAAAGAACAAAAGAAAATTTTAAAAAGTCAGTCATTACATCAAAATTCAGGTGTTTGGACTCTTGTTATATAGATTATGCTAAACTTCAATGCTGTAACGAATGACAAAAAAAGACTGATGTAGAGTCAATAGCTCTATAGAAATTTTCTCCTGTTTAACTGGGCCCAGCTTTTAGCTGTTATGAGGGGAGCCACTGGGATTTGAAATCAGGTTCTTGTGTTCAAAATGCAACTTGAAACCACTGCCAAACGTCAAGTTCATACTTATCCAGTGTGTCATGTCAAGTCTGTATTTTTTTCCTCAATAATGAAAATGAACAGGAAGCAGATTGGTATACATTTTAATGTATATTACCCATTGACCGAGCTCATGGCATCAAATCCCACAACCAACCCATCTATCAAATTTTTGTGGGTTCCCTACTTTTACATATTTCCAGAACACCATCAGTTACACAATACCAGGCTCCTCTGGGTCTCTGCCCTATACCCACTTCACAAAGCATAGATCAGAGGGATATTAAAAATGAGCTCTAATCTGACATGCAGGAGTAATGTGACACTTTAGTGCATCACAAGCACCGACTGTGGGAGTGAATGGTGGGCTATTGCTACCTGTCTCCTAAGAGTGAGTGACGGACTATCGCTATCAACTGCATAAAAAATTCAACAAGGGCTACTGATATTTGTACACACTTACTGTTTGTTCCATTTTTTCCAATAAGGTGGCGGTGAAACTTGGGATCAACTGTTAATTCAGTGTAATCCATGCGATTCACCTGTAATTAATGTTAACACAAGCCGATTAGATCTCAACACAACCTGTAGACCAAGTAAATCTACAGACCATCTATTCTCCTCAACAGCCATACACAGTCAACCATGTGTTACCTCAAATCTGCACTAAAGCCCACACAGGATTTACCTTCCATTAAAATCTCCTTGCGGTCTACCCTGAACTTTACCAACCTTCGAAGCAGGCTTACAGTATGGGACTCAAATAAATGCCACTAAAAACATGAAATACAAATTACAGAAAGCAAATAAAAACCAGATAATGCTGGAAATACACAGCAGGTTAATAACATTAGAGGGGGCAAAGTAAGTTTATCCACCTTTATCAAAGCTGTATCACCACCACAAAAATCTAACTTAGGTTAACCTATCTTCATCTCATCAGATGTTGATGGACCTGCTGTGTATCTGCAGCACGTCCGATTTTCATTTCTAAGCAGTCTCCCATCCCTTATTCTGTATTTTTCTCCCCCCCATTTACCACTCCTGCTATTCTTAACACCCCTCAAAAGAGAAAATTCCACCTCAATGCTTTGGAGCACTATTATGTATAGTTCTCTACTGTGGTTGTGTGTCCACTGAGAAGTGGGTTGAATCTGGGAGCTTAACCCTCATTTCAGTCAATTCTTGTTGGTCTTAGAAGGCTGGTTACTCTTGAACCAGGTCAGGCTGAGTTCCCTAGGTGCAGCTATGATGTGGAACAATGTGCAGTAAAACTTTCCTAACTCTATGACAGAGATAATCTGCAACATCTTGTGTCTCTCTTGCTCATCTTTTACATTACTCTTTGAAATACAGCCGCCAAAAAGAGGTTCACTTTATAAACCGCTTTAAAAATAGCAGCGTTTAAAACACCCGAGTAATCAACATTTATCAAAATCCTGCTTCAAGTTACTGAGTAACTTTCACTGTTTCAAGTCCACTGTGATTGTTTCTCTCCAATACTCACCAAATCCTGCACAACATTTTCAATTTGCTCCTGAACTTGTTTCACCTCCTTGGTTGGGCCCTCCAGACAAATCTTATCCTCACCATCAGTGAATTCAATGTATACCTGTACCAAGAGTGAAGATAAAGAATAAAATAACATTTCAGCCTCAAGTTACTCAAAAGCAGGTTGTGCATTATACACACCGGTAGGAGAGTCAGTGACCAGACAACTGAACAAACTCAATGCAAAAAAAAAAAAAGACTGGTCAGGATAGGAGCTGCCACCTGTAACACAGCGCAGGGTACAGGAGAATGGAACAATCCAAAAGATACCCAACACTGGGGAAACCAGAGCAATACAATAACTCCTCTGTACAATAACATGTAGCTTGGGGACAGAATTATCCTCTACACTAGAGCAAAGAGAGAGATAAGGACAGTTAATTGTTCCCCATTCAACAATGCACTGCAATTAACAGGGAAAGAACAAAAATCCCCTCCTGCACTGGGGGGGGGGGGAGAGAAAGAAAGAGAGAGAGAGAGAGAGAGAGAGAGAGAGAGAGAGAGAGAGAGAGAGAGAGAGAGAGAGAGACACAGATTAAAAGCTCCCTGACACAGTCAAGGCCCAATCAATAACTGAAACACCTGGAATAATGGCCAGGTTCTTGCAAAATCATCGAACAGCAGTGCTTCTTGTACCTTTGGCATTTGCTGCGTTATGCGACTCAGGTTCTGACCTTTCTTCCCAATGATGAAGCGATGGAGCCAGGCTGGGGCATTGACACTTGCTACTGTAAAACTATTTGCCTTGAAAACAGGAGGAAGAGAGGGGGAAAAAAAGTACTGGTTAACCATCTCAGTAAGAATGCACAGATGCAGACAGTTAGTCAAGTATTGTACCATTTGCTGCTATCTCAGTGGTAGACAATGGACCCGTGAACTGCTCTTCAGGTACATGTGCATCTGTTCACCACAGAAACCACTGAGCTTGGATTTGTAGTCTTATACAAGTAAAACACCGGACATATATGCAATTTGAAATAAAAGCACAAAACAAAAGTCAAGGATCAGTGCTTTAACAAAAGATCTGAAGTGGTGGGGCAGGAAGCGTGGAATCAAAGAGAAAGCAGGTTAACTTGGAGAGTAAACTTCATCAAGGCTTTGTTGGGTTCATATTTTAGATGGAACGCATCTCCTATTCTCTTTTTTAAAGAGAAAAATAAGACCACCACACATCTAGAACATTGTACCATTGAGTAGACTTTTCTTTAAAAGGAAATACAGTAGGTTGGGTGGACGTGTTATTTGAGTTGAAGAGGGGGTGGTGGTTAGAGGGCACTAGCACAAGGTAAGAAAATAGTTAATTTAATCAGAAAGAACTTCTTTAAAAGCGTCATTGCCCTCTGAAATATAGATTGCCTGCACGTACTGTACGTGGATCCACAAAAGACCTTTGAGAGGGAGCAGAGTTATCGAAAGTGAATGTGTCAGTCAGTAACTGAGTCTTCTGGAAGTTTCATGAGCACCTTTGGGAGCAGGAGAGGAGTTGTCAATTTTCCATTATTGGCTTAAAGTTTCTCTATTTTGCCCCCCCCAGAAAAATTGCATGCCTTAGGGTACTGAGGGAGGGTGTGGCATTGTATTTGGGGAGAACGGTGAAGGGTGAAGGCAGGGAGGGGGTCTTGATGTTGCCCATAGGCTGCACCATGTCAGGATGGACAAACCGATCATTGCTTGGCTTTTTTTGCCCCCCCGCCCCCCCAATTCATTTCAGATAATGATCCACTTGCTATGCACTTCTCAACTTTTATTTCTGATATAGTGAAGGAGTGAATCACTTTAGTACAATATGAATATGTGGAGCTACCATAGGATGTAAAGCTGCAACAGATACCAAAATCCAAGATCTCATGGGTGGCAGAAATTATCGACACAGGATACAACAAAACAAAGGGAAGGATATATTAAGCCTGTAAGAGCGAGCAACAGCATTTTAGGAGCAAGAATCATGGGCAGGAGCAGAGTCTGGTAGAGATGGAAAAAATCAAAATACCTTGCAAGTTCTCAATCTAAGAAAGTATACACAATGCTCCTGGTCAAGTCTCCAGCTCCCAATCCACACACAGCATTGGAGAAAAAAAAAAGCAGCAAATGTCTGTGCTTTTGTAAACAAATCTTATTGCACCCCCAAATCACACACCATTCCACAAGACCAACTTGAGTAAAAGGACAGTTAAGCATTGATGCAAGCGTTGTTCTGGGATTTCAGACAATGATCCCATTGGGGTGGGGGGCTTGGTGTAATACATGTTCAAAATCTTATTAATAAGCTCAGCTTAAAGTGGATTATTCACAGTACAGCAGGAATCTCTACTGTTATGACTGATGGATGCTGGGGTACAGAGGTAGTCAGTGACTAAAAGCTAATGCTGAAGACTTTTTTAAAAAAAAGAGCACCTCTGGAGCTAGAGGCAGTCAGGTAGCTTCAAGAATAGAAGACGAAACTGCTGGAAAAAAAGAAAATCAGCTCCAGGTCAAGCAATACTACCAATAAAGTTGGGGTAGTGTAGGGTGTTCATTATTTTTATATTGTTTGGCACAATAAGCTTATGAAAATAAGTGGACTTGCCCAATGCCATTCCACATGTTCAGGCAGCTGAACATTTGTATCAAGTCTCAACTTACCAAGTGTTCAATTGTTCTACCTCGAAAGAGATGGCAGAAAAATGAAAGAAAGATACGACCATCCAATCCAGATAAAAAGGATGTTATTGTTATATCCCCAGGTTATACTATCATACAAGGAGGTATATAGGGAAATGAGAGACAACTTTCATTAAAGCAAGACAGTCAGACTGCTTCCAGGATGGCATTGGACCTGTGAAGTTATCTACAGTGGACAAAAAGACAATGAGGATCAGCTTAACCATCCACAATTGTAATCATCAGATGACACCATGCTTCACCTACTTTAGCATAGACTTCAGTCAGAGCCTGCCCCAGTTTGTCGGGTTCGCCGCGAAGGATGACTGTTTCAGAGTTGCTGTCCGAGGGCGGGATTTCAACTGAGACTCCGGTCCGTTCCAAAATCTCCTGCAGTGAGTTGCCTTTGGGTCCAATAACATACTTGTGCTGAGATTTCTTCACCTCCACTGCAATTGTCGTGGTTTTCTTTTTCTAAAAACGTACAAAATTAAAACTAGTAATTCATTTAAAGCTTACCCTGTAACACCACCCAGTGTGGTGCCATGCCACACAGACCAGAAAGATCCAGGTGCCATCCCTGAATTGTGCCAAGTTACCCAATTTCAGTTGAGGTGACATAGGAATCCTACAGGTAAACAGGGAAAGGAAAAAAGGAATATCACTATTATATTCAGTAATCTGCAATGCATTTGTTTTGACATTTGGCAAGAATAGAACTGGAGTCAATTATAAAGCCAAAACTAAAAATTACAGGTTCTGGAAACAGTCGGCATCTATGGAGAGAAAGACAATTAACATTTTGGTTTAATGAAAATTATGTAATCAAGCTGGAATGTTAACGCCACAGAAGTTGCCTGACTCATTGTGTTTCCAGTATTCACTGTTATTTTGGGTTCAATTGTGATGGCCCCACCAACACATGAATAGCTACTTGAGTGAGGTATCAGACAGCTGCTGATGGTCCAAACGTTAACGCAGCACAAATTTATCAAGCAATCTTCATATCAGTTCAATTTTCTCCCCTCTTTAGGCCCTCTCTGTGCCAAAAGAATGGCAGGCAGGTAGTTATCACACTAATTATGCTAACTCTCCTTCAAGTCCAGTCACTGACCAGTGCAGGAGAACATGGAATCGCCGGCATTACTCTGTATCCCACTGCTGTGCAGAGGTGCTGCTAATGCATTGCAGTGAATCATTTTCTACATCATTTACTCACATCCTTCATTGTATCCCCATCAGAAGCAAGTGGCACTGAGCTCCTAAGCCCGAAACAAACACTTCACGTGGCAATGAACCCAGCCACATAAGGCCTTTTGTCAGCCAGAGGAATTCTGTGAGCCCTTACCTTATCCTCATAGATCCTCTTAATGCGGGAGACAGCCTGTGCAACCTGTTCTTTCTCACCGGTGATAACAATCTCGTTCTTCAAAACACTTGGTGGTGGGATATTGATTCGAGTTCCCGTCTCCTGCATCATCTCCCCAGCAGTCTTGTTGAAAGGTCCAGCAATGAACGGGTGATAGACTTTCTCGATGTTGATCCGCTCGACTGCACGCTTGTCCTGGGGGTGGGGGAAAGTCCATTTTAATTTCAAAATGAATTTTGCACCTTTAAAAGCAGTATCACCAAGCTCAAAGGTGCAGCTTTTTGTGTAAACCTGAACTCCTTTTGCCATGTCAGTCAATTCTGCTGATATTCTATGCCATACACACAGCTGGCAGACACTTCCTACTAAGTCTTGAAGACAGCACAAGCTTAGCAAAAGTAAAGGCTTCTCAGCAACAGTATGTTTCTTCCCAGGCTGATAATCAGTGCTCTATCTGGCTTTGTTTTGTGATGTGGGCACTTAAAAACTCTAGTTCTGGCGGCCGAGGAAGGGACATTAAGAGGCTGCTGGAAAGCCTTCAATAAAACTGCAGTATGAGACTTTGGCTGAAACACAGGAAACAGCAAGGTTGGTACCAGAACAGTATGTTAAACTGAGGAGATGTATAAATGTAGTGTCAAAGATCAGTACTAGGATCCTTACAGGTTCTATGTGACCTAAACCCATTGACACACAACTGCCAAAAATGGGCACGATTGGCCAATTGGTTCCATTCTTTGCTGTATCATATTTCAACAAAAGCTAGCCAAATTCACAGAGGATGTCAAACTGGGGCGGGGTGGGAGAAGGAGAGAAATTAGCAACAGCAGGGTCAGATGAAACAGAAGAAACTAAAACAAAACCTGGGCGATGTTTATAAATAGACACAACTATTGTATATGCAATTCATCAAAGAGACAAGTTCAAGATGGCACATGTGGGCAGGAAAAAAATCAAATTTTTGTTGAATGGAGTTTGATGTATTGCAAAGTTGCAATTATGAATACAGAATGCAGAACTATATTGCCAAATCTGCAGAACATTAATTGGAGGAAATTATACTAAAGCTATGTAGTGTTTTGGTCAGGATGTCTCTCAAATTCGCCGTTTCAGTCCTGGTTACCGAGACATAAGCTAACTCAGCTCCTGGGACAAAATCTCAAATCATTACCAAGTAGTATCCTTTGTGCATACCTGTTCAGCAGAGATCAACAAGATTTCGTGCCGTGCTTTCTCAATGCCTTCTTTTGTACCAGTTATTTTGATTTGGTTGCTGGGATCTTCAGGCCGAGGAATCTGGATCTTAGTCGCCGTTTTCAATTCCAACTCCTGCAGTTTTTCGCCACTCTTTCCAATCACAAAACGATGATGTTCCTTGGGGATAGCCACTGTTGCTGAAGCCTAGGGCCAAAAGACAAATCGTAAGATATCAGGTAAACACCCAAAAACATAAGCAGCCTGGTGCCAGGCTCCGTTACCCAAACAGTCATGAAGTAACAACTCAAAATACTGGCAAACAACAGGTAACTACTCAAAGCAAAGCGCCTGATACCATGCACCCTGATCCAGTCAGCAGATATTGGCCATACTGGCCACCTCTCAGGAAATAAGAATGCCACCATCAAGGCAAACATCCCCAAATGTCACTCAAACATCCAGTCAATTCAGGAGGTAGACAGCAGCTGGATTAAAGATCATTTTGATATTAAATTACATATAGGATAAGGTAATGCTTGGATGGTTGAGACCACATCCTTATAAGCTGGTACCAAAAAAAAAGGGAATTTGAAGAAAATCAAACTGTTGAAATTGTTACTTCACCCTTTTCAAAAGAATCTCTCCTCCAATTATGATCTTACATTCTGTCCCTGACAAAGCAGCATCTGTTTTCTTATTGCCCATAATCAGTATGTTTTGTATGGAAAGAGGTGTGTCTTTCCTATTCTTGGGAGTGTGTATTCTAATTAAATATTTCAGCAACAAGCTTTGGCAAGTTTAAAATAAAGGAAGGTTATTTATTTTCACACTAACCCAGAATTAACACATGTGACACACTTGGTTTCACACATGCACACACGCAAAGACTGGATACAGATGAAGATAGTGCACTCTCACAGGTTAAAGTTAATTTAGTTTGATTTACGATTTCCAGTCTCCCACATGGCAGAGCTGTGATTTCTTGAATGGATTTAATGATTTAACGTTGAAGAAGTGAGGAGCTTGTAAAGGTGAAGGGTTCACAGTACGTTGAGATCTCTTGTAGTCAAATATCTAAGAAATGGGTTCTCAGGTGAACTTTGAAACTGGAACAGGTTAAGTACTTTGACTGCTTGATGATTTACAGCTTGTTTCAAATTCTGGCTCTCAGACTGGCTGATGACTGATGGATCTTCTGGGTCCTGGAGTAATAAGGGTGCAGTTCCTAAAATCAGTTTTAGTCATATGTTAACACTTCTGAGGCACACAAAAACCAGTTTGGATGGGGGTAGCCATCATAATGCAATGAGAAGTTGAAGTGGCCGTTGAGTTTCGATCTTCCCTTTTGTCTGTTATGAAACAAGACGACAGGTAGTCTGGAAACTCCAGTCTTAGTTGTTGACCCATCCTTAAACAATGAGATTTGCGAATTCCACAAATGGCTGTGAGGTACCATCACTTATATCCATATTTAATTAGGTATGCGTCAGAGACTTGAAACACAGTCTGTAGTAAAATTGCAAAGTCACACGATTTGCAGCAGCCATCTTAACAGCTTGTTT
This sequence comes from Carcharodon carcharias, assembly GCF_017639515.1. Classification (NCBI taxonomy): domain Eukaryota; kingdom Metazoa; phylum Chordata; class Chondrichthyes; order Lamniformes; family Lamnidae; genus Carcharodon; species Carcharodon carcharias. The sequence continues at coordinate 94,299,496 of NC_054468.1, forward strand.
GTGTCCATTTTTTTTTTAAAACTATTCACTGCAAGCTCACAATAGGGCGTGCCTTTATGAGCATGACACCTTGGAAAACTTACATTTCCTCCCACAGCATTTGCAAGCAGGTCCACTTGATGAATCATTGTGTACAATTTTCAAAACAGGACCTTGAATTCTATAACTACATTTTAAATTATTATCCAAGCTTACACTGGAATTCTTGGCGACTAACCATTTTTATGACAAACTCTCGCCATATTTTTGTATATAAAGTCTCTTCCCATCCCCATCTGTCCTGGGCTAAGTTTGTAACTTTTGGAATTCCCATCTCTTCCCCTACTGGTTACCTGTGTCTGCAGCTTAGCCACAATTTCCTTCCTTGCTTTCATGACAGCCTCAAGCTTTCCGGAAACCATGATGGAAAGACCTTGATCCTTAGCCAATGAGAGTTCGATGTGCGCGCCAGTCTTCTGCATGATATCCAGACAGATCTTAGCCTGATCTCCTTCTCCAAATTGGGTCATCTCCTTGTACTTGCGCTCTTCTAACGGTACATGAAAAACCTGGACAAAGAGTAGATAGGAGCTGGCATCATCTCAATGCCTTTGCTTTTTACACAACATTTTATCTTTTATGGCTTTCTGTTCACTACTTAACTGAGATTACTCATTCTAATTTCTGTTTTTGGATTTATATATTCCCCCTCCACTTTTTCTGATTGTATTGATACATCTGCCTGGAGGACTCTGTACTTGAAACATTAACTTGACTGTTCCTGCACCCCCTCCCCTCCCAGATATCGACTGACCTGCTGTTTCGCTCCAGCATTTCATTTATTATAACGTCCCTTGTATATCTGAACAGCAAACCTGGGAAATACTGTCACAGGTGAAAAGATAAGGTTAAAACTACTCCAAAATAAATTAAATATTTAGTACCTCACTTGTGAGCTGGCTTTGAAGCCAGGTCTCAGAAGCAAAAGCTCTGCTCAAGCAACTGCTCCCAATCAGAAGGAGGAGTTCACCAGTACTCCCACACCTACAAAATCGGTGAGGATTTTCACCACCTCCCAAGTCCAGTCTTACTCTTCATCATATACAAAAGCATTATTCAACAAGGCATACCTGGGTGATGAGAGAAGATTTGAGTGGTCGGATTTTGGTCCATGCTCCAGATGGTTCTGTTGTTGTCTCTCCAGGAGTAGCTTTCTCAGGGAGTGGAGGAAATGCTTCCTTGTAAGTTGGTACCAGATCGGTCTCATCTTCAGAACCAACACATGCTGTGGGATGAAGATGAAGTTACTTTGGTCAAAGTCACAAACACAGCTGTCAACATCAGGAGAGCGATGAGTAGTAGTTATAATCAACAAGTGAGAGAATTGTAATTGAATTTCAATATGTGCAGTTGTGGTTATTTTTTGAAACTGTCATAAAAAGGGCACATTTAAGTCAAAAATGTTTGGTGGTTTTGTCTCTGCAAGTGACCCAATTTTTTGTGGTTCTGGTGATCGACAGCTCCAGCATCTTCTACGGCTTAGTACACTCGGAACAAGAATTGTGAAGCAATGTGGGGAGGGGAGTAAAAAGACATTTCTGAGTATTCAGTCACACCTGCTGGCAATGTATGTCAGTCTATTCCCAATCCAGGAACCATGAGGCAATTTGTCTGCCACCAATGGTATCCACAGTTCATGTTTTTCTAATCTTTTCCCGCAATTGCTAGTCTATGCACCACCTGAGCCAGGAAACAAGCTCCCAGCCAGTTATTGATGCCACTGAAAAGGAGCACAGTCTGAGGCCAGCTCGCCTTGCCCTTCCTGTCAATCACTTCCTAGGCGTGCCTGAGAGTTGAATAGGACCATTGTATAATATAAACACAAGAATCATTCTCTGCTCTCCAAAGAAAGTACTGCACCAGACAAGAGTTTCTGAGAACAGAAACATAAATGGAAGATAGCTCAGAAGTGGACAGCATGTTACAACAACTCTTTCACAAGCAGTGAGATGGGGAAAGAATATCTCCAAATATTATACAGTCCAAACAGGTAATGTGTTACAACAAGTAAAAAAGTCTGCTACAGTCTGCAGGTGAAATGCAATAGGCTTATTATTTACTATCAGCATAAGAAAATGAGAAATCTGGCTGTCTGTATGCCAGGAGGGCACAATTCTGACTCTCGCCATCCCAAGTCACCTTTAAAAAAGGGGAAAGTAGCCTGGTTCCACACATTCAGTAGAACCAGAAGGACAGAATCTGGGAGAGTCAAGATCACACATCCCCTCAGAGGGGAGAAGCAAAACACCCAGTTAGTAATCCTCTACTCCAAATTCAGGATTGGCGAGCTATTTTACATGTATTGCCTTCTCTCAATGTCAAAAAAGTGAAACATATCACGTCTGAATGCTCCAAAAACCTGGACAGGAAATGCAAGTGACAGGCTGTTGCAGGATTTGAACTCTCAACATTCTGGAAACCAAACGCTGGTCAATGCATGAAATTAAGACAACGATGCAGCCTCTTGGTGGATAACAAAGAAAAAAGGCAACTTGGAGCAGCTCTTCCTGGTTTAAAAATGTTAGCGAACTGTTCACCAACCTTTGGCCTGTTGCTCACTGAGGCCACTCCTGTGCTCGGCAAAGCTTTCAGGCGTCAGTACGGCTACGGAGCTCATTGTCGATATCCCACGTACACGAGGTCCGGGTATGCCACTGAAATAGACAAAAATGGCATTCTACACAGATACTTCCTCATGCCTACCAGCCACTTCACCTTTACTAATAAAGTTCATTCACATCAAAATGCAGGTTAATAAATCCATAAAAATACATGAACAAAGGAATAGAATTGAAAAATCAGAAGTTATGCAAAACTTACATGAAACTTTGGTTAGATCACACTCGGGTGTAGTGTGCAGAGTTATTGGAAAAGGGGCAAATAAGATTTACAAAGCTGCCAGAACTGAGAGGCTTTAACACTCGGAGAGACTCAATAGCTAGGACTCTTCTCTGAAAGGAAGAAAGCTGAAAGGTGACCTTTTAAATTATAAAAGTGGGTAGAATTGAGAAAATATTACCACTTATAAAGGGAGCCCAAATCTAGAGGCAATAAATATAAGACAATCACTACTACATCCAATTAGGAATTTAGGAGAAACTTCTTTATCCAGAGTGATTAGAATGTGGAGCTCATTACCACAAGTCAAGGCAAATAAAATAATTGCATTTAAGGGAAAATAAGGTAAGTAGATGAGAGAGTAAGGAATTGATGGATATAAGGATAGGGTTAGATGAAGATAGCGGAAAGGAGGCTCAGGTGGAGTATAAACACCAACATTGGCCAGATGGGCAGAGTGGCCTGTTTTGCCCTGTAAATTCTATATAAATGCTTCTCTTGCCCAATTCTAGCACCAACAAGTGGTTCCTCAGGCTTTGGCAACACTATGGCATTCTCCATTACAAACCAAGACAGTGACCACCAGGAGGATGTCTGAGTTCTAGACCATCAAACATGAACTCAATCTAGTCTTCAATCCAAAAAGGTGACAATTTGGAGCAGAATCCAAGGACAATTTGCTTCCCCTCAAGCTTTAGGCATCAAAATTAACTGTAATGCCCACCTGAGATCAGCTAACTTAGCACAGAGTAGTGTTGGATCCTGGGACTTTCTGCCCTGCAGGCAATGTTTTTATCTACTTGCTAACTGAGGGAGCAAACAGATATGTGTGCCAAGCACAATGGGCCAGAATGGCCTCTTTCTATGTTAGATTTCTACAATGATTCCATGACAATTGTCTCTCATTCCTCGTTAAATCTACTTCAAAGCTGTTTGTTGACATCTTTCAAGCAGAAACTTTAAAGCAGAATTTCTCCTATGACAGCAAGATGGCATTGCTCATTTTTTTCCAGGAATGGGAGAGAAATTTTACAGGAAGATTGCCAGTCTGAAGAGCCAAGAAGATAAACAGAACTATAGTCAGCACAGGACCCTGAATCTTAAAAGAAACATGTAGTGGCTGTATAATTTGGTTAATTATTAGATCCATCAGGTCCAACAACCAAGTCTCTTTCAGTTGCAGGCAAGAGTCACAGAAAAAAGGCAAAGATCAAGATTGCCTATAAGATTAACGAACAACTTAACACAGCACAAACATATTTAAAATAAAAATACACTACAAAAATGTCATGACTAGAAACACAAATCCTAGAATCATCAATTCTTGATCTCCCACCCTGAACCCCTTGTGGGCTTAACAATAAAATGAACAATAGTCATTCAAGAACTGTGGCCTTTCTGGCCACATAACTAGTACAACAAAACCTTACAGAGCAATGTCCTGGTAGATTCCAATTACATCCAGATGACAACCTTAGTCCCTTGTAGATGCAGGATCAATAAATGAAGAATGACTTTTAAAATTACAAATCAAAAGCCATTTTTGTCTAAAGATTTTTAATAATTACACAATACCCCATGCACACAAAACATGGAGAATAGACTAGCAAATAATCCATTAAGATTTGCAGTACAATTCTGGGCTATGATGGGTGTTAAGGAACGGTGAGCTATCAGTTGCTTTCAGTCAGTGGCCTGGTTTCCATTCATTCAACATGAACTCCCATAGAGCTTACAAGCTATTACGGTCAACAGAACAAGCCAAAATTAACCACACAGGGTGGCTTGTGTGATTATGGCGGTTACAAAGGCAAAGGCTAGTGTGCATTAAAGAATGTTGGAGCAAGTGATTCTGACCAAAGGATTTTTTTAAAAAGATGCATCGTCATCATATAAGTTATAAAACATTGGTGAAAGCCCACAAAGGAGGCGAGCTGAGGTGAATCAAATGGATGATTTTTTATTTTAAAAGCCTGTAGATTATAGAAGAAAATAAAGTTGGGGGAGGCAGGCAAGTTAGGCCATTGGAGGCCAGAGAAAGAAAGTTAGAGTAAGAGTCTCAAATTCAACCCAGTGATGGGAAACTGCTCATAAAGGATAAAGGAGGAAGAAAGCCATGCATTTCTATAGCACCTTTCACAAACTCAGGATGTTCCAAGGGGCTTCAGTTACCAAAGCACTTTTTGAAGTGCAGTCAGTGTTGTAAAGCAGGAAATGCATCAAGAGGGAAAGGTTAATAGAAAAAACAAACTCACCAGCTAAATGGTCAGTTGCCAGAAAGTCCGTCCTGTAAGTGGATTCCTGCCCGCGTCAGCCTGCCAGCTTTTGATCTGAAAAGGAGAGCAGACAGCAGATGGTGATGAAAGGGCTCAGTAAATATAGGAATTCAGGAGCACATCCATGTTTCTGCCGATGGGCTACTTGAACCTTAGTGACCAATACACCAAATGGGGAAAAAAATTGTTCAAGGAGCCCACTGTTCAGAAGGGACAGAGCTACAACAACTTTAGGTGCAACCATACCTTCCTCACAGGCTCTATATTCCAACTATATCCCATCCATGCGAATCCCCTCTAATGAGCCAAGCCCACAGTACTCCCTGTTCCATTATAACTGCTTAACTGAAAATATTGCAATATGTAATAATAAACTGTTTCCTAATCCAAAGATTCTACAGAACACAGCAGCTGACCAAGACATTTATTTGATGACTAATGAACAAGACAAAACTTTATTTTGTCCAACCACTGGTTATATTATGAACTTCTCAACAGAAACATGCCTGTGAGCAATACCGTTGGTGATCGATGAGTACTGGGAACATTGAAGCCCCTGGGTAAGACTGAAGTCCTCAAGCTCTAGAAACCCAACCTGTACAATTCAGATTTCAATTAACGGTCTGTTTTGTTTAACTTTTGCAAGACTTCAGGTTTACAAAAAGTAGCTTTGAAAATGCAAGTCAATGAAAAAAAGTGATTTAATTGGGTACACAGCCACTCACTTCCCTGCACCCCTTCAATGATTTACAAGGCCAACAAAACATTTCCCTTCTTTTAAACACCTGGATTATACTATGCAAATACAAGTAGCAAGCACTTGTGTTGCAACTCTATGCAGGGGATCTGTTGGTTCATGAAGGTCTTTATAGACCTGCAAATACAATCCAATCAGAGGAACTAAGGTGTAAGACTCAATTTGTTGGATGTTAGACAAGTATTCACTGAGGTAGCAGAGAATTACAGCCAAGTGTCGTCAGCATTCTTGGATCCATGTCTCTGGACAATGTTGCGAAGAGGGAGCACGTAAAAAAGGAAAAAAGGACACAGGATGGATCCTTGGAGGGCTCGAGGTATTGCTACAGGAAGTGAAACCATGACAAGAGCTCTGGCTACTATCAGATGGATAACAGCCTAATCAATAAATTAAACACAGTCTGACATAACTGGACAAGGTGTAGTCAACCACACCAAGGTGATCTGTCAAAAGCTGCAAGGGTCAAGCAGGGACAATACACAATGACCATAGTTATTCAGAATGTCAGTCCTAACTTTAGTTAGGGCCATTTTAGTGATGGGGAAGGCAGAAACATGATTCAGGAGCTTGGAAAAAGGAGTCATGGGAGAGAAGGGCAAAGACTTGGTCAGCAACAACGCATTCATGAATCAAGACAGTTGGTGGCAGAAGTTAGAGGACAGAGGCTTGGTCTTGTTGAAAGCCTGTGAAGGAGCAGCATTTACAATATCTGCCACCCTGGGAGCCAGGAGGGGAGGCAGCGTAGTTACGAAATTAATGGGACTGGAATTGAAGCAGATAATGCGCTGAACCTCATTCCTTTCAGAGTTCAATTACTGCTGTCAATTTTTGAACCACATACTATCACCTCACACTTACTGATACTGAAATCCATCCATCACTTTTTAGCCCACTTCTCCCATCTTAGAATATTCCTTTAATGATGTAAAGAATCAACTTTAGGTTAGCATCTCCCTCGAAACATATATTCAAATCATTGACACAGTGAACAGACGTGGCCCCAGGACTGAACCACTATCCATTTGCAACCATACTGTAAAACTGCCTGTAATTCTAGTTCTGTTCCTCCAATCTTTTTATCCAGTTTTGCGGCTGCCCTCTTGCTAGCTCCATTTCCCTTGCATTATTTTGTCAAAGGCTTTCCTGAAGTCCACGGACACAGCATGTCCCCTCCACCCTATCTAGATTTTTACCTCTTCAAATGAATATTACAAGGTTTGTGAAGTGGTGAGAATGGGGCCACAGGAGAATAGATAAGTTGAAACTAGGGAGCCAGGGATTCATTGGGAGTGGGGTCAGGGGAAGACTTGGCTTAAATGAGCAAGGGAAAAGGAGAAAAGCAGCTGACTGGTCTCCCTGGATTTCTTCATCAGCAAGATAGTTTTTTCCCCCCCCAGCTTCTGCTAGGTGAGGACAAAGCAGGTAGGGAAAGAGGAATTCAGTAGCCAGAGAAATCCCTTAGAAGGGCTTATATTTTACTTAGACAGTCCTGGAAGTCTCTCCAAATGGAGAGAGGGTCACACCCTTATCAACAACCAAAAATCAACAGGTTTCAGGTGATTCTGATGGATGACTTTCTAGAATCAGACAGGTGAGTCAGGATGGTGCCAGGTGACTCACCCTTGCTTTATCTGGGGATTGAGACCTCTACTACATGCCAAAGGAAAACCTTGCTCCCAATCTCTGAAGAAATTCCCACATCCTGTGGCTCCCTACAACTAAGAGCTCTGTTTCTGGCATGCAGGCAAATCATGGCAGGAAAACAGGATAGCGACTGTTTATTTTTAGTGAATATGTTCCCATATCACCAGAAACCAATTACAGGGTGTCTACTCAGGGTAAACTCTTCAGTCTCCTCCAAGGGGTTTGCTAAATAGACTATGGTAGTGGTTATGATACTGAATGAGCAACCCTAAATTTGGCAATTCAAAGCCCAGCAAGAGACTTTTAATAAATGTAAACGCATCTGGTATAAATCTCTGTGGGAACAGAAAAAACATGGAAGCTACTAGATTGTTCCAAAAGTCAAGCTTGCTCATTTAAAAAAACTCAAATATACTGGAGAATACTAGCCAGTTAGGTAGCCTCATCTGAAAAGAAAACAAGACTGTTACATTTCCAGGTGCAAAACCATTCCTCAGGACTGAAAGGCGTTGCAGATGAACAGCACTTACAGGTCACTATGTTCAATTCTCTAAAGTGCTAAAGTTGTGTCCAAGAAATTAATAGGCAGGAGTCTGCGAATATCACTTCTGCCTCTTTAACCATTTCCTGATCAATGCTGTAGCACTTTACAGCTCATTCCAGTGTGTTTGGTATGGGTTTCTTCCCTCTTAAATGCTAATCATCAGTAACACTCAGTTCTGAGGTAAGATTTTAATGTCTAAAAAGTCAATATTTACATATTTTCTTGACGTATGCTGGAGTAACCTCAGCTTTTTTCAGTTCCTCCACACCCACCCCTTCAAACATCTGCAGTATTTTTTTGGTTTACATCTTTCACAGAAGGCAACCCATCAGATTCTAGATATAAATTCTAGTTCCAGGTTACAAGCTTTAAAGTTTACTCTGAACACTCTTCTAAAGACCCATAATTAGCAAAACTAGTGACTGAAGGCAGCCCACAAACAGCTTCTCAACAAAGAGAATTACACGCAGTCTTCTTGCCAGTGTTGTCCATATGCCAAGTGCAGGTCCATGCTGGTTTGCTGCATCAGCAGGCAGTGGTTTTTCTCAGTTAAATTACTTATTGTCTCGTAGCAGAGCACATCCTAAATTCCTGATGTATTCTTGCAACACCCAAGAAACAGGAAACTTTGGGTTCAGACCCAGCGATGACATATGATTGACACTGAGTCAAATGTAAACAATAATCTAAAAGCAGGCTGACAACAGTAAGAACTCACTCGCTGCAGCAGACTACTGTCTCTCACGATATCAGTGGTCATTAGGGAAGGCTGTAGAAGTGATAATTAAATGCAAAGTGCACAGATGTGGATTTGTGATAAACAATCCAATGGGTTGTCAAACTAACCTCGCTGAATTTAGGTGGATAGGTAATTGGATTAATCCTGGGGTTTCAAATGAAAACAGATTGCACTAACCAGTATTCACATTATTAGGATGGTAAAGTTTGCTCTAAACAGAAGAATTAACAAACTTAGTGGCGATCAGGAGGAAGAAACAGGAGATAAAGTTGGCCTGAGACATTATACAGTCATAGTTCAGTGATAACGTACTTGTTTCAGACGGAACATTGTGGGTTCAAAACACCATCCGGAAATTCAGCATCCAATTCAGGCTGCTACTTCAGTGCCAACACCGAGGAAGTCCTACACTGTCAGAGGTGCCACTTTGCATATTTAATCCAAGTCCTTTCTGTCCTTGTAGACAGACATAAAAGATCCCATGGCATTATTTGACAGAGCAGGGCAGTTCTCCCAGTTTCCTAGCCAACATTCATCCCTTAATCAGTACTACCATAACAGATAACGCGATTATCTTGCGGTTTGTGGACCGCTGCTTTGCAGAAATTGGCTGTTGGGCTTTTAAACTCTGCTGGCGAGAAAAGGTGGTGATAAAGGGCACCACAGAAATGAAAGTTATTTCTTTAAGTCTGGTCACTGCCTTGTTGATATATCTGGTTATTGGGCTAGTTCAGGATCGAGTTAGGCAGCATCACCTTCAAGGTAAAGACTACAGACTCAGCATCTGGTTACAAAAAAGTGACAAATGGTCACTTTGAAGAAATAGCAGCAGTACTAAACCAGATAGTCAGCGGAAGAGGGGGAAAAAAAAGTGTAAAATCCTTGATGTAACTTTCATTGAAAACACAACTCAAGCTTTTTATTTTGTTTCAAAATTCATGACAGACACACGAGAAATGTTCATTTTCACAAAAAGAAACTATTTTTTGCAGGCATCTTGCACATGAAGCAGGCTTAACTAATATCTCACTTCCCATTACCCTATAACACCAGTAATCTTGTTCGCTCCAAGTAGGGGTATAAATGTTCATGATCCAGTGCTGTTACACCTTTCTGGTGCCAGCTGGAATCTGCTGCTCACATCAGCTGTAGCCCCAGCTCCTTTCAGCTCATGGAATCTATCATGTTCTGGCTAGATGAGGCAGAGCTACAAGGTCATGGCAGATCAATACTAAGGCTGACTCTACAGCCCAGCTGCCAACTCAGCAAACTACTCAAACCTTATGCACAAAGGCATATCAAGGGCTTCCTCACTGCAGACACAGACTGCACCAGCAGACGTAGCATACTCAGTAGCTCAATGGGGTAGAGAGGAGCAACTAAGAGCTTGTGAGGGACATTTCCTACATTGGTGTCACCCAGCGTGTGCCTGGGCCACAGTTCAGAAAATCATGCATTACTAGGCAGGTGAACAGAGGCTGGGATGAGCATAGGAATTTCCTGTTATGTGCAGCAAATTGGAATATCCATCCCTCCCTCCACTTTGTAATCTTGGCTAATGTGTTACTATAGCAGCACTTTAAACATTAAAACTGGTCTAAATGTCAACTTTGATTGGTGGCAAACTTCATGGCTCAGAGTCAGAGGTCATGGGTTCAATCCTCATTCAAGGGTTTGTAATCTAGGCTTGTGCACTTATGCAGCATCTCATTACCATTTGAAAAAGCATTGTGTTCTCCTGGTGCCCTAATCAACATTCACTCTTCAATCAAATTAAAAATACATCAACTATTAATTTATCTGACTGATGTTAGTGGGATCATGCTCTGCATAAATTGGCTGCCAAAATTTGCATATATAAGTAAGGTTAAAGTATAAAAGGAATCCATTCACTGAAGCTTCAGTATAATACAGGTTCTTTTTTTCAAACCTCTCCATCCTTTTATAGGAAAGGAATTGAAGAATGTGATCCAGAGATGAGAGAAAGTTCATGTGGAGCATAAACGCTGGCACAGACCAGTTGAACTATACGGCCTGTTTCTGTGCCACTGATTCAATGTGCCTTTGTAAAACATTCAAACAGCCACAATCAGACTCACTTAAAACTTCAATTGCAGAAGTCAGGCCACAACAAACAAAAAGTTTGATATGAATACTATACTTAGCTTAGGATCTAAAACCTCCAGAGAAGGTCACAATGTTAAAAATATCTGCTTTATAGATCCAAAATCATCCACAGACACATGACACCAGGTTTTGCATAGAAATGCCATTGAATGCTACATTTAAAATGACCATACAAAATTGACTGCTGGGGTTCCCAGTACAGACCGAACAGTATGGAGTTTTGGGCATCCTGGTCTAGAACAAAGTACAAAGAGCATCTAAACTGATAAATTGGGGTTGGGCATCTGACTTGGGAGAACAGAACGAGGCAGCTTAGAGGTGACCTTAAGACCCAAGAAATAGATAAACAATCTGCAATATGAACTCAAGCTCTAAGGCAACCTGGCAGTTTCAAGGAGACTACATTCTCCCCAGGTGCACTTCACTTAGCCCTTCCCTGAAACATGGAGCCAGAAAAGTGATTACATTTTGGAGAGTTTGCACAGAGGAAGCATCTACCCAGAGACAGTGAAGAATGGGTAGACTTTTGGCACCAAGGGTAAGTGGATCAGATCAAGTGAAGAAGTAATAGGATTTCCCTGGGATTAGCTTAATAGGTGGAAATGATCATTTCTGTCCTGTGCCAAGGCAATTCAGGGAAGGGCTACGTGAAGTGCACCAAGGGAGAGTGTAGTCTCCTTGAAACTGCCAGGTTACCTTAAGAGTTCCATTTGTTTTAATATATGAACACTTTGAAGAATTTACATTATCAGCGATGGGGAGGTTGATGCACAAAAGTTGCCCTAACATATGATGAGGAGTGTGGTTCCATTTCTTTGCACATGTAACACATGGAGTAGAGTGGAATACAAAAGCAAAATACTGTGGATACTGAAAATCAAATAACAGGAAATTCTGGGAATACTCAGCAGGTCTGGCAGCATCTGTAAAGGGAGAGGAGTTAACATTTCAGGTTGATGATCTTTCATCAGTTCGGTGGAGCATTTGATCCAAAGATAATGAAAATGGGGAGATGCCCGAGCCGTTGAGAAATGGGAAAGGGTTCAGTCTATTGGAACTTTACATAACATGGCTGAAGAGTGAGCTTTCAATCCATGCGCAGGTCTGCAATTATGCAAGGTGCACAAGTACCTTAATGTGGGATTAAGTGCCAAATACAGTACACAAGTTATAAGACTGTTTAATGAATTAGCTTGCAACACTGAATATTTGTTAGTGTGTTTGTCTAAAATAAAAAGGACTGATTAATTGCCTGCATGACATACATCCAAAGCCACTCTTTTAGATCTGATGGTAAGAGGCCAACTACATGCACATACAACCAATAACTTGTACATATACAGCACCTTTAACACAGTAAAACATTCCAAGGCACTTCACAGAAGTATAACCAAATTAGACTGATACTGAGCTACATGTAGGAATACCAGTAAGCAAAGGTTTGGTCAAAAAGGTAGATTTAGAGCAGCATCTTAGGAGGAGGAAAGGTAAAAAGAGGCAGATCGGTTCATGGAGGGAACTGCAGAGCCTAGGGCCTAGACAGATGAAGGCAATGCTGCCAATTGTTGAATGCACGTACAATTTCAAGCATGTGCAAGAGACCAAAATTGGAACATCAGAGGTTTTAAGAAGTTATAAGGTTGGAGGAGAGGGGCCATGGAGAGATTTGAAAAGAATAAGAATTTTAAAATTGATGTGTTGTCTGACTGGCGATGGGTCCAGATCCCTTATTCCCCTACCAGAATTTTACACCCATGAGAAACTATTCTACAGTCTAGCATCAGACTAGGGAAGCTGGATTGGGTTGCATAAACTCAGAGGTCACTCAATGACAGCTCCAGAAATCAGAGTATAAATAAGCACCAAATTCAAGAAAGAACAGATTTAAAAACTCAGCTCAGTTGAGAGAATGTAAAACAAAAGGCTGATTTTAATGTAAGCCTGTCATTACTGTCAGACAGATGAAGGGTGCTTATTTTAGTTATGCAAATTTTCATCAAAATAGCAGCGAAAGCAGCAGCTGGTAGAGTATGGTCACAAAAAAAAGGGACACGTATGTATTTGTGCTGAGGAGCTAACCAAACCTGCAAGAGAAATAGCAGTGTGTAACACAATAGTTCAACAGATGAAGGCAATAGACAGCAATGGGGAAAATATATTGTAGAAAATTCACCCTGCAATTTATGACCAACATTTGTTTAAAAAAAACCAATGCTTAGGACAGCCCAAAGAACTACAGCTTTATTAAATGCAGTCACTTATCCACCAATGTAGAAATGCATCAGCCAATTTGTTCATAGGAAGATCCCATAAAAGGGAAAAATTAGAATCAGTTCAAAGGATAAATATTGCTCAGAACATCAGAACTCCTTGTTCTTAGAAAAATGCCACACAATCTATTAAAATCAACCTAAGAGGCAAACACATTCACTGTTTCAATTAATGGACAACACTCCCTCAGCACTGCAATGTCAATTCAGATTAGATGTTCATGTCTATAGAGGGAGCTTGTATCCACAATTGTTCTGATTATACAATCAAATGAGCCAAGCCAACAGTTAAAGGGCCATCTTGCTACTGAACATCTGAGCCTAGATATTAAAGCCCAGTGTTTCAGTATTGAGCCTCACACCAAGGATGGAGGTAGAATTTGGGCAAAGTTTTGGAAGGCAGCAGGTACCCACAAGAGTTCTATCCCAGGGCTGGAGGTAGAAAACTCAATTGTTAAATAACTTATGCTTGCGCTCACACACAAACTAAATATAAATAACCCAAAAAAATGTTAACACAAAAGACTAATTATAATGAATGGAAGGCAGGGTTTTTATAATTCAGAACCTTTTAGCTTGACACCACTATGATTTGGTAACTTGTAAGAATAGGAACCCTATGGGGGTGGGCACTACCGTGTTTGACCAATTATAAAGAAAGCACCAGACAAGTTTCAGACTTGAGGAAATTGAGGTGGAAGAACCCTGGGGCTAGGCCAGGAATGGGAGGGCAAAGCCCTGGCAGGCATGTCAGAAGCATGAGAAAGCTGCACAAATCACACATTAAAGGCTTGGACAGGAATGGCTGGCAACACAGCGCTGCTGCTGGGAACAGGATTATACAACAGTCAGCAAGGATAAGAACTGTTTTCACATTCCTTAACTAGCCTGTTTTGAGTCAACTTTAAATGTGGCAGCCACAAGCGGGACATATTCTCCAATAGTAAGAGGTCGGGGCGGGGGGGGTAGAAAAGGATTCAGAGGAATGAACATTGCCAGATATTCAAAGTTTAAACTTGTCCAACAGTGCGACATTTGTTAAAAACAAACAGAACAATTTCCAATTGGACTTTAAAGCACAAACTTTTAAAAATGTTTTAATCCAATTTATTGTCTATTTATTAGGGAAGGACATTACAGGTTCTCATTAGCTGCAAGCAGCCTTTCAGCAATTCGTCCAAAAAAGCAAACCATTGAACTGTTGGGCAAGATGGCGTGATGACAATAGAACCAAATCCCATCTAAACCCATTATCTATACATACACTTTCCATCAGATACTCTGGATCAGCTGCAGGAACAGTGGCTGATCTTTCCCATCTCTGATCTAGCACCAGTGAGGTCAACTGGAACACCCTAAAACGTCACCCTGGTCGAGGCGACCCAACTCTGACTGGAGCTCACTCATAGCTTTTGACCTGTATGGTTCAATTACGTCTTAGATTCAGCAACTGAGCCATACAAAAGGAACTGTTAGACAAGGTAAAGGTTCTTGGAATCATATAGCAGTCAGTCATGCAGCTCTTTGAAAAAGATGTTCAATTACTTTCATGCTTCAAGATATTTCATAAAGCTCAGCAAAAATATATCCTGGTCAATAAGGAGGACTCAATGAGAAGGATGAACCACCCGTGATTAACAAAGGCGGTCAAGGGGAGTATCCAATCAAAAACTACAGCATACAAAGCAGCAAAAACTAGAGGTAGGCCAGAGGATTAGGAATGTTTTAGGAACCAGCAGCGCATGACTAAAAAGCTAAAAAGGGAGAAAATTGATTATGAAAGTAAATTGGCAAGAAATATAAAAACAAACAGCAAAAGCTTCTACAGGTATATGAAAAGAAAGAGTGGCTAAATAAGCATGTGACCCTTGGAGGATCTGACTGGAGAATTGATGACAGGGAAATGGCAGTTAATTTAAACCAATATTTTGCATTGGTCTTCATGGTGGAGGACAATATAAACGCCCTAAAGATCTTAGATAAACAAGAAGCTAATGGGAGAAAAGATTTGTAGCAGTCTCTATCACGAGGGACAAAGTACTTGACAAACTAATGGGACTAAAGGCAGACAAGTTGCCAGGGCCTGATGGCCTGCATCAAAGGGTTTTAAAGGAAGTGGTTGGTAGAGGGGAACCAGCAGGTGTAGTGTATTTGGATTTCCAGAAGGCATTCGTTAAGGTGCAACATAAAAGGTTATTTCACAAGGTAGGAGCTCACGGTTTAGTGGGTAATATATTAGCATGGATCGAGAATTGGTCAACATACAGAAGACAGAGTCGAGATTAATGGGTCTTTTTCAGGTTGGAAAGACATAACTAGTGGAGTGCCACAAGGATCAGTCCTAGGGCCTCAATTATTTACTTTCTATACTAATGACTTGGAGGAGGAGGCAGAGTGTAATGTATCCAAATTTGCTGACGATACAAAATAATTGGGAGGGCTTGTTGTGATGAGGACATAAGGAATCTGCAAGGGGATATAGGTAGGTTGAGAGAGTGGGCAAAAACTTGGCAGATGGAACTTAACATAGGAAAGTGCGAGATCATGCACTTTGGTAAGAAGAATCAAAAGGCAGACTATTATTTAACTGGAGAGAGACTTCAAAAAAAAAAAAGGGTAATACAGAGGGATCTGGGTGTTCTTGTGCATGAAACACAAAAAGTTAGCAGGCAGGTGCAGCAAGAAATTAAGGCAGCAAATCTTGGCCTGTATTGCTGAAGGGTTGGAGTTTTAAAATAGGAAATTGTTACAACTGTACAGGGTGTTGGTGAGGCTGCACCTGGAGTACTGTGTTGGACAGTTTTGGTCGCTGTGTTTAAGAAAGGATATACTGGCATTGGAGGCAGTTCAAAATAGATTCACTAGGCTGATTCCTGGGATGAAGGGGTTGACTCATCAAGAACAGCTAAACAGGTTAGGCCTTTATTCATTAGATTTTAGAAGAATGAGGGGTGATCTTATTGAAAACAAGATTCTGAGGGGGCTTGACAGGGTAGATGTTGAGAAGGTGTTTCTGCTAGTGGGGGAACTAGGGGACATAGTTACAGAATAATGGGGCACTCATTTAAAATGGAGATGCAAAGGAATTTATTCTCCCAGAGGATAGTAAATGTCTGGAATTCTCTGACCCAGGGAGTTGTGGAGGCTCAATCATTTAAATTATTTAAAGAGGTAGATAGATTTTTGAAATATCAGAGAGCTGAGGGCTAAAAGGAGCAGGCACAAAAGAGGAGTTGAGGCCTGGGGCAGATCAGCCATGATCTTATTGAATGGCAGGGCAGACTTGAGGGGCTGAATGGCCTACTCCTATTTCTTATGTTCTTTCCACACCCCTGCAACTAATTTTCCTTCAAATATATAAACAACTCTGAAAATTGCAGCACATTCCAGAGAACTGCATTAAAAAAATTCTCAAGTTCACCTGAATTTTTTAGTCAATTATTTTAGATCTCTCCCCCCTGGTTACCGACTCTCCCGCACAGGGAGGTTTGAGTCCTCCTTTAGCCTTCTCCGGTCTAAGGACAGAACTGCTGCTTCTCCAGCCAATTTTTTTTTTTTTTTTAAATTCGATCTTGGATGTAAGCATTGCTGGCAAGCCCATCCCTAACTGCCAATCCCTCATTGCTCTTCTAGTAAGTCTCCATACCCTCCCAAGACCTTATCATCCTGCCTAAAGTGTGGCGCCCAGAAATGGGTCACAATATTCAAGATGAGGCCTAACCATGTTTTGTAAAAGATATTGTTTGTGTCAATCCCTCCATATGCCAAGGATCCCACATGCTTTTCCTTTAAAACTAATAGCCTTATTTACTTGCCCTGCCACTAAGATTTGAGCACATAAGACCCCATGTGTCTTTCTTCCTGTACCCCGTTTAAAATTGTACCACTTGTTTTAAATTCTCATCCTTTCTTCTAAAGCTACCTTTGGGGTTAAAAAAGTGTCACAAACACTTTAAATCACAGAAAATGGTTCATCTTCCAAGAACATTCTGGAAGAATGTGTTCTTTAAAAGAAACTGTCCTTTAAAAGGGTTAGTGCAAGGTCTCTTGTTGCTCCTGTTCCTGGAAAAGACAGCATTTTACAAGAAAAGGTAATTAAGCAGTTTTAAATGTTAAAAACCTCTTGACCCTGGTGGACTGTTTACTGTGTTTAAAAGGTGGTAGGTTAGTTTTGCTTTGGGGAAGAAATAAGGATCAACTGTTTGGGTAAAGACAACAGCAGTTCCTGAAGCTCCAGACCCAGTCCAAAGCAAAAAGTGAATGGAAGCTGCTCCTAAGTCCATTTCAGAGAGTAGAACGACTGACTGCAAGTCCGTCTGAAAAGTAGTGGAAGAATCCTCGATTGTTTTGCAGACCAGGGCTGAGAGAGCAGCTGTATAACCCAGACACTATTTCAAGGAGTCCATCAGCTTTCCCTTGACTTCTAACATTTTGGCAGAATTCTTCTATTTTAATCTTTTTTGAGAGGGAGAGGGAAATTTTGAAGGAGTACTTATTATACTTTCATATTTCATTCTATATGTTAATAAGCTTTGCTTTTCTACTTGGCAAGTCTGGTTTTACCATAAACTAATAATTTTCTTGTTTATTAAAGAATCCTGGACATTGAATAGGCATTGAGAGATTAACAGTAATGCACACAGTTGGCTATATAGCTAGCTGGAGAAGTCATTTAAGTATATGCTGTGACCCGAAGAATAATGGAACTAGAGATAGACAGTGCACTCCTCCCATTTCGGCTGTAACAACAATCTCAGTTAATGAATCACGTTAATGCTGTTAAAGGCTACAAGAGGATGGACTTACCCTATGCCATGCCAAGATGGCTTTGGTGGGTTTTGGGGGATGCTGTCAGTTAGAAAGGCCACGTCAACCCAGTAGTAGCCTCAACTAAAGAGCAGAGAAGTAATTGTACACTTCAGGCAGGAGCAGCTATCATGGTATAAACAGGATTCTATACCATACTAAGGTTTCCTCTTCCTTCAGGGTCCAACTGCTAGTTTATAACTCCCAAACCAGAGGCACCATCTTAGTAATAATTTCAGAAAGTGCTGCAGTTTTTAATCTGATTGAGTCCAACCATGGCTCAGCTGTTAGCAATCTCGCCCCAGGCAGAAGATTAGAAGTTCAAGTCTCAATCCCCGTCATGAGTACATAATCTAAGATGACCCTTAGTACTGAGGAAGTGCCATCTATATTCCTGCCTGCCTGCTCTGGTCGACCCCACATCATCCTTCAAACAGTAGCAGGGGAGTTCCTCAGCAAACAGTCATTCCTTAACCTCCACCACAGATTAACTGATCCTTCTCTGTTCGTCAGACTTTTGCATGAATTAGTCACTGTTTGCCTGGGGAATTCTTAGTAATGAATGGCATTATATAAACGCAACCTCTTGCTTTATGATCCTTCCCCCCACCCCACGACATCAGTAGCAATGGATTATACAACTCAATGAACATTACATAGTTTGGCTAACAGGACAGAGAAACTATTTGTGAAGTTGGAGAGATTGTCTGGTATTATACAGTACACAAATAAAAGTCTCCCAAATGCCTTTTGCCCCCAACCTTAACATTGAAAACAAGCATTTTACCAGCGATCCCTCAAAAAAACTGAGCAGGGCAATGAAACAAATTTTTAATCACAAACTGTGAACTACATCATGCTTTTTAACTGCATCAGTGGTAATGAAAATACTCCCAGAAACCTTTCCATGGTTGCAAATGATGAGCTTTTAACTGAGCAAGCAAAGGGTTCAGCCGCTGCAGTTCAAACTCAGGAACATTGCTAAGCCCAACACAAGCCTGTTTCTTCTAACCAGAAGAGTTTGCAGCTCTAAAGAGAACAACTGCTCTTTTAAATGTGGCAAAAATCACACATGCCCCAGATGTATTAAAAATAAGACATTTCAACTGATTAGTGCAAGTCAGAAAAATTACTGATCTTTAATTTTAATTAAAGATAAAGAACTTTCAGAACAGGGGACATTTTAGTTTGAAGATGGAAAAAAGCACAATAGGATTATCTTCCACCAGTGTTTTAGTAATGGGATCCTTAGATCTACGTTGAAAAAAAACCTCTGAAGACTCATGGCTCATAACAATCCTCAAAGCTACCTCTCCCTCCTTTACAAACAAAAAAAATTGTTCACTATCACAAATGGATCCTCAACAGAAAAAAAAGTAAACTTTTTTGATACAATCTTTTTCTTTGATTTTCAGCCATGTTGAATTTTAGGTGTCAGCCATGGCTCAGTGGGTAGCACTCTTGTCTCTCAAGTCAGAAGGTTGCAGATTCAAGTCCCAACCCAGAAACTCGACCACACTACTTCAGCTGATACTCTCATGCCACACAGAGTGCTGCACTGTCAGTGGGTACTGTTTTTCAGTGAGTCATTAAACCAAGGCACCATCTATTCTCAGTGGATGTAAACAATCCAGTGGCACTATTTCAGCAAAGAACAGGAGAGTTCTCTTGTGTCCTGGCAAACATCAGTGCCTCAACCAACATCACAAACATTTGATCATTATCCCTTTGCTATGCTCAAGTTGGCTTGTGCTTTTCCTACATTTCAGAAGTACTTCACATTAGCTGTAAAGTGTTTTGGGATGTCCTGAGAACATGAAAGCCACTGAAGAGAGGAAAGTTGTTTCTCGCTTTAGATTAGACCAGCCACCATCTGGCACACAGCCTCCAGTGGCTAAACATCCTATTTAAGATAAAACCTTTAGCAAGATATTTGATCATTTGGAGGCTAAACCAAATGTTACCCCCACCCGAGATCCAGCTAGAACACTGAAAAACAAAATGGCAGAGCATTATTTAAATAGTGATAGATTGGGAAAAGTTGATGTCCTTGCACACCAATCACTGAAAGCAAGCATGCAGGTGCAGCAAACAGTTAAGACAGTAAATGGTATGTGGGCCTTCATTGTAAGAGGATATGAGTACAAGAGCAAGGGTGTCTTACTGCAGCTGTACAGGGCCTTGGTGAGACCACATCTGCAGTACTGTGCGGAGCAGGCTCAAAGGGCCAAATGACCTCCTCCCACTCCTATTTTCTATGTTTCTATGGACAGTAATCAGAAGCGAGATCTCTCGCTCTTTTCCATCCCCAACACACTGAGGGAAAATCAGCTCTGGCTGACAACAGCTAGTCTCAAATGTCTTAAAAAGATGTGATTATGCAAAGAAAGCCACCACTCATTAAAATTTTCACAAGTAAACTATCCAATAATCCAGAAATGCTCTACCCAACTCCCCCTGCACAGGCTTACTGCCATATTAAAACTTGCACAGCACAGAAAGGGGCAAAGGTTGAAGTAGACAAATCACAGAAGTGTAGCATGATGATGGCACCTCAGCCCTGCAAGGAATCACCCACAACATAGTTGCCATTAAAGACGTCTGCTTTGTTCCAAAACCACAAGGTCAGAATAGAGCAACATGATGGGCTCATGACCCTACATGCTAAGGAAAACATAGCAAGTTCCCAAGACACAGACTTTTTAAAAAAAAAAGTGGTTCATGCAGAGCAGAGATCCCAACTTTTAAAAATCTGATGAGCTTATTCTGAAGAGTAATTCACATGCAGTATCCAGCAATCCTCCCCCCAGATGAAATGCGGCAGCTGGAAAGAGGTCCAGGAGAACAGTATTGATACACAAATCAAACCAACTTACCAAGTGCTTAACCACCAATCCATTCCCCTCCTGGTCACTGTTTCAGGCTGAACCGGACTGTTCGCAACCCTGGTGTCCTATTTTACAGAGCTGATCTTTTATCCCAATACTGCCATCTCTAACACCATTTGTCTCCATCCCTGCCTTAGTCTATCTAGTTCTCAAACTCTTATCCATGCTTTTACTGACTCGAGACTCAACTATTGTGATTTGTTCCTGACCAACCTCCCACTTTCACCCCCTTATAAACTTGACCTTACCGAAAACTTTGCTGCCCATAACCCATCACATTCATTCACTCATCACCCCTGGTTCACCAATACCTCAATTTTAAAATCCTTATGTTCAACTTGCTCCATAGCTCCCATTTCTAACCTTCTCCAGCCTTCCCAGAATTCCGCATTCCTCCAACTACAACCTCATATACATTCTCCACTTCCTTCACCCAACCACCGGTAGCCATGCATTCAAACATCAAGACCCTACACTTTGGAATTGGCTCCCTAAAGCTCCTCCAGCTCACTCCATCTAAGACATTCCTCAAAACCTCCAAGCTTTTAGTCACACATCTTCAGGACTTTGGCTCAAAAATAACTTTTGCCTGATTACTCCTAATGAGCCTCGTGACATATTACTGATTTCATAAAATATCACCGTAATATAAGGCGCTATATAAAATGCAAGCAGTTGTCATTATCAATTTTGTCTGGAAGAAAATTAAGCCTGTCCCATTTGCAACAGACTGCATTAGGCACAATGGGCTTTTTAATTAGGAAATGTCCCAAGGTCCCACATAAAGTAGTCAGTTAGCAGAAATGATCAAAGGCACAGAATCATAGCACAGGAGGAGGCCATTTGGCACAATATGTCCACACCACTCTCTGCAAGAGAAATTCATCCACTCCCACACCTTTGTCCCAGCCCTGAAAACTCTCTTCAGATAATAATCCAAAACCCCTTTAAAAGCTATGATTGAACCTAGCTCCACCGCACTCTCAGACGATGCATCACCGCATTAACAAGTTTTTACTCATGGTTCAGTATCTAGGTCAGAAAGTGACTAGAATGTGAAAACTGTGACCACTGAGTGGCTGAGGGGGAATAGTTATAGGTAAATTTAAGGGAAAAAAAAATCAAAAAGTAGATGAGGAAAAAAAGAATAGGTATATTGATAGGATTACATGAAATAAGGTGGGCAGAGGCCTGTTTCTGCACTGTTCACTCTATGCTTAGAATAGAGAGACAAGAGAAAGGAAACTAGGTGTAAGGATTTATGAAACAAAAAAGTTTTTGAATCAGCTTCTGCCTTGGCACCACAATTGTAAAATGAATGAAAGGTAGCCAAACACTTGCTTGAAGATGTCTTTAAGATTTGGAGCCTGCAATTCAGTTTTAGTCAGCTGGGAGAAATCAGCTGTTTATCATGAAAATGTCAGGCTGATGCAATATATGGCCCATCTGCCTTTCAGAACACGTCAGACACAGTTTAGGAACAAAACATTGTTCCGACATTTTCTAAGTTCCCATTTCGGAAAGTTACATCCATTTGTGTTGATTGAGGACTTGGCAGAATAACAAACGTAGACATCAACTATCACATCTGGACCATCCAGTGTGAAAGGATGCAATGGAGCAAAGGCTAGCATGAGTGACATGCTGTACAGAACAGCCTTCCCTTCATCAGTCACTCTGACAGGTCTAATAGCTATCAAAATGGTAAAACAAGCAGAAACATAAACCTGAAATATAAAGTTAACTCAAATAGTGTACTGCAACACTAAATCAACATAACAGAGATCATCAATTGATTTAAACTCTGCTTATGTCAAGTAATATCTGAACTCATTTAAAAAAAAAGCTGACAACTGATGGTTAAACGCAAACTCCATGGTGATAAGGCTCCTATGGGATGTGGTTCAGGGGAGGAATGAGTTAAAACTTGACAACATTAAATCAAAAAACATTTTCATGCCAACCTCTTTGTATACTCATCCTTCCTAAAAAGGTACATCACTGATTCACATTAATATATTATCCAAGTAGAAATCTTCACAAAAAAATGCATTATGGGTCCCACATGTACATTATATCAGTGACTAAGTGAATCCAGATCTTATAAGCAAGTGGAATTGAAGTTAGAAGCTAATATAAGGTAATCACCCCACCACCATCCAGATAAGTTTACTTTGTCTGTTTTAAAACTGTTAACTTAATCATTATTCACTGTACAATAACACCTTACTCAATTAAAAAGAGCAATGGGTAGACTGTGGCAAACACTGCCAACTCAGCAGCTTGCAGCTCATTTAATTAACATCTTCACACAGACATTATGTGCTGCAATTACTGACGACAGGCAAAGTTCACATAAAGAAGGGCACTTTCAAAGCAAAAAGGCCAGATCCTCTTTAGAGGCCACCCTTCCACAAAAAAGGGCCACATGCAGCTTCAGAAAGTGACAACGTCACCAGACAAGCTGATAGTGGATAAAAGATTAAAAAAACAAATACAGCCCCAAAACATGGACAATTCTGAAAAAAAATATACAACAAAAGGAGAACAACAGCCGAATTGTGGCACACAGGGCAAGGGGCTTATCTGTGGATTAGAGTTTGCTTAGCTGCAGATATTCCAGACCTGCTCTGGGTTATTCCACGTAGCATACTCCATTACATAATCACCTTTGTCTCTTCAGCAAGGGAAGCCAAGCAACTCCTGCATTTTTACTGTTAAAACCACACAGGCTACAAGGTTGGCACCCAGGAGAGACCTGGGCATCGCGCACCGGACACCCTGATGGTCATTCAGCCCTTTTGGGGGCCAAAAAACAAAACTTTGGGCAAAAAGAAAAAAAACTTTGGGGGAAACTTTGTGCGCGTGCGCAGTACTGACACGTAGCCGCTTGTCCCAGCGGCGCTCGCGCAGGGAGAAAGCAGGCGACCGCTCGGCCCCGGGGCCGCCTCGACACCGACATCACACCGGCCCCCGACACCGATACCAACACCACACCGGCCACGGGGGCCGCCTCGACACCGACATCACACCGGGCACAGGGGCCGCCTCCACACCGTCACCAACACCACACCGGCCACGGGGGCCGCCCATAAACCAACACCAGGGCCGCCCCGACGCCAACCCCGGTCCAGGGACCGGGACCGGGACCAAGCCAGGCCAGGCCCGCCAAACCGGGGGGGGGGGGGTGGCTGCTGCACACAGGCCTTCGACCCAAACAACCCCCCCCCCCCCCCCCAACCGCCCTGACATTCGCATCCGCCGCTCAGCCGTCAGGAAAGCTCCGCAGGCCAGGGCTGGGGGGACTGGGCCCCCGGCTCCCCTCCGTACCACCCCGGCCAATCGGCCTGCCTGCCTGCCAACCAAGGGTGCGAAACTGGATGGCTCGGTGCGGCCCTGAGCTAGGCCATAGTCCTCACCGGGTGGTGGTGTCCTCGCAGCTCTCTCTCAAATGGAGAAGCTCCTGAACTCCAGAGTGAGCAGGGGAATGGGGTGGCCGCTTATAATGCGGCCCGGATCCCAATCAGCGCTTCACACGTCAGAGCGGGGGATGGGCCTTGGGGGGGGGGGTGGGTGGTGTGGAGAGGAGAGATAGAGAGAGAAAAAAAGAGAAAGGGCTGGGGAAGAAATGAAAAAAAAGGGAGTATAGCCTGGGGAGGGGGAAGGACCAGAAAGGAGGAGGATAGTACTCAGGAAGGAAGACAGAAAGGAAAAGGATAGAGCCAAAAGTGAGGGAGGTGGGTGGAGGATGTAAAGAGAAAGAAATAAGAGGACGGGGAGGAAGAAGATAATAAGTGAAGAGCCAGAAAGAGGATAGAACCAAGGCAGGGTGGGAGGAGAAGGAAGAGAAAGAGGCTTTTTTAAATTCAGTCATGGGATGTGGGTGTTATTGGCTAGGCTAGCATTTATTATCCATCCTTAATTGTCCTTGAGAAGGTGGTGGTGAGCTGCCTTCTTGACCCATTGCAGTCCAGGTGGCCATACAGTGTAGGTAGCCACCAGTGCTGGTTGGGATGGAGTTTCAGGATTTTGACCCAGCAATAGTGTAGGATGTTGAATACTGATACTTTAAAGGGCCCAAGCCAGGAGTAGTCTATATACTTATGTGTATGTCTCTGTCCAACATGAGACAGACCCTTAGCTTTGGGTCTTTTGTTCTCTTACATCATAGTGTGGGTAGTAGTGTACTCAGTCTCATGTTAGCCCTAGTTGTGGGATACCTTTATACTACACCTCCCCAAGTCTTTATCCAATGTATTCCTACTTATTACTACCCACCCCATCTCCCCTTCTGTTTGAATCCCATAGGGTCAGGTAGTCTGAAGGCTTTAACCCTTCCTTTTCGCATTCACACTACCATTGTAGTAAGGAGCTTTGTCACTGCAAGTAAACTGTTGATTTGGAGATTGTTTTCTATTCCTTGGTATCAAACCACTCTTGATTTGGCAGTTGTGGTGATAACTAGTTGTTGATTTATCCCGTTTCTTCTGGGGTAGACAAAACACTGTGCTCATCCCCATATATAGTGTTTGCTTTTTCATTATGCTACTCACCACAACACAAGTTCACATTTCAATACTTGAACCTTCGTTCCTATTTGAGCCAAATTGATTACTTTTCCAGTTGTTTTGAGCTTATGAAGCTGGGCTTCATTCAGCTCAGCAACAATTCTGTTAAGTTGCGTTGTTTTTGATCGAGTTATCGCTAGAATTTTCATAAGCTTAGCAACTTCACCTGGGCATTCAATTCTTTTCAGAATCTTCCTTCCATGTTCACTGACTGCTCCTCAAGACTCTTTCAACTCATTTTAGATCTTCAAATCTGTTCCATAGAATTCATCTTCTCTGCTTTAAAAGCCTGGATTTGCTTTTCTATTCTGCACATCTCATCCTTCATGTTGTTCAGATTAGACCAAAGTTCAATATGTTCAGTTTCAGTTGTTCGTTCTGCTTTCAAGCAACGGTTCTGATTCAGCTATTCCTTCTGTTCCAGGCATTCTGCACAATGCTTACGAGACACTGATACTTGAAGTTAAAGTTTTAACTGAAGATCCATTTTTGTGAATGTTTCTACAAGTTCATAATTTAAGCATTTTGAGTCCTCTTTCAGGTGTTCTACTTCCTGTGAGCAACATGTTCAATTCTCATTTTTCACTAACAAATGCTTTTTGTATGCGAAAGTTGATTCTCTACACTGATCAGTTTTTCCTTGGCAGAGTATAATTTAATTGTGCTATCATTCAAGCTAGCATTCTACAATTGTGCCTTTGGTGATTGTTTGAAATTCCTCACACTGGAGTACATTTCCAAGGAGATGATGGTTTTTCAGTTTTCTTCCAAATGTTCAATCATTTTCTTCAGCTCTGCAGTCTTTATACCTCTGACACCTCAAATTTGTTTGTTCAGACCTTGGACCTGTTTGGTTCATTGAGGATTTGTGTTTCATGCAGTTCCAAAGGTTTATACTCAGCTTGAATCTTGTTTCAAATCTTCCAATTCAGTTCTGATACTAACATTTTGTAATCTTATTTTATTTGCCTTTTGTAGGATTTGTTTATTTTGGGTTTCATCAAATAGCTTTCCTTCAATGCAGAGCAGGCATCTGGCTATCAGCTGCAATTGCAGTTCACGTAATGTGTCAGGATTCCAAAAAATATATATTTGAGACTTCCAGAAAGTTCACTGCCTTCCTGGCACCTTTACATGGTTCACTTCAGTACTGTCTTTTTCACTTTTAGTGCTTTGCTGAGGGTTTTGTGTCTCATTTAAGCTCTGCACGCCACAACTTGAAGATTAATATTTGTCAAAAGTTTTTTACTATTTTATTGAAGCTGGTTGAGGATTCAATGCAATGCATTAGGATTTTTCATCAGCAAGTTCACCAAACCTGTATTAAAAAATCTGGAGTTTGACTTTCTACTTAGACCTGATGTACTCCAGTAATTTAAAAATTCTGCTCTCCAGGATTTGGTAAATTGGATTTTTGACCCATGGTTAAAAAATTTTAATGGTGTAGGTTCAGCTTTAAGAAGTTGCTGAAATTCAAGATAGTGCTCCTGTTCATTTGAAGCAAAGGGTTTTCCCACACTTGCTGGTTTTGGCAGGCCCCACTGCAATGGCACTCATGCTCAGCTTTGAAAAAATTTTAAACAATAACTCCTTGGATCAACTAGTTGCAGAATTCAGTTTCAGTGCTATGCTTTAGGGTCGCAAGTGTTGAATCCTGGCCTTGAGAACTGATTCTTTATAGTCATAATTCTTCTGAATGAATTAATTGAACCTTTTTCCTCCCCCTTTCAGAGCAAGCTCAGATGTCACATGTTCAGGTATCAACTCAGGAATCTGGTTTTTCTGATTTTTTTTTAAACAGCAGTTTCTGACATCTGAACTATTTAAAAATTTCTCAGTTTCTTGCTGTATCCTGGAATTTAAAAGTTTTAGCAGACATACTAGGTCTGCTAACTATACTCTGGGGATTGAAGCTGGACTTCCAGGAGGTCCTATGGAGTGTTCCACTGCAGTGAGGAATTTTAAATTCCTGCCTTCATATTGCAAGCCTATCTTTGGAGCTTATCCCTGGCAATTTACCTCTGTGCATCTGCATCAATCTTTTCTTCAGGTCAGAATGCTTCTTGGAATTTTTAAGTCTTGCCAGATTAGTTTTTATTTGTGTTTCTTGAGGTTGTGTGTTTTGCCATTTGCTGCCACCATGTTATAGGATGCTGGTTACCGTTTAGTCTTCGTAGTCTTAAGTAGGTAACTGCACACACACACACACACACACACACACCCGCCCCCCCCCCCCCCCCCCCCCTCCCCACCCAATCATCCACACACAGTAAAAGGTTTAAACTAGGTAATCTCCTACACACAGCTCTGTCCAACACTGGACTGTCTCCTACTTGCCCATCATGTACTCTTAGATCACTATGGGCGGTGCTGTACTCAGTCCCACATTAACCCTACAAGAAGGGGCAGAGCTGAGCCGAGCCAAGCCAAGCACTGGTTGTGTCCGGGGGGACAGTGGAGAGAAGTCAGGCAAGCCAAGGTGGAGGAGAAAGAGAGGGCCAAGCCAAGCCAGTGTTGGGGGAAGCAAGTGGGAATAAAGCTGGTTGCATGTGGAACAGGTGGGGTGATGAAGTTTTGGTGGGGGGTGGAAGGAAGGGGGTGATGGGGAAAGGAGTTTTGTTTCCAGAACAACCTAAAATCAATTGTGGCTTGTCCTATGCTTTGTACTGAGGGCTACTTGATCTAGTTTCAATTCATTATGCAACATCCAGTTGGCATTTTGCTGTCAGGTTTTAGTTTGATGTCTGAAGGTACTCAAAGCCCATGCAACCCTTTTGCCAATCGACCATTTTATGTTGTACACAAAAACACAATGAAGCTGCTGGTATCATCTTCCAGACCATTTTCTTCCTGTCTGCACAGAAGTGAACATGTCCATCTGTATACAAGACATTCCTATCCAGTGGGCACTGCAGGACAAACATTAACCAACCATGACAATTGAGGGGCTCATTTGATATTTTTATGCTTTTTAGTTTGATTGGACAACCCCTTGAAGAAATTTCTCATCTCAGTCTCAGGTGGTCAACCCCTTATTGAGTGACTGAACTCTCAGGCTCCCCAACCAGGGGAAATAGCCTCCAGCATCTACCCTGTCAAGCCCAGTCAGAAACTTGTTTCAGTCAGATCACTCTCTGTCTAAGTCCTGAGAATATAGTCCCCAGTCTACTTAATCTCTCCTCATTAGACAATCCTTGATCTCAGGAACAAGTCTAATGAATCTTCATTGAACTCCCTGTGAGACAAGCATATCCTTCCCTCAGTAAGACACAGTACTCCAGGTGTGGCCTCACTTAAGACCCTACACAACTACAGTAAGACTTCTTTAAACTAAAGGATTGGAGCAGGGGTAAAGGCCAACATACTTTTGCTTTTGTAATTACTTAATGTATCTGCATGTTAAACAGGACAACCAACTCAAGCATCTCATAATACCACCTTTAAAAAGTGCTATTTCTACTCTTATTGTTCCTCCCAAAGTAGAAACCTACCACATTCTTGCAAACTGACAACCTCATCTAAATCCTTCTACAGGCCCTTTGCATTGTCCCAGATTGCTTTCTCACCTAGATTTGTATCATCAAATTTAGATATATTACACTCAGGCATCTCTCCTAAGCCATTGATGTAAATTGCCAATAGCTGAAGCCCAAAAATCCTAATTACAGCCTGCCAACCCAAAAATGACATTTATTCCCATTCTTTTCTACCCATTAATGAATCCTCAATCCATGCCAATATATTAGGTCCCACCCCATGAACCCTAATTTTGTTATAACCACACCTGTAGCTTATCAAACACTTTTAAAACAAATGCTCTACATCCAGTGGTTTATCCATGCTACAAATCACATCCTCAACAAATTTCTCAAATATACTTTCCTTTTCATAAAGGAGCTTTGACTCTGCCCAACCGTATTTTCCAAGTGCCCTGTTATCATATCCCTAAATATCTCATCATTTTCCCTAGAAAGCAGAAGTTTCATACATTGAGTTTTTGATTCCTGGAGAATTTGGATTGGTTCTTGTGACAATTAATTACTTATGCTGAAAGAGTCAACTCACGTCAAAAGGTTTATTAAATAGCATCTGTTAGCTTTTGAAATCAAACTACAAATGAAGCCAATACCAAAGCCATTCTACTCAAGAATCCATTTGACTGCAACCATTTCTGTTAGTAAAAGGGAGAGCTTTTCAGCTTTACAATAGAAAGCATGGAATGAGGAACATCTAACCATTCAACCTTTAAAACCCAGTTCTTTAAACAGGGCCCAATATTCATCCTATTATAAATTCTCATGCCAAAGCCAAGTCTGATCTGAAAGAGTAGATTCCAAAATTGGGATTAAGCCTAATAAACTGAAGGTAAAATTGCAAGTCTGAAACACATGATGCCAGTTGAGAGAAGAGGCTCAAATGGAGCATAAACACCAGCATAGACTGATTGGGTCAAGTGGTCTGTTTGTGCTGTATATCCCATGAAATCCTATATTTGGCACAAAGAACTGTTGCCATTAACCTAAATGTTCAGATGTGAGAACAATTAACTACTGGGTACAACAATTAAGACATTTGTGTTTATAGCATCAGTTGGACCTCCTTCAGAGAGCATATGCAGCCCATAAACACTGAATTTGGTCCACAAAGCTCAAGCAACTCCCACTGTTTATTTCTTGCTTGCTGGTTTATCCCCTTTGGATTTAATTGTGTTGAAGGTTTAGGGTCAACAGTTGCCTCATTGTTTCAATAAGTCAAAAAATCAGACCAACAAAAACAGTTAGTATCTATGTGACATATGCAAATTGGAGAGCATTCATTTGAAAACTCTTTCAAACGTTATTCACGGGGCTCCATTGTGCAAATCAAAGTGGCCCACAAACATACAAAGTTTGGATATGCTTGTTGCAGGGAAATCAGCCAGTTGCAATTAGGAAGTCTACCAAAAAGAAAGCATAGAGTCATAGACAGAGGTCTACAGCACATAAAAAGGCCCTTCAGCCCATCGAGTCTACACAGGTCAAACAAGTACCTAACTATTCTATTCTAATCCCATTTTCCAGCACTAGGCCCATAGCCTTGTATGCCCTGGCATCGCAAGTGCACATCCAAATACTTCTTAATGAAATGAGGGTTTCTGCCTCTACCACCCTTTCAGGCAGAGAGTTCCAGATTCCCACCAACCTCTGGATGAAAAAATTCTTCACATCCCCTCTAAGCCTCCAGCCCCTTAAATCTATGGCCCCTGGCTATTGATCCCTCCACCAAGGGGATCCTTCCTGTCTACCCTTTTTATGCTCCTCAATTTTATACAGCTCAATCTCCTCTGCTCCAGGGAAAATAACCCCAGTCTATTCAATCTCTCCTCAATAAACTCTCCAGCCCAGGCAACATCCTGGTAAATCTCGTCTGCACCCTCTCTCTAGTGCAATCACATCCTTCCTATAATCCAGAATACAGAACTGCACACAATACTCTAGCTGTAGTGTTTTATACAGTTTCAGCATTACTGCCCTGTTTATATTCTATGCCTCAGCTAATAAAGGCAAGTATCCCAAATGCCTCCTTAACCACCTTATTTACCTGTCCCGCTACCTTTAGGGACCAGTGGACATGTACACCAAGGTCCCTCTGATCCTCGGTACCTCCCAGGGTCCTACCATTCATCGTGTATTCCCGTGCCTTGTTTGTCCTGCCCAAGTGCATCACCACACATATCAAGATTAAATTCCATTTGCCACTGATCAGCCCATCTGACCAGCCCATCTATATCCTCCTGTAATCTAAGGCTATCCTCCTCACTATTTACCATCCCACCAATTTTCATGTCATCTGTGAACTTACTGATCATTCAAGTCTAAATCGTTTATATATACCACAAACAGCAAGGGACCCAATACCGATCCATGTGGAAGCCCACAGGACACGGGCATTCAGTCACAAAAACACCCCTCAACCATCACCCTTTGCTTCCTGCCACTCAGCCAATTCTGGATCCAATTTGCCAAATTGCTTTGGATCCCATGGGCTCTTACCTTCATAAGAAGTCTCCCATACAGGACCTTATCAAAAGCCTTGAAGTCCAAGTAGACTACATCAAATGCATTACCCTCATCTACACACCTGGTCACCTCTTCGAAAAATCCAATCAAATTGGTCAGACATGACCTCCCCTAAAAGTAATTTTCCAACTTTATTTTTCCATTATCACAGATTATATAGTCCTAAATAAATGCAATTATCCTGGAGAAAACATACTAACAAGACTTGCCCATAAATTTTTCCAATAGCTAGAACTTGTGTCTTCGTAAGACTTATGAATTTACCCTCTGCTTTATTCTAAAACTGATCCTTTAATTGTGTCATGAGGAATAGCTAATAACAGAACTAATTAATTATTTAGAATATAATTCAATTGTGACTACCAGTCTATCCTGAGCTTGGCCTAAATAGGCAAGTGGTTATGGTACTAGGTTTGTAACCCCAAGATCAAGAGTTCAAATCTCACAATGGCAAACTATGAAACAATGTAACTTCATCTGTATAAACAGATGGAAACATGTTTGTACTCGTAAGAGTTACTCAGTACTCACAGCTGCTTTTGCGTCTGTGAGTGTCCAGGTCGCAGCCGATGCCATCCAAGACCTGAGAACGGTCGTGCTCGGGCCCGACGTTATTTTGGGTCTTGAGGTGGCCCAGGTGCGCGGTGGTCTTCCGTCTGAACGTTCCCCTGTTCGGACAGAGGAACGTTCGCCCCAAGCCCCGAACCCTCCCTCGGGTGCTGGTGCCCCGCAATATGAGCCGCCTCGGGGACATGCCCTCCGTGCCTTTTGGCACGGCAAAGAGGGGCTTTTTGTATGGACTGCTGCTGCACACCTTCCATTTTCTCGCCCTTGTCCGCCGCCCGGACACGCCCTGGCGTGCCTTGTTGCCGTCCGGCGGCGGAGGCCCCCGATGGGAGGCCCTCTACGGAGGTGTCCTCCCCCTTTCTATCGGGGACCTGGGTTGGAGGGTGTTGCATGCAGCAGTCCCCTATAATAAGAGGATGCATAGGTTCACAGACTCTCAGGACACGTGCCCTTTTTGCAGTCTTGTGGAGTCCGTGGACCATGTATACATAGAGTGTTGTAGGCTGCACTCCCTTTTTAGTTATTTGAAAAACCTTTTATTGATGTTTTGTTTGCACTTCAGCCCCACGCTCCTGATCTATGGGCACCCGGTGCGGAAGGGGGTCGGGAAGGAGGAGGACCTCCTCGTGAACCTGCTCCTGGGCCTGGCCAAGTTGGCCATTAACAGGTCCAGGCAGCGGGCGATTGACGGGGGAGTCCCGCCCGATTGTTTGTCCCTCTTCCGCAGCTACGTTTGCTGCCGGATGTCCCTGGAGAGGGAGCACGCGGTGTCTGCTGACATGCTCGAGGCCTTCCGTGCTCGGTGGGCACCGCGGGGACTGGGGTGTTTTGTTGACCCCTTTAATCACATTTTAATTTAAAGTTTGTAAGGTTCCTTTAAACTTTGTCCTTGGTTTTACAGCAGACCTGAATTAGGGGCTGTGCCTGATTTATCCCAATTTTGTTGATTTAGTTTAATTGTTTTCATTTTAAAAGATTATCAAGAGTCAAATCTCACAATGGCAAACTATGAAACAAAGTAACTTCATCTGAAACAGATGGAAACGGGTTTGTACTCGAAAGAGTTACCAGTCTATCCCCTGCTGGCCCAGTATCAGGGTATTCTAAGAATTCCATCGTTTGTTAGCTAGTCAGTCATGGATTAGCTCTTCTCACAGCTTCAAGGAACTAACTTTGCACAGTGAGCTAAAGAGGACTTAGTAAATATAATTGATATTTTAATGTATGATCAAGATTGAACTTCTGTTTTAGAGGAGTCATTAGCAGATGGCACAAGGAATAGGGGACACATTTAGGGTTTGGGGCAAATGCAGGAGGATTTGGGGAACTTTTTTTTATATATACACACACACAGCAAGTGGTAATGACCTGGAGCCACTGCATACAAGACAATAAACTTGCAGGACTATGGAGGTAGGGTGGGGCAATGGAACTAACCAATTGCTGTACAGAGCACCAGCATTGCTGTCTTACTGTAAAATATTATATGACATGTTAGGGACAATTAGGGATTGATAAATACTGGTCATCACTAACACTTGCATCCCATAAATAAAAATAGCCATTTTTCCAAATAAATGTTTTTTCCCCCAAATGACAGCCATACTCACCAACCCAGCCTCAACCCAACTGCTATGTATCAGACCCATACCCTTCTAAAGTGTTATTACAGCCAAATTCACCCATAATAATAGGAGACCCCACCCTTACTCCATATGCATTCTACACCACCTATGCTTTTACATTCATACATCCATCCTAGACCATACTTTCAGAACCCAATATGCAATTTCTGTATTACCTGTGCAAAGTGCATCTACTTGCAAACTGTTCAAGAAATCAACCCCTGATGGGAGATAGGAATCAAAACATAGCACATACCATCTTCAGCCTCAAAAGACAATATATAGAAAGTGAGCATTAATAAAGGAACACTGGCAGGGGAAAGAGACAAGGGATAACAAAGCCCCAAAAAGCAAGCAGGTTGGAAACAGATACGCAATATTTTGGGAAAGAAGCATTAACAGAAAAAACATGAAACAAGCTAAAGACAGGAATTGCGAAGAAGTAAAAAAATATACCATTATACAACACATTACTTTGAAACAGTTCAATACACACAACAAATTAATTCTGACACCACAGCAATGCAACACAAAACAGCAGGAAGATTAATAACTAGTTAACAATAATGTGTTAAATTTTATCTGAGGAAGATTAAAATCTACCAAAAGAATAAAGTCAAGCGATAAAGTAAATGAAAAATATACATGTTTGTATATTTATATACAAAAAAACAAGCCCACTAAAGGAAGGAAAACATTTGGAAGGGTCTCTTTATCTAACACAGAAAGGACAAACAGGTGTGTGCTATTCCAATATCAGAAATCACAAGCCTCTTAAAGGGATATCATTTTGGGCTCCTCTCCTTCAATGGCCTTGGGTCATCTTAATGATAGATAGAGAATTCTACTTAAGAAAATCTTTCTCCTGGCCTCAAGTAATTTCACATATTAGTGCCTCTATCAATTCTAGCTGAGCTAAAATCATGTGCCCACCTAGCTTCCTCACTAAGTTTAGAGTATCTCACCAGTCAAATTCATTCAGTGATCACCAAAGTTATTACCCAAAAATTAGAAATAGACAAAATAATCCAAAAATAATTAAGAAAACTTGAATCATAGCAGAGAAATATTCCCTGTTCTATGGTCTTTTGTCCTAATGCAACTAGCGGTAACAGGACTGGTAGTAGGTAGACATTTATTGGACCAATCTCCACAGAAGGGAGACCACCTGTATTCTCACAGGCAAAAACCAATGGCAACAAACTGCACCAATATAGAATTAAACTAATCCAATCTTCTGAAACAGTGGGTGGGGGTAGTGTAGTGCATCATCAACACCCAGAACTGAATGTTGACTTGATGTGTCAAGTTTCCATTAATTTTTGGTTTACATTACAGTTTATTAGTGGCGTCCCTTTACGTAAGGGGGCACTTATTATCTCCTTTTTCAGTTACATTAACACCTGTCAATCATAATTAATATAATGATTTAGAATTAAATTAAACCCCTCAACAAAGTTCCTCCTTGAAATCGGCTGTCCCTTGATTCGAGGGTGACATCTGCATGGGTCTTTTTGTGACTGAACAGGCCAATTCTGAACCCACAGATCTTTGGGCACATGGGGCAGGATGTCCCATGAGGCATTGGTATGCAGATTGCAGAATTTGCTTTCTTTTCTTTCCTTTTCTGCCACTGCCCTGTTGCATCATTAAGAAGTTGTGGCTCAAAGCATGATGCAGTTGATGGGCAATTTGTTGCCATTTTGAACGATTGGTAGCGAGCTCCTCCCAGTTATTAATGTCAATACTGCTGTACTTCAAGGAGAGCTTCAGAGTACCTTTGAAGCATTTTCTTTATCCTTCTCTGGAGTACTGGCCATTTGAGAGTTGGGAAAGCAGAACTTGGCGGGGGAGATGCTTTTTGGCCATCCAGACACAGTATCTGTAGAGTAATGGGTTAACGAATATGTTAATGAGACCATGATGATATGAATGATGTAACTGTGACATCAGTAGTCTGATGACCAAGAGACCACAAGAGAACCAGGCACTACTCTGTGAATACAGACTACTCCTGAATACCATGTGCTTACCCTGAGGTCTTTGTAAATAGTTCTTAATAAATTGTTTGGAGTTAATCTATACCGAATATCTCAAGTCTGTAATAGGTAAGCAAAGCCTCATCAAGGTTTGGTAAGACTAGAAAGCATGGTTTGAGTAACACCTCACTAAAGCTTGGTCCATCAAAGTTGATTTTGCAGGAGTTTTGCCTGAATGCTTGTGGACCTAGCTTCAAGAAGGACATAAGCATTTGTTTGACAGTCCGCTCATTGAATCTGCAGGATGTGGTGGAGGCATTGCTAATGGAATTTCTCTAGCTCTCTTATGTGTCGCTGACACACAGTCCACATCTCACTGCAATACAGGAATGTGACAACAACTGCTCTGTACACTAGGGGCAGAGTTTTCTGTGCTCGCTGGCTTCGGGCATTATGGCAGACATGAGTGGACAATATGGTGGGAAGGCCAAAAATCAGTTTCATGCCGTTGTGCAACATGTTTGCGATTGTCCACTCCACCTGTCAATGGCAGTTCGTATTTCCTGCCTCCGCATGTCAGGAACATCATTGTGACACATCTGCAAATCTTTATAAGCTCTGCTTGCCAGAATCATCCCCCCACACTGGATCATCTGAGCACCACGCTGATGTGTTTCACAACTGTACGTAAGCAACGTGCAGCTTGTGAGCTGCAGTTGGCTCAGAACGTCAAGGTTTGTTTGCCTACGTGGCATTGGGTAGCACTCGTGGTCATTAGCAGCAGGCTTCGCTGGGAGCACCACATCACTTTTAGGAGAGCTCACGGGCAGTTCTCTACCTACCAGACCAGCCATAAGGCAGGAGTGGCTTTTCAACAGCTGCAGAGCTGGAGCCTGCTTGAGGAAGAGAAGTGGCCTCAGGTAAGGGAAGAGGCTGCAGGGCTAGGGTTGTACTGGGGAAGGGCGTTATCCCAGGGGGTGTGTGGGGGCACATGTCGATCTGAGCAAGTGGCCTCAAAATGGTGAGGGCTGGGAAAGTAGACTCCAGAGGAGGTGAGGTCACTTGGAGATGTGAGGGTGTGCGTGAGAGAGTGAATGGTGATGTCCCTTGAGCTGGTAGTGAGTGAGATGCCAGTTAATGTGTGATGAGCTTGTGAGTGTAGGAGTTTAGAGTGATGAGATGGTTGCCTTACCCTGGCAGCACAGATGAGATCATTCATCTTCTTTCTGCACTGGATGGCCAACTTCCTCTGTGCAGCATTGGCAGTGACCACCATTGCATCACCTCCCATACTGGAGTGGTGAGATTGCTGGACCTCCTGTGGCCAGAGCAGGGTGGAGGACATCACAGTGGGCCTCCGAAAGGCATCCCAGTGATAGGTCACTGAACTCTTCTTGGCTTTCAGGGCCATGTCTTCACTGGAGCAGTCCTGGGCAGGAAGCATTGAAAACTGTGTGGCTGGCTCCAGTTTAGATATGGCACCCAGAGTGAGGTGACGGCATGGTGGGCGAATCAGAGGCCGTCTACCAGCAAACCGGTGTGTTTCCTGGTAATGCACAATTAATGAGGCAGGATTGGGACGATGGGGCGTGAAAAGCTGCCATTGCAGCCTGGAGTAAAATGTTCTTTTTCCGTGCTACCTCACGATTCTGCCCTAACTTGGAAAGGTCTTTGTTGCCAAACCCTCACTGCCGTAGTTTGTAGAAGGCTGAGCTGGATCTCTTATTCAATGGTGGCCTTTTGAGAGAGGTGGCTGCCAAGGTACAGGAAGTGCTCAACATATTCCAGAGTCTCTCCTTCAACATATATGAGAGGTGGAATGGTGGAATGTTTGGCTTTACAGGTCTGGTTAGATATGTGAATTTAGTTTTGGCAACATTCAAGGAGAGGCCAAATTTTTGCATGCAGATTTGAACAGATGAGAGTGGCTTGCGAATCTGTTGCAGAGCGGGCAACAACATTGCAGTCATCTGCAAACTGTAGATCATATCTGTCTGTAGTGGGCAATTTAGTTCTGACACAAATATGACTGAGGTTAAAGAGTTTTACATCTAGGCAGTGTTTAATACAGACACCAGAGAGCAATTGATCTTTGAGGTGAATAGCCAGGTCAGGTAGATTGGAAATAGAATGAGGGAAATTACGTGGCATTGCTTGACACTGGTCCAGATTTTGAAGGTGTCTGTTTCAGATCTCCCACTCAAGGCAGTTGCAGTCACATCATCATGAAGCAACTACAGGATTGTGATGAACTTTCTTGGACATTCAAATCTTTGGAGCACAATCCACAGAGCTTGATGTTTACTGAGTGAAATGCTTTGGTCAGGTCGATGAAATCAGTGATGAGTTCTTGGTGTTGTTCTTGACATTTTTCTTGGATTTATTTCACAACAAAGACCATGTCAGAAGTTCCTCAGGAAGGCCTAAAGCCACACTGTGTCCCTGGGAGAATTTCCTCAGCCACAGAGAGGAGGCGATTCAGGAGAATGCTTGTCAGGGTTTTCCCTGCTGTGGACAAGCGGGAAATACCTTGATGGTTTCCAGAGCATGACTTACCTCCCTTCTCAAAGAAAATTACAGTTGTCACATTCCTGATGTTAGTGTGTGTGTGTGGGTGTTGGTGGGGGTGGGGGGGGGGGGAGTTGGCAGGGGGAGTTTTTTTTTCTCCCAAATCTGCAGAATGAATGCATGGAGTCTTGATGTGAGC
This sequence comes from Carcharodon carcharias, assembly GCF_017639515.1. Taxonomy (NCBI): domain Eukaryota; kingdom Metazoa; phylum Chordata; class Chondrichthyes; order Lamniformes; family Lamnidae; genus Carcharodon; species Carcharodon carcharias. Next base: position 94,337,929 of record NC_054468.1, read on the forward strand.
AAAAGCCCATTAACTTTGAAGATCTCAGCTGGAGGGGTCAGGGGCACAGGCTTTGTTGTTTTTCATCAGTTTGAACACTTGTTATAGTTCTCCCATCGATGGTGGTTCACCCATAGATTCTATTACAGGGGACTGGGCAATAGCCTGGAGAGTTACAGCTTCCTCTGTGGATTTGTGATTGAGGAGTTGTTGAAAATGTTCTTTCCAGAGTTTATGGATGGCATAGTCATCCTGGAAGAGGAGAAACATCATCTTGTGAGTGAAAATGATTTTGTCCAATTGACTTTGGTCTATAGATGGCCCTGCTGATTCAAAAAATGCTCTCCATGTAATGACAGTCAGCATATTGTTGGATCTCTCGTGCTTTTTCTTCCTCTCCTTTATCACCTATAAGTACCTATCCTGTCCTTTATCTTCTGGATTTGTCTTTGGGCTTCAGACTTGAGCTGTTGAATGCTGCCTTCTTGGCCTGCAACCTTTGGTTGTTCTGCCAGGCAATGAAAGTTGCTTGATTTTGATCTGGGGTCAGTTTTAAATTCTTTAATGGGATGTGGGTATCGGTGGCAAGGCAATCAATTGTTGTCCATCACCAATTGTCCTTGAAATGCCCTTCAGCATTGTTTTTACCGAACCAGTCCTGGTGATGATGATGTTTGAACCTAATGTTCTGGGCACAGGAGTCCAGTAGCTGACATTACTTGATCCCACTTACCTGGAATTGAGTTGGATGTGTGAAAATTTTCCAGATTGTGTTGTGAGCTGCACTTGGAATTCCTCTCCTCGTTCAGACTGCTTTAGGGCCTAGACACTGGTCTTCTTTCTCTTGGACTTTTGAACCTTGCGATGTCTTGGTGCTAGGTGGATGTTCATTACAAGTCTATGATTTGGTCAGCAGGCATCAGACCCCTGCATGGATCGAGTGATACAGAAAGCACTTAGGTTCTTTGACCTGAACAATGACATAATCCAGGAGGAGCCAATGCTTTGACCTAGGATGTCTCCATGTGTTTTTTTTATTTGTCCTTCTGTGGTTTGTTATAATGAGGCTATGCTGAGCACACTTTATCAGCAGGAGGACACAATTTGCATTGGCCTTTCCCAATCTAATTTCCTCATGGTTCTGCTCCAGATATGGGAGACACAGCCAACCCTGGTATTAAAGTTCCTCAGAAGGATGACCTTTTCTCCTTTTGGGGTAGCAGTGAGGATTTCATGAAAGTTAGAATAAAACTTTTCCTCAACATCTTCATCAGAGTCAAGGGTCAGGCCATAAACGTTGATGATGGTGGCATTTTAGTTATTGCCGAGCTGTAGATGAAGTGTCATGAATCTTTCATTTATACAATTGGGGAGTTCTGAAAGTGCATCAAAGTTCCTATTCCAGATGGCAAAACCAACTCCATGGACATGAAGGTCACTCTCAGCCTTTCTTTTCCAGTAGAAGGTGTATCTCCTTACTTGTCCCTTCAGCAGCCCCTCCCGAGGAAGGCGGATCTCACTGAAGGGTGGAAATGTCAATTTAGAGTCTTGATAGCTCACAAAATACGATTGCAGTTCTTCTTCCTGGATGGTCACTCTTGAGACTATCCATAAGTTTCTAATATTCTAAGTTGCAAAATTTGAAGTTTTCTTTCTTTGACCATGAAGATGGTGATCCCACAAAGTGTGGCTCCCCAGCTGGGAGAAAACGGAACACCCTATTTTTAGGGCATCTTTTCTAGCACCCTCCACATTTTAGGTGAGCAGAGGGTACCCTGAAGAGGACTGCTCAGTCACAGATGCTGCTGCCCAAAGACATCTCTGTCACAACACGGGTAACTGATAACCTTCAAACATCAGGTTCTTGAATAGGGACTCCCAGATTCACAGCCCTGTCCTCATTGCCCATTCTCCATCGCTAGAAGACTTGGCTAATGGAGCCTAGTGGGAGTCTGCGTGTGACTTTGTTTAACATGGGGACCTTGAGGTGCCATCATTGACTGGTTGGCAGTCAGGTTTTGGTGAATTATCAAGCCTCGATGTCTGAGACCATCCTGCCACTGCAGGCTTCTTCCACCTTCACAGATAGTGAGATACATTCTGGTGCCTAGGTCGATGCCGGGTGGTCCATCTTGTTTCATTTCCTTCACCTGTTTTGCTGTTAAGGGCTTTTGGATCACACTATGTCTGGCACTTCCCCCTGACCTTACCACAGTGAGTGGCCCTACCAGGGACAAGGAACTCACAATGACATCACTAAGGGATTGTCAGAGCGTACAAGCCTGTCCACCACATTAAGGTGGTGGGAGGGACAACATAGTTACAGCATTCCTCATCAAAGATTAGGCAGGCACAAGATGTTGACATTCTATATAAAACATAGTAATAATAAAGTATTAAAGATAAGCATAAAACCAACCATCATTGACACAATAATTGGACTTGCTCTACTGGGGAGGTGGTGGCGTAATGGTATTGTCACTGGACTAGTAATCCAGAGACCCAGCGTGATGCTCTGGGGACCCGGGTTTGAAACCCATCACAGTGGTGGAATTTGAATTCAATAAAAATTTGGAATTAAAAGTCTAATGATGACCATGAAAACATTGTCGATTTTGTGAAATGCCCATCTGGCTTACTAATGAAGGAAATCTGCTATCCTTACCAGGTCTGGCCTATATGTTACTCCAGACCCACAGCAATGTGGTTACTCTTAAAAGCCCTCTGAAATGACCCAGCAAGCCATTCAGTTGTATCAAACCATTAGGAAGTCAAAAAGAAATGAAACCAGACGGACCACCCAGCATTGACCTAGGCACCAGAAACTACATCAGCAAACTCAGCCCTGTCGACCCTGTAAAGTCCTCCTTACTAACATCTGGGGGCTAGTGCCAAAACTGGCAGAGCTGTCTTACAGACTAGTAAAGCATCAGCCTGACATAATCATACTCGTGGAATCATACCTTACAGATAATGTATCATACGCCACCATCACCATCCTTGGGTATGCCCTGAGCCATTGGCAGGATGGACCCAGCAGAGGTGGCAGCACAGTGGCATACAGTCAGGAGGGAGTTGCCTTGGGAGTCCTCAACATCGACTCCAGACCCCATGAAGTCTCATTGCATCAGGTCAAACATGGGCAAGGAAACCGCCTGCTGATTACCACGTACCGCCCTCCCTCAGCTGATGAATCAGTGCTCCTCAATGTTGAACACCACTTGGAGGAAACACCAAGGGTGGCAAGGATGCAGAAAATGCTCTGGGTGGGGGACATTAATGTCTATCACCAAGGGTGGCTTGGTAGCACCACTACTGACCGAGCTGGCCGAGTCCTAAAGGACATAGCTGCTAGACTGGGTCTGCGACAGGTGGTAACAGAATCAACATACTTGACCTCATCCTCATCAGTCTGCCTGTCGCAGAATCATCTGTCCATGACAGTATCGGTAGGAGTGACCACCGCACAGCCCTTGTGCAGACAAAGTTCTATCATCACATTGAGGATACCCCTATCATGTTGTGTGGTACTACCATCGTGCTAAATGGGATAGATTTCGAACAGGTCTCGCAACTCAAGACTGGGCAACCACAAGGCACTGTGGGCCATCAGCAGCAGCAGAATTGTACTCAGCCAGAACCTGTAACCTCATGGCCCGGCATATCTCCCATTCTACCATTACCACAAAGCCAGGGGATCAACCTTGGTTCAATGAAGAGTGCAGGAGGACATGCCGGGAGCAGCACCAGGCATACCTGTTGAAGCTACAACACAGGACCACTTGCATGCCAAACAGCATAAGCGGCAAGTGATAGACAGAGCTAAGTGATCCCACAACCAACGGAGCAAATCTAAGCTCTGCAGTCCAGCCACATGGACTCGTGAATGGTGGGGGACAATTAAACAACTCCCTGGAGGAGGAGGCTCCACAAATATCCCCATCCACAATTATGAGGGAGCCCAGCACAACAGTGCCCAAGATAAGGCATTTGCAACAACCTTGACATTCAATGGCATTACCATTACTGAATCCCGTACATCAATGTCCTTGGGGTTACTATTGACCAGAAACTGAACTGGACTAACCATATAAATGCTGTGGCTACAAGAGCAGGCGAGAGGCTAGGAATCCTGCGATGAGTAATCCACCTCCTGACTCCCCAAAGCCTGTCTACCACCTACAAAGCACAAGTCAGGAGTGTGATGGAATACACTCCACTTGCCTGGATGAGTGCAGCTCCCATAACACTCAAGGAGCTTGACACTATCCAGGACAAAGCAGCTCACGTGATTAGCACCCAATCCACAAACATTCACTCCCTCCACCACCAACGCACAGTGGAAGCAGTGTGTACCATCTGCAAGATACACTGCAGGAACTCACCAAGGCTCCTTAGACAGCACCTTCCAAACCCAAGACCATCACTATCTAGAAGGACAAGGACAGCTGACAGATGGGAACACCACGACCTGGAAGTTCCCTCCAAGCCACTCACAATCCTGACTTGGAAATATATCGATGTCCCTTCATTGTCACTGGGTCAAAATCCTGGAACTCCCTACACCACATAGACTGCAGCAGTTCAAGAAGGCAGTTCACAACCACCTTCTCAAGGGCAATTAGGCTTAGGCAATAAATGCTGCCCTAGCCAGCTATGCCTGCATCCCATGAATGAATTAAGAAAAACTGACATCTGAACAGGATGCAGAGAATTTATCAAGAAGAAGCCGTTATGAAAAAATGTTTTACATACAAACATATGAATTAGGAGCAGGGGTAGGCCATTCTGCCCTTTGAGCCTTCTCCGCCATTTGATAAGATCGTGGCTGATCTGATTGTGCCCTCCACCTACCTTTATTCCCTTTGACTCCCTTGCCAGTCAAGAATCTATCTAATTCAGCTTTAAGAATATTTATTGACCCTGCCTGCACCGCTCTCTGGGGAAGGGGATTCCACAGACAATTGGTATTTATCAACAACTGAGAGAACAACAACATTATGCAAAACTGCCCGTCAACGAGGTATTTAAAGGAACCTCAGAACAGAACTACCTCTCCTGTTTATTAGTGGCTCCTTGTTTGTTGTGGTAAAACTACACACCCAGTGGACCTGTATGTCCACGAGGCAGGAGGGCTGGCCTTCTCCGAATGCCCTGTAGTTTAGCCTGGATTCGCAACATACCCAGTTGTTGCTACAGCCCCCCGCACTGCATATGGCTTTCGATGAAGAGGCTATATACTGGCGGGAGAGACTTATGCACTCAACTCTTTTTTTACAATAGTTATATTGCTAGCCAGTGAGGAGAGCTGAAAGCAAGAGGTGACAAGCAGACTGGCCACTACGCATCACCCACTATGGTAACATGGTCAATGCATCGCAGCAACAGGGAGACCTACCGCCCTGGTGCCCACGCACCAGACCCCGAGCAATGGATAAATAGCCCCACTGCCCTGTGGGTGTCAATGGAGAGAAGGAGGCTAAGAGAGTGAACCCTGACAAAAAATCCCAAGTGGAGTCCCATAGGCAATCATCTGTTAGCTTTCAGGCAGCTTTCCGGCACTCCTGCAGCAAAGCTGGTATCAAACAATGCTGATTTCGTCCTTTCATTTGGACAATGTTAACAACACCGAGAAGGATGTCCTAATGCTTGGCAACTCAGGGTCTCCATTCCACTTGCCCAGGCCTGCGCCCTAGAGAGGACACTCCAGCTTCGTAGTTTCTATTGACACAACACAGGAAGAAACAGCTACCAGTTCTAAGCTCTCACCTGATTGGTGCTTAGTACAAGCACCAGCGGTTATTTCCAGTGGCAGGAGAAATCATCGTGTCTCATTGGTTAGCTACCACCTGCCTCAAACTGGGAAGCCCCCAGTCAGTTAGATGCTGTCCGGCCATGGCGTGCTTGCTTCAATGGGTGCTTGGAGCTCAGAGAGTCATCTCTCGACAGGTGGGTTGCTCATCCATGCACCAGGCAGGACAAACTCAACAAAGAAGACACCAGTCTTTCGCATCGCAAGCTGGAATGTAAGGACCATGTGTCCTGGCCTTACCTAAAACTTTCTGCAGGTTGATGATGCACACATGACAGCTGAGATCGACAAATAACTTACAGGGCCCAATGTAGACATTGTTGTGCTGCAAGAAACTAGGCTTGTTCAAAGTAGGTCCCTTAAAGAGAAACACTACATGCTCTGCTGGCCGGGAAAACCCAAAAGGCAACACATGAGCATGGAGGAGGTTTGGCAGTAAAAAACGTTCTACTCACGGTGATTGAACCTTCCACAGAAGGCTCATAGAGACTTCTTACTCTTCACTTGTCAACGGGGATGATCATCACTGAAACTAGCAAGCAGATACAAAGATGGGTGCAGCACTCTCTCAAACTCTACCCAACGGAAAACATTGACGAAGCGCTCAGTGCCATTCCAAACTTTCCTGTTATGAAGGAGTTGGACAGAGAGTCCACCATGGTACAGCTCAGAAAGGCCATTGACCAAACATGCCAGTAAAACCCCAGGAAATGATGGTATTCCTCCTGAAATAATCTTTTGTGTCTCTGCTGGTAGGAAAGATTTGTGTCTCAAGACATGCATGATGCAAAAATAGTCACCTTGTACAAAAACAAACGGGATCACAGTGACTGCAACAATTACAGCGACATCTCCTTGTTAAGTATTGTGGAGAAGGTCTTTGCTCACTTTGCTCTGACCAGATTGCAGACCCTGGCATCACGCATCTACCCTGAATCTCAGTGTGGTTTCAGAGCTGGCAGATCGACAGTTGACATGATTTTCTCACTTCGGCAGTTACAGAGATGTGTCACAAACAATACAGGTCATTCTACATTGCCTTCGTAGACCTCCCCAAGGCCTTCCACCTTGTCAGCAGAGACAGGCTCTTCAAACTGCTGTGGAAAATAGGCTGCCCATCTGGACTCCTGGACATCATTTCTTCTTTCCACAAGAACCTTCACAGTTTCATCAGTTACAATGGAGCATCATCAGAGGCTTTCAAGATCAGCAGCAGGCTAAAGCAGGGCTGGGTCCTGATACCAACTCTATTTGACATACTTTTCCAAATGCTGCTATTGTATGTTATTGGTGACTAAATTGAGGGTGTTTCCCTGCCTGCCAGAGCTGAAGGCAAACTGTTCAACTTGGCAAGACCACGTGCCAAGACCAAAGTTCATAATGTCCTCAGCCATGAGTTGCTGTTTGCTGGTGATGCTACGTTGGCATCCCATACTGAAGCTCACTTGCAACCGCTTGTGGATTAGTTCTCCTGGGCCTGCAAGGAGTTTGAACTGACAATCCATGTCAGGATCAAGGATCAGAGAAATTTATGGGCCAGGTGTAGAGACTTCACGTTCCATCAACTTCATATACCTTGGATCAACAATTACCTGCAACCTGTCCCTTGATGCCGGAATCAGCACCAAAATTGTCAAGGACATAGCTGTCATGTCAAAGTTGAGAATTTGAGTGTGGACAAACGGCAACTAACCAAAAGTATAAAGTTCCATGTGTACCAGACTTGTGTTTTCAGCACTCTCCTTACAGTAGTGACGCATGGACAACTTATGCAAGCCAAGAAAAGGCTGAACAGCTCCCATCTCTGCTGCCTCAGACAAATATTGGGTGTCTCCTGGCAAGACGGAGTACCAAACATGGAAGTACATCAGTGTGCTGGGATAGCCAGCATGTGTGCTCTCTTGAGTCAGCGATGACTCCATTGGCTGGGTCATGTGAGCCTAATGCATGATGGCTGCATCCCCAAAGACATGCTCTATGGTGAGCTAGCTATTGGCACATGACTAACAGGTTGCCAACTTCTGCGATATAAGGATGTCTGCAAGCGAGACTTCAAATTGACCCGGACCAGAATTGATGTATGGGAAGTCCTTGCTGCTGACTGGTGTGCCTGGCGACAAACAATCAGGACAGGGGTGGAAAAAGCAAGGGACAAAAGAAATGACCAGATACCGGAAAAGAGAGCCTGCCAGAAGGAAATAACATCTGTAGGCCTCAGACCAAGGCTATTCAAAAGTGCCAGCTGCAGAAGGGACTGCCACTCATGAAGCGGCTTCTACAGCTTCAATAGATGACGTTCAATCCAGAAATGACATATACCCTGGACGCAGTCCATTGTCTCCCAAGATGGGTGGATGCCTAACTAATAACTAACTGTGGTAGAAGTATCTACCCTTTGTTCTGCCTCATCTTCATGCATCATGGACATCTCCAGACTTTTATTAGTATGGCTACTTCAGGACACAAATGGCTGCTGAGGAGTGACTCTTTAGTTTCCTGCAAGGAATTAGTGCTGCCTTTACATAACCCCTCAGCAAAACTCAGAGCAAGGAAGGCACAGTTGCCAATGGTTGAACAATAATATCGGGGATGCGCAAGAGGCCAGAATTGGCAGAGATCAGAGATCTTGGAGAGTTGTTGGACTGAAGGAGGTTACATCCCAAGGGAGCGGCAAGGCAATGGAGGGGTTTGAATACAAGGATGAGAATTTAAAATTGCGGAATTTCCAGATCGGGAGCCAATGTAGGTCAGAGAGCACCGGGGTTATGGGTGAACAGAATTTGATGCAAATTAGGATATGGGCAGCAGGGTTTTCATGGACTGTGGAAAATGGGAACCTGGGCAGAAGAGCGTTGGAATAGTCAAGTCTAAAAGTGACAAAGGTATGAATGAGGGTTTCAGCAGCAGACAAACTGAGATAGGAGCAAATTCAGGCAATGCTAAGGAGGAGTAAGTAAGCTGTTTGAGTTGTGGAGCGGCTATGTGATCAGGAGCTCATGGTGAGGATAGGGCAGTCTGGTTCAGCCTCAGACAGTTGGCAGTGGGAATGGATTTGCCAAGGAGCAAGATACTACGTCAGTATTCCCAACATTTGGTTGGAGAAAATTTTTGCTCATCCAGTACTGGATGTATTGTGATAAATTAGAGGCAGTGGGGGACTGGAGAGAGGTGGCAGTGAGGTAGAGCTGAGTGTCATCAGCATGCACATGGAAACTAACATTGTGTTTTCCAGTGATATCACCTAGGGACAGCATGTAGTTGAATAATAGGAGGATGCCAAGGATAGAACCTTGGAGGAGACCAGAGGTGTCGATGGGGGAACAGGCAACGACTGTTAAAACTGAAACCTGCCAAACATGGTTGGAGGAGAAACATTGGAGGAGAATGGTCAACCGTGTCAAAACTTGCAGGCAATTGTTCATTAAATTATAGTCCACTCTGAAGTGCATAGCAATCAAGGTAATCTACAATTGAAACTCTTTCAAGCAAAGACCCTCAACACTTTTGTGGGTTCTCCTGTAATGTTGTAAATGATATAATAGAAACCCTGGCCTAGAACAGTGCTTTGCAGTGTTGTCCACACAACAGTGGTGGTCTGTGAGGGTCTCCCATGTTGTCCATGTCCTAGTCCAAAATACAAGTCACTGACGCACAACACCATTACTGAGACCTTATGAGAGAACAAACCAGAACCCTCATCCCCAACGCTCCCTTGAAACAATAAGACCTGCTCCTGCATGCATTTCATGGGTCATTGTACGTGCGAGCAACAGCAATGGGCCAAGATCTTCCAGTCAGCGGCAATGCTGGTATGATCATCACTGACCGTGAAGAAAATTATGGCCCTGCCTTGTAGCAGTGATTCTTTAATGCAGCCATCTATGGATAACAATAGCAAAGAGGAACAGCGAAGAGTGACAAATTCATTAGAATTCTTTGAGGAGACAAGCAGGATAGATAAAGGGGAGCCTGTAGATGTAACATATTTTCATTTCCAAAAAGCATTTGATAAGGTATTGCACATAAGGCTACTTAATAAGACAAGAGCCCATGGTGTTGGGGTCAGTGTATTAGCACGGACAGAGGATTGGCTAACTAATAGAAGACAGAAAGTTGGGATAAGGGGGAAATTTTCAGAATGGTAACCTGTGACTAGTGGAGTGCCACAGGGATCAGTGCTGGGGCCACAATTATTTACAATATATATTGATGATTTAAATGAGGAAAGTGAATGTACTATTGCCAAGTTTGTGGATGACACAAAAACAGGTGGGAAGGCAAGTGGTGAGGATGACAAAAAGAGTCTACAGACGGATATAGACAGGTTAAGTGAGTGGGCAAAATCTTGGCAGATGGAATATAATATGGGAAAATGTGAGGTTATGCACTTTGGCAAGAAGAATAGAGGAGCTGAATATTATTTAAATGGAGAAAGACTGCAGAAAGTTGCAGCAGAGAAGGATTTTGGAGTCCTTTTGCATGAATCCAAAAAAGCTAACATACAAGTTCAGCAAGTAATAGGAAAGGCAAATGGAATATTGGCCTTCATTTCAAAGGGAATGGAGTATAAAAATAGGGAGGTCTTGCTAAAATTATACAAGGCACTAGTTAGACCACACCTAGAATAGGGTGAACAGTTTTGGTCCCCTTATCTAGGGAAAAATATACTGGCATTGGAGGCAGTCCAGAGAAGGTTCACTAGGTAGATCCCAGGTATGGAGGGATTTTCTTATGAGGAGAGGTTGAGGAGGTATTAATTGGAGTTTAGAAGAATGAGAGGTGACCTTATTGAAAAATATAAGATTCTTCGGGGCTTGACAGGGTTGATGCTGAGAGGGTGTTTCCCCTTGCGGAAGAATCTAGGACCAGACAGCATAATCTCAGAATAAGGGGTCACCCATTTAAGACAGAGTTGAGGAGGAATTTCTTCTCTCAGAAGGTAATGAATCTGTGGAACTCTTTACCACAGAGGGCTATAGAGGCTGGGTCGTTAAGTATATTTAAGGCTGAGATAGACAGATTTTTAAACAGTAAGGAAATCAAGGGTTATGGGGAAAAGGTGGGAAAGTAGAGTTGAAGATTATCAAATCAGCCATGATCTCATTGAATGGCGGAGCAGACTCAATGGGCAGAATGGCCTACTTCTGCACCTATGTCTTATGGTCTTTTGGTTTTTTGGCTCATACTCTCTTTTTAGCAGAATAAGTTTAGGTAAGTTTTTAAAGGTCTTAGGGTTTTAGTGGGGTTTGTGGATTAGTGTGTGGGTTAGTGAATGGGTGGGGTTGAGTGGCTGGGTAGGGGGTGCATGGGAGGGCTTGTTGGGTGGGGTGGGGTGGGGTGGGCACCACTGTTAATCATTGACCTACACCAGAAATTAACAGCGGGACAATACTGGAGTAGGTATCCAGGTAAGTGTCACGCAACAGGCCCAAGACTCCAACACTGAGGCCAGAGACATTTTCAGAAGGGCCAAGCAGTGCAATTCGGCCCAGTTTAAACAGAGGGCTATAGAGGCTGGGTCGTTAAGTATATTTAAGGCTGAGATAGACAGATTTTTAAACAGTAAGGAAATCAAGGGTTATGGGGAAAAGGTGGGAAAGTAGAGTTGAAGATTATCGAATCAGCCATGATCTCATTGAATGGCGGTTTAAACTTCCTGGGCAATTACCTCACACATGTTTGGGTCAGGACTTCCACAGGGTTCCAATATGCAACAGCGGCAAATATCTCAACATTTACCACTGTCGGAAGCTCCATCCCATTGTAGTTATGAGCAAGATTTATGTTACTGTTGATTTTTATTTGATTAATAATGAGGTAATATCATTATTAATTTCTCAGAAGAAAATTGTGATGATTTTATGACAAATAGTAGAATAGTTCAAATAATCTCGTTATCTCTTGTATTTAGGTTTATAATATGAAAATAACTATACTTTTGCTTCTGACATAAATTAATTCACTTATAATCTTTAATTAAAAAATTAATGCACATAAGTTTATTCCATTTAGTGGCACAAAAGCAGAAAAATATTTATGGGCCCAGATCGTCTGATTGGCAGCAATGCTGGGCGCATTTTTACCGCCCACAGAGTTTTCTACAACCCAATGGTACTGTACATTTTCAGCCAGGATTTCCAATCAGTGATGCGTCAGAGCAGACATCCCCATGCAAGATTGATGAGCATGAGAGAATCAGGGGAAGGAGAGGAGACATCCTCTTTTTACAACAGTAGCTGCCGTATTCAGGTAAGTTGTTAAAGGTCTCAAGTCTTTAATTGAATGAGGACAGGTTAGTGTATGGGTGAGTGAGTGGATGAGTGAAAGCGAGTAAATGAGTGGGAGAATAAGAGGGTGAGCAGTCAGGTTGGGTGGGGTAGTTGGGCCAGGTGGCAGTCCAGGTCCAGGGAAGGGGCGTTGTTGGATCGGTTCAGTGATTGGGTGGAGGTTGGTTGTGGTACTCAGTTCAGTTATGGTGGTTAGTCACTGAATTAGACCAGGTATCAACCAGAGTAACATTTCTAGGGTAGATATACAAATATTTTCTGCACATCTGGTCCAAGTCTCTGATACTGAGTTCAGAGCTGGAAACATTTGCTGAGAGTCTCTGGCAGCGGAAATCAGCCCATCGGAAGCTTAAACATCCTGGGCAATTACAGCACCTGTGTGTGCGCCAAGATTTCTCCAAGGTCCCAATGAACATAATCCAAATAATTTCAATGAAACAGATACCAGAAGATTTGAACAATAGTTTCCTTAATTCTGATGATTTTTTTTTTGTGGTGACAAGTGGATGTGGGTGGGTAGGACCGCTAGGTGGCCTGTGAGGTCTTTAGCTTACCTAAGCTGTCCAAGGACAAGAAAGTTTGAGATCCATTGTCCCAGAAATGTGCTAAAGGGCATGGTGAGGGCCAAGGTGCCCCTGGTATTGGGCCCTGTGTCTCAATTCTAGGAAATAGGTGAGCTGTGGACAGTAAGAGGCGAAGTGCATTTGAAGAGTAGGCTGCTGCCTCATGAACAGTGGCTCTGTTTAGGTGGAACAGTGGGGCAACCTGGTTAGGATGGGAATCAGGAGTTGGGTGGGGTGGAAGAGTAGTCACAAGGAAGGGGTGGGGGTGATTGGTTGCAGGAGTGGCAACTTTCACATTCAATAAATCAACTTCTGCCATTTCCACCACGTTCAGAATGATCTTCCCCTCTCTTCCCTTTCCACCATTCTGATGGGACCATTCCCTCTATGAAAACCTGGTCCATTCCTCAACAACTCTAACATATACTCCCTTCCCCATGGCACCTTCTCCTGCAAGCACTGGAGATGCAACAATGGCCCTTTTTACCTCCTTAGCTCTCACTGTCCAAGGCCCCAAACACTCCTTCCAGATGAAACAGTGACTTATTTGTACTTCTTTCAATTTACAGTATTTGACACTCAGTATAGATTTTCCTCTTTTTTTTATTCTTTCATGGGATGTGGGCGTCACTAGCTAGGTCAGCATTTATTGCCCATCCCTGATTGCCCCTGAGAAGATGATGGTGAGCTGCCTTCTTGAGCTGCTGCAGTCCATGTGGTGTAGGTACACACACAGTGCTGTTAGGGAGAGAGTTTCAGGATGTTAACCCAGCGACAGTAAAGGAACAGTGATATATTTCCAAGTCAGCATGTGTGTGGCTTGAGGGGAACTTGCAGGTGGTGGTGTTCCCATGCATCTGCTGCCCTTGTCCTTCTAGATGGTACTGGTCATAGTTTTGAAAAGTGCTGTCAAAGGAGCCTTGGTGAGTTTCTGCAGTGCATCTTGTAGATAGTAGACACTGCTGCCACTGTACATCAGTGGTGGAGGGAGTGGATGTTGAAGGTGGTTGATGGGGTGCCAGTCAAGTGGGCTGCGTTAGTCTGGATGGTGTCAAGCTTCTTGAGTGTTGTGGGAGCTGCACTCATCCAGGCAAGTGGAGAGTATTCCATCACACCCCTGACTTGTGCCTTGTAAATGGTGAACAGGATTTGGGGAGTCATGAGGTGAGTTACTCTCCACAGAATTCCCAGCCTCTGACCTGCTCTTTTGGTCACAGTATTTATATGGCTGATCCAGTTCAGTTTCAGGTCAATGGTAACCCCCAGGATATTGATACTGGGGGATCCCGTGATGGTAGTGCCATTGACTGTCAAAGGGAGACGGTTGGATTCTCTCTTATTAGAGATGGTCAATACCTGGCACTAGTGAGGTGCAAATGTTATTTGCCACTTATGAGCCCAAGCCTGAATGTTATTCAGGTTTTGTTGCATATGTGCTTGGACTGCTTCAGTATCTGAAAAGTTGTGAATAGTTCTGAACATTGTGCAATCATCCGCAATCATCTCCTCTTTTGACCTTATGATGGAGGGAAGGTCATTGATGATGCAGCTGAAGACGGTTGGGCCTAGGGCACTACCTTGAGGAAATCCTGCAATGATGCCCTGGGACTGAGATGCTTGACCTCTAACAATCACAACCATCTTCCTTTGTGCTAGGTTTGAATCCAACCAGTGGAGAATTTTCCCCCTGATTCCCATTGATTCCCATTTTTCTAGGGCTCCTTTATGCCAAACTTGTTGGAATGCTGCCTTGATGTCAATGGCAGTCACTCTCACCTCACCTCTTGAGTTTAGCTCTTTTTCTTATTCATTCACGGGATGTGGGCTTCACTGGCTGGGCCATCATTTATTGCTCATCCCTAATTGCCCTTGAGAAGGTGGTGGTGAGCTGCTTTCTTGAACTGCTGCTGTCCATGTGGCGTAGGTACACCCACAATGCTGTTCGGGAGGGAGTTCCAGGATTTTGACCCAATGACAGTGAAGGAATGGCAATATATTTCCAAGTCAGGATGGTGAGTGACTTGAAAGGGAACTTCCAGGTGGTGGTGTTCCCATCTTTCTGTTGCCCTTATCCTGCTTGATGGTAGTGGTTGTTAGTTTGGAAGATGTTGTCAAAGGAGCCTTAGTGAATTCCTGCAGTGCACCTTGTAGATGGTACACAGTGTTGCTACTATGCGTCGGTGATGGGGTGAATGTTTGTGGATGTGGTGCCAATCAAGCGGGCTATTTTATCCTGGACTGTGTCAAGCTTCTTGGCTGTTATGGGAGCTGCACTCATCCAGGCAAGTGGGGAGTATTCCATCACACTCCTGACTTGTGCCTTATAGATGGTGGACAGTCTTTGGGGAGTCAGGAGGTGGATTACTCACCACAGGATTCCTATCCTCTGACCTGTTCTTGTAGCCACAGTATTTATATGTCTAGTCCAGTTTAGTTTCTGTTCAATGGTAACCCCCAGGATGTTGATAGTGAGGGATTCAGTGATGGTAATGCCATTGAATGTCACGGAATGATGGTTAGATTCCCTCTTTTTGGAGATGGTCATTGCCTGACACTTGTGTGGCATGAATGTTACTTGCCACTTGTCAGCCCAAGCCTGGATATTGTCCAGGTCTTGCTGCATTTGGTCATGGACTGCATCAGTATCTGAGAAGTTGCGAATGGTGCTGAACATTCTGCAATCATCAGTGAACATCTCCACTTCTGACCTTATGATGGAAGGAAGGTCATTGATGAAGCAGCTGAAGATGGTAGGGCCGAGGACACTACCCTGAGGTACTCCTGCAGTGATGTCCTGGAGCTGAGATGACTGACCTCCAACAACCACAACCATCTCCTTTTGTGCTACATATGACTCCAACTAATGGAGAGTTTTCCCCCTGATTTCCATTGACTCCAGTTTTGCTAGGGCTCATCAATGCCACTTTTGGTCAAATGCGACCTTGATGTCAAGGGCAGTCATCCTCACCTCACCTCCGGAGTCCATGTTTGGACTAAAGCTGTTACGGAGTCAGGAGCTGAGTGGCCCTGGTGGAACCCAAACTGAGTGTCAGTGAGCAGCTTATTGTTGAGTAAGTGCCGCTTGATAGCACTGTCGATGACACCTTCCATCACTTTGCTGATGATCAAGAGGAGATTGATGGGGCAGTAATTGGCTGGGTTGGATTTGTCCTGATTTTTGTGTACAGGACATGCCTGGGTAATTTTCCACATAGCCGGGTAGATGCCAGTGTTGTAGCTGTGCAGGAACAGCTTGGCTAGGGGCGCAGCAAGTTCTGGAGCACAAGTCTTCAGAACTATTGCTGGAATATTGTCAGGGCCAATAGTCTTTGCAGTATCCAGTGCCTTCAGCCGTTTCTTGATATCATGTGGTGTGAATCAAATTAGCTGAAGACTGGCATCTGTGATGCTGGGACCTCCGAAGGAGGCTGAGATGGAGCATCCACTTGGCACTTCTGGCTGAAGATTGTTGAAAATGATTCAGCCTTATCTTTTGCACTGATGTGCTGGGCTCCCCCATCGTTGAGGATGGGGATATTTGTGGAGCCTCCTCCTCCAGTGAGCTGCTTAGTTGTCCATCACCATTCATAACTGGATGTGGCAGAACTGCAGAGTTTAGATCTGATCCGTTGGTTGTGGAATCACTTAGCTCTGTTTATCACACTCAGCTTTTGCTGTTAGACATACAAGTAATCCTGTGTTATAGCTTCACCAGGTTGAGACTTCATTTTTAGGTATGCCTGGTGCTGCTCCTGGCATGACCTCCTGCACTCTTCATTGAACCAGGGTTGATCCCCTGGCTTGATGGTTATGGTAGATTTGAGGATTTCCCAGGCCATGAAGTTACAGATTGTGTTCAAGTACAATTCTGCTGCTGCTGATGGCCCACAGCACCTCATGGATGGCCAGTCTTGAGCTGCTAGATCTGTTCAAAATCTATCCCACTTAGCACAGTGGTAGTGCCACACAACACAACGGATTGTATCCTCAATGTGAAGATGGGGCCTTGTCCCTACAAGGACTGTGTGGTGGTCACTCTTGCCAATAGTATCATGGACAGATGCCTCTGCAGCAGGCAGATTGGTGAGCATGCAGGCAAGTCGGCTTTTTCCTCTTGTTGGTTCCCTCACCACTTGCCGCAGAGCCAGTCTAGCAGTTATGTCCTTTAGGACTTGGCCAGTTCGCTCTTTACTGGCACGACCAAGCCAGTCTTGGTGATAGACATTGACGACCCCCACCCAGAGTACATTCTGTCCCCTTGCCCTCAGTGCTTCCTCCTAGTGGTGTTGAAAAATGCCACAGGCAGCCCCAGGGAGGCTGCCCACGTCGGAGTTGCAGCAGCGAATGGCTGCAGACAATGATGCAGAGACCAGGTGGGAGATGAGGTTGGCTGGGCATTCGGCCCCTGTTTTTCCGACGAGGGCCTCACCACCGTCCTGGAGGGGGTGGCTACCAGAAGGGGCAACCTTGTCCCCAGAGATGGGAGGAGGAGGCCACCTCACCACACAAAGAGGGCATGGAAGAGGTGGCAGACTGGGTGAGCAGCCATGACATGGTGCTATGCTGGAAGCACTTCAATGACCTGCTGCACTCAGGAAGGGTGAGTACCATGTTGGCTTGGGTCGGTGTGTTGAATTGTTTTGGGCTGGCCGTTGCCCCCATGGAGCTCAGGGGTATTAGAGTCTGAGTGCCAACTGTCAATTAGAGTCTGAGCTGGCCAAGGGGGTGAGCCCTGGCTGCTTGGACTGAGTGCCTTGCGCCTCGAAGTCCACGACTCGAACCTGCCCTGCAAGGTGTTCCTCAAGTGGGGTTGGCCAGGCTGCAATGGTGCTGCAGGTAGAGAGTGGACTAATCAATGCTTCTCTGTCCTTTCAGGAGAAGATATCCCATAATAATATTGAGAGGTCATTGACTGGCTGAGGACACCCACGCCTCCTCATCTGCTCCCAGTACGATCAGGAGGTCTTGGAGCTTGAGAGACGCAATGCACCTCGGCCAACCAGCCACAGTGAGTCTGGGGTTTCAGACAAAGGTAAGAGTGTAGTGCACTGAGGTGAGAGTTTTGGATGGTTTACTCTTCTTGTGCAGTCTCATCATTGATGGGAGCCTCCAGACTGGATTCCCCATTGATCATTGAAAGATGATGGCACTATGATGCACATCTCCATTGTCTTGCCAGGGTGCCTGGCACACATAGTGACAGTGTCATGACTTAAACTAATGACATGTCTTTCTTCTCCCTTAGATCTGCCATTGAGCAGTGAAGCACTGACCTCCAAGAGCTACCCCTCACCATGGATAATCACCATGCTCCCCAAGCACCTGCGTCACACCCACTCTCTGAACCAGGCACCGGCGCAGGTATGGGTACCTCAGTGGGCATCAGTTTGGTGGCTAGTATCTTGGTGCACATTGGTGAGGACACTTCACACTGGCTTGAGGTGCAGGCGAAGGCAGAGAGTGCCCAGGGTGCTGGCAGTCAGAGGATGGCTGGAGACCAGGACAATGCTCAGCTGAAGGCTGATGATGGGCATTTGGAATTGTCCATTAGGCAGCAACTGCTGGATGTCCAGCCGGGTGAGCAGGATGATCTGTCGGAGATCCAAGAGGGTATGTGTGCCATAGTCTCTGTTGTGGAGGAGTCCCTGCTGAGTGTGAGAACTGCATTGACCCTCATGGCTGAGTGCAACACCTCCTCCATGGAGAGAGTGGCGACTCTCATGAAGAGGCTGCTCGAAGAACAGAATCAGGGGTTCCTGCGGTTGTGCTCGGACCTGCAAGCCCTCACACAGACAGTGACCTGGTCAGTGTTCATGTGTCAGATGGATGGAGCACCCAGCATCCCAGCTAGGTGCCCGTCCATCAATGGCAAGCAAGGAGGTCCACAGCGACCTCACATTGGCATACGAGCTGCTTGTCATCTCTGCGGGCTTCTCTCAGGGCGCTCTGGATGATGGCAGCAGCTCCTCTGCACTTCTGCCAGTGACCGTCGCATCTGATGAGGCTGCCGCGACTGGGGAGATGCCACCCGTGACACTGGCTGCTCCCTCCCATGCAGGCCCAGCACGGGCTCCACTGGCCAGAGGACAACTGTTGAGGTCATCAAGGCCAACAGGACAACAGCGTCAGCAGGCTGTCTGCAATGACGGTGCCAGCGAGTCGGGAGCACCTAGACATAGCACCCGTAAACACAAGTTTAAAGCACCTTAAGCACAAGAGGGACTGGTCATGGGTAGTCTTTTGTTCCTTCATTTTTATTCTTTTTTAATGGTGTGACAACCAACATGGATTTCTTTCTGTTCAAGACTATATGAGTTCAAACATACAATTAAATTTGCTTTTGTATTAGAGGCCTGAGTATGCTTCATTTTGTAGGTGCAGGATAGGCCAATATGTAATGCTGGACATGGGTGACTTGAAACTTTATTGCACAGGCACCGAGTGTATCTTGGGGGCCAAGGAAAGGGTCATTTCTGCGATCCAGGATGGAGGCGGCAGCTCTGATGTGAGGTGGTACTTCTTATTTGGCAGCCTAGCTGATGGAGCATTGGATCATGGCATCCCTGGTGTACCTGCCTCCCTCGAGGTTACCGAGATCTGCCTCCATCCCCTCAGCGCTCTCCTCACCGTGATCCTCATCTGGCTCACTACTGGACTCATCATCTGGGGCCTGTGCAGCTGCATCAACATCCTCTTCCTCCAGTGGCTCCCCCCCCTTGCCAGGGCCAGATTGTGGAGAGCGCAGCATGCAGCCACTATCAGTGACACCTGCTCTGGGGGGTATTGCAGTGCGCCCCCTGAACGGTCCAGGCATCGGGAACGTGACTTGAGAAGACCTATGGCTCTCTCTACCACTGGAGGCGTGGCTCCTATTGTACCGCTGCTCCGCCTCTGTTCTTGGGTGGCAGAGAGGCATCATGGGTCACCTTTTCAATGAATAGCCCTTGTCACCCAGCAACCATCCATCCAGTCAGGCGGGAGCACTGAAGAGCCCCGGCACCTGGGAGTGCCTCAGGATATATGCGTCATGGGAGCTGCCTGGGTACCTTGCACAGATTTGTAGAATCTGCATCCTGTCTGCATGTTCATAGAGTGGAAGCCCTTCCTGTTGACAAAGGCATCCGGCTCACCTGCTGGCCACATTTGTGCAGTCGATTGCACCCGGGACGCAGGGGAAGCCAGCAATGGCTGTGAAGCCTCTGGCTCGCTCAGCCTGGTGGGCCTCGTCCACATAGAAATGAATGAAAGTCAATGCACGCCTGAAAAACATCTGTCACCAGCTTGACGCAACTGTGAACAAGTGATTGTGAGACTCCACACAGATACCCCTGGGAAGAGCCGGAGGCAAGAAATTGAGGGCCACTGTGACCTTCAGAGCCACTGGCATGGAGTGTCCACCCACGCAGTCGGAGCTGATCTCAGGTCCAATCATCTAACAAATCTCCCTAGAGAGATTAAGACCCATCTGGCATTGAACGTCAGACATATTGAAATAGCTGCACCGCCTGTAAACCCTGGCAGTGGGATAGAGGCATCTTTTGCGGCGCCTTCCTTCTTGGACTTCCTGCTGGCCTTGCACCCCTTGCACCTGCGCCTCTCCTCCCACAGGTGGCTCCCTTAGAAGCTGCATTGGGACACGTGGTCTCCTCTCCCTTCTGCCCCTCTCTTCCTCCTCAGAGGAGGTGCTTCCAGGGGAAACCACAATCCCCATTACCAGGCTAAGGGAATGCTGTCTGATACCTGGAAGGGTCCACATGGTCCGAATTCTAAGGGGGCCTGGAAGACACCTATGAGTCCTGAAATGAAGACTGGAAATGCTAAGACTGAAGCCCCGATCAGAGATTAAGCTAACAAGTACCAGTAAGCCACCAACAGCAAGTTATCTCCAAAACTCCTCACTACTCACATTGGCAATGCTGCTAACCCTTCTTATCCTGTCTGTGCATGAGGTTTTGCAGATTGTGGACTGCCTGTCTGTCTGTTTTGCCTATGGGACTAGTGAAAACTCGCACGGGCAATGTTAAATCGCCATCAGTTGGGTTGTCAAGAGCCTTAACTGGCCTCTTAATTGATGGTGGGCGCAGCTCCGACTCCCACGTGCGCCTGCCAAGTGAAATATCGTGCGAGTGTGTGATGGCGTTGGGACGCTCGCCCGACATCATCGCGCGTCATTTTACGCTTGTTCGGGTTGGGCGCGCGCCCGCCCATCAAGCGAAAAATTCTGCCTCCAGTCTTTGTAAAAATTTGATCCAACGACTATGAACACATTGGGTGGAATTTTCCAGTCCTGCTTACAGAGGGCTCCGTGGCGGGCAGGAGTGGAAAATTTGGAGAAAGGCCAAAAATCAGATTTCCGCCATGGGAAAACAGTTTGGAATTTTCCCTTCACCACTATCATGACGGGCTGATGGTGGGTCAGGTTTCCCGCCGATCCATCACGGAAACACAATTTGCATGCGTTCCCATATCATGAATGCTCATTAAAATGTCACTGACCGGAATCACGTTTCCCTCCCAATTTTGCGCTATGTCTGCGGGAAATTAGACCAGTTTGAAATATGTTTGGAAATAAGTGGCATGCAGCTGTCGGTCCTCACTTCGCTCCTCACCCACCTGCAACAGTGCAGCTCTGGGTTCTCACCAATGCCGGTGAGATGCCAGACTGTTGGGGGGGTAGGGGTCTCATGGATATGGGGGGGAGGGGAAAGGCTTACACATGAGAGACGGATGGCACAGAGACTCATGGAGGGGTTGGGGGAGGGAGACTGTTGTCATCAGTAAAGAAGGAACAGGAAAGTTAATTGAAAGACGGTCATAGTCCCTGGTCTGGGGCCAGGAGGTTGGGTTGAGAGATTAAAGGCAGTTTGGGGTTTAGCGCACCTCATAGTCAGGGTGAGAGATTAAAGGCAGTCCTGAGGACTTTGTGGGCCATGCCACAGGGCTATGTATAGGATGCACGTCATAGTCCCGCTCTATGGAGGGGCAAGGCCTGTGTGCTCAAATGGGATAAGGCACAGCTTGGTCTGCAGGGCATGTTCATGGCCTCGTCTAGCTTGGTACTGGGCTGCAGATGGGATGGTCAGGGTTTGGGGGGAGGCATCTGTAGCCTGTAAAGGGGGAATACATAGC
The DNA here is from genome assembly GCF_017639515.1 of Carcharodon carcharias. Lineage (NCBI taxonomy): Eukaryota > Metazoa > Chordata > Chondrichthyes > Lamniformes > Lamnidae > Carcharodon > Carcharodon carcharias. Next base: position 94,359,699 of record NC_054468.1, read on the forward strand.
ACAGAGGGGGGCATTCAAAGCTTTTGTGGGGTGGGGGGGTCTCCTCTGTATGTGACTGTACACACATCCTCGAGGTGGGGAGGGGTGAGGTCCACAGTGGGCATGGGGACATCTACAGTGATAAGTTCAGGACAGAGGGTTGGAATGTCAACCACAATTGCAATGAGATCCAGGATTATTGAGGGGAGGCTGGAGAGTAACGGGAGGGAGCTCTACCTACACACACACCATGGGGTTCCAGGAAGATTGGTTCTGGAGGGACCAGAACAGAAGGGGGGCAGAGGTGAGGACATCGAAGCTGGTTTCAAAATAGAATCTCAGCACCACCATTTTGCAATCATTAAGTTGCGTTGCAGTTAGAAATTGAAACTGGAAAAGAATCTGCGTGGGAGGGGTCTGAGTCAGTGTAGGAGGAGCCCTGGGCTACAGCGAGGAGCACATTTCAGGGGGCATTCTCAATCATTCCATCATATTACTAATGTCAGGAGGTCCTACCAGAGTCCTGCATCTTTTTTCTGTATATTTCTATACATACAATTTAATGGGGTTTTATTTTCCATTACTCCTGTTTTATTTTCATTTTTAGCTAGTATTTAGTCTTACTCCCTGTAACCTTTCCTGTTCCTGATTTATCTAAATTAACTTTATCTCTGTTTGGACCATTAATTTATTTATTTTTTCTCTCTGGACCATACTTCCCTTTACTGATTTGAAATCCTTCCTTACTTTCCACTCGGATCTTGACTCCAGTGGTACAGTTCCTTATTGCCTCAGTACTGGTGTCAGTGTCCAAACAGATGGGCCCCATTGGGCCTTGGCAAACTTCCTTATGTAGGATTACTTGGAGGATTGAGATATGTGATTTATATCATGTGTGGCAGCCTGGAAGGTTCTAGTGGCATACACATTAGGTGCTACAGTGATCTTGACTGCCACAGGCAATGCAGTCCTGGCTGTGCTGTGACATCTGTGAAATTTCCTTTCACAAGCTCCCAGATCACCTCCCCATGATCTCCTTGGACAAGCACAGCCTCCTCAAGCACTGGGCTTGGATTCATGTGAATGTAAGAGCACGCTTCATTCAATGACCTCTCCTAACAGCGAACAGCTGGACAGGAATAAATAAGCCATTGCTGAGGATTTCGAGTGCTACTTAAACCTGTTCTCAGCTTTCACTGTTCACTTGCTGATTGAGGATGATCCTGGCTGGATAGTGCATCCTGCTGATAACTTTCCTCACTCTCCTGTTCTGCTCTCCTGCCCTGCTCTCCTGCAGCAGAAGGTGCTGCATTGTCTAGCCTCGTCTCCTCCTCCAAATCCACATGCAGAGCAAAGGGCTCCTCTAACAAGATGCCCATGTCCGAGCACTCCCTGGGCACTCCTATAAAGTAGATCAGCACAATGCTCACACTTTTTAGGTGAAGTCCTGAAAAAAGTTCTGAGAGAATGTTGATAGAGTGTTGGTTAAAGTGTCCCAGAAAGTTTTCCTATGGGCTGAATTTTCCAGCCCCCTCCACAGCGCATTCAATTTCAATGGCAGGTAAGGGAGTGGAGACAATGCAGGAGCTGACAAATCGGTTTCCCACCAGCGTAGAATGATGGGTGGAGTTGGCTCTCCCACACATTCCAGCAGGTCGCCATTCCTGCGGGGTTCAACTATTTTGCATCCCGTTAATGGGGTGCAGTTGCGGGCTGGACCAGAATAGCCCCCTCGTCCAACTTTCCACACCGTCAGTGAGATGTCATGCCATTCCAGAACATGTCCAGGCCAACGTGGCGTGCACACATCGGATTTCCCTGCAAGAAGGCCTGGGGCAGCTTGCAGAGATCGGAAGGGAAGATGGAGGCCTCCAGCAATCATGGACCCTGGAACACCACATGCAGCACTGGGTGGGTGGAGCATCCACCACTTGGATCTTCGAGCTGCTGAAGCTTCCAGGGGGTGGATCTCCTATCTGAAGGACCATCCAGGAGCTGGATCTTCTCCTACAATGGTGGGTAAATTGATGCCTGGGCACCTTTAGAATATGGTGCACGGACATGATGAGGTGCACGAGCCATCCAGCCCACCTCACCACGCAAAATGCCAGGAAACCCCCAACTGCATCATTAATTGTGCAATACAACACAAATTCCCACCAGCCTCCATGGTGGGAAATACTTCCTGTTCCTCCCCCTGCACCACTGAGGGATGATATTTTCCATTTTGGGACTATGTGCCTCAAAAGTTCTCTTCAAATGCAGTGCAGTCAGTCAACTGCAATCAGAAAGTTAACAGGGAAAGCTGAGCTTGATTTTAAATAGTACTTGAAATCCTCAGCAATGACTTGTTTATTTCTGTCCAGCTGGCCAATTAATGAAGCATAACCACCCAAAGTAGCATATAGCCTTCTTTAATGAGCTAGCAGGCAATTCACTTGTCAATCAGCCCCTTAACAATTCTCCAGGTGGTCATCTCTAGTGCAAGCTTCAACTCCTTTATGAAGATGGCGTCTTGCACTAAACATGGGTTAAACCAGCATTGCAGCTTTAGACCCCATCTTGGCCACCTGGATGCTCCTTAGTTCCTAAAGTATTCATTGGTATATTAATGTCAAGTTAATCTGTCAATGTCTCTTTGCAACTGTCTGCTCCCACCTACATTAATTACTGCACCACCTAACTTAGTGTCATCACCAAACTTGGATGTATGGTGCAATATCCTTCATCAATGTAATTTATGTATATTGTGAAAAGCTGTGAACCCCATATGGACATCACTCGCCACATCTGGCCAATTTGAGTGCATGTTCATTATCCCTACTCTCTTGGTTTCAACCTCCTAACAAATTCCCTATTCAAACCAATGGATAGTCCCCAATTCCATGTGCTCTCATTTCGTAAACAGTCTTATATGGAACTTTGTTGAATGCCTTGTGGAAGCCCATATAAATAACACCCATAGATAACTTGGTTCATTAAACACAAACCTACCCGTTACAAATTCATGCTGATCAGCTCATATTTGTCTAAATGCTCAGTCACTCGTGAATGGTTGTGGACGCTTAAACAACTAACAGAAGGAGGAGTCTCCACAAATATCCCCATCCTCAATGATGGGGGAGCCCAGCAGATCAGCACAAAGGCAAGGCTGAAGCATTTGCTACAATCTTGCGCCCAAAGTGCCAAGTGGATGATCCATCTCAGCCTCCTCCTGATGTTCCCAGCATCACAGATGCCAGTCTTCAGGAAATTTGATTCACTCCATGTGATATCAAGAAATGGCTGAAGACCTACTGCAAAGGCTATGGGTCCTGACAACATTCCAGCTATAGTACTGAAGATTTGTGTTCCAGAACAATTCATGTCACTAGCCAAGCTTTTCCGGCACAGCTACAACACTGGCATCTACCTAGTAATGTGGAAAATTGCCCAGGTATGTTCTGTCCACAAAAAGCAGGACAAATCCAACCCGGCTCCATCAGTCTAATCTTGATCATCAGCAAAGTGATGGAAAGTGTTGTCAACAGTGCTACCAAGTGGCATTTACTCAGCAATAACCTGCTCGCTGACCATTCAGTTTGGCTTCTACCAGGGCTACTTGGCTCCTGACCTCAATACAATGTTGGCCCAAACATAGATAAAACAGGAGAGGTGAGAGTGACTGCCTTTAACATCAAGGCAGCATTTGACCAAATGTCACATAAAGGAACTCTAGCAAAACTGGAGTCAATGGGAATTAGGAGGAAAACTATCCTCCACAAAGAAAGATGCTTGTGGTTGTTGGAGGTCAATCATCTCAGTCCCAGGGCATCATGCAGGAGTTCCTTAGCCCAACTATCTTCTGCTCCTTCATCAATGACCATCCCCCCATCATAAGGTCAGAAGTGGGGATGTTCACTGATGATTGCGCAATGTTCAGCACCATTGGTGTCAAATTTTGTTTGAAAATTCTCCTGTGAGGTGCCTTGGAACATTTTATTACATTAAAATTGCTATTTAAATACAAGTTTTTGTTTTTGTCATCAGCTTTGCTGCTCCTCCTTTTCCAATTTTCTTGGTCTTTTTAAAGACTTTATAACCTGGAATATTTATCTCCCAGACATGTCCATCTCAATGATAGCCATTGCATCATACTCTTTTAGCTGAATTTGTCTTCAAATTCACTTGTTTTATTTCTCGATCATCAACATACAAGACTTTTAATTGGGCAATTGACCCTGTTCTGCTTTTCTTGTTTTTGTATGCACTATAAATTGTTGCTCCATTTAAAAATTGGCATTCCTGTCTCTGTCGTGATGAGTGCAAGATGAAAGATTTTGACAGGATGTCTCTTTTTTCAGCAATGTTTAAACTTTCATTGTGTCCCCTGCCGTGCAAGATGACCACCAATACATGTCTGCGCATGCACAGAAAACCAATGACATCAGTCTACTGCACCCAACCTCAGCCTGCCAGTACCCCTCTGTGCATCAGAACACCCTTGCTCGGTCCTCCTCAGAGACACATGAAACTATATTATTCTATAAATACTGCATATGAATTTTGAAAGGAAGTTTTGGAGGAAGTTCATATGCAGGAAAAGTAACATATCTAATGAAATCTGAGATTTTTCCCCAAATAATCTATTTAATCCACTTTCGTCCCACTGCGGTTTAAAAATGTGACATTGCAATGTTAAATAATTGGTTGAATACATATTCATATAGTTAAATTTATTGGACTTTATGATCCCAGCTGATGTTACTACTGGATAAGCCTGATCCCAGGGTGGAACCCAGCTTGATTGATCCTAACTCCTATTTTTTGTTTAGATATGTGGAGAGTGGTTACTGAACAGAGTCACAGGAGTCAGCTGATAAACTTTTAACTAAAGAATGAAACATTAATTAAACAAGAAAAGATGAATTATATTACAATACTCTTTCACCACAACTTTACCTTTACAGGTATATACAGATTTGTAAGGATAACACAAGTTACAAAAGCTATCTTATACTCTAATGTTCACAGTAAGTACACAGTCCATGTGAATCAGTCGGCGACCTGTGGTCAGGTACACCATACTCTGAAACCAAGTGACAGATGCCACCTCAAACAGATGCTATGGATCCCTCATCAACTCCCCCCATACCATGAGCCAACCGGTCTCACTGAACTCGGCCTTTCACACAAGGGTTTTCAATCTCCACTCTCAAAGAACTCACTTTGGAATCTTCTCCCAAATGACACTTTCTCTCAGATGCCTTCCACAAGGGTCCACCTGCAGGGTTTCAAACTCTCCTTCTGGTGTTCTTCTCCCCTGGATCACCATGTGCATTCAAGTTTCCTCCTACGCACTCTCTTGCAGGCAAGCCAGCAGAACACCATTGCTTCACATGCCTATAGTATAGACCTTCGGCTGTCTCCTTGGATCTTCTGGCTTCTCGAAAGCCTATCCTACTTTAAGTCTGCACCCCGCAGCTTTCTCCCTTTTCTCCTTATTTTCACTTCCACTGAACAGGGCCTTGTTCCAAATTACTGTCTTTGTCCTTTGATTTAACTTAAAGAGCTTCTTGGGGCCTTTCTCTTTTTCCTTTAGGACCTGCTCCCTGCAGTTCCCTTTCCCAGTAGACTGCTGACAACTTGGTATCTTCCTTGAGATCCAGAACTCACTTGACATTCACTGTTATTTAACTTTACATCAACTCATCTAAGATTTTTAGACTGTTTTTCCTCAGCAATCTGCTAGTATGTCAGCTAGAGAAAGACTTAAACTGCTTCCTCCACCTTACAGCATAATCACCAACAGAACTCAAACTGCATTCAGCTTCTCCCTATCTTTGTGTGAGCCTCCTGTTGCTAAGCAACAGCCCAGTTTTTTTATACCTTGTGTTTGTTTTAATTCCCCTTCAAGAGTCATTAAACCTCATTTTAATGCAGGCACCTTTTAAAGTGAAACTAAAACTCAAGTTCCCCCCTTTCTTAACACACAAATATAGAAATACAAATAAAACTTAAACTTAAAGATATACCTTATTCCTAACACACACACATACTCATATAACTTACTTAAAACTATATCTAGTTCCTAACAATTTGGAACTATATGTTAACTTTATAGAGCCATTAAGGATGCCTTAAGGATGGATTAAAGATACTGCCGCCTAATACAGAGCTGTGATGATTTGAGTGGTGCCATCTTTGGTCCTGGTTGTGCCTACTCTGTCTTTAAACTACACAGCTTTAAACTTTACATACTCTTTGTTTTAATAGCTCTGTTGCATTTTGATTAGTTAATTCATTATTCTTTCCCATTTTTTTCTGAACCTCAAATATTTAAACATAATACTATGTGTAAATGTGTAGGTTCTGAGGAGGCTTGACAGTGTAGATGCTGAGGGCATGATTCCTCTTGTGGGGAAATTGGGAACTATGGGGGCAGAGTTTCAGAAAAAGGCGTTGCCTATTTAAGACAGAGGTGAAGAGGAATTTGTTCTCTCAAAGGGTCATGGATCTTTGGAATTCTCTACCCCAGAGAACTGGAAGCTGGATCATTGAATATATTCAAGGCTGAGGTAGACAGATTCTTGAACTATAGTGGAGTCAAGGGTTATGGGGAATAGGTCAAAAAATGGAGTGAAGACCAAGATCATGTTGACCACGATCTTGTTGAGTGGCAGAGCAGGCCTGCTCCTATTTCTTATTTTTATATTCTTATGAAATTGATTTGCCATTTCAAAAGAAATATGTTTTATAAGATGTTAAACTTTTTAAAATCAGTAATTGTCCCACTAATGTTTTACGGTCCCCTTGAATAAGCAACAGTAGCCAAAGGCTCCATAAACAGAGTTCAGTTACTCTCATCTCAAACTGTAGGAATTAGTTTGGGCTTGTCCTCTAGCAGTTGCTTGAAACTGGTGATTAGTGCAATTTTCTCCTTAGTTGCCTTCTTGCTACCAACTTTGACCTGCCTTGCTAATTTTGATAGGTTGCATTCTCCAGTATCTATCGTGTTATTGGAAATTATTTTTAAATTGGATTTGTAGTAGTTCCTATGTGTGTGGCTTAATTGGATTGGGTGCTTTGATGTATAGTAGTTTTGAGATGTTAATTAGATAACCGTAAGTTAGTTTTTAAAAAATTCATTCATGTGGGCAATGCTGGCCAGGCTAGCATTTATTGCCAACCTCAGAGGGCATTTATGAGTCATCCACATTGCTGTGAGTCTGGATTCACTTGTAGTAAGGACAGCAGATTTCCTTCCCTAAAGTACATTAGTGAACCAAATGGGTTTCATGGTCATCATGGTTAAATTCAAATTCCACCAGCTGCTGTGGTGGGATTCAAACTCAAGTTCCCAGAGCATTACCCTGGATTTCTAGATTACTAGTCCAGCAACAATACCACGACGCCACCACCTCCCTTAGTTAAAGTGCAATTTGTATTTTTAAATAAACCATTCAAAAGATTGGGTAAAATCTTGCACCTAGCTGGGAGATGCTAAGCAATGTGTTTATTTTACTAATAAATTGGTGGAATTAAAGGATTATTGGTCGGACAGGTAAAATTAAAAAACCTGGTAATGCAATGGAAGGTTTACATTCAAAGAGGAAGCTAGGTATAAACAGGCTGGAGTTTGTGTGTGAGTCAGAAGCATGTAAAATCTAACCAGCCTGTAAACCTACAACAATGAAATGGAACCAAATTGAAAGGAACCTCATTTTGAGTTCGTAAGGTCAAATGTGCTTTGCCTGGTGTATGTTTAAAGTCTATGGGTTTGGTTGCTTTGGTGAAGATTTACCTGGGAGTGAGTAATTTGAAGATTTGTTTAAAAGTTATAATAATAGTAATTTGTAGACATGTGTATGTGTTTAATTTGTTGTTAAGTTAATAAATGTTTAATTTAGTTTTATATAAAAAACCTCTTGAGGCTTGATGGTTTTATTCTTGAATTCAGAGCTGCATCTCAAACATACCAATTGAAAATCTAGGTTATGACAGTTGTTCAAGTTTCCATCTGGGATTCAAACAACTCAGCATTTACCAACTACAGCGCCATAACAACTGGGGGCTCTTGGTGGGATAATATTTGTAATTCCTTGATTGGTTTAGAATTGGTTACAAGTATGAGAAGCACTTTGGATTCGGGAAGTGGTGAGACTGAAAGATGACTTTGGCGATTGCCACGACCTGTCTGGGAGTAGAAGATATAATTCAGAAAATGCTGGAAAACACTCTGTAAGTGCTGCCTATTTCCATCCCTGTAACATTGCATGTCTCCTTCCCTAATATCCCAAGAATCTTCCAGGTCACTTCCCATCATCCGCCCTGCATAAACTTGAAGTCATCCAAAATCTTGCTTCCCCTATCCGAACGTGCACCAGGTCATGTTTCCCCATTAGCTCTATACTCATTGGCCTACATTGGCTCCTGGTGGATGGACCAAATAGTCTCTTTCCAGTCAATCGGTCTTTGATTCTATAAATCCAAACTCTTTTCATTATTCCACCATTAGCAGCTGTGCCTTCAGCTGTCGAGGTGCTAAGCTCTGGAATTTCCCCCTGAAATCTCTCCATCTTTCAAGCTCTCACTTTCCTCCTTTAAGGTGCTCCTTGAAACTTACCATTTTGACCTAATTATTCCCTATGTGCCTTGGTGTGAAATTTTGTCTGATAATGTTCTTGTGAAGTACCATGGCTTATTTTACTATAGTAAAGACATCACATGAATACAAGTTCTTGTTGTATGACCTGCTTTTATTGCATATTTTCAGCAGCCACAGTATTTTACATAAATAGGATCACTTAGGGTATACGGCGCAGAAGCATGCCAATTGATCCGACTAGTCTATGTTTATTCTCCACTTGAGCCTTCGCCCATCATTTCTTACCTACTTTCAATGTCATAACCCTCTATTCCCATTTTGCTCATATCCTTGTCTAGCCTTCCCTAAAGGCGCTGATATTATTCGCTTCAACCACACCCTGGTGTACAGTTCCACATTCTCACTAGTCTTTGGGTGAAGAAGCTTCTTCTGAATTCCTTATTGGATCTCTTGGTGACTATCTTATATTGATCGCCTCTAGCTATGCTCTTCCCCACAAGAGGAAACATTCTGTATCCACTCTATCAAAATGTTTCAACATTTTAAAGACCTCAATTTGGTCACCTCGGCCTTCTTTTCTCAAGAGAGAAGAAGCCTAGCCTGTCAAAGCACTCTTGCTATGTATACACCACATTTCTGATATAATCCTTGTAAATCTTCTCTGCACCCTCTCCAGTTCCTCTATGTGCCTTTCAAATAATGTAGCAACCAGAACTGCACATCCAACTCTAAAGGTGGTGTAATCAATGTTCAATACAATTTGAGCATAACCTTTTTCTTTTCAATCCTATCCTTCTAGAAATGAAGGCTACTGCTTGATTTGTTTTTTTTTAATATATTGGTCTTGCTAACCTGTAGTGTGATACTTAATACAAAAACAGAATTACCTGGAAAAACTCAGCAGGTCTGGCAGCATTGGCGGAGAAGAACAAAGTTGACGTTTCGATTCCCCATGACCCTTCACCAGAATGGAGTAAAATTAGGAGAGGGGTGAAATATAAGCTGGTTTAAGGTGGTGGTGGTGGGGGAGCAGGGTGGGGTGGGGGGAGGTGGGGAGAGAAGTGGGGGGGTAGTTGTAGTTGTAGGGACAAGCAAGCAGTGATAGGAGCAGATAATTAAAAGATGTCACAGACGAAAGAACAAAGAGGTGTTGAAGGTGGTGATATTATCTAAGAGAATGGGCTAATTAGGAATGGATGGCAGGACACACAAGGTACAGCTCTAGTGGGGGTGGGGTGAAATAAGACTTACAGGGCATAAAAGGTATAGATTTAAAAATAATGGAAATAGGTGGGAAAAGAAAAATCTATATAAATTATTGGAAAAAACAAAAGGGAGGGGGAAGAAACGGAAAGGGGGTGGGGATGGAGGAGGGAGTTCAAGATCTAAAGTTGTTGAATTCAATATTCAGTCTGGAAGGCTGTAAAGTGCCGAGTCGGAAGATGAGGTGCTGTTCCTCCAGTTTGCGTTGGGCTTCACTGGAACAATGCAGCAAGCCAAGGACAGACATGTGGGCAAGAGCGCAGGGTGGAGTGTTGAAATGGCAAGTGACAGGGAGATTTGGGTCATTCTTGCGGACAGACCGCAGGTGTTCTGCAAAGCGGTCACCCAGTTTACGTTTGGTCTCTCCAGTGTAGAGGAGACCGCATTGGGAGCAACAAATGCAGTGGACTAAGTTGAGGGAAATGCAAATGAAATGCTGCTTCAATTGAAAGGAGTGTTTGGGCCCTTGGACGGTGAGGAGAGAGGAAGTGAAGGGGCAGGTGTTGCATCTTTTGCGTATGCATGGGGAGGTGCCGTAGGTGGGGGTTGAGGAGTAGGTGATGGAGGAGTGGACCAGGGTGTCCCGGAGGGAACGATCCCTACGGAATGCTGCCGGGGGGGGGTGAAGGGAAGATGTGTTTAGTGGTGGCATCATGCTGGAGTTGGCGGAAATGGCAGAGGATGATCCTTTGAATGCGGAGGCTGGTGGGGTGATAAGTGAGGACAAGGGGGACCCTATCATGTTTCTGGGAGGGAGGAGAAGGCGTGAGGGCAGATGCGCGGGAGATGGGCCGGACACGGTTGAGGGCCCTGTCAACGACCGTGGGTGGAAAACCTCGGTTAACGAAGAAGGAGGACATGTCAGAGGAACTGTTTTTGAAGGTAGCATCATCAGAACAGATGCAACGGAGTTGAAGGAACTGAGAGAATGGGATGGAGTCCTTACAGGAGGCGGGGTGTGAGGAGCTGTAATCGAGGTAGCTGTGGGAGTCGGTAGGCTTGTAATGGATATTGGTGGACAGTCTATCACCAGAGATTGAGACAGAGAGATCAAGGAAAGGAAGGGAAGTGTCAGAGATGGACCGTGTGAAAATGATGGAGGGGTGGAGATTGGAAGCAAAATGAATACATTTTTCCAGGTCCCGACGAGAGCATGAAGCAGCACCGAAGTAATCATCGATTTACCGGAGAAAGAGTTGTGGGAGGGGGCCGGAGTAGGACTGGAACAAGGAATGTTCCACATACCCCATAAAGAGACAGGCATAGCTGGGGCCCATGTGGGTACCCATAGCCACACCTTTTATTTGGAGGAATTGAGAGGAGTTTAAGGAGAAATTGTTCAGTGTGAGAACAAGTTCAGCCAGACGGAGGAGAGTAGTGGTGGATGGGGTTTGTTCGGACCTCTGTTCCAGGAAGAAGCTAAGGCCCCTCAGACCATCCTGGTGGGGGATGGAGGTGTAGAGGGATTGGACATACATGGTGAAGAGGAGGAGGTTGGGGCCAGGGAACTGGAAATTGTTGATGTGACGTAAGGTGTCAGAGGAATTACGGATGTAGGTGGGAAGGGACTGGACAAGGGGAGAGAGAAGGGAGTCAAGATAACGAGAAATGAGTTCCATGGGGCAGGAACAGGCTGACACGATCGGTCTGCCGGGACAGTCCTGTTTGTGGATTTTGGGTAGGAGGTAGAAGCGGGCCATCCGAGGTTGGGCAATTATCAGGTTGGAAGCTGTGGGACGAAGATCTCCAGAGGAGTTGAGGTCAGTGACAGTCCTGGAAATAATGGCTTGATGTTCAATGGTCGGGTCATGGTCCAGGGAGAGGTAGGAGGAAGTGTCTGTGAGTTGACGTTCAGCCTCCACGAGGTAGAGGTCAGTGCGCCAGACAACAGCAGCACCACCCTTGTCAGTGGGTTTGATGACAATGTTAAACCTTAAACCAGCTTATATTTCACCCCTTTCCTAATTTTACTCAGTTCTGTTGAAGGGTCATGAGGACTCGAAACGTCAACTTTGTTCTTCTCCGCCGATGCTGCCAGACCTGCTGAGTTTTTCCAGGTAATTCTGTTTTTGTTTTTGATTTCCAGCATCCGCAGTTTTTTGTTTTTATCTCTGTGTGACATTTAGTGATTGGTGTATTTCTTACTCTGAGATCCCTTTGTTCATCCACCCCACCTGGACTTGCACCTTCCAAGTAATAAGTGACCTCCCTATTCTTCCTACCAAAATGTACTACCTCGCTATTATGTGTGTTGAACTTCATTTGCCATTTATTTGCCCATTCTGCAAGTTTATTAATGTTGTTTTTTTTTAAGTCTACATTTGGAGTTGTGTTAGAAAGGACAAGTCATGCAGAAAGTGTGTGTCTCCCCATTTACATATGTCCAATGAGGCATGCACATGCCCCTTTAAACATGTCCCAACAGGCATGTGTCTGCCTTTTTAAACAAGACACAAGAAGCACATGCCTGCTCTTTAAACATGGTCTAACAGCCACATAACTGCCCCTTTAAACATACTTTGATGCATTTGCCTGCCCCTTTAGCCAGTTCCCGTGCCCCTCTCTCCCACCTGGGAGTGTGACACACAGTGTGGACCAAGCCTGTCCCTTGCAATATGATGAAAGAGGCATGTACCTGCCTTTTAATCACACTCCAAGAGGCATGTGCCTGTCCTTTTAAAAATGTTCCAAGAGACATGTGTCTGCCTATGTCACGAGGGGCATGTCCTGTCCTTTTCAACACAACATGAGTGCCGTGCCTGCCCACATAACACATTCCAAGAAGAATGTGCATAGCCCTTTAAATAAGCTCCAAAAGGCAAGTGCCTATCTTTTAAACATACACTGAAGGAAATGTACCTGCACCTTTAACACACCCTGAGAGGGATGTGCCAGCCCCTTTAAACATACCTATGAGATGTACAACCCCCTTCAAACGCACTCTAAGAGATGGGTGCCCGCAGCTTTAAATACACCCCAACAGGGATGTACCTGCTCCTTTGAAAAACCCTGAGGGAAGTGCCTGCATCTTTAAACACGCCGCGAGCGGGACATGACTTTCCCTTTAAACCCGCCCCGGGAGGAATGGACCTTTCCCTTTAAACCTACCCCGTGAGGGTTGGCGCCTTTCCCTTTAAACAGGTCTCGGGAGGGACGTGCCCTTCCCTTTAAATACATCCGGGGATGGACGCGCCCTTCCCTTTAAACACGCCCCAGGAGGGACGCGCCTTTCCCATTAAACTCACCCTGGGAGGGACGCGCCTTTCCCTTTAAACCCGCCCCGGGAGGGACGCGCCTTTCCCATTAAACTCACCCTGGGAGGGACGCGCCTTTCCCTTTAAACCCGCCCCGGGAGGGACGCGCCTTTCCCATTAAACTCACCCTGGGAGGGACGCGCCTTTCCCTTTAAACCCGTCCCGGGAGGGATGTGCCTTTCCCTTTAACCCCGCCCCGGGAGGGATGTGCCTTTCCCTTTAACCCCGCCCTGGGAGGGATGTGCCTTTCCCTTTAACCCCGCCTCTCCTCCACACCGCCCCCCCCCCCCGCCCCCCGGAATGTGACAGGGGTTTGGTTTGTTCTCGCGAGATCGTCGGCGCTCGGGGCGGGAGCGGCCAGTCTGAGGGAGAAAAACGATCAAGAGGGACCGCAGCTCGGACAGTGAGTACCGGGCGCGGGCATAGAGCGGGCATCGGGCACGGGGAGTGGGCACCGGGCGCCGGGGTGGAGCGAGTATTGGGAAAAAGTGAGTACCGAGCACGGGGATGGAGCGAGAAGCGGGCGCGGGGAAGGAACGGGCACCGAGCCCGGCTGTTCAGCGTGTTCCCTCCTGGGGTTGATAGCGGGGCTGGGGCTGGGTGTTGTGGGGGGAGGGGAGGGAAGGGGGGAGTGGGTGTTGTGGGGGGAAGGGGGGGTGGTGGGGGGGCGAGTGGGGAGCTGGTGTTGGTGGGGGAGTGGGGGGGTGAGTGGGGGGTAGGTGGTGGTGGGGGGTCGAGTTGTGGGGGGGAGTGGGGAGGTGGTGGTGGGGGGTCGAGTTGTGGGGGGGGCAAGGGGGGAGTGGCGAGGCGAGTTATGGGGGGAGGGGGGGAGTGGCGAGGCGAGTTATGGGGGAGGGGGGAGTGGCGAGGCGAGTTATGGGGGGAGGGGGGGAGTGGCGAGGCGAGTTGTGGGGGGAGGGCGAGTTGTGGGGGGAGGGCGAGTTGTGGGGGGAGGGGGGAGTGGGTGGAGGGCGAGTTGTGGGGGGAGGGGGGAGTGGGGGGAGGGGGAGTTGTTGGGGGCGAGTTGTGGGGGGGTGAGTGGGAGGGAGGGGGTGCTGGGGGAGGGGGGAGGGGAGAGTGTGTGGAGCTGGGGTGGGGTCAGTGTGTGGAGCTGGCGGTGCGGGGGGAGTTGCTCGTTTCTTCCAACCCAACTGGCACCGATCCTGGGGAGCGTGCGGGCTCCAACTGCCTTCACCCGGGTGTTTCCCGAACCAGCTCCCGGCCTGACACTGGCTGGGGATGGAAAGTTCCGGAACAGGGTCTCGGTGACCAGGGTGGGGCGGAGAGAGAGAGAGAGTTACCCGAAAAGGAGAGTTCAGGGAATGGAGAGGGGAGATGGGACGGAGAGGGGTGGGTGGGGTTGTTTCCAATATCTTAATGCAAGCTCGAATGCCACCCTCTTGTAGATCACATGTCTGCTGTTCAGTGAAGGAACTCGAGTGTGGGGCTGCTGAGCTCAGAGTCCCTTTTACCCTTTATAGAACAGGGATCGACCATTCCACCCACCAGGTCTGTGCTGATGTTTTGCTCATGTGAGGTACCTGCAGATTGTCACCCACGGTGCTGTTTCATCATCAGCAAATCTTCTCCAGTTCCTTTTATGTACTTCTGATAGTGGAACTAAAGACAGTAATATAACTGAGTGATGTTACCTTTTTGCTTTTGTACTCTATGTTTTTGAGCACTAAACCAAGCATTTCGGTTGGGTTTTTCTGGTGTGAACTCTCATTATCGCCTTTAATATCAATTGTACTTGCACATTCCTCTGCTCCATTTTGAAATCTTGCATTAGAAGTGTATCTGGGGTGAACTGGGAGAGATGTAAACAACTGAACCAGGTTGTTGGTTTGTATTAGGGGAAAAAAGTTGCTTGATAAATTTCCCCATTAGTCCTGTGGCTAAAGACACTTATTGTATGTCAGAAAGTGCCAGCCTCAGTGCCTTGTCTATAATTTGGCTTATCTAAACCAGGGTAACTGTTTGGATCTAATATTTACCTCAGTGTTCCTAGGCTAGAGCAGAGGCAAAAGTGAATCGAGTCTCTGCGCTCCTCGTATTCCCTTTTTTACATCCCAATGTTGTATAACAGGAACACTTGTTGCTATGTTATGCAATCACAATGGGTTTGTGGGTTGGGAGGAGAAGCAAATCAAGATGCTCTAATATCACCAATGGTAGCAAAATATCTACAACGGACATGTAAAAAGATAGGGACTAAATTTTTGAATTTAAATGGAGATTTTATTACCTTCACCCCAGTCCAAATATTGAGGAGGAAGAACTTGCAGAACACAATAGCTGGAGCTTAGAATGACTAATTAAACCTAGACATGTGGTGTTTATAGTTATCAGCTGGAGAGATGTTATTGTGTAATAATTATCACCTGACAGTTGTCTGGAGAGTGTGCAGAAACATGGCAATTAGTGCTGCTTTGGTACATAGTCATTTTGTAACCACTGTAGTTAATGTGTACAATCTCATAGGGTGTTTTTGGAAGGGTATGGTTTGCATAGCCTGTAGTTCAAGTTGGAGTGTTTGAATCAGCTGAAAACTGAGATATTCTTCTTTCAAAGCTTACTTTACTCTTAACTGTTGCTACAACGAGAACAGCAGAACAAGTTTAAAATGGAGCTTTCCTGTGCTCGATCTTCTGTGGTGTCCGAAAGTGCTGGGATCTTCACTGATCTGGAATCTAGCATATTACAAGTTGACCAAATCTGTCTTTGTTTGACCTCCTCTCCCTTGTATTGTGGGAAAACGTTTTGAAATCCTAAATAGATTTTCCAAAGAATCTTTTGTAATTTTTGTGGTCAAGCTGAGGTGTGTTATTGTTGGGAAATGAAACACTTTCCCATTTTAGGCATCCATTGTTTCCTACAAGCTGTTGTCAGTTTTAGCACAGTTGGTAGAGCTTCCTTAAATCCAATTTGCCCCAACAGTAATCCTAATCTTACAAGAGCAGTCTTTCGTTGTAGATCCTATTTTGGAGAAAGGCAGCACATGATTGATGGCTCAGGAATAGTTCTGAAGGTTTCTACATTGAGAAATCCTTGTTGAATTTCACCATTCTCATTTCATTTCTCATCTGCATGCTGCCCCTGTGCGACATCATCCAAAGGCAAGATGTCAGTTTTTACATGTATGCTGACAATAACTAACCCATCCTCACCACCACTTCTCTCGACTCCAACACTGTTGCAGTATAATCAGACTGCTTACCCAGCATTCAGTACTGGGCGAGCAGAAATTTCCTTCCATTAAATGTAGGGAAGACTGATTTTCGATCCCCATTCCAAACTCTGTTCCCCAAATACCGACTCCATCCCTGCCCCTAGCAACAGTATGAGGTTAAGCCAAAACAAAAACAGAATTACCTGGAAAAACTCAGCAGGTCTGGCAGCATCGGCGGAGAAGAAAAGAGTTGATGTTTCGAGTCCTCATGACCCTTCAACAGAACTGTTAAGCCAGTCTGTTTGTGACCTTGGTATCATGTTTGATCCTGAGTTGAGATTCTTACCTTGTATTTGTGCCATCTCTAATACCTCCTATTTCCACCTCTGTAACATTGAACTTCAACCATTTCATCTCTGCTGCTGAAACCATGCCTTTGTTATTTCTAGATACGACTATTCCAGTTCATTCCTGGCTGGCCTCCCACATTGGATGACCTCAACTTTATGGAGGGTACAAAGCTCTGCTTCTCATGCCTTAATTTATAGCAAGTTGGCTTGTATGCTGACCTGCATTGGCACCCAGTCAAGCATCAACTTGATTTTTAAAAATTTCATTCTTGTTTTCAAACCCCTCTATGGCTTTTCTCCTTCCTATCTCTGTAATCTCCTCCAGTCCCATAACCCTGCAAGAAACCTGCACTTCTCTGATTCTGGCCTTTTGAGCATAATTGCTCCACCACTTGAGGCCTTCTGTTGCCTGGTCTCCATGCTCTGGAATTCCCTCCTTACACCTCTGTAGGTTGCTTTTTTCCTTTAAGACGATCCTTAAAACCAACCTCTTTGACCAAGCTTTTGGTCATCTGCCTTAATATCTCCTTATGTGGCTTGATGTCATACTTTTTTATAATAACCTTGTGAAGCTTCTTGAAATGTTTAATTACATTAAAGGCACTAAATAAATATTATGTTATTGGGCTTAATGAAAGCTTGCTGTACAACAGGAGTATGATGTGTTTCAATTTATCTATGTTTTAAGTCTTGTTTAGTGTC
The DNA here is from genome assembly GCF_017639515.1 of Carcharodon carcharias. Taxonomy (NCBI): domain Eukaryota; kingdom Metazoa; phylum Chordata; class Chondrichthyes; order Lamniformes; family Lamnidae; genus Carcharodon; species Carcharodon carcharias. The sequence continues at coordinate 94,377,006 of NC_054468.1, forward strand.
TTGGCCACCACTCTGGTCTTTAGAATATCTTCCACTATTATATTGCTATTGTTCACTCATTTGCCACTGTGAAGCTCTGTAGATTTGTGCTTGATATGCATGATAGCATAGATAGGCAGTTACTGATGTTCATTAGTCTAACAGTGAATTTACAAGGAAGAATTCAGTCTTGTGTTAGCTGATCATGCTCATCAACTTTGATGCTCACATTTTGTAACTCATTTCAACCATATATGTGAATAATTTCTGTATTTGGTTGCTAGTCAAGCTGAAGTGTTGCTAGGATTCCAGTTGGCCAACGTGAAGGAATTTTTAAGTACTTCTATTTCCACTTGTACTGTGAAAAATGGTCAGCAGTTTAGTCCTCCCTTATTCTGGTGGTTTGTGCTGGGGCATTTTGAAATATATAATACTGAGGAGTTACAGATCAGTCACTGGAGTAAAAAAGCAAATACTGTATTTACACTTCTACAACAACAAAAAAACGTCATCCCAGGGATGCAATAAAAAAAAGTCATCCTAGGTAGCCACTTGCCTTCTCTCTCTCTCCATCTCCCTTGTGTGTTGGTGAGCAGATGGAGTTATCACTCAAGTTATGATCTAATATGCCTGTTTTACATCATGCCTTCGTACTTGTATTCCACTATTTTGACTGTACAGTTCTCAATTTGCTTGTTTGCTACTGTGGGACATTAGCTGGATGTGTTAAGTTTTGAGTCTTCTGAGCTTCTTGAGTTACCTTCAACTTCATCCATAACTATTTGAACATGATTCATGTAGCATGTGTTGTCAACGTTTCTTCCAATGTGTAATACTTTACAGTTATTCACTTTAACTTTCACCTATCATTCTAAGACACTTTTTCAACTCATTGTAATGTGAGCTGTCTGCATTAATTTGGTGTCATCTACAAATTTGACCATTTTGCATTGATTCTGAATCCATGTCATTGTAATTAGAAACACTAGTGATCCCATCACTGAATTCCTGGGGCACCCCACTCAGCAGCTTTCCCCTTCCCTGGACATTATTTCTTCAATAAGCACCTGCTGTCTTCTATCATTAAACCTGACCCTTACCAGCTTGCAATAAATTTTGTTTGTAAGATGTGTGAGCACTGTTGACTCTGTTAGTCTCATGGTTTCAGACACAAGATAATCAGGCTGACAGCAAAATTGACTTTAATAACTTTATTAATAGCATTGCAACAATACAGCCAAAGTATAATTATCAAGGCCTGGGGAACAGAGATAGTAGTTTGAATTCTTTCCTCCTCCATCTGGCAGAAAGCAGCTAGGCAACTTATAATTATATCTAACTTGTTTTCTTATTTTTAACTCTCCTTGAGATTGTGTGGCTTATTTTTCAGCAGTTAATTTATTTTTATCTCATTAAACATGTGTTGTCTTCGTCCTTTGGAGGCTAAGAAATACATGGTTACAATACAAATTCTCCATTTTGTAATGTGATACATTATCCTAATTGCAGTTTTTTTAGGTCTTTTTTCAGGTTTATGGTCTGGTGGTTTTCTGATGTGCGCTCCCATCATGATGCAATTTAATCCTTCAGTCAGCCTGCGTTCTTTGTGGTGGCTGCTGTAGAATAATCAGAGGTTGGAGTGCTGCAACAGTCCATTTACCCTATAAGGTTTGCGCTGGTGTTTTTCCAATGTTGTCTAATCTGGTTATCTTACTGACTAGATAGGAGTGTAGAGAATTTCTCATTCTCAACATCTGGGTTGTTTGTAAATTTTCTTATTTTATGAAGAAAGATTAAAAGAAAATGCTTGTATTTAATAACACTTTGAAAAGAACTTCATAGGCTGTATAGTCACTGTTGTAGTTAACACGGCAGCCAATTTGCGCATAGCAGGCTCTCTCAAACAGCAGTATGATAATGACCAAATAATCTGTCTTTGTGATAATCTATCTTTGAGGGATGCATATTGGTCAAGGTACTGGTGGTAATTCCTCTGCTATTCTCTGATTTCTTATCTGAAAGATGGCACTTCCAACAGTGCAGCATGCCCTTAGTAGTGGAGTGAGGTGTTGGCTTGGATTTATGTGCTCAATCCCAAGAGTAGGACTTGAGTCCATAACATTTTGATTCAGGCAAGGATGCTACCAACTGAGCCATTGCCTGACCCTGTAGAACAGGTATAATGGACCAAATGATCACCTTGCTGTGATTATATATAATGTACAAAATTGGCAGTCTCTAAGAGACTCTTTTGTGTTTCCAAGAGACACTCTTTTGTTCCCTCTGACCCCCCCACCCCTCCTTGAACAAACCATGTTCTAATTCACAAAAAACAGTTTTAAATGAACACACGTGTTCATTGAAGTGAGTGTAGTTTTTAATGAAACTTTTTTTGGCTTTCCTAGATTGAAATCATTTGGTATCACCAAGAACAAAATTCATTTCTTATTGCTATCCATTGAAACCTGTGTAATTTGCCTGTAACATTTGTATACATAACAATGACTACTTAAAAAGGATTGAATGTATGGGAAGCACTATAGGATGTCCCAAAGATGTGACAAATTCTATAAATGATAGCTCCATTTCCTGACAAATATATTTTTCCAAACCCATTTATTTTATTCATTTCAATGACATTCCCTAGTGACTTTGTTCTGTTTCCCTTTTGGGTGTAATGGTTTTGCCTGATTTTTTTTTTTCTTTCTCCTCCCCTCCTTTTCTCGACATTTGGATTCCTTGCTGGTGTATGGTTCCATGAATGTTTTTCTATTTTGCTCTTGCCTTTGAGTGGATTTTCACAAGTGAGCCTCAATAGTGGGTGTAATTGAGAAGCATGTTCCCAGCAGAAGTTGATGATCAAGCATGAGTGCCCTGGATGTATGATTTCTCATCTCCTAACCTGGGGCACTTTGCTCCAAGATTGAACCTGGAAATTTCTGGCCTTGGGTGTTGCAGTTTGTCACTGGACTCTCACAGCCTTAGAGGATTCCTGAATTCTAATTTTAAAAATATATCAGTTTTAATAATTTACCTATATCAACTTTATTAATTCCATTCATAATTATTTAAATATTTCTATTGTGTAATTGCGATCTCTTCCAACAAGGACAGGTTAGCCAGTCTACACACTCTCCCCAAGCCTCCAGTCCTTGTCTAAATCACCATTATCCTAATCCTGTCTGAAAGGGAAAATTCTAGGACTATATGTTAATAAGGTGCCATCTTATTGCTTTCCTATTTCCAGAGGTTCTTAATAACATTGGTGGACATGTGAAAAATATCAAGTTGTCAACTTAGAAATTTTAAATCAAATCTAATGTAGAAAGATGCTATATACACTTTCCCTCAATTTTAAATTGGAATTGCCTTGTAATTTAAAAACATGCGCACAGTACATGTTTGAAATACAATTAATTGTATTGCTGTGAAAAATTGAGTGTTGTCTGTTCCACCAGACAGATCATGTTTGATCTATACCTTAACTTGATTGAAAAACAAATCTACTGAGCTGTATCTTAAGTTTCAACAGCCATATTCTTTGGAGGAGAGATTTCCAGATTTCTATCACCTTTTTTATGTAAAAATGCTTCCTGATTTCAGTCCTCAATGGCCGATCTGCAATTTGAGTTTTTATTCTTTCATGGGATGTGGGCTTTGCTGGCTAGGCCTGCATTTATTGTCCATCTCTAATTGCCCTTGAGAAGGTGATGGCAAGCTGCCTTCTTGAACCACCGCAGTCCATGTGGTGTAGGTATACCCACAGTGCTGTTAGGAAGGGAATTCCAGGATTTTGACTCAGCGACAGTGAAGGAATAGGGATGTATTTCCAAGTCAGGATGGTGAGTGGCTTGGAGGGAAACTAGCAGGTGGTGGCGTTCCCATGCATCTGCTGCCCTTGTTCTTCTAGGTGGTAGAGAGCACAAGTTTGGAAGGCACTAATGGAGGAGCTTTGATGAGTTCCTGTAGTGCATCATGTAGATGGCTGCCACTGTGCATCAATGGTGGAGAGAGTGAATGCTTGTGGATGGGGTGCTAATCAAGTGGGTTGCTTTGTCCTGGATGGTGACGAGCTGCTTGAATTTTGTTGTAGCTGAACTCATCCCAGCAAGTGGACAGGCTTTGGGGAATCAGGAGGTGAGTTATTGTTTGCAGAATTCCTAGCCTTTGACCTGCTCTTGTAACTACAGTATTTAAATGGATGGCCTGGTTTGGTTTCTGGTCAATGGCAACCCCTAGGATGTTGATAATGGGGGTTTCAGCAATGATAATGTCATTGAATGTCAAGGGGCGATAGTTAGATTCTCTCTTGTTGGAGATGGTTATTACCTAGCACTTGTAGAGTGCGAATGTGACTTGCCACTTATCAGTCCAAACATGAATGTTATCTAGATGGTGATGCATATGGGCATAAGAGTGCTGAATTCCTTACTTTGAATCGGCCCACTGAAGGTAATAGTTTTTCTGTATCTATCTTATCTAATTCCTTCATGGTTTTAAACACCATAATTAAATCTTTCTTAACCTTCTAAACTGAAGAGAATATAAACTACATTTAACCGGCCCTAGTTATGAACACTTAATATCTGGTATCGTTCTGGTGAATTGAGTGCTGTATTATCTCCAAGGCCAATAAGTCTTTCCTGAGGTATGTTGCCCAAAATGGAACTAAATGCAGTACTCTAGCTTGGTCTGACCAATACTATATAACCGAAGCATCACTTTCTCCCCTTCCAACCCTCTTGAGGTAAAGTCCAATATTCCATGAGCTTTTTAATTACATGTTGAATCTGTGCACTAGTTTTTCATGATTTGTTTACTCAGAAATCCAAATTCTTTTGCTCCTTTGTAGTTCCTCATTTCCCACAGTTTGTCCGCTTAATATGCAACTTGCTTTTCCTCCTAACTTAGTGTAATTTACAAACTTGGACATGCAACTCTTTTATATTTCTTCCATTGCAGTCATAATATATGGTGAAAAACTGAGGGCCAGTACAGGTTCCTGGGAAGCACCATATGTCACATTGTGCTAATTGGAGTGCATCTTTTAAACCCTTCTCTCTATTTCCCACAATCCAGCCAGTCACTAGGATGCCTCCAATATTATCCACCATTTTTGCTGCTAATCACTTGTGTGGATCCTTACCAAACATCTTCTGGAGGTCAATATGAATTGCAGCAACAACTTGCATTTATATAACATATTTAAAGTGGTCCCAAAGCACTTTCCAAGAGCACTATCAGGTATAAAATTGATACACTGACCCAAAGGGCCATAGGCTTGTTTAAGAAAGTAGCTTTTAAAAATCTTTTTAAACAAGAAGAGAGGGGATTAGAGCCCCAGACAACTAAAGGCTTGGCTGTTAATGGCAGAGTGCAAAATATCTACCCTCCACCTTTTCTTGTCTAAGAATAACAATCCCAGTTTCTCCAAACTCTGCAAAACTAAAACCGCCTTTCCTAGAATCATCCTGGTAAACCTCCTTCGCCCTCTCCAAGGCCTTGACATCCTTCCTAAAGTGTGATGCCCAGAATTGAACATTATGCTGCAGCCTAACCAGAGATTTGTGAAGGTTTAACATGATTTTGCTTTTGTATTAAGTGCCTCTATTTACGAAGCTGAGTATCCCATACACCTTCACTGCCTCATCAACTTATCCTGACACCTTCTTGGATTTCGGTGCATCTACATGCTACCCCTTGGTCACATCAACTGAAAACATAGGGTCAATACAACATATATGCTGATGACACCCTGTCCTACCTTATCATCTCTCTCGATTCCCCCACTCTCTCTAAATTATCAGACTGCTTGTCCAAAATTCAGGACTGGATGAGCAGAAACTTCCTCCAGTTAAACATCAGGAAGTCAAAAGCCATGTCTTCAACCTCTGCTACAAACTCAGGTCCCTAGCCAACAACTCCATCCCTCTCCCTGGCAATGGCCTTGGCTGGACCAGATGGTGCACAACTTTGGTGTCATATTTGACCCAGAGAGGAGCTTCTGACCACATCTGTGCTGTCATTAAGACTGCCTATTTCCACCTCTGTAACATTGCACCCAACTCCACCCCTGCATCTGAAGAAACCCTCATCCATGGTTTATTAACCTCTCAATTCTACCATTCTGACACACTGCTGGCTGGTGCGCCCACACTGTACCCTCCAGAAACTTGAGATTATTCAAAACGCTGCTGCCCTAGTCCTTAACTCGGGCCAAGTCCCATTTAACCATCACCTGAGATTTTTATTTACTCGTTCTTGGGATGTCTGTCTTGGCAATTGCCCGTCCCTAATTGTCTTTGTGAAGGTGGTGGTGAGCTGTTGCCTTGAACCACTGCAGTCCATCTGGTGTAAGTGCATCCATAATGCTATTTGAAAGGGAGTCCCTGGATTTTGACCCAGTGAACATTGCATTAACCATCTCTTATACAATATGCTTTTGTGTATGGTGCACAGACAATGCTTTATACAGGCCGGGTGTTGCAGCATTTACAAATGTAGTACTAGGCAACTTAGCTTTGCACGAATGTCTCTACTTGGATTCTTTCAGTGCATTGTTTGTAGCATTGGATTTCTTCATCCTATGTTAAGTAGCCAACAGGATATGCGATTATGTTGCATGCTGAGAGGGGTTAATGTAACATTGAGTTTCTCTAGTGAGCTAGGTTGTGATCTGGATTCACGTTTAAAAACAAATGACAAGGTCACTTGAACTTGCCTTGTGTTCAGCCAGCTGATTAATCTGTCAGATCTATTTGTTCTGCTTTAATGTGTTTAAAGCAGCTACCAGGGGAATCTCCAGTCTTCTACCATGTGCTCCAACCATAAGATTTTCCAATATAAAATTTCTCAATAGGGTTTGCTGATGTAACTAACGTTTTGCGTAACTTGTAATTTCAGCTTTTTAAAATTTTATTATTTCTCTTTCCTGACACAAATGTCTCATTTTCTCCTTCATGCCTCTGAAAATATACTGCATGATGCAACACGTCCTTGTCTGATGTCCATGTACATGCTCTTGGGATTCACTGTGTTGTGGTGAGAAGCATGTTCCTGTCCAAGGAACTGGAGCCAAACTGTATCTCTTGCCCTCCCGCTGCATTCTCTGCCCAACTTCCCAAACTCTGGTACCAAGAACGAACCAACGTGCCATTCTGAATGTGATCTCTATGTAGCAGAGATCAAATTTAGAGTCTTACTGATATTTTTAGACTTCCCTCCCATCTACATAAGTTACTGTGGCTGTTGGTGAAAGTTACTAAATTGAATAATAACACCCTATTCCTCTGCCACTCAGAGATTCCCTTTATTCCTAATCTCTCCTCTCAAACAATTACTAACCTATGTTACTAGGTTACTTCCAATTCTATAATAAAAGCAAAATACTGTGAATGCTGGAAATCTGAAATAAAAATTCAGGTCTGGCAGCATCTGTGAAGAGAGAAACAGAGTTAAGGTTTTGAGTCTAATATGACGCTCTGTTGTGCTGAGTTTTTCCAGCATTTTCTGTTTTGCTTTCCAATTCTGTTTGCTTTCATTTTTGCTAATTTATTGTGTGGAGCCTACCAAACACTTTCTGGAAGCAGACAACATCCCCTATCCACCACGTTAGTGACCCCCTCCAGAAATTCATCTAGATTAGTCAGGCATGATCTACTCCTCTTAAAACCACGCTGACGCTCTTTGATTTTGTCAAATGCTCAGTCACATTATCCCTGAGAATAAATTCTAATAACTTCCTCACAACTAACAAACCGACAGCTCTGTAGCTTCCTGGTGTCTTTCACCCTCCTGTCTTAAATAATGGAGTGGAATTTTCAATACGAAGGAGTAATTCTTGATTATTGGGAACTTCGGAAAGTTTTGACAAATGCATCTATAATTTCTCTGCCCTTTATCTTTTAATTCCTGAAGGTTGAAACTAAAGATCTTGAGATGTGTCTACTTGTATCCTGTTATTTTCTCCATTAACTTTAAAGATATATTAAATCCAATAAGTTCCTCCACTTCACTTAATTTTGGGTTCCCTTGCAGGTTTTATTCCTCTTCCTCTACTGTAAAAATGGTCACTATGAATTTAACAAGTCTGTAATTTTCTTATTATCTATCATAGTTATCACCTATATTTTCTTTAATGGCTCCTTAACCCATCTTCCTTTAATATAAAAACATTTACTGTTAGGTTTGATATTTCTTGCACTGTTTTGTTCATTCTTTTTGTGCCTTTTTATTTTCTTGTATCCCTTGAGTGTTTTATAGTTCTTTGTTTCTTGGATTTCCACATTTTTTTGCATTTGTGTAAGCCACAACTAAACTTCTGCTTTGATACTATCTTTAACCTTGTTTGTTGACCACCGTTGCTTAAATGCACAAGTGGAGTTTTTTTTTATATTAGAGCTATGTACTGGTTTCATGCCCCTCAGGTGGATGTAAAAGATCCCATAGCATTATTTTGAAAAAAGCGAAGTTATTCCTGGTGTCCTGGCCAATATTTATCCCTCAATCAGCATTACAAAAAAAAATTTCTGGTGGATGGAGGTAATATTTTCGTCTCTGTACATTAGTGTTGTTTGTCTGTAAATAGTATATCAAAAACTAATGGATGGATGCCAATGAAACTTGGCACACAGAGTATGGTCCAAGGAGAACTGATTAGTTTTTAGCGCAGATGTGGATCAGAATCCTGGAATTTAAGGTTATGTTAATGTGGAAGCAGAGTCTTTGAATGTTTTTAAGGGGTAGGTGGGAATGTAGTGTTGAGTTTACAATCTGATCAGCCATGATCTTAAGTGGTGGAGCAGGTTCAATGTTCAAAACATAATTTGTATGTTAACTTTGGGAGATGGGGCAAATTGACTTTTTTAGAATGTGTAGATTGTCTCAGCTGCTGTGGTGGAATTTGTCATGGCTGTCAAAATGTGAGCAGAGTTTTCAGAGCAGGTTGTTGGATGTGGATTGGCCTGAAGCCACCTCAGTGCGATGGAAGCTCTTAATAAAAAGATTTGTTTTTTTTCACTTTTCATAGTTACAGAGCATTGACCAGGCAGGGGAAAACCTCAAGGAAGAGCTGCATAATTGTAATAACTTAGTTATGTGACCAACTGAGTGCACAATTCACTTGTCTTTAGAATGTGGTCACTGCTTGAAATAGATTGCTGGTTAAGGTAATAGAAGCAAAAAGTTTGGAATCATTTCTGAGAGATAGTGGTGGGTTCTGTGTTGGGACTATAGCTTTTTGCAGATGAATTAACAAAGGTGAGCCAAGTCAACTTTGTTGTGCATGTTCCTTTGGTCTAGTGAGATACCAGTGGCTCATTTTTAAATTGCTGGCTATGTGGACTCGTCAGTTGTGGCTGCTGTTGCTGTGCACTTTGTTCTTTATTGTGGGAGAGCACGCGGCTGTGCAAAACTTGGGTGCATCAATAGTGAGGATATAATCAGTTACTTTTTTTTAATAAAGGTGCAAATTCAAAGTTTTCTTGAAATTGGCCAGTAGCAAAAGTTAAATTTTTAATCAAAATATAGATCAGTTTTGCATTCCATGGTTTGGCCTGTTCATGTAATAGATGAACAGTATACTGAGTATAAAACAAAAACAGAATTACCTGGAAAAACTCAGCAGGTCTGGCAGCATCGGCGGAGAAGAAAAGAGTTGACGTTTCGAGTCCTCATGACCCTTCGACAGAACTTGAGTTCGAGTCCAGGAAAGAGCTGAAATATAAGCTGGTTTAAGGTGTGTGTGTGGGGGGCGGAGAGATAGAGAGACAGAGAGGTGGAGGGGGTTGGTGTGGTTGTAGCGACAAACAAGCAGTGATAGAAGCAGATCATCAAAAGATGTCAACAACAATAGTACAATAGAACACATAGGTGTTAAAGATAAAGTTGGTGATATTATCTAAACGAATGTGCTAATTAAGAATGGATGGTAGGGCACTCAAGGTATAGCTCTAGTGGGTTTTTTTTTTTTTTTTTTATTTTATATAATGGAAATAGGTGGGAAAAGGAAAATCTTTATAATTTATTGGGAAAAAAAAAGAGAAGGGGGAAACAGAAAGGGGGGGGGGATGGGGGAGGGGACTCACGACCTAAAGTTGTTGAATTCAATATTCAGTCCGGAAGGCTGTAAAGTCCCTAGTCGGAAGATGAGGTGTTGTTCCTCCAGTTTGCGTTGGGCTTCACTGGAACAATGCAGCAAGCCAAGGACAGACATGTGGGCAAGAGAGCAGGGTGGAGTGTTAAAATGGCAAGCGACAGGGAGGTTTGGGTCATTCTTGCGGACAGACCGCAGGTGTTCTGCAAAGCGGTCGCCCAGTTTACGTTTGGTCTCTCCAATGTAGAGGAGATACATACTGAGTATGTAAGACTGAGTCCGCATGATTCTTTAAATAGATGAAGTGCAAATAGTGTGGTATGGTAAGTAACATTGAGCCAAAGGTAGCTGCCTTTGTGCAAGGTTAACTGTGTAAATGACCTGTTTTTTTTTTTGCTATAATTTTTAAGTGAAGGGTAAAATTCCTTTGTTCCCCACACTAGTCCTCTGCTTAACTTCCTAGTACTGTAACAGCTGGTGAAACACAGCCAATGTTATAAATACCAACCTCCTGTTGCCACATGCATATCTACTTTTTTATTTTAGTCCCATTTTCTTCCTATTCCTTTTTAGCAATCACTTGGTTTCTAAGAAAAAAAAAATTCCAAGAAACTCTGATTAGTAATTCAATTGCTGAATTAGGGTGTTGAAACTATTTTTCAACTCTTGAGCATTGATTTTTGTATGAACCCTGTTTACAGTGTTTGGAAGGAGAGGTAGATGGTCTTTGTTCACAGGAGCAGAGCTAGCTGATCACATTTGCCCTCACTCCAGCAATGTCTCAAACTTTTTTTTATAAGTTACCTGTTATCCTCCATGGCCTTGCCCTTCCCCATCTCTGTAAACTTTTCCAGCCCTACAACCCTTCAAGATTACTACATCCTTCCAAATCTGGTCACTTACACATCCCTACTATCTTCACTCCACTATTGGTGGCTGTTTCTTCAACTGCCTCTGTCCTGATCCAAAGGTCACCTTATGATGCTTAATTCAAATTGTTTTATTATACTCCTATGAAATACCTTGGGATGTTTTATTATTTAGCTTCTGAAAGTGGTGAGAAGTAGGTTTCCATTGGGAACAAACCAGCAAATCCTTAGGCAGCTCTCTAAGCCAGTGATGTTTTTAAATGTGATTCATTTTGTCTCCTAGTAGTTCTTATTTGTTGATATCACACTTGTTGAATTATTCAGTGAATTCAAGGTTCTTACACTCTAAACTTGGTTGCTGGCTGAGGGGACACATTATCTTCCTGCAGTACATGTGTTTAGAACCACTGACCAGTTAACTTCTGCATTTGCTTTGGCTTTGTTTCAAGCATTTAATGGAAACTTCAAAACTGAACCTCCTCTGTAACTTAAACAGAACATAGAAGCATTGCTAGACTCTCCCAACTCCCTGTATCTGAACAAATTGCTAAAGTGGCATTCCTAAAATTGTTAGTGTTGAAGTAACAAATTCTCACATGTAAGCATGTTTCAATTGGGATTTCATTGTACTGTAGTGGAGTTCTTTGAACCCCATGATAAGGTTCCACAATACAAAGCTGATTTCCAAAGGTTCCCTAAAAACGATCTTAGGTGTTGATCACAGCTGAACTCATATAATTTTATTTAAAAAGGGGGGGGGAGGCAGAAAGTAGGAAACTATAGACCAGTTAGTTTAATGTCTGTTGTTGGGAAATTATTGGAATCCATTATTAAGGAAGTAGTAATGGTGCATTTGGAAAGTCAAAATGCAATCCATCAGAGTCAGCATGCTTTTATGAAGAGTAAATTGTGTTTGACTAATTTGCTAGATCTCTTTGAAGATATGACAAAGTGGATAATGGGGATCCTGTAGATGTAGTATACCTGGACTTTCAGAAGGCCTTTGATAAGGTGCGCACAAAAGATTAATACACAAGGTAAGATCACACGGAGTCAGGGGTAATATCTTAGCTTGGGTAGAGGATTGGCTAACCAGCAGAAAGCAGAGAGTCGGGATAAATGGGTCTTTTTCTGGATGGCAAGCTGTAACTAGTGGGGTGTCACAGGGTTCGGTCCTTGGGCCCCGACTATTTGCAATCTATATTAATGACTTGGATTCAGGGGTAGAAGGTACTATAGCTAAATTTGCAGATGACACCAAAATAGGTGGGAAAGTAAGTTGCAATGAAGAAATAAGACATTTACAAATGGGCATGGACAGATTAGGAGAATGGGCTAAAGTTTGGCAGATGGAGTTTAATGTGGATAAGTGTGAGGTTATCCATTTTGGTCAGAAAAATAAAAAGGCAACTTATTATTTAAATGGAGGGAAACTTCAGAATGCTTTAGTGCAGAGGGATCTGGGTGTCCTCGTGCATGAATCGCTGAAAGCTAGTATGCAGGTACAGCAGGTAATAAGGAAGGCAAATGGAATTTTGGCATTTATTGCTAAAGGAATAGAGTATAAAAATAGGGAAGTATTGTTGCAACTGTACAAGGCATTGTGAGATCACACCTGGAGTACTGTGCACAGTTTTGGTCCCCTTGCTTGAGGAAGGATGCATTGGAGGCGGCTCAGAGGAGGTTCACTAGATTGATTCCAGAGATTCGGGGCTTGTCTTATAAGGAGAGATTGAGCAGTTTAGGCCTATACTCACCAGAGTTTAGGTTGATGAGAGGAGATCTAATTGAGGTATATAAGATGCTAAAGGGGATAGACAAAGTAGACATGGAGCGGATGTTTCCCCTTGTCGGGCATTCTAGAACGAGAGGTCATAGTTTTAGGCTAAGGAGTGGTAGATTTAAATCAGAGATGAGGAGGAATTACTTTTCTCAAAGGGTCGTGAATCTGTGGAATTCACTACCTGTGTGCAGTGGATGCCGGGATGTTGAATAAATTTGAAGAGATAGACAGATTTTTAATTAGTAATGGGTTGAAAGGTTATGGGGAGAGGGCGGGAAATTGGAGTTGAGGCTGAAATGAGATCAGCCATGATCGTATTGAAAGGCGGGGCAGGCTCAAGGGGCTGAATTGCCTACTCCTGCTTCTAGTTCTTATGTTCTTTACCATATTTTGTTGATTAATACATTTTATTTAGATTTCTCGCTTAAACTCTGTAAAAGGAAGGCTCCACCAATCTGTTCAAAAATGTCTTGCACTTGGAGGTGAAGATAGTTTGCTAATCTTGAATGAGGGATTTATACTGACCAATGATTTTGTGCAGCAGTAGTGTCTCAGAAGTTGTGGTTGTCCTGCTGTGTGATGTGAAACTGCTTCTACAGCTCATTGGTATTTATTCAGCCTTATCTGGAAGAAGAAGCAGGAAGTCATAGACATGGGGACATGGGTGATAGATTCTTTTCACTTGCATTTTTGAGTACCCCCGTCATGTGCTATTTATACTCCGAACCTGAAACCAGAGTGCTATGAATTGCCTCATGACCCTGTTTCTAGTTGTCAGAAGTGAAATGGATTTAATTGTGGCATATTTGTTTGGATATGCGTCACTAAATTCTGTATATAGAAACATTCACTGGCAGTTTGGATAATTGAGATTTGGAATGGTTTTCTGCATGCAATGCATTCTTAATGTATGGCTTTGCAGAATACACTTCTTGTTAGTTCTCAGCTTAATGATGCGAGGACATCAGTTCCCATTCAGGATGCTTTTCAAACTAGTTATTGGAAACCCTTTGATGAAAAACTTCAAATTATTCAATGTAAGGTAACAATTTCCCGATTGCTACCTGAGCCAGGAGCAAATTGAAATTGGGTAAATAAGATCAGAAAGTTGAGTGCATGGCTCAAAGATTGGTGTGGAAGAAATCGGTTTTGATTAATGGACAGTGGCACCAATACTGGGGAAAGAAGGAGCTGTACTGTGGGATGGTCTTCACCTGAACCTGAACTACGGCTGTCAAGAGGGCTTTAAACTAAACAGTTGGAGGGAGGGGAGGGGAGATTTGGAAAGTTAAATGGAAAGGACAAGGCAACAGTGTAGGGTAGAGATATGAGTAATAGTAACCAGATCCAGGAAGGGACAAAATATACAAACATGAGTGCACCAGCAAATAAGGTCAGAGTAGGAAAAACTGGTTTTAAACCAATGGGGTGGAGTATTTGGGTGAAGTGAGATTTAGAAGTCCAAATATCAAAGTTGATGCAGTAGAAAGTATATCAATGTGGGTAAAGACAAGCTGAGTGAAACAGGACGGGACAGAGTTTATCGGTAATAGCGCATCAGAGACCAAGGTCTGTGCAGGGAATAGAGATTTTAAAAAATGAGGTCATCTTATCTGAATGTGTGGAGCATCTGCAATACAACACGCTGGATAAACTAGTGGCACAAATATAGATAAATTTTTTTAATCTAACTACCATTACAGCAATATGGTTACAAGGTGACTGAGGTTGGAAAATAAGTATTCCAGTGTACACAACATTTCGAAAAGACAGGCAGAAAAGAAAAGGAGCAAGGTAGCCTGCTAATAAAGGATGGCATAAGGACATTAATGATGGGGGATCTTGGCTGAGAAAATCAGAAAGAAGAATCAGTATGGGTGGTGATTAGGAATAGGAAGGGTCATAGCAGTTAGGAGTGGTTTATAGGCCCCCTCACAGTTGCAATACTGTTGAACAGAGCATTCAAGAAAAAATTATTGGTGCTTGTAACAAAGGCAATGTAATAGTTGTGGGGGACTTTAATCTTCACATAGACTGGACCAATCAAATTGGTAAAGGTGGCCTGGGAGATGAGTTTGGAGAATACTTGCGTGACCATTTCCTGGATCAGTATGTTGTGGAACCAACTCAGAGTAGGCAGGGTTAATTTATAATGTCATAGTAAAATATCCACTGAAAAATAGTGATCATTGTACAATTGAATTCCATGTTGTTTGAAAATGAAGCACTCCAGTCCCAAACAAGAATCTTAAAGCCAATTACATAAGTATGAGGCGAAAGCAGGCTAAGCTTAATTGGGTAAGTAGGCTAAAAGGTATCACAATAAATAGTAAATAAACATTTAAAGGAACAATTCAAAATGTTCATCAAAAATACACCCTTTTGAAAAACAAAACTGAGCGAGAAAGTAGGGGAGACCAGTAGATGTCGTGTACTTGGATTGCCAAAAGTAATTCAATAAGGTGCCGCACTAAAGGTTAATACACAAGATATTATCACCCCCATGGAGTTGGAGGCAACATGGGTAGAGGATCGATTAAGGGACACGAAGCAGAGAGTGGGGATAAATGGGGCATTATCAAGTTGGCAGACTGTAACTAATGGAGTGCAGCAAGGCTGTAAACCAAATATCAATATTTTGAGTTACTCTGGCTGACAGTTTTTCACACTTTCCCTCACCCTCAGATTTTTCCTCCTTACCTCTGTGCCATGTGGCACTACATGCCAGCATTCGGTTCCCAGCTGGTGGCTGCTCTAGTCTGCAGCTCACACTGTGGCCATTTCAACTGTGCGAACATGCAGACTGGGTGGATCATCAAAGCTTTGTGCAATTCTTCTGTCACCGATTTGTCACATATTGACTTGCATTAAATAGGTGGGAGGGTGCTGGGGTAGGGGGTTGGTGCTCACCTGCATCCATCAAAGCTGAGTATAAGAAGGTAGCAACTTCACTGCAATTGCAACCAAGATTGCCTGTACTTAGTTAACTGAGCAATTGAATCTGGGGCTCTCCTGGCCTGTGTGCTTCACTGTGTTCAGAAATATAAATAAAACTTTCATTTATACAGTGTCTTTAAAGCACTCTAGTGTTAGTAATAAAAAAAATGTTGACTCAGAGGCACATAAGCTTTCAGGACAGATGGCTAAAAGCTCAGTTGAAGAGATAGGCTTAAAGGAAGAGAGGAGTGAAGATGTTTAGAATTGTTTAGCAAATGTTTTCAACTCAAAACAGTATCCGACATTAGATGGGATTCTGTGATAAGACAACATGTGCAAAACAATCTTGACTGTGTCAAGAATTATGCTAACAACCAATTCGCAATTATCAGTTGAGCATGCAGCGTGGCGCACTTAGGCATGCTTGAAGCTGCATATATTAATAGACAGGGCCCTGTTCTTTATGGACAGAACACGTACACACATTGTGGCTGTTTCAACTAATCAAAATAGGTGACAGCTATTCTATGGTTCATTCCCCAGGGCAGTGCCTTGACCAATTAGTGTCAAACTGCCTGGTTTGAATGGAAACAAAGCTTGGTAGTTAACTATCAGTCATCAGTTAACTGGTGCATTCTCCATGGCAACACCTCTACCAACCAGAGTCCACTTGCCAACCAATCAAGGATGTGAATTTTTAAGTTAGTGTTGTCGAACTGGCTGCTGGGCTGGAATCCAATGTAGGCCAACAAGGAGTGATGGATGAAAGGGACTTTGAGTGAGTTTAGATACGGGTAGCAGAATATTGGTTGAGCTCAGGTTTATGTAAGGTGCAAAATTGGAGACTGGTCAGGAGAGTATTGGAATAGCCAAGTCTGGGGGAAGGTTTCAGCAGCAGATGTGCTGAGTGGAATCATCCTTGCTGACAGCATTGGAAATCTGAAGTTGTATAGTGCTGAGCTGGCGCTTAAACTGCTTTGTATTAACACAGTAGAAGTGCATCAGAAGTATGGATATGTGGGTCTCCATCAAACTTAACAACCTAAATGGGTTACAAATATTGCCGCCACCACCTCAGTCATTAATGTATCTATTGAAGCTGATTTTGGTTAGGTTACAGCATAGAAAGATACCATTCAGCCTCTCGAACCAGTGTCGACCCTCTGCAAGAGCAATTAGCTAGTCCCACTCCTCCACTCTTCCCTGTAGTTCTGCTAATACTTTCCCTTCAGCTTCCCATCCAATTTTCTCTTAAGTCATGATTGAATCTATCTCCACCATGTTCTCAGGCAATGCATTCCAGATCCTAACCACTCAACTATGTTTATAAAAACAATTCTCACTGGGAAGCAGTGCTGGAAATCTGACTGCAACACCTATTGAAAATATTGTTCTGACTCTCCTGACCAAATGTAAAAGCAGAAAAGTAGTGCATAGAGGTCCTGTTGTTCCATCTATCTTTTCAGGCACACAAGAAATAGGAGCAGAAGTAGACCATACAGCCCGTCGACCTGCTCCACCATTCATTACAATCATGGCTTATCTGGGGCTTCAGTGCCATTTTTCTGCTATTCACCATATCCCTTAATTCCCTGAGACCAAAAAATTTGTCTATCCCAGCCTTAAATGTGTTCAACGATGGAGCATCTGCAACCCTCTGGGGTAGAGAATTCCAAAATTTTCAAATTTGAAAATTCCAAAATCACAACCTTTTGAGTGAAGCAATTTCTCCTCAGTTCAGTACTAAATGATCGGCCCCTTATCCTGGGACTGTGCCCCTGTGTTTTAGATTCACTGACCAATGGAAGCAATCTCTCAGCATCCACCCTTTCAAACCCCCTCAGAATTTTGTAGGTTTCAATGAGATTGCCTTGCGTTCTTCTAAACTCCAGAGAATTAGGCCCAATTTACTCAGCCTCCCCTTATCCCAGGGACTAATCTAGTGAATGTTCACTGTACTACCTCCAGTGCAAGTATATCCTTTCTTAAATATGGAGACCAAAGCTGCAGACAGTATTCTAGATGTGGCCTCACCAAAACCCTGTCAACTGTAGCAAGACTTCATCATTCTTGTACTCCAATCCCCTTGCAATAAAGGCCAACATGCCATTTGCCTTCCTAATTGCTCGCTGCACCTGCATGCTTAACTTTGTGTTCCTTGTGTGAGTACACCCAAACTTCTTTGAACATAATCTGTTTTTCTATTTTCATGACCAAAGTGAATTACTTCACACTTCCTCATTATATTCCAACTGCCATTTTATTGTCCACTCGCCTAAACTGTCTATATCTCTTTGTAGCCTCTTCTTCCCACAGCTCACCTTCCTACCTAGCTTGGTATCAGCAAATTTCAATACATTACTGTCACTTCGCTTAAATCATAGATTATAAATAGCTGAGGCCCTATCACTGATCCTTGTGACACTTCACTATTCACTGCCAGTCAAGTTGGCAAAAGCCCTGTTTATGCCCACTCTGTTTTCTCTCCGTTAACCAATTCTCTATCCATGCTGATATATTGCCCCCAACTCCATGACCCCTTGTTTTGCCTATTAACCTTTTGTGCGGCACCTTAGCAAATGTCTTTTGGAAATTCAGGCACACTACATCTACTGCTTCCCCTTTATTTATCCTCAAAAAACTCTCAACTTGTCAAACAGGATTTCCCTTTAGCAAAACTATGTTGATTTGTTCTAACCATATTAAGCTTTAATAAATGCGTAAGATTTCCTTAATAACATATTACATCATTTTCCCAGCAAGAGATTTTAGGCTAACTAGCCTGTAATTTATTGTTTTCTCCTTTCTTGAAAAGTAGTGTTATGGACAAGAGGTGGGTTTCATTTAAACAGCCCTGATTTCCCCTTTCACCATCTGTCACTAAAAGAAAGGTGTTTTGATTTTGATTTCCCTCTTTATAATCTGTGGTGTATTTCCCAACTTCTCAGTCCTGTGATCCCATTTCTATTAATCCCACAGCAAACTTGAGATGTAGTAAACTCAGGGGTAGTTTATTCGTGCACATTCACATATGAGAGGAAGGTCGCAACGTAGCCTCCTCTTCACTCATTCAACAAGAGGGGAGGATAGAAAAATGATTTACAGGGCAAAGCCTACAGAATAAAGAATTATTGTTTCATGTGAATCCAGAATCGAAGTCCAGTGGCGTATTCCTTCGCAGGTCCGCAGGTCGAAAGTTGATGCTGGATAATTCACTTTTCCAGGAGTGATAACTTCCACTATGAGATGGGCATGCAGCAATGAATTAATCTTGCAGACAATCGCCTTGAAGTTCAGAAGTTCCCTTAGAAACAGCATAGATGGGGGCCAGGGCATTCAAACTGGAACCAGGACCGAGTCCTTGTATTGAGCTGCTGCTTGCCAGATGCAAGATGGCAGACTGATTTGCAGTACATCAAGACTGTAAACTTGACTCCCCTGAGCTGGGAGAACTTTTCACATGACTCCCACCTCTCTGCTTTGGCGAATGGTGTATATTCCTTTGTCTGGGATCGTGACATTGTTAATGTTTCAACCTTTAAGAATTTGGAAGAAAGGTTGCAGGGCTCTTTGTCCAAGCAGACTAGTAGAC
Source organism: Carcharodon carcharias (assembly GCF_017639515.1). Classification (NCBI taxonomy): domain Eukaryota; kingdom Metazoa; phylum Chordata; class Chondrichthyes; order Lamniformes; family Lamnidae; genus Carcharodon; species Carcharodon carcharias. The sequence continues at coordinate 94,396,259 of NC_054468.1, forward strand.
TCTGGTGGCCAAGGCCTGGCTTATGAAATGTTGATGGCCTTTGTGTAATTCCCTTTGAATTTGATCTTTGCAGCCCATAGGGTTGTTAACATCTCTTAGCGATAACCAGGTGTCATCTGCTCTAACTCTGCGAGAAAGTTCCTTTTTGTTCAGGGTTGCAGGCAGACGTTGTTTCAGCCCCTTTAAAGTCTTTGTCCGGTTTTTAAAATTTTTAGAAATTAGCCAGGATTATATATTTATTTTGTAAAAATGTAGTGAGGTCTTAGCTGCATTATGGTATAACACTTGCCAACTTCCAATTTAATGGGATCATTCCCAAATCTAAGGAATTTTGGAAAATCATAGCTGCAGAGATGGTGGATTTGCTATCTCTTTTAGAACCTTAGAGTGTAGGCCATCAGTTCCTGGGGATTTGTCAAGTTTTAGTCCTTTGAGTTTCTAGTACTTTTTCTCTGACCTTAATTTCCTCTTATTTTAGCCCCTAGATTACCATCTATTTATGGTATGAAACCTGTGTCTTCTACTGTGAAGGCAGACACACAATATTTGTTCAATGCCTCTACCATTTCCTCATTTCCCCATGATAATTTCTCCTGCATCTGCTTTAAAAGGGGCCAATGTTTACTTTAGCTACTATCTTCCTCTTTAAATACTTATAAAAGCAGATTTTAAGAACTTTTATATTTCTGGCTAGTTTCCTCTGTCTATTTTTTCCTTTTTTTCTGGCCCTCTGGTTTCTAAAACACTTAATCCTCAGACTTACTACTTTTTTTTGCAACATTATAAGCCTCTTTTAATCTAGTACTATCCATAACTTCCTGAGTGAGTCATGGAGGCTTCTTTCTCAGAGTTTTTGTCTTTCAATGGAATCTATTTTTTTGTTGAAAAATTTTGAATTGTTTCTTTAAATGTTCTCCATTGTTGATATCCATTTCTTTTAGTCTTTTTACCCAATTAATAGCTAGTTCTCTCCTCATACCTTTGTAATTGGCTTTATTTAAGTTTAAGGTTTTTGTTTGAGATTGGAATATGTCGCTTTCAAACTTGACATGGAATTCAATGGTATTATGATTGCTATTTCCCAGTTGGTCTTTTTCTACAACTTTACTAATTAACTCTACTTCATTACAAAATACTAGATCTAAGATAGCTTTATCCTTAGTCAGTTCCACAACATATTGCTGCAAGAAACTGTCATAAAAATGTTATGCAAACTCATTTTCTAGACCACTCTTGCCAATTTGATTGTCCCAGAATGTATGAAGATTAAAGTGCCCCAGAACTATTACATTTCCTTTGTTAATAGTTCCAGTAATTTCTTGTTTAGTACTCTGCCCAATGGTATAACTACTGCTATTGGACCTATAAATTACTCCCACCTGTGTTTCTGACTCTTGCAATTCCTAATTTCTACCCATACTGATTCTACTTCATGACCTTCTGAGGCTAGATCCTTTCACTCATGTCCATATGTCACCTCTTACCATTAGGGGTACCCTTCATCCTTTGCCACCCTGTCTATCTTCTGCAGTAGTGTTCCCTGGAATATTTACTTTCCATCCTTGATCACCACCTAATCTGTCTCTGTAATGGTGATTGAATCTAAATAATTTACCTCTCTTTGTGCCACTACTTCATCTAGCTTATTGCAGATGCATTCAGATAAAGAACCTTTAATTTATTTTCTATTCCTTGCAATGTCCTTATTCACTGTAATATTTTTGTTAAACTTCCTGCTTGTCTTTACCCACATTGCTATACTGTTCTGATGCCTCAACCTTTCTCCTTGGATTTCTAAATTTCTCTTCACCCAAGCCCTCTCCCATCCCTGTTTATTTAAAGCTCTGACCACAGCCCTAGTTATACGATTGGCCAGGTCACTGGTCCCAGCCTGGTTCAAGTGTAGCCCATCCCAATTGAACAGCTCACTCTTCCTTGAGTATTAATGCCAGCTCCCCAAGAATCAAAACCCCTTCTTCCCAAGCCATTCTTTGAGCTACACATCTAAATCTCAATTCTGCTTGACCCTATGCTAATTGGCATGTGGCTCAGGTAACAATCCAGAGATTTTAATTTGGCTCCTAACTCATTCTCTTGGGTAGAACCAGGAATGATGTTCTATGTCATTGATTTCCACGTGAACCTTGACAACTGGAATCTTGCCCTCCCACTCCCAAGTTCCTCTGCAGCCGTGCAGAGATGTCCTTAACCCTGGCACCGAGAAGGCAACACAATCTTCCAAGATCCTGGTCACAGCTGCAGACAACAGTATCTTTTCCCCTGATTACACTGTCTCCTACATTACTTTTTGCTCATCCCACATGAATAGCATCCTTCACTGTGGTGCCATGGCCAGTATGCTCGTCCATCTTTTTAAAAATTTATTCGCAGGGTATGGGCTTCACTGGCTGGGCCAGCATTTATTGCCCATCCCTAGTTGCCCTTGAGAAGGTGGTGGTGAGCTGCCTTCTTGAACCGCTGCAGTTCATGTGGTGTAGGTACACCCATAGTGCTGTTAGGAAGGTAGCTCCAGGATTTTTACTGAGCGGCAGTAAAGGAATGGTGGTATATTTCCAAGTCAGGATGATGAGAGGCTTGGAGGATAACTTCAGGTTGTTGCATTCCCATTTGTCTGCTGCCCTTGTCCTTTTAGATGGTAGGGATTGTGAGTTTGGAAGGTGCTGTCTAAGGGAACCTTGGTGAATTCCTGCAATGCATCTTGTAGATGGTGCACACTGTTGTTACTGCATGTTGGTGGTGAAGGGAATGAATGTGCCAATCAAGCAGGCTGCTTTGTCCTGGACAGTGTCAAGCTTCTTGAGTGTTTTGGGAGCTTCACTCATCCAGGCAATAAGGGAGTATTCCATCACACTCTTGACTTGTACCTTGTGGATGGTAGACAGGCTTTGGGGAGCTGGGAGTTGAGTTACTCGTTGCAGGATTCCTGGCCTCTGACCTCCTCTTGCAGCCACAGTATTTATTTGGGTAGTCCAGTTCAGTTTCTGGTCAATGGTAACCCTCAGGATGCTGTTCGTGGGGGATTCGATGATGGTAATGCCATTGAACATCAAGGGGTGATGGTTATTGCCTGATACTTTTTTGGCTTGAATGTTACTTGCCACTTGTCAGCCCATGCCTGGATATTGTCGAGATCTTTCTGCATTTGGTCATGGACTGCTTCAGTATCTGAGGAGTCGTGAATGGTGCTGAACATTGTGCAATCGTCAACAAACATCCCCATTTCTGACCTAATGACGGAAGGAAGGTTATTGATGAAGCAACTGAAGATGGTTGAGTCGAGGACACTATGTTGAGGAAATTCTGCAGTGATGTCCTGGAGCTGAGATGACTGGCCTCCAACAACTGCAACCATCTTCCTTTGTGCTAGATATGACTCCGACCAGTCACCCCCCCCCCCGCCCCGATTCCTATTGATTCTAGTTTTGTTGGGGCTCCCATGTCACACTGGATCAAATGCAGTCTTGATGTCAAGGGCAGTCACTCTCTTGCCTCACCTTGGAGTTCAGCTCTTTTGCCCATGTTTGAACTAAGGCTGTAGTGAGGCCAGGAGCTGAATGGACGTGGTGGAACTCAAACTGGGTGTCAGTGAGCAGGTTATTGCTAGGCAAGTGCTGCTTGATAGCAATGTTGATGACCTGTTTCATTACTTTACTGATGGTCGGGAGTAGACTCATGGGGTGATGGTTGACTGGGTTGGATTTGTCCTGTTTTTTGTGTACAGGATGTACCTGGGCAATTTTCCACATAGCCGGGTAGATGCTAGTGTTGCAGCTGTACTGGAAGAGCTTGGCTAGGGGTGCAGCAAGTTCTGGAGCACAAGTCTTCAGTACAATTGCTGGAGTATTGTCAGAGCCCATAGCCTTTGCAATATCCAGTTCCTTCAGCTGTTTCTTGATATCACCTGGAGTGTGATTGATTTGGCTGAAGACTGGCATCTTTGATGTTGGAGGCCTTGGAGGAGGATGAGATGGATCATCCACTCGGCACTTCTGGCTGAAGGTTGTTGTAAATCTTCAGCCATGTCTTTTGCACTGATGTGCTGGGCTCCCCCATCATTGAGGATGAAGATATTTGTGGAGCCACCTCCTCCAATGAGTTGTTTAATTATCCACCACCATTCACAACTGGATGTGGCAGGACTACAGAACTTAGATCTGATCCGTTGGTTTTGGGATCGCTTAGGTCTGTCAATCACTTGCTGCTTATGCTGTTTGGTTTGCAAGTAGTCCTGTGTTGTAGGTTCACCAGGTTGACACCTCATTCTTGGGTATTCCTGGTGCTGCTCCTGGCATGCCCTCCTGCACTCTTCATTGAACCAGGGTGATCCTCTGCTTGATAGCCATGGTAGAGTGGGGAATATGTGTTCTAGTATAGTTCTGCTGATGGCCCACAGCGCTTCATGGATGCCCAGTCTCGAGCTGCCGGATCTGTTCAAAATCTATCCCATTTTGCAGTCCTTCTCCTCAACCACACAGTTAGCAAGTACCTTGTACCCGTTGGACAAAGTCAGACTGAGGCTCCTGCATCACGATATGCTGGTTTCCCTTTCCTGCCTGACTGTCAGTCACACCCTCCTGTCCCTGACCATTAACCAGCTCAAGGTTCTATCTAATCCAATTTCAGCTCAGCAACTCTGGGCCACAGTTGCCGAAGCTGCAGGCACTTAACTGCAGATATGGTTGCCCTGGATTGCAGTTCATTCCACAGATCCCATGCGCTGTTGTCATGGCACACCACCAGCCCTGCTGTTTCTGTCTGACTTCTATTTATTTAATTAGTTAATTTACACAGATAAAGCAACAGAAAGCTGCACTTGTCTAGCTTGGAAATGAGGAAGAAAACTTGCCTACTACTGGAGGCTGAAAAAAATAGAAAAAGGAGCATCTCTTTGCTCCTTTGCACCGAATTCCCACCTGAACCAAATTTTCAACTACACACTGTCTCACTCTGGCATAGTTTCCTTTCTGTGAAAAGTAGGAGAAAAATATTTGTGCTTGTATCCTCTAGAAGAATTGTCTTTCTATTTATTTGCTTATCTGACTGCAAAACACCATGGAATGTGATCTGATGTGGTTAAGAATGAATAGAACTTGCCTTGAGGAACTCTGCAATCGATCTTATTTACAGCAATATCTTCATTTGTTAAATACAGTTAGAGGTAATGGTTAACTTAAATCATTAACTAAGTTAAACATTGAGCCCTGCAGGATCCTCAAAGATTGGGTATAATGTCTATTATTAGAATGGTGCAGAAGGAGATCACTCTTTTACCTGAGCCATGGTAAAACAGAATGGGTAATGAATGTGAACAGCTAATTTAGCCCATTGCAGTTCTTTTTTAAAACACCAAATGCAGAAAGTTTTGCCTCAGTCTCATTTCATTCCATTGATTACTGGAAGAGCCCTTTGAATAATATTCGGCAGTTGCAATATTTTCTGAGGACAGGAATACTCGTAAAGACAATATGGGTATGTGAAGATGAGGGCAGCCATTTCAGTTATTGAACCGAGATGTATTTTGTGCAGTTGAAGCGTTTACACAATTGAGGTTGTGTCCTGACCACTGGTAACAGTTCCCAGTGTTTACTTGTTCTTCTGCTTTTTGTTGCCAGTATCTTCACTATACTTAAACAAAACTTTGTTTTTCAGGTGAGAATTACTCCATCTCTATCATGTCGCAATCTTCAGACAAGTTTAAGGTAACTTTTTTCACATAAGAATGGAACTTTTAAATCAATGGACGAAGTATGTGCTTTTCCCCTCTTCTCTAAAGAGGCTTTAATGGCTGAGGACAGTGAAATATGTGCATTGGGCAGCTGCACTTAGATGATGAGATCAACACCTTTTTATATGGATGGGAGTGTGTGCTTGAAAGTGATTTCTTCAGGGCTTTCACTCCCATATTGAACCAAAGGGGAGCTAAATAAACATATAGGCATGTCTCAGCTCATGTTTGCTCTTCCTGTTTGCAGCAGTGATGGAGGTTTTGCCACACTTCCTGGTAAGATGCTGTAACTAAGTGCTCAAAATGCTGAAGGGTGAGGGATAAATGGAAATTTTCAGGCTAAGTGCTGCATCTTTGTGTGGTGATCAGCATATCTATATTTTTACAATATGCATTACACTCTGCATTTTCAATAAGTGCTGATATAATTTGCACTGTACATAGAACGGAATGGTCAGTCAGGTTTGGTGGCAACTATGTATCTCTTGGCTGTTTTCAACTTCAGCTCATAAGATTGCTTCACACTCTAAATGCAATGCTTTTTGCCTGTAGCAAGTCAACATATTATATAGAGTTTAATGCTTAAAAATGACTCTAAATTGTGGTTGTGTTTCTTAAAAATAGAGCAGGGCAGACTGATTTCCTCCCTTTGAATGTAGTGAGAATGGATGAGTTGACCACACATGAATGACAGTAGATGAAAAAAAAGTGTGGTTGAGTTGCTGTCTAGATGTTTGTGGAATTGAAGTGCATTGGGGGAACAGGGTTTCTACATTGCAATAGTCAACAGAATAAATGACTCCCTCATTTTAACGTTGAAGAAGACTCTCTGAAGCACCTTGGGATGTAATCCCAATTCAGAGAGAAGTTTGCCTAATGCTTTGCTTAGAATTGAATGCAATTTTAAAAAGATTTAGTATAACTTCCTTGTTATTATACTCTCTGCTTCTATTAAAAAGCATCTGGAATCCTAGGGTTTATTAGATGTCTTCACAAATTTGTGTGTGTATGTATGTATGTATATATATATATATATATATATACTCCCTTTAAAATTTTACCATTAGTTCATTTTGCCCCCCTCATCCTACCAAAATGATTCACTTCACATTGCTTCACATTAAATTTCATCTGCCAATGTATCTTTCAGTTTCATGAATTTGTCCTCCTGAAGTCTGTTATTATCCTCCCCATTGTCTCTACATTTGAGTTTTGTGTTATCTGCAAATGTTGAAATTACATCCTGTACATCCGTGTCCAGTTTATGAATATATCAAAAAGAGCAATGGTTCTAATGCTGGCCTCTGTGGAACACCAATGTATACCTCCCTTCAGGCTTGAAAAACAACATTAATCCTCTCTCTGCTTTCTGTCCCTTAGCCAATTTTGTATCCTTGCAGCCACTGTCCCTTTGCCCATGAGCTTTAATTCTCCTAACAAATCTATTGTTACTTGCTCAAATACCTTTCACAAGTCCATGTACACATTACTCACCTTCACCTCGACAGCCCACTTCATTACTTCGTTAAAGAACCCTATTAAGTTGGTCAAACATAATTTCCCTTTTCATGCTGGCTATTATTAGTACATTCTGGGAGGGGCAGGTGGTAGAAGATAAAGCAGAGAAAGGAGGCTTCTATAATCTGTCAAGGTATCGTAGTTCATTAACATAAATCTTGGCAATATATTTAGATAATGCGGTCATTGTAGTTTAAAAATGGAACATTAGGAGTAGGTCAGTCAAACCCTCTAGTATTAGATCATGCTCACTCCATTCCATTTACCCATCTTGGCTTTGCATCCCTTCATGCCTTTACCTAACAAAATAAGCTGTTCATCTTAGCCCTGAAAATTTTAATGAGGTGTGGAGATAAGACTGCTAACTTTCACAGTTTGTCCAGGAGATTCCATGAATGGAAGAGTAATCACCCAGTTATTGCTAGCAGCCCTGGAGAAATTTACTTTCTATTTTTGATTGGTACCTATGCGTGCCCACAATTCGGGTTCAAAGGCACAGAGCATTACTACAACATCTAACAACAAGCTCAACTCCAGCCTTGGTTTCACAGGCCTGCTCAGTGGGCTGCTTCCAGCTTTGCCTATAGGAAGTACTCAATGGACTTTGGAAAAGGGTGCCTTTGCTGTATGCCAATGATGGGTATGCATTGTTGCCTCGCTGCTGTGTTGTTATGAGTTTATCTATCCATGGCTTCTACATTAAGGAGCCATTCTTGAATTTGTCCATGGTCGTGCTGGCCTTTCCATATCTCAGAGCAAGAGTATTTCTGGACTGACTTTCCACACTATATTTATGTACCAAGGTGTGCGCTTGATCTGCGTGAAGGAGGAGAGAATTCAAATTGAATTTCAGCTCTTGATAAACAATGTGATTTAGACAAGTCATTAGGAAAGGTTAGCAACTGAAATGTGACCTTGTAAGAGGAGTTGTGTAAATAGCCTACAATTTCAATTGTTGTTCCTCCCCCGATATAATCAACTCCCTACCCAAGATCAATTTTACTTCTTCCCTTTTCCTTTACTCTAATTCTTCTCTCCCTTTCTCCCCCACAACCATTGTGGTGTATCTCACCAGGCACTGACTCTCGCTGCAATGTGGTTCCAGGGGTACTGGATGATAATCTTGTGAACCTGGAGAGTAGATGTTTGTAGAATACCGAAGCAACACAACCAAGTCCAATCATGAGCTTCACCTTTCAGCAGTCTATTAGTACAAACCCTGGCTGTGCTCCCTAACTTTGGGGTACTGAAGCTAATTGTACTGCCATCCCAGCTACAATGAGTAAACTCAGCGCTGCATAATCAAACTTTTAACATTGTGATCTGTCTGGCTCAGTTTGGTTGCATTTTTACACTGATCACATCTGTTTGAGTTCACAGCAATTTAACTAAACCTTCACTTTCAGGCTGGAAGTGGTCACATGATTAAATGTCATGTGATCTGACTCAGGACTGTGTTCCACTCGAGGTGGCAACCCAATGTGATAATTTTAAAAATGAATAAACACATGTTTCACAAAGGCTTTTCACGTTGTGCAGGTTTTTAACTTGATGGCTTGCATAGGAACAGGAGGAGAGGGGCCACCCTGAGTGTTTATGCTGCTGTCTGAAAAATGTGTGTTACTATTCTGTAACTTGGTCTCTCTGCAAACAAAGCTAAAGCAATGTGACTATCTGTAAGTTTCAGCCAAACCTACAGCCAGTTGAATTTCAGTCAGGATTTAGCTAGGTTGGGGAAGGGAGAGGGGAACATGCGACACTTCTTTGGGTTTACTTACGGACCATTAATCATCAAATCACCATTAAACGCTGTGCAGACCAATAAATTTTGTGCGATAGAACCAGAAAATGCTGGAAATACTCAGTAGATCCTGCAGCATTTGTGGAGAGAGAAACAAAGTTAACATTTCAGGTTATTGACCCTTCAGATCTGAAATGTTAACTCTTTCTCTCCACAGATGTTGCCAAACCTGTTGAGTATTTCCAGTGTTTTCTGTTTTTATTTTAGATTTCCAGTATTCACAGTATTTTGCTATAAGAAATCTTATGGTTGGCTCAGAGCTTGTATATACTGATTACTAAGTGAAGCTTTGGATTTCTGGAATTGAATCGGAACTGCAAATTTATCCAGGTTACACTGTTTCTAAAATCTGCAAACTTATCTCTTCCTCTGTTGTTGTAGACCTTGGTGAAGCAGAGTGGCTTTCATAGGGACTCACTTATTTATGTGACTTGTTTTGCACTTTTTGAAAATCAATTCGGGTTGTACAATTAAAATATAGTTGAAGTTTCCAGTATACAATAATGAAACTTAAAAAAAAAAAGCTGAGGAATTGCAATGAAAAAAATTAAAATGAAAAAGGCGCTTGTCAAGCATGAAAACTCTTGTTTACTTGGCGAATGGACAACAGAACATATGGGACAAAGCAACTGTTGTCTTGTTCAAGGCCCTATTCTACTGCTCCTTGCAGAGATTCAGTTCCAGCTAGGAGGAGCTGGAACATATTCATTTGGCACTTCAAATTTGCAGGCCCTTTTATATAGAAGCATAGAAAATAGGAGCTGGAGTAGGCCATTCAGCCCTTCGAGCCTGCTCCACCATTCATTATGATCATGGCTGATCATCTAGCTCAATAGCCTGCTCCTGCTCTCTCCCCATATCCTTTGATCCCTTTCGCCCCAAGAACTATATCTAATTCCTTCTTGAAAACATACAATGTTTTGGCCTCAACTATTTTCTGTGGTAGTGAATTCCACAGGCTCAGCACTCTCTCTGGAGCACTCTCTCTGGGTGAAGAAATTTCTCCTCATCTCAGTCCTAAATGGTCCACCCCATATCCTCAAACTATGACCCCAGTTCTGGACTCCCCCAACAATCAGGAACATCCTTCCTGCATCCACCCTGTCTAGCCCTGTTAGAATTCTATAGGTTTCTATGTGATCCCCCCTCATTCTTCTGAACTCCAGTGAATATAATCCTAACTGATTCAATCTCTCCTCATATGTCAGTCCTGCCATCCCAGGAACCAGTATGGTAAACCTTCATTGCACTCCCTGTAAAGCAAGAACATCCTTCCTCAGATAAGAAGACCAAAACACAATATTCCAGGTGTGGTCTCACCAAGGCCCTGTATAATTGCAGCAAGACATCCCTGCTCCTGTACTCGAATCCTTTCGCTATGAAGGCCAACATATCATTTGCCTTCTTTATCAACTGCTGCACCTGCATGCTTACCTTCAGCGATTGTTGCACGAGGACACCGAGGTCTCGTTGCACATTCCCCTCTCTCAATTTATAGCCATTCAGATAGCCGTTTAGCATAGTGCCTCAGTTTTTCATTGCTGTACTCCCTCATTTACACTCTTGTCCAGTGCTGTTATTTCTAAAATGCCAGAGTGAAGTACAAAACCAGTATCAGTTCACTAGAACCATGGAATGGGCCTACACCCAAGTCTGTGCTTATGTATCTCCTTGTAGAGCGGGAAGCAGGGGAGTCAGGCCTGCAATGATCGACACTTGTGAAATATAAGAGTATCATTAAGAGTAGCCTCACTGTCTGAGCTGGCCGAGTTCTGAAGGACATGCCACCCAATGTAGGCTCAGTCTGGTAGTTGAGGGAACCAACACATGTATGTAACCTATTTGCTACTGATAGGATTGACCACTGCAGTCCTTGTGAAGATCAAGTTTTGTCTCCACACTGTTGTGTTGCACTATCGTTCGAAATGAGGATATAGCTAGCTTTCCTGCACTCTGCATCCATGAAGCACTGGACTACCCAATTGGTGTGCCATCTGTCTGTAACCTCATGGCCTGATGTGTTTCACTCCTCCCACCACTATCAGACAGGGCACTATCCCTGTTTCAAAGGGGATTATGGAAATATGTCCCAGGAATAGTACTGGTTTTGACTTGGGATAAATATCCAACCTAGTGAAGTTATCTGCTATCTGAACACAAAGCAGTGTACTGGGTGGAGCAAATAGTCCTCCATCCAATTGGCCAGAGAGAAGTCCTACCAAATCCCTTCAAGAATGGCGATCAACAAGAAGCGAGTAAAAGGAAGAGGAAAATCCATGAGCATCTTAATTCTAAACTGTGAAGCCCATCACATGAATGTAAGAGTCAAGGCGGCTGTTTATTTGTGTCTTTGACGAAAACTGCCAAGTGGATGGTCCTACTTCTGAGGCCCCACCATCATTTGTTATTGTCCAGCTTATTTGGTTCACTGCATGTGATATTCGAAGTAAGCCCAAAGGTTAGGGACCCAGAAAACATCTGGGCTGCAATGCTGAAGACCTGTGTGCTAGAGTTAGCTGGTCCAAAAGCTCTCAAACTTGTGTTCTCTGCATCATTAGTCCAGGCCTCTAGAGTACTGTAGTAGTCCATTGCTGTGCATATGAAAAATATTCGCTAGATTATAAATCATTAGATAAATTTGCTTTGCAAATTAATGAATAGATTCTCTCAATGTTGCTGATGAGAAATTTATTTCTTTGATCTTTTCTTGCATTAAGTTGTGATCTTTAAATGTTTATTCTTTCATATGGCCTCCACTTGGACAATTGACTCCATTTATGTTCCATTTGTTTATTGCAAAGTTCTGTCAATCTAATTTTATCGGTTCCTTAGTGCAACCGTCTCAGTTCTAATTATCAGAGTTTCAAGTGGAACTCCACTTAGATCAGCTGTTCACTGCAACTGTCTGAGTTCTCTAAAGATTCCTTTAATTGATTGCACTGCTTTGTTAGTACTAAATTGTTTCTAAAAATGCTTTTATTTTATTGGAATTGCCAATATTAAGGATTCTTACCTGATAGTATAAAGCACTGACAGTATAAAGCACTTGTTCTTCCAGTTAGGGTAAATTGCTAGCTTTAAGTAATTAAATTCTACGACCAAACACTTTGGACAATGAGAATATACACATACTGGAAATATTTGGCTCAGGCAGTTTGTGTGGAGAGAGAAACAGGTTTCCTATTTCAGCTCCGTGACCTTGTGTCAGAACTGTAAAGTGTTCAGTTCTGATCAAAGGTTATTGACCTGAAATATTAAACCTGTTTCTCTCTTCACAAATACTGCCAGATCTCCAGACCTGCTGAGGATTTCCAGTGTTTTCTGTTTATTTCAGATTTCCAGCATCTGAAGTATTTGTCTTTTGAGACAAAAGATGGACCCGGAGGCACTATCAAAGCCAGCAGCAGAATCGTAATCGGGGAATTCAGAATATAATTAAACATCACAACAAAACCATCATAGATACTGTCACTAAACACTTCATCAATGACCAGCTCACCACTGTCCAGTTAGATTTCTGTTAAAACCACTTGGCTCTAGTCTCTCATGACTGCTTTAATCCAGACATGTATGCAAGATCTGAGTGACAAGGAGATTTAAAGCACAGACTTGGGTGTAGGCCCACTACATTCTATTGATTGCAGCTCAAAAGGAGCTGGAGTAAAACTAAGATTAAAAGATGTTCAAAAAGGTGGACATATACGTTTTTAAAAAATCTTCAACTATCTGCCTCACCTTTGGCACCACCACAGCCAAGTCCATCATTTTCAACATCAGCCCTTTTAACACCATCTCCAAGAGCAGACCAGAGACTGGGTAGCCTGCAATGTGTGGCTCACCACCTGATCTCTTGGACACTTTGATATACAAGGCTCAAATATTGGATTGTGATTAAATACCCACAGCTTGCCCAGCTGGGTGTATCCCAAGCTCGACACCACCTAGGACAGAGTAGGTTGCTTGATTGTCATAGCTGCCACTGGACTGTATCCATTCTCTTAATGTCCAACAAACTGCACCTGCAGTGTATGTTCTACAGGTTGCATATGGAATATTTGCCTTGCCTTTATTAGCTGAGGCATAGAATATATGAGCAGGGAGATTATGTTGGAGCTGTATAAAACACTAGTTAGGCCACAGCTGAAGTACTGTGTGCAGTTCTGGTCACCACACTATAGGAAGGATGTGATTGCACTGGAGAGGGTGCAGAGGAGATTCACCAAGATGTTGCCTGGGCTGGAGCATTTCAGCTATGGAAAGAGACTGGATAGGCTTGGTTGTTTTCCTTAGAGCAGAGAAGACTGAGCAGGGACCTGATAGAGGTGTACAAAATTATGAGGAGTGTAGATACGAAGAAACTTTTACCTTTAGTGGCGGTGTCAGTAACCAGAGGGCATAGATTTAAGGTAAGGGCAGGAGGTTTAGAAGAAATTTGAGGAAACACTTTTTCACTCAGAGGGTGGTTGGAATCTGGAACACACTGCCTGAGGGGGTGGTAGAGGCAGGAACCCTCAACAGTTAACATATTTAGATGAACACTTGAAACACCTTGGCATACAGGGCCATGGGCCAAGTGCTGGAAAATGGGATTAGAATAGATAGGTGCTTGATGGCCAGCACAGACACGATGGGCCAATGGGCTGTATCACTCTATGACCTGCCAGGTTCACTTTGACAACATCTTGCTTGCCTGCAACTTTCACCGTGAAAGATAAGACTACAATTTGGCGAACGCTATCACCAAGTTCCACAATTTCTGACATTGATGTATGTCGCTGTTGATTCACCTCTCCTAGGTCAATATCCTAGAATTCCCTGTAACATCACTGGGAACACCATCATCACGAGGATTGCAAAAGCTGGACCAGGCCTACCACTACTTCAGGTTAAATAGGGATGGATATTATTTTTGCCTACCAGGCAACATGCACATCACATTATAGTATATAACATTTTCTGCAGACAAAAAGCTCATTGGCCCCACCTGGCACTTAAACACCAGCATAGACCAAATGAGACACCTCCCTTGCGACCTCTTCTAACCCTATCAACACATCTTCCTCTTCCTTTCTACCCAGGCTTGTCTAGCTTCCCCATAAATATAGCTGTGACATTTGTCGCAAAATCACTGTGGTAACAAGCTCCATGTGCTCATCACTATCTTGGCAAAGTTGTTTCTTCTGAATTCATTATTGGATTTATTCGTGATAACCTTACACTTACCTCTGGTTTAGGTTTTCCCCCCAAAATGGAAACCGTTTTTCTGTCTACCCTTTCAAAACTCTTCATAATCTTCGTGATCTCTTTTAGATCACTACCTTGGCCTTCTCTTTGCTAGAGGAAAGAGAACCAGCCTGTTCAATCACAGCAATGTTTTATGTAGACAAACTCCTTTATAAGTGTGAGCATGGAAACGGTTGACAGAAGTGTTGCAGGCAGTTCAAAAGAGATTCACTAGGCTGATTCCTGTGATTAAGGGGTTGACTTATCAAGATTGGCTAAAAAGTGTGATAGGAAGGGACAGAAAATATAATCACATGAGTGTAGCAGAATGAGGAGAAATGGTAATAAGTCAAAGCTTAAAGCTCTTTATCTGAATGCATGCAGCATTTGTAACAAAATAGATGAGTTGACGGCACAAATAGAAATATATGGATATGACTCGATAGCTATTACAGAGATGTGGTGACCAAGACTGGGAACTCGATATTCAAGAGTACTCGACATTCTGGAAAAATAGGCAAAAGGAAAAGGAGGTGGGGTTGCTTTGTTAATAAAGGAAGGTATCAGTGGGGTGGTGAGTAGTGATATAGGTGCAATAGATTGTGATGTGGAATCAGTTTGGGTGGATTTGAGGAATAGCAAGGGGAAGAAGTCCATAGGCAGGAGTCATCTATAGGCCGCTGAAGAGTTGCCTCACTGTAGGACAAAGTATAGATCGGGAAATAATTGAGGTGTGTAAGGAGGGCGCTACAGTTGTCATGGGTGATTTTAATCTGCATATTGACTGGACAAATCAGATTGGCAGGGGTAACATGGAAGATGAATTTGTAGAGTGCATCAGGGATTGGGTCTTAGAGCAATACATTGCAAAAACTACCCAAGGACAGGCTGTTTTAGACCTAGTAATGTGTGATGAGGTAGGATTAATTAGAGGTCTCATAGTTAAGCATTCACTGGGGATAGCGATCACATGATTGTAGAATTTCAAATTCAGTTTGAGGACGAGTAACTCTGGACTCAAACCAGTGTCTGCAAATTAAATAAGGGCAATTAAAGAGGTATGAAGAAAGAGTTGTCTAAAGCGGACTGGGAAAATAGACTAAGGGGAAGGTCAGTGGATGAGCAGTGGCAGATATTTCATAAAGCTCAGCTAAAATTTATCCCAATCAAAAAGAAGGACTTGAGAACCCATGGTTAACAAAGGCAGTCAAGGAGAGTATCCAATTGAAGGCGAAGGCATACAAACTGGTGAAAACTAGTGGTAGGCCAGAGGATTGGGAATTTTTTAGGAACCAACAACGGATGACTAAAAAGCTAATAGAAGGAGAAAATTGATTATGAAAGTAAATTGGCAAGAAATATAAAAACAAACGTCAAGAGCTTCCACAGGTATATGAAAAGAAAGAGTGGCTAAAGTGAGCATGTGATCCTTGGAGGGTGCAACTGGAGAATTGATATTGGGGAACAGGGAAATGGCAGATAAGTTTAAACCAATATTTTTCATCAGCTTTCACGTTGGAGAACACTTTTAACACCCCTAAGATATCAGGATAAGCGAGGGGCTGATGGGAGGATAGATCTTGTAACAGTCTCTATCATAAGGGACAAAGAATTTGACAAACTAATGGGACTAAAGGCAGACAAGTCACAAGGACCTGATGGCCTGCATCCAAGGGTTTTAAAGGAAGTGGCTGCAGAGATAGTGGAGGCATTGGTCAAAATATTCCAGAACTCACTGGATTCCAGGAGGATCCTAGCAGATTGGAAAACCGCTAATGTGACTGTTCAAGAAGGGAGGGAGACAAAAAGCAGGAAACTATACGCCAGTTAGCCTAACATCTGTCATTGGGAAAATGCTGGAATCCATCGTTAAGTTAGAAATAGCGGTACATTTAGAAAAGCTTAATGCAATCAAACAGTCAACATGGTTTTGTGAAAGAGAAATCATGTTTGACAAATTTGCTGAAGTTCTTTGAGGATATAACTAGCTGAGTTGATAAAGGGGAACCATTAGATGTAGTGTATTTGGATTTCCAGAAGGCATTCGCTAAGGTGCCACATAAAAGGTTATTGCAGAAGATAGGAGCTCATTGTATTAGCATGGATTGAGGATTGGTTAACACAGAAAAAAGTCTGGATTAATGGGCCTTTTTCAGGTTGGAAAGATGTAACTAGTGGAGTGCCACAAGGATCAGTCCTAGGGCCTCATTTACTATCTATACTAATGATTTGGAGGAGGGGGCAGAGTGTAATGTATCCAAATTTGCTGACGATACAAAAATAGGGAGGGCTTGTGATGAGGACATAAGGAATCTGCAAGGGGATATAGGTAGGTTGAGTGAGTGGGCAAAAACTTGGCAGATGGAATTTAATGTAGGAAAGTGAGAGGTCATGCACTTTGGTAAGAAGAATCAAAAGGCAGACTATTATTTAAATGGGGAGGGACTTCAAAAAAGTGAAGCACAGAGGGATCTGGGTGCTCTTGTGCATGAAATTCAAAGTTAGCATGCAGATGCAGCAAGTAAGTAAGATGGCAAATGGAATTTTGGCCTGTATTTCTAATGGGTTGGAGTTTTAAAATAGGGAAGTCTTATAACAACTGTGCAGGTTGTTGGTGAGGCTGCATCTGGAGTACTGTGTGGTTTTGGTCCCTGTATTTAAAGGATATCCTGGCATTGGAGGCAGTTCAAAATAGATTCACTAGGCTGATTCCTGGGTTGAAGAGGTTGACTTATCAAGGACAGCTAAACAGGTTAGGCCTTTATTCATTATATTTTAGAAAAATGAGGGGTGACCTTATTGAAACATACAAGATTCTGAGGGGGCTTGACAGAATAGACGTTGAGAAGAGATTTCCATTAGTGGGGGAGTCTCGAACTCGGGGACATAGTTACAGAATAAGGGGACACTTATTTAAACTGAGATGCGAAGGAATTTCTTCTGAGGTAGTAAATATCTGGAATTCTCTACCCCAGAGAGTTGTGGAGGCTAGATCACTGAAGGTATTTAAAGAGGAGGTAGATAGATTTTTTGAAATATTAGGGAGTTGAGGGTTATGAGGAGCTGGCATGAAAGAGGAGTTGAGACCTGAAGCAGATCAGCCAAGATCTTATTGAATGGCAGGGCAGGCTTGAGGGGCTGAATGGCCTCCTGCTCCTATTTCTTATGAAGGGAACCAAATTGATCCTGAGCACTACAAGAAGCAGAATAACTCATGGAAACAACTCAAATTATAGTTGCCAGCCAGGAAGCATATTTAACAATGCACAAGCATTTTATTTCATTTCTAAAAGTTTCTAGCTGTTTATCTGAAATTTATTGTATTATTTTTGAAGTTTGGAGATAGGCACAAGAATTACAAAGACAGTGTAATTAAGCCTTTAACCTGTAATTAAAATCATTTACAGCAATTATACCCAGGAAGATCTTGCTGTGAGGAAATTTGTAAATTGTTTTGGCTCCATCTTTTGTGAAAGAGAATGTTGAAAGATTTAATGAGGAGCCTGAACAGTTTCTGATTTTTTTTTTACTCAACTGATTTAATTTTTTTTTTTGCAGATGCTGCAACAGCAGCAACAACTGTTACAGCAGCAGCAGCAACAACAAGCTCAGTTCACAAACCCAGAGACTCCTGGTTATGTGGGATTTGCCAATCTTCCTAATCAGGTGCACCGTAAATCTGTGAAGAAAGGTTTTGAATTCACACTCATGGTAGTCGGTAAGTGTGGCTTACTGATTTCCCTTGACGAGTTTTCAGTGTTTTTGTAAAACTTCATCACCCTCTTCTCTGCGTGTTGGGGATGTGCATGTGTGTAAAAATGTTTTTTGTAGAAATGGTGTATCATATTGCAAGACCCGAAAGTGTTGAGACTCATTGTGGAGTTGGACCATCCCTTGTGTCAGCTTTAATTCCGAATAAAGCTTTTGTAAGGATAGTGCTATTCAAGGTGGATCTCCTTTGGCATTGCTCACTGATCTGGGGACAATAGTGTTAAACCACAGCAACGCTATTATTTAACAGTTAATCTCCTGTAAAGATGTTCTGGACAAGAAATTGAGATCAGAAGGACAGACATATAAACAACTACATTTAAATCTTGCCCACGGCTTATGTTTAAATCTACCTTTTCTCTTCGCTTTCTCCTTCCTTTGTTCCTTCCCCAGAACCCATTACAGGGTAGGTAGTTGTTGAAGGGGAGGGGGCAGAGTGGAGATGGCAGTCAATACAGATTCAGAATTTGAGATATATAGGTTTGTTATAACATGGAATAAGAGTGTAGTACATTTAGATTTCCTTATTAGGTATAATTGCTGCTTCATACAGAACTTGCACCATTTCATTTAAGGAATATAGCTTTTGAAAAATAAAGAAAACCTGCACAGTGCAATTAATTTACTTTTATTTTACGTGGAATTAAATAGTTTGTAACTTCTGTGAAATAACTCATCCACTTGGAGCTGAAAAGTTTTGAATGCACTTTTCTTTGCAACTGCTACCTTTTACTACATAACCTTAGGCCGACTAAACATAAATCAATAATACTATGCACAAATTTAGTTTATACATTTTAGCTGGTGGTATGCCCTACATTGTTTTTTAAAATGCAATATAAGTATTTTATGTGGCAGAGGATGCAGTGAAGAGCTGTGCATGTGGCAGCGATGTGTAGAATGTTCTGTAGCTATCAATGTGGTGCCTGGTTCGCAACTCCAACACTGGCTAATCTTTCATTTTCTCAATCTTCCTCCTTTCTTTGTCTGTTCTGGTTAGGTATGACATGATTCCAGCTATTAATGAATCGGATCTCGGCAGGGAGCTGGCAATGCTGTGATCCACACAGATCACCTTGCAATGGGAACTTGACTTCCAACACTTTTATTTACATTTAATAGTGAGTGTGGAACAGAGGCAAAAGCTAGGGAGAAGGATGCAGCTGAAAATTAACCTTGCAGGGAGGAAGAAATACATTGTGTGGCTTGAGAGTTTGTCAGGTCCATGACAAGAGTTGAGAGACAATGCCACAGGTGTGCTTTTGTGGGAATGGAGGTTGGGAAGCTGGGCAGTGAAGTCACTGCTAGAAGGAATATAGCAGATATCTAGAGCACTTAGCCTATGTCCTACATGTATAGCGAGGTGGCACATGTGCTGAACCAAAAGAAAAAGATCTGAGTAAAGATTAAAGAACTGAGCTCTCTGGATATAAGTCCTAGGCTTTTGAGAGATTAGGCCTGGTTTAAAGTATTGACAACTGGTAAGGCAGTCCCTTGGGAGTTGCATGCATTGCTTATAAGAAGGTTGGGAGCTCACAGGGTTTTCAGAGCTTATGCAGCAGAGCATAAATGCCTAGGATTACATAGAACTTAGTGAAAAACCACCCACTGATTCAGCTCAGCTATGCTAACCTCACATTTATCTGTTGAATTTCATTGCCACTTGACTGCCCAGTCTGCAAGTTTTCTATATCGGTGTTTGTCTTTGATTACTAATCATAATCTTGTCTGTCCGAAATTCAGTCCTGAGATTCCAAGATTGTAATATATAATTGTAGCAGGAGCTAAACCCTGCATCTAAACCAGAAATCACTGATGTAATCACTAGATGCCGGGAGAAGAAATCACCAAGTAATATCAAGATTAGCTGTGTTATAAAATAAAATCGTAATTCCTATTTATGCACAGTGTAACTTCCCCTACATAGTTTCTTAAAATGCATTAAGGTTTGGTATAACATCAGCTTCATTCTATAATGTCTTTAATTGAGTAGTGTCAGTTATGGGCAATTTAGTATTGTGGACTCAAGGACCATGCAATATACTTCATATTGACTTGATGTCAAATCTTGCATTTACCAGTAAGGAGCTCCAAGTGGACTGACATGGATTTGGAAATAGCCAACAGTTTTTATACAATACTCCACACAGCCCAACATAATTGCAATTTTAGCATTTGAAATTGTTTTTGACTGTATATTTTCACACTCTTGATTTCCTTCTCTCAAACTGGATGAAGTTGTAAATCTTAAGTTTTCCCAACGAGTCGGCATCTGAGGTCAAATACATTAGTTAATACAGAAGGCTGGGGGTTATCTGTTTTCATGTGATTGTTTTCTATGCAGGTGAGTCTGGCCTGGGAAAATCAACATTAATTAACAGCCTCTTCCTGACTGACCTCTACCCTGAGAGAGTTATCCCTGGAGCTGCAGGTATGGTGTTGGGGGATGAATTTTTTTTTATAACTGTTCTTAATATTGCTTGAACAGTGCTTGAACTGGGATATATGAGTCACAGATATAGCATCTAATTTGTTAATTTAGCTTCTTGAGGATGGAGGGGGTCTCTTCTCATTAGTTGTCATGACTGTTGAGGTTGGTGGCTAGATCACTGTGTTGGCAGGGTACGTTGTGGTAAATATTGCCAGAAATGGTATTTCTTCAGCTCCAAGCAGTAGCAAGTCAAACTTGTCCTTCAGTGGTATGATTTGAGTGCAGGTCTTCATGTTGGCACAGAGAAGAGATGTATTTTCTAGCAGTTGAGCTGTGTTGACCTTATTTTGGGGTGGTGGAACTCACTTTCCAGTGGGTTAGGCCAAAAAACATAGCCTTCTCTAGAATTGCAGGACATGTCATGGCCCCTGCCTCTTGGACCATGGTCCAGAATGGCTGAATGCAGGGGCAGCAGAATATATGGAATAAGGTAACCTTTTGGCTCAAGTTCCTCCAGCATTTATCTGTGAAGGAATGAAGTTTAGGTAGAGTGTAATAAACACTAAATATGTGATCTTGCTTTGCTGAGAGTCTGTTTTTGTACCTCTTGCCATTCTTCCTCTCCTCCTCACATGTGGCTCTTTTCAAGCTTTCCATTGGATTTTTGGACTTGGGATGAGCATAACCAAAGATTGTGGGACAGTTGTTTATGCATCTTGAGTTTGCAGTACAGGTCATGCAGGGAGAAGTGAAATTTATCATCTCATAACCTGGCCCATGTGCAATATCCCGTGCTACAGAAAGGCAGGATGTGAGCTTGTACCCATTGTGCTTCATCTGGCTACTAATGCCAGCTGTGACATTGAGCTTGGGAGCAAGTATGTACTCACAAGGAGGAAGGAAGAGTAAAAATGACACCACCATCCCTAAAACCACCACACCCCGGTCACTTTTAAACATATCTGTGGCTTTTTGACAAATTTGGTGGGGATCCCAGAGCAGGCCTCTGTCCACCCTCCAAGCTGGAGATGATGTAGCGTCTCAGGAAGGAGCTAAATTGGGATGTCTCACTTGCCAAGTTACGTAAACCCTATCACATTTGGAAAAATCCAAAGTGTGTTGCTGACGAAACACCGATTTGATCTCACCATGCCTCACAAATACATGTCTTTATTTCAGAGAAAATTGAGAGAACAGTCCAGATTGAGGCTTCGACTGTAGAGATTGAAGAGCGTGGTGTGAAGCTGCGTCTGACTGTAGTTGACACACCAGGATATGGGGATGCCATTAACAGCCAGGACTGGTATGTTAACCTGTTGTAAATTGCAATTGGAATGGGTTTTGTGATCCCATTTTTAACAAACAAGTGTAAGGCTTGTTTAACCTTTGGATTCTAGCATTTTGTTAGCTGAGCAGTCCTATTAGTGTAGCAAAAGTCTGCATATAGAGGAGCATTTGCTGCCACTTTTAATGGCTTGTATATCTGCACACAAAAGGTGCCTCTGATCTGCTGATCCATTACATACTTTACTTTTTATAAAACATGTTGCTTTCCAAAATTACTGTACTTGCATTTTTCTACATTGAGCTGCACTTGATATTTGTCCTAATCTAGTTATTCTGTTTACCTGTAGGCAGTCTTTCACAAATTGACAGACCCTTCCCTCTAATATTCGTTGTGAATGGCAGTGCATTTTAGTACTTCTCTAATTTTGTGTAGTAATAAAGTACAAGCTACTTGTAACAATTGTGTATCATAGAAAAGTCTTCATTTCAAAATTATTGTCATATACAGTATTTTTCCTTTCTTGCCTTTTATAGCCAAATAGGTGTGGTGCAAAATTGCCTATTGCAGACCATCTGAGATGGTTCACCTTTATGCCTGGTCTAAAGAATCTTATCTGCCCTCGGATATTACTGCTACTCATTTCCTTTTAGCCAAGTGGTGGAGGATAGCACTGGGACAAAGTTTTATTCAGTCTTGTATTATTTGCAGAGTGCAACATTACAAGCTTATAACTCCTACCTCAACCACACCACAATTTCAATAATTATGTCACTATATGTGCTCAAATGAAGCCCAGTTAATGCCCACTACCTGCATACAAGTGAACAATTAATATACAACTAATAACTGCCTATATGAAGTACAATTGAAATTCCAGTGAGCGCTGCACATGTTCAATGCACGTTGGCTTGTACTTTCTTCCAGTGCATTGGGGTCTGGGCCCGTGCACCAGCTGAGTTTGGGCCAACAGCAATGCCATCATATTGGAAAAACAAGGTAACTTTGGTTTAAGAAACATTCTATATGGTGTGGCAAATGTCAGTGTGTAATTTCATTAGAATCAATATACACTGCAAACCCTTTGTGATTTGAGAAGCAGTGTGATGTGACTTCATGAATCAGGAGAGGGCTTCTGAAACTTTGCATCTCAACTTTTCTGACAGGTAGGAATTACTGATTAACTAATTGTTGTCCAACCTGTAGGCTGTGTCCGCATAGGCTAACTATGGTGCCTGTACTCTGCTGCTAGCTGACTGCAATGTTGTGGTGATGCTGGTTGGAAGTGATGAAGGGGCTAGACTGTAGACCTGTACACCAACTGCAGTTTCTTGCTGGCAAATCCTTTTACAGGGGAAACCAGTTTTTCAAAATCAAAACTTACAGAATCTGAACAAATAATTCTGGCCACACTTCCACAGTTAGGCTCTGTTTTCTGTGGTGTCCTGTACATTTTAATTCCTTTTAAATAATTGTTTACATTTTAAATCCTTTTTTATAATGTCAATTTTTGACTTTGCAGTGCCTCACCTGCAGTCAGATTGTGGTGTTTTTCTGCCACTGTTATGTCTGGTGAATTCAAGGGCACAAGTTTGTGACTGATTCAGGCCTGTTGCTTCTGTGGATAGCAAATGCAATGATGAATAATTGTTGCTTGTGACTAACATAAACCACTAGCAGATGTATGTAATGCAGATATATGCAGTGGTGAGAATCTTTTTTGGTGAGTGACACATGCTTGTGGTGGCTGGCAGCTGCAGCGCAATTGCAGATATCTGTCCTTGCTAACATTGGCATTGTCATAGGCCATACTACCTGCAGCTTGTGGCAGCTTGATATTGGGATTGCTGGAGTAAAAATTGAAATTAATAATGCTTGGCATACTGAGTAATAGGTTCAAAGAATTGCTGCGGTATTCTGCAATTGCCCCTGCAGATGCCGTATAAAACTCTTTGATTGCTAGTTGAAGATTTGCTTGTCCCAGTCCAGCCTATTGATTTGTTTTTTCTGACCTTTCTCAGCTTTAAGACAATTATTTCATACATTGATGAGCAGTTTGAGCGGTACCTGCATGATGAAAGTGGATTAAACAGACGCCACATTATTGATAACCGGGTTCATTGCTGCTTTTATTTCATCTCTCCTTTCGGCCATGGGTAAGCATGGTTATCGTTTCAATGTCGTGAAATAATTTGGTAACAGTTGTCATGGGAAGCACTCTGAATAAAGAAAAGGAGTGGCTCACAGTCATTGCAGTGTTTCTGTGCTTCAAATTATTGACTGGCCTGAACTACCAATTGGGCAGAAAGTGGCTTGCAATGATGCATCCAACCTCTGGTTGGAATTAAGAAACTAGCTCATGTGACTGCTGATACCAAGCTTTTTGGGTAGTTGGGGTGGTTGTGGTTGTCTGGTCAATAAGCTTCCTGAACTGAGAGTGAAAGAGTCTGTTCTGTCCTTAAAATTCAGTTTTTAATATTTATTTCTATTTGTTATAGTTTTTCCTTTGTTTGCTTTCTCTCCCTTTCAATCTACCACGCATAACCTGAGCTTGCCTGTGTTTCTTATTTAATTATGACCCACATGAATAATGCTTAAGATTGCCTATCAGCAAACTCTTCCAATTATCTGTTGTAGGATCATAAAATGATTACAGAAGGAGGCCATTCAGCCAGTTGTCTGCGTTGGCACTTTGCAAGAACAATTCACATAGTGCCACTTTTCTGCCTTTTCCCCCACAGCCCTGCAATTCTTTCAGCTTCAGATAAACCATCTCCTTTTTGATTACTGAAAGTTTGAATCTGCCTCCACCACATTCTCAGCTAGTGCATTCCAGATCCTAACCTGCTACATTTTTAAAACAAAATTATCCTCCTGTTGCCATTACTTTTGCCAGTCACCTTTAAATTAGTGTCCTTTGGTTCTCAATCCTTCTGCCAGTGGGAGCAGAGTTTTCCCTACCTACTCTGCCCAGACCCCTGATGATTTTGAATATCTCTGTCAAATCTCTCTCAACCAAGGAGAACAACTCCAGCTTCTCCGATCTATCTATGTAACTGAAGTTCCTCAACACTGAAACCATTCTTGTGAATCTTTTCTGCACCCTCTCTAATGCCTTCACATCTTCCCCAAATTGTGGTGCCCAAAACTAGACACTACTCCAGTTGAACCAATGCTTTATAAAGATTCATGCTAAGATAGTTGTTTGGTAGTACAGAATTTGAGTATTGCTAAAAAAAAGTTTTTGTTTCAAAGTCTTGCACTCAGGGCAATTTGCAAGAAAATGCCAATGCCGGGAAACAACAAATTTATAATGTATGAGAAGAGAGTACAAATTGTTTGGCAAGTGGACTCTGGTAGAGGCATTGCCATGGAGAATGCACCAGTTGATGGTGACTGATGGTTAACTGTCAAGCATTGTTTGTAATTCTGGTCAAGACATTGCCCTAGAGAATGAACCAGTGTATGGCTGTCATTTGGCGCAATGTGTCTGCATGTTATTTCTATCTGCAATGACAGAATTTTGTTGTTTCCCCTGACATTGGCATTTTCTTGCAAATTGTCCTGAAAAGCTTTGACAAAAAGTCCTTTTTTCAGCAAGATTCATGATAAGTTTGTCACTTTTGTACTCTAGAGTACAAACATGACAGAATTTATAAAGCCTGGGGCCCTGTATGCTGTTTTAATTGTTCTCTTAACCTGCCCTGCCATCTCCAATGATTTTTGCACATATGCCTCAAGGTGCCTCTGTTTCTGCATTTGCTTCAGTATCATACCCTTTATTTTATATTGCCTATTCCCATTATTCCTATCAAAAGAATCACTGCTCTGCATTAAATTTCGTCTGCCCAATTCCATCAATCAGCTTGTCCTTCTGAAGTTTAATACTATCCTTCACACAGTTCACAATACTTCCTAGTCTTGTATAATGCATAAATTTTGAAATTGTGCCCTGTACGCCACTGGGGTTCATTAATATAAATCAAGAGGAGCAAGACTGCTAACAGCGACTTCTGGGAGTTCCACTATAAATCTTCCTCTAGTCCAAATAACAACTGTTCACGATTACTGTTTCCTGTCGGTCAGCCAATTTTGTATCCATGTTGCGTCTTTCCCTTTTATTCCACAAGCCCTAATTTTGCTCACACGTCTGTTGTGCAGCACTTCATCAAATTGTGTTTGTTTTTTTTAGACTGAAGCCCCTGGATGTGGAGTTCATGAAGGCTATACATAATAAAGTGAACGTTGTTCCTGTCATTGCAAAGGCAGACACCCTTACACTGAAGGAAAGAGAGAGGCTCAAAAGAAGGGTAGGCACAGTAACCAGTATGCTCACTAAAATTTCAGACTAAAATTTTGGAGCTCTATTACCAGTGAAAACTTAATATAGGGCAATGATGTCTCATACAATCTTGGGGTTGCCCCCTTCCTGTCACTTGCCTTTTTGTAATCTTGCTATTTCATGCGTCTCTTGAACTTTCATTTGTGATTTGCCTGGGATGTTAAGACCTCAGGCAGAGCCTTCTGCCTGGCAAGTGGGTGGGGTCTACTCAGTACTTTGGCCTCGTAGTTTTATTTCTCTTTATGCTGTGTTACACTGAGTAACTGCTCCAAGTGAATATGATTAAATCAGGAACTTAATATGCAGGAAATCAGACGCACAGACCTGTGTCCTGTCCATTGGTGCAATGTGCTGCACTCTGTATTTCAATATTTCAATCAGCTGCTGTTTCTTGAGTTATGCTCTTCAGTTGTAAAAGATCATTCAACAGCAATCTACTTCTGAAATTTTGCTCCTGGAATTAAGCCATAGTTGGCCTGGGTTCATTTTGTGGGATACGTGTAACTGAAGTCCCTCATTCTTGGAACCATTCTCATGAATCTTTTCTTGGCCATCTCCAATGCCTTCACATCTGTTCTATGGTGTGATGTTCAGAATTAGGTACAATACTCCAGTTGGGGTCAAGCCATTATTTTATAAAGGTTCACCATAATTTGCTTGCTTTTGTGCTCTATGCCCCTCTTTATAAAACTCAGAATCCATATGCCTTTTTAACCACTGCCTCAAACCTGTCTTGCCACCTTCAGTATTTTGTGTACATTTGGCCCCAGGTCCCTCTGTTCTTGCCCTCCCTCAAGAATTCAGTGGTTTGAGAATGGATCTGTCCTGGGTGAATTGGAATCAAAGATTACAAGACAAAACTGTAATTGAGCATTGGGATGCCGTTAAAGAGATGGTTCCGGTATGGTTGGGGCACATTCCCATGAGGGGGAAAGGTAGGATATTCAAAGTCAGAATTCCTTGGATGGTGAATGACAGAGTAAGATATAACAGAAAAAGGGTGTTGCGATTATAAAAACAAAAAATGCTGGAAAAACTCAGCAGGTCTGACAGCATCTGTGGAGCAAGAAACAGTTAGTGTTACAAGTCCACATGGCTGTCCTTCATAACTTTGTTGTGATTGTTTTGGTACTGTGTCTTTAAGTTTAAGGTAAAATAAAGAGGATCCTATGATCTGTTCTGAAGTCTGTCCGACAGTAAGCCTTAGTGGCTTGATTGTTGGAAATCAAAGGAAGGCTTAGATTATTTTACTGGGAAGAAGGTGCAAGGTATTTACGCTTGGAGACAATGGCAGCAGCTTGTGTATTACGAGTGGGACTGAGAGTCTCCAAAGTCCCAGAAAAGTGTTGAGAATTTTAGGTTGTAAGCAGTTGTACATTAAACTGTCCATTTAGTCTTAAGATGAAAGAGTTGGGCTCTCAAGGATGACTAATTAGCACTTCAACCTAGATACAAGGACTATGTGATTTATGTTGCCATGAGGAAGGATGCAGAGGAAGCCATTGTACAGATCAAGTTATAGGCTTGCCCAGAATATCTCTGAATATTATTGCTTGGAGTCTGTCTGGATCTGGGAGAGAGAGCAGCTAGAGCTTTAAAAAAGTACCTCTGGTTCGCCCTGTAGGAATGTGGGTAGAAGCTTGTGCTTAGATTGAAAAGACCAAATTTGTGGGGAGTTAAAACGAGGCTGGAAGAGTTGCCAAGCTTGGGGTAGAGGGACAGTCTTCAGGAAAAGAAAGCTCACTGAAGGACAGTTCTAAGATTGCAAGTTACCAGGCTGAGAAAAGAAATGAAGAGGAATAAACCCTCAGGAGCTAAGAATCACTTGGTTTGAGTCTGGGAAAATTGAATGTCTTTGTAAAGGACAGTGTAAAGTATGTCTGTGAAGTGGTTTTTTTTTGAGTGGGCTAATAAGTAACTCTTTCGTTCTGTGGTTTAAAGTATAAGTTGCCTTCAAAGATAGTGTTTAGTTAATATCACTAGTTTTAAATCATTTGTTACAGTAAATGACTTAATGTGAAATCTTAATGTGCCATTCTTTCAGCTATTAATTGGAAGTTCACATTTCTTTTAAACATTATTGATGTCTACAGGGATCGTAGCAAGTGCATATAGCAGATATCAGATGGATAATACGAGTGAGAACCAAGCTGAATCCAGGAAGTATAGCAGGGAAGAGACAAGGGAAATTTGGGGCAAAGAGAAAGTATGAGGAGAGACTGGTAGCTAACATGAAAGGAATCCAGATGTCTTACAGGCATTTTAATAATAGACGGGTAGTAAGAGGAGGGTGTGGGGCTGCTTTGGGACCATAAAACAGACCTATGTGTGGAGGCAGTGGTTCTAAATAACTACTTTGCTCCTGTCTTTACAGCTGCCAAAGTTGTATTGAGAGAGGAGGTAGTTGAGTGGAGTGGGCTAAAATTTGATAAAGGGTAGATATTAGGCTTGCTGTACTCTAGTTGATAGGTCACCAGGACCAGACGGGATGCATCCAAGGATGCCGAGAGAAATTGATGTAAGTTGTGGAGGTATGGGCTATAATTTTCCAACTCTCCGGAGCTACAGGAGTGGTGCCAGAGGATAAAGGTTATAATGATCAACCCAGCAACTACCAGCCAGTTAGTTTAACCTTGTTCTTGGAAAAACTTTTTGAAATGATAGTACAAGGCAAAATTAACAGTTGGTCAAGGGTGGATTAATTGAAGAGCACCAGAACAGATTTGTTCAGATAACTCATGTTTAGCAAACTTGTTTGTGCTTTTTTTGAGGTGAGAGTGTTGCTTAGGGAATGCAGTTGATGTCATGAATATAGATTTTCAAAAAGCTGTTGATAAAGTGCCACATAATAGACTTGCCAGCAAAGTTGAAGCCCATGAAATAAAAGTGACAGTAGCAACATGTATATGGAGCTGGCTGAGTGACAGGAAACAGTAGTGGTAAATTGTTTTTAGACTGGAGCAAGGTATACATCAGTGTTTCCAGCACAGGTACAAGGACCACCTGCTTTTCTTGATTATATGTTGATGGCTGAGACTTGGGT
Source organism: Carcharodon carcharias (assembly GCF_017639515.1). Taxonomy (NCBI): domain Eukaryota; kingdom Metazoa; phylum Chordata; class Chondrichthyes; order Lamniformes; family Lamnidae; genus Carcharodon; species Carcharodon carcharias. The sequence continues at coordinate 94,425,419 of NC_054468.1, forward strand.
GTAGAGGGCACAATTTCAAGATTTGCAGATAAAGCAGCACATGCAATTATGAGCTCTGAGCAGGAGTCAACCTTTCAAGCCTGCTCCGCCATTCAATAAGATCATGGCTGATGTGTAGGTGAGAGGTTACAATCACCCGATATCCTTTCACTGTTGTTAATCAAGAATATATCTAGCTCTGCTTTAAAAATATTCAAAGACTCTGCTTCCAAGACCTTTTGAGGAAGAGTGTTCCAAAGACACTCAACACAAAAAAATTCTTCTCATCTGTCTTAAATGAGTGACCCTTTTATTTTTAAACCATGAGCCCTAGTTCTAGATTCTCCCACAAGAGGAAACGTTCTCCGCACATCTGCTCTGTCAAGACCTCTCAGGATCTTAAAGGTTTCGATCAAGTCACCTCTTACTCTTCTAAACTCCAGTTGACACAAGCCTTGCCTGTCTAACCTTTCCTCATAAGACAACGCGCCCATTCCTGGTATTAGTGTAGTAAACCTTCCCTGAGCTACTTATAATGCATTTATATATTTCCTTAACTAAGGAAACCAATACTGTACACAGCACTCCAGACATGGTCTCTCCAGTGCCCTGTACAACTAAAGCATATGACTTTTGCCTTCAATTCCTCTTGCAATAAACAATAACAATCTATTAGCTTTTCTAATTGCTCTCTGTACCTGCATACTAGTGTTTTGATTCATGCCCAGATCCCTCTGAATCTGAGCTCTGTAATCTCTCATTGTTTAGATAATATGCTGCTTTTTTTATTCTTCCTGCCAAAATGGGCAATTTCACATTTGCCGTTATTATACTCCATTTGCCAGGTCTTTGCCTGGTCACTTTGTAGCTGCTTTATGTCCTCTCAACTTACTTTCCTACCTATCTTTGTGTCATCAGCAAATTTTGCAACCGTACTATCTGTCCCTTCATCCAAGTCATTTATATAAATTGTAATAAGTTGATGCTCCGGCCCTGATCCCTGTGGCACACCACTCGTTACATCCCACCAACCAGAAAAAGACCCATTTATAGCTACCCTCTGTTCCCTGTTAGCTAGCCAATCTTTGATCCATGCTGATATATTACCCCTATAACATGAGCTTTTATTTTCTGAAATAATCTTTGATGTGGAAATCTAAGTACAGTAGATATTGGGAACTGTCAGGAGGATACCTTCAATAGGGCATTGACAGGCGGGTGGAATGGGCTGACAGCTGGCAGATAAAATTTAACACTACTGCAAAGTAATACATTTTAGTAAAAAGAACAGGGAGATGCAATATAAAGTAAAGGGTACAATTCTAAAAGGGGTTCAGGAACAGAGAAACCAGAGGGTGTATGTGAACAAATCATCGAAGGTGGCAGGGCACGTTGAGAAATTGGTTAAAAAGGCAAAATGAGTCCTGGGCTTTGTAATTGGACCCATAGAGTACAAAGCAAGGGAGTTGAGATGAATCTTTATAAAATTCTGGTTCAGCCTCAACTGGAATATTGTGTCCAATTATTGGCATCACGGTTTAAGAAGGATGTGATGGTTTCAGAGAAGGTGCAGGAAAGATTTCTGATAATGGTCCCAGGTATGAGGGACCTCAGTTACATAGATTGGAGAAGCTGGAGTTCTCCTCCTTTGAAGAGAATGTTGAGAGGAGGTTTGATGGTGTTCAAGATCATGAAGAATCTGGATAGAGAAGATAGGGAAAAACTTTTCCCATTGGTGGAAGGCGTTGTGATCCCAGCTAAAGGAAAGCATCATTGACAGGAGTTTTAAAGACGTGGTCACACTCAAGGTACAGACAGACAGGTGACCACTAGAAGGGGCAATCCCCTGTGGCTGTCCCCCTCTCTAACAGGTATACCATTTTGGATACTGTTGGGGGGGATGGCCTATCGGGGAAATCAACAGCAGTAGTCAGAGTAGTGGTACCAAGGCTGACTCTGTTGTTCAGCAGGGGGGAGTCAAAGCACAGAGGAGCAATTGTCATAGGGGACTCTATAGTCAGGGGCTCAGATAGGCGCTTCTGTGGTCATGAAAGAGACACCAAGATGGTTATGTTGCCCCCCTGGTGCCAGGGTCCAGGATGTCTCTGATCGGGTACGGGACTTTCTGAAGGGGGAGGGAGAACAACCAGAGGTCGTGGTACACATTGGTACTAACGACATAGGCAGGAAGAGTGACGAGGTCCTGCAGCGGGAGTTCAGGGAGTTAGGCAGAAAGTTTAAAAAACAGGACCTCTAGGGTTGTAATCTCATGATTACTCCCTGTGCCACGTGCCAGTGAGGCTAGAAATAGGAAGATAGTGCAGCTGAACACGTGGCTGAATAGATGATGTAGGAGGGAGGGTTTCCAATATCTGGATCATTGGGATCTCTTCCGGGGCAGGTGGGACCTGTACAAGAAGGACGGGTTGCATCTAAACTGGAGGGGCACCAATATCCTGGTTGCGAGGTTTGCTAGTGTGACTTGGGAGGATTTAAACTGGTATGGCGGGGGTTGGGAACCAGATCAGTGGGTCAGCAGGTGAAATAAAGGACTGGGAACCAGTGAATATGGCCAGTAGGACTAAGAGGAAGGGCAGGCGGGGAGAAATTACTGAACACATTGGGACTGGGTGTCTGAAATGCATTTGTTTCAATGCGAGAAGTATAACAGGCAAGGCAGATGAGCTAAGAGCTTGGATTAGTACTTGGCACTATGATGTTATTGCTATTACAAAGACTTGGTTGAAGGATGGACAGGATTGGCAGATAAACGTTCCAGGATTTAGATGTTTCAGGCAGGATAGAGAGGGATGTAGAAGAGGTGGGGGAGTTGCACTGCTGGTTAAGGGGAATATCACAGTTGTACGACAGGAGGACACCTCGTTGGGCTCATGCAGCGAGGTAAAACGGGTAGAGCTCCGGAATAGGAAGGGTGCAGTCACAATGTTGGGGGGTTACTGTAGGCCTCCCAATTGCCGGTGGGAGATTGAGGAACAGTTATGTAGGCAGATTTTGGAAAGATGTAAGAGCAATTGGGTTGTTGTGGTGGGTGATTTTAACTTTCCCTCTATTGACTGGGAATCACTTAGTGCTAGGGGTTTGGATGGTGCAGAATTTGTAAGGTGCATCCAAGAGGGCTTCCTGAGACAATATGTAGATAGTCCAACTAGGGAAGGGGCAATACTGGACCTGGTATTAGGGAATGAACCTGGCCAGGTGGTCGAAGTTTCAGTAGGAGAGCATTTCGGGAAAAGTGACCATAATTCAGTAAGTTTCAATGTACTGGTGGATAAGGAAAACAGGAGTCCTCGGGTTAAGGTGCTTAATTGGGAGAAGGCTAATTGTAACAATATTAGGCAGGAACTGAGGAATCTAGACTGGAGGCGAATGTTTGAGGACAAATCAACAACTGACATGTGGGGGGCTTTCAAACGTCAGTTGATAAGAATTCAGGACCGGCATATTCCTGCAAGGGTGAAGGATAAGCATGGCAAGTTTCAGGAACCTTGGATAACGAAGGATATTGTGAGATTAGTCAAAGAGTAAAGGGAATCATTCTTAAGGGCTAGAAGGCTGGGAACAGATGAAGCCCTTGGAGAATACAAAGAAAGTAGGAAGAAACTTAAGCAAGGAGTCAGGAGGGCTAAAAGGGGTCATGAAAAGTCACTGGCAACCAGGATTAAGGAAACTCCCAAGGCCTTTTATACATATGTAAAGGGCAAGAGGGTAGCCAGGGAAAGGATGGGCCCACTCAGGGACAGAGGTGGGAATCTGTGTGCGGAGCCAGAAGAAATGGGAGAGATACTAAATGAGTACTTCTCATCAGTATTCACCAAAGAGAAGGACTTAGCGGTCGATTTATCTAGGGAAGAGTGTGTAGATAGCCTGGATCATGTTGAGATCAAAAAAGAGGAGGTGTTAGGCGTCTTGAATATTGAGGTGGATAGGTCCCCAGGGCCAGTACCCCAGAATACTGAGGGAGGGGTTTGCTGGGGCCTTGACAAAAATCTTTGTATCCTCACTGGCTACGGGTGAGGTCCCAGAGGACTGGAGAATGGCCAATATTGTTCCATTGTTTAAGAAGGGTAGCAGGGATATTCCAGGAAATTACAGGCCGGTGAGCCTTATGTCAGTGGTAGGGAAATTATTGGGGAAGATTCTTCGTGACAGGATTTACTACCATTTGGAAGCAAATGGGCATGTTAGTGAGAGACAGCATGGTTTTGTGAAGGGGAGGTCGTATCTTACTAACTTTTTCGAGTTTTTCGAGGAAGTGACAAAGATGATCGACGATGGAAGGGTAGTGGATGTTATATACATGGATTTCAGTAAGGCCTTTGACAAGGTCCCTCATGGCAGACTGGTACAGAAGGTAAAGTCGCACGGGATCAGAGTTGAACTGGTAGGATGGATACAGAATTGGCTTGGTCATAGAAGACAGAGGGTAGCAGTGGAAGGGTACTTTTCTGAATGGAGAGCTGTGACTAGTGGAGTTCCGCAGGGATCAGTGCTGGGACCTTTGCTGTTTGTGGTATACATAAATGATTTGGAGGAAAATGTAACTGGGCTAATTAGTAAGTTTGCAGATGACACCAAGGTTGGAGGAGTTGCAGATAGTGAAGAGGATTGTTAAAGGATAGAACGGGATATAGATTGGTTGGAGACTTGGGTGCAGATGGAGTTTAATTTGGACAAATGCGAGGTAATGCATTTTGGAAGGTCTAATACAGGCAGGAATTATACAGTAATTGGCAGAACCCTTAAGTGCATCGAAGGGCAGAGGAATCTGGGTGTACAGGTCCACAAGTCACAAAGTGGCAATGCAGGTGGATAAGGTAGTCAGGAAGGCATTTGGCATGCTTGCCTTCATTGGCAGGGGTATTGAGTATAAAAGCTGGGAAGTCATGCTGCAGCTGTATAGAACCTTAGTTAGGCCACACTTGGAATATTGCATGCAATTCTGGTCACCACATTACCAGAAGGATATGGAGGCGTTGGAGAGGGTGCAGAGGAGGTTTTCCAGGATGCTGCCTGGCCTGGAGGTTATTAGCTATGAGGAGAGGTTGGAGAAACTCAGATTGTTCTCACTAGAGCGACGGCGATTGAAGGGTGACTTGATAGAATTTTACAAAATTATGAGTGGCATGGACAAAGTAGATAGTCAGAAGCTTTTTCCCAGGGTGGAAGAGTCAATTGCTAAGGGACATAGATTTAAGGTGAGAGGAGAAAACTATAAAGGTGATGTGCGGGGCAAGTTTTTTATGCAGAGGGTAGTGAGTGTCTGGAATTCGCTGCCAGAGGAGGTGGTGGACGCAGGTATGATAGAGGTGTTTAAGAGGCAGCTTGACAAGTACATGAATAGAATGGGAATAGAGGGATATGGACCCCGGAAGTGCAAAATGTTTTAGTTGACGGGCAATATGATTGGTGCAGGCTTGGAGGGCCGAAGGGCCTGTTCCTGTGCTGTACTTTTCTTTGTTCTTAATGTTACTACTGGGTAAATCAAATCCCAGGATGGAACTCAGGTTGATAGATCCTAACTTTTTTTATGTTTTGTTTAGAAATGTGGAGAGTGGCTACTGAACAGTGTCACTGGAGTCAGCTAATGAACTTTTAACAAAAGAATAAAATGTTTAATAAATGAAAGATTAACTATGTTACAATGCTCCTTCACCCACAGTTATACCTTTACAGATATACAGATTCATAAGGATAACACAAGTTACAAAAGCTGTTTGATACTCTCATGTTCCCAGTAAGTATAGAGTCCATGTAAGCCAGTAGGTGAGTGTCCTGTGGTCAGGCACACCACACTCTGAAACCAAGCCACTGATGCCACCCCAAACACTGCTGCTTTTGCTGTTATATTAACAGCATCCTCTTTGGTGAAAGCAGATTCAAAGTACTCATTTAGTATATAAGCCTTGCCTCTGCCTTCACAAGATCTCTTTGATCCCTAATTGACCTCAGCCTTCCTTTGATGACACTTTTACTGTTTATAAATGATTTTGGGTTCCCCTTTATTAGCCTGTTAATATATTCTAGTTAATTGTGCACTTACTGCTTTCTTCTGTTTGAAATAAATTGATGACTTGAAATTTCCAGTGAATAAACTGTAGAAACTGACTGTGTGACAAGAATCAAAAAATATTGTAAGCTCTGTGGGAGCAAATTAAAATGCTAAATTATCCACTTATTCCGCTTCTAGAAGCTCCAGTTTCTAGCCTGTGGTACAAGACACACAACTACTAAGGACCTCCAGTGTTTCAATCCTAGTACTGCATCATTCTGCGACTTGTTGGATCTGAGTGAAATAGTTGATGTCTTGGGCAGGTGTGTTTCCAAAGACATTTTTCAGCACTGTCCATCTTTGCAATATAACAAAATAAGGACACAGGAGAAGAAAATAGTTTTCAAAGTTGGACAAAGATAGGCAGTGTTGACAAATATCTTTTTTCAATTCCATTTGGCCAGCTATTTTGCACATCCATTTGGTTCTGAAATGCTGCAGTACCAGGCTATGGTTAGCAGAGGTCCTCAGTGAGCTCTGTACTGGGATACTGTAGTAATCAATTGTGTTTGATGAGTATTTTTAAAATTTCTGAACTAGTGCATCAAGGAAGGGGAGTTTATTAGCTCCATTTTAAAGATGAATTTGAGCGCAGGATGGAGCCCATTACAACATGGAAGGAAATTATTACATTTAAATCTGCAGCTGCATGTATCATCCACATATTGGAAATATGCAAGGGGTAGGAGGTTGGGTGTTGTTCTATTGAAGGCATGGAACCCAACAAAGATGTTTGTGCAAGCTGGACTTAGAGGGAGTCCCATGGCAACACCATCTATTTGGGCATACATGGTGTCATTAAAACTGAACTCAACTATGCGAGTTGCCGAGTTCATAAGTTCAATAAATACTGATTCACGCAGTGGTGGTGGGTCTAAATCGCCATGATTTAGTGCTGCAACGCAAGTATCTATGGCTTCCTTAAGTGAAACATTGGTGAATAGGCTAGCAATGTCAAATGAGCATATGGGCATAGCATTTCTATCAATATGCAAGTCCTGTATTGCCTTTGCACATCCTTTCTATATCCGCCCTGTCAAGACCCTTCAGGATCTTGTGTTTCAATGAAATCTCCTCTTAACTCTTCTAAACTTCACTGGATACAAGCCTGGCCTGTCAGCCTTTCCTCATAAGAAAACCCACCCACTTCAGGTATTAGTCTAGTGAATCTTCTCTGAAATGCTTTCAGTGCACTTACATCCTTTCTTAAATAAGGAGACCAATACTATATACAGTATCCTAGACAACTGAAGCATAACCTCTCTGCTTTTTGTATTCAATTTCCCTTGCAGTAAAACACTTTCTATTCATTTTCCTAATTACTTGCTGTACTTGCAAACTAACCTTTTGTGATTCATGCACTAGGACGGCCAGATCCCTCTGCACCTCAGAGCTCTGCAATCTCTTTCCAGTTAGATAATATGCTTTTTTATCCTTCCTTCCCAAGTGGACAATTTCACATTTTCCCACATTATATTCCATTTGCTAGAACTTTGCCCACTTATTTAACCTATCTATATCCCTTTCTAGCCTCCTTATGCCCTCTTCACAACTTACTTTCCTACCTATCTTTGTGTCATCAGCAAATTTAGCAACCATACCTTCGGTTCCTTCATAAATTGTAAAAAGCTGAGGCCTCAGCAATGATCCCTGTGGCACACCACTCATCATGAGCTTTTATTTTCCACAATAACCTTTGTGGCACCTTATCAAATGCCTTTTAGAAATCTAAGTATAGTACATTCTCGGGTACCCGTTTATCCACAGTCCATGTTTCTTCAAAGAACTCCTATAAATTGGTTAAATGTGATTTCCCTCTCTCAAAATCATGTTGACTGTGCCTAATTACCTTGGATTTATCTAAGTGCCCTGCTGTAACACCTTACTATTTCTAACATTTTCCCTATTACAGATGTTAGCTAACTGGCCTGTAGTTACCTGCTTTCTGTCTCCCTCTTTTTTTTTAATAAAGGAGTTACATTTGCTATTTTTCAATCCAGTGGAACCTTCCCTGAATCTAGGGAATTTTGGGCAATTAAAACCAAAGCATCAACTCTCTAGGTGATGGTGTAGTGGTATTGTTGCTGGACCAGTAATCCAGAGACCCAGGGTAATGCTCTGGGGACCCGGGTTTGAATTCTGCCACAGCAGGTGGTGGAATTTGAATTCAATAAAAATCTCGAATTAAAAGTCTAATGATGACCATGAAACCATTGTCGATTGTTGTAAAAACCCATCTGGTTCAATGATGTCCTTTAGGGAAAGAAATCTGCTGTCCTTACCTTGTCTGGCCTACATGTGACTCCAGATGTAGAGCAATGTGGTTGACTCTTGAATGCACTCTGAACAAGGGCAGTTAGGGATGGGCAATAAATGCTGGTCTAGCCAGCGATGTCCACATCCTATGAATGAATTTTTTAAAAACTTGTCACTTTTAAGACCCTAGGATGAAGTCCATCAGGACCTGGGGACATGTCAGCCTGCACTTCCGACAATTTGCTTAGTACTACTTCCCTGGTGATCGTGATTTTGAATTCCCCCCTTCCTTCCATTTCCTGATGTACAGCTATTTCTGGGATGTTACTTGTACCCTCTGCAGTGAAGGCCGATGCAAAATACCTGTTCAATTTGTCTGCTGTCTCCTTATTTACCACTAGTAATTCCCCCAGACTCGCTTTCTATAGAATCAATGTTCATTTTGGTAACTCTTTGCTGTAGATGGTGTTATTAATGAGCAAGGAAACTGATTTGAAGAAACAGTGGAATAGCATCAAGAAAGCATGGGTTGTAAAGCCAATAGAAGTATTCAGTTGCCATTACTTATGAATATCCAACAATAAGACCAACAATATGTAGATGCAATTGAGAAATGTGATCCCCAAAACAATTTCAATTCTATGTAATTAAAAATTGACTTTGAATTCTTTAACCAGTATGTGGCAGGGACTTGATAGTTATATTCCTGTTTTGTTTATTTTGTCATGTTTATTATTTCTTTAAGATCCTTGATGAGATAGAGGAGCACAGTATTAGGATATACCACCTTCCAGATGCGGAGTCCGACGAGGATGAGGATTTCAAGGAGCAAACTCGAGTCCTTAAGGTACTTAATAACAGAAATTAAAACTTAATGAGTTGTGATTGATGAGCAGCTGGAGGGTCTCTTAATGCTCTTGCATTGAGTATGTTTTGGAAATTTATAGCCATCTTTATATGTTCAGCCTTCACCTGAAAATGAATGGGCTGTTGTCCAAATGGATAAGTAGCACCAGGGCATTACCCAATGACATCTTTTGAGATTTTTAAAATCTTGCCTTTGCTCTTGTTCTGATCATACTCGAATTTGTTTACTCCTACCATTGTAAACTGTCTGATGCTAGAAAACAAATTAATCTTTTAATTCTTTAAGGCTGTATTCCATTATACTCAGGCCAATATAGTGTTGTTTTGCAATGGCACTGAAGTGTAAATTCAGCATCAAGGTCAGATCTGGTTTGGAGCAAAGCAAAATCCTGGGAGCCTCGCTTTTGATAATGCAAATGTAGTCTAACTATTTAGAATTTTTTGAGTTGGGCAAACATTTGAAAGAGTTTTTGTTTGTATCTTGCTACTACATTGAGCATACAAATTAGGAGCAGGAGTAGGCCACTCGGTCCCATATGCTTGCTCTGCCAGTCAATAATATTATGACTGATTTGATTGGAACCTCGACTCCACATTCTCACCTGCCCCCGATAACCTTTTACCCCCTTGCTTATTGAGAATCATAAGAAGTTGGAAACCTTCGGTTTATTGCTGATGCCAGAGCTGGAATTGAGATTTGTCTGTCCTGTTGTAGGTCCTTTTCAATAATTAATTATTGGTGCTTATGCTTCTGCCCTCCTGCCACATCTCCACCCCCCCCCCCCCATTTCATAGGTAGGATAATATTTTTAACAAGGCCTTGAAGGATTGTAAAGAGCTTCACGTCAGGCTTGAGGTTACTGAAACCTGTTATGACTGGGATGGGAAGAGTGCACAAATATCAAGCCCCACACTCCACAGGCTGTACCATTAATTTAAATATTCAATTTTCTCACTAAAATGGCCAATTGCGTATCTATACTCCTAGTACCCAGAAGAAAATAGATGCTGACCAAGCTTCTTTCAAAAACTCAATGATTAATTTATCTTAAACAAAACTTCTTTTTACAGCCAGAACTGGTTAACACACAGTTGTAATCAGAAAATATGACTATTTGTCTCTTCCTAAAGAATTCCTCCAGCGCGCATACGCACACATACACAGACCAACAAAGGGCAAACATAGTCACTCTGCAGAGATGGAGGTTGGGCCTTATAAGTGATTAAGTCCGCAAGGTCTCAATGCTGAGAACCTGGAGTTCTCTCATGTGAAGATGGGCTGCTGGTCCCAGTGGATACCTGGACGTTCTTGCCACTGGTCTCAGCTTTGCAGGTCTAAATGCAGACTAGTTGCACTCAGATAAAGGTTCTCTGGCTACAGGTTGGTAGTGCCACACAATTTTAGGCAAGGTAGAGAGGGGGAGCCAGTCAAGGTAGCCTTCCTTCCTCAGCTTGTTCTCCTCCAACAAGACTGTCTTCAAAACAAGCAGGTTCACAACTTAAGTTTTTTTCCTCTCTCCAAATGATTACTTTTTGTCTCCCAGCTTTTCATTAATTAAAGTTCTTTGCAGTTCAAAACAAACAATTCCATCTCAAGTACAATATGGGTCTGGTGATTGCTTGGAGGAGGCCTGGTAGTTGACAGCCCCGAACTTATGATTTTTTTTTTAAAAATCCCGGATTAGCATTCACGTGTCCAGATCATGCCAGGTCCTTCCATTTTGTAAAATAAAACTTCAGCCCTGAGAGATGATTGTAACAAACCATAGATGAGATTTGCTTAGACAGAGAAAAATCCAGGCTTTTCTCTTATTACATTGAGCTCTGATTAGGAGTGGGGAGTGGTGGTTTTAACCCAGTGGAAGAGTGGTCAGCAATTCCTTATTGAGAGAGTTCCTGCAAGATCAGTGGCGATTCTTACCTTTGTATAGTGCCAGACAGTTCTAGATGTAATCTTAACACTACTAGATCACGTCCCCTCCCTGTGGCACGTGCACTTTGCCAACAGGAAGGAGTATTCAAACTGAATGCTAGTTTAAATCCTAGGTCTAAAATGAAGCCATATTTATGGTACTAAGTGCAAATATGCTTTTTGATATGAAAACAGGCTTTGCGATTATCTGGCTGAACTGTTTTATCAAGGGGGAAAGGTTCACAGTGAACTGAGTCTAAATAGGCAAAGGAACCCAAGTGAGATCAGTATGGAAGAAATTCATTCTTGATCCTGTATCAGGATGTGAAGTGTGGTTTTTGAGTTATCAGAATTTTAGTTCTATATTTTCTGCCTAGAGCCTCACTTTGAGTTGAATCCTTCAGAATCAAAAGCTCATTAATTTGTTCAGCTGTTTCATAGATTTTGTGGGGTAACATTTTTAGTAATAAAATGAGTTTGAGTCTTTGATTTTGATTTACTTAAGCTGCCTCCTACCTTACTTCATCTTGTCCTACCAATATTCTATTCCTTTCTCCCTTCTGCACTTCACTAGCTTAAACTTAAATGCATCTTGGCCTTATGATATTGAAGCTTTCTTTCCGTTTTCTCCATACCCAGCTCATTTGCAAGGTTTTACTCACAGTCTTGATGATGCTCCATTGACTGAATGTGATTTGATTCTCAGACCTTTATATTGAGTATGGGTTGACTTGTCAATGGTGTGCCAGATTAGGTTACTATGCTGCATATTTGACAATTTATTTTTTCAGAGCCACCTCAACTATCTGAAGATATCTCCTTTTGATTATTAATATCTTACTAACATCACAGAAACCATTTTACACCATGTTCATCCTGTAACATTAATGAGCTTCATGCTTTGCTGGTTGGTTCAGGCAGTGCAGTCTTAAGACCACATTGATATTTTTGTCTAAAACATTAGGTAAGTTTCATTTATCTCGAGAAATTTCAGTGCTGCATTTCTACCGTGTTCTGTTCTTTAAGGAAACATTAAATGGTGTACAAAGCACTCTGCATTACAGACAAAGGCAAAAACAGGCAACAGAATTTAGGAATACCAAGCATCTGGTAGCAGTGATAGTCCTCAAAAATCAAATTGTCAAATATTTGTTCTGAGCTGCACAGAAACCTATCGGGGATTTTGATCCCACTTGGTGCTCCCATCACTGTGTCACATAGCTAGATGAGAAAATGGTGAACTGAAGTTCCTGCAAGGAGTCTCTGTTGTAAAGGAATTCTTTCTTTGTGGAAGCAGTCTTTTGAAGACTTGCTCTCAACAGCGCGGATAACCGTGTATTAATAGCCTTGGAAAAGTTCCCTTTCCATGGAACACCTTTCCAATTGAACCAGTTAGCAAAATTTGGTCCTTGGTGTTGAGCCCAAGAGTAGTACCTGGTACCTCCTTGAAAATCTTAACTCTTCTTAAATTCTTTTGTCTAACAGCTTAATATGGCAATGGATAATAACAATGGGAGCAGAAAATTAAGTCCTAAAATTTCTCTGCTGTTTCCATTGAAAAATACAGAATTGTGTGATGAGAGTGAAGGGGTGGAAGGATTTGCTTGTCAGGATTGATCATGTAAATTGATCATTTTCTCACTAGGAAAACGAAAGTCGAGAAGTGATATGATTACTGTTTTTTGAATTTTAAAGGGAATAGACAATACCAACCGTGATGAGCTGCTTCACCTTGTCCAGAACAATAGAACCAGAGGACAGGGCCTGGACTTGGAAGGGTGTAAATTTGAAATGAATCTGTGAAGATAATATTTCAGTGAACAAGTCCATAGAATAGGCTCCCTGGGGAGACAATGGCAGCAGATACTATTCATTCAGATACAAATTATTCTAAAAGGTTATTTGCTGAAAAAAAGTAACTACAGTCTGAGTAATTTGAGACATGATGTGTGGTAAGTGTAGCAGGCTTGAAGGCAACAGGTAACTTTGGGCCTATGGCTCCCAAAGCTTTGCAGCTTACGTCTGTGTCTGCTCTGACTAATTGATAAGAGATAATTCCAAAGATTAATCAGCCCCATTGAATTATGATAATGAAAGCTCTTACAGGTTATATTTATAAGGCAGGTGTATAAATCAGTCCTTGTGCATTTCTGTAAATGTGTTTAGGTAAACTTTTTTTTTCAGAGAAGAATGGTTCTTTTGACCATTAAGACACATGTTGGTGTCAAATCAGTTTTGTTCTTGGGTGGTCTGAGTTTTGCTGGGTTTTTATGGATACGATTCCATCCATATTTCCAAGGAAGCTAAATCAGTGGTAGAGAGGCATCAGATTTATTTATATTCTGGGAACTGAGGTTCAGTAGATTAGCACATTGTCTTGTTGAGATTTGGGACTTTATTTAATCCATCTCTGAGGTAAAAGTAGAGAAATCGGTGTATTTCTGAGATATGTTGGTGTTAATTCAAATGAAAATTTGCTTTGGTGTCATATGAGATTGTCTGTCATGTTTGGTTCACCTATGAGTAAGGAACCTCTCAAGCTTGTGTACACATTACCTCCATGAACAGATGTGTAAGATTATACCTGGTCTTTAGGATTGATTATGTTTGTGTTTTCACTTGCCGCCACAATTCTGTATAAAGCTTTTGGCCAAATGTGCATCTAGGTCATGCAGCAGAAGCCACGGTGGGAGATTGTTTTTCCTTTAGGTGGTCAGTTTTGGAACAACTACGATGTTGTCCTGAAGTGTTCTCTCTTGTGAATACAGGCCAGTATCCCCTTTGCTGTTGTTGGATCGAATCAGTTGATTGAGGCGAAAGGTAAAAAAGTCCGAGGGCGTCTGTATCCATGGGGAGTAGTGGAAGTGGAGAATCCAGAGCACAATGACTTCCTGAAGCTGAGGACCATGTTAATGTAAGTGCCCTGGCTGTACATGTCATAGCAGTGTGTTGATCCATTCACCCCCAGTGCAATATTCAGATGGATGTTCAGGGGAGGTGGGGATGTAGTGATAATGTTGGTGGTCTAGGCTAATGCTCTGGGGACTCGAGTTAACTTCCACCAGATGCTGTGGTAGGATTTGAAATTTAATAAAATCAGGAATTGAAAGCTAGTCTTTAATAATGACCATGAAACTATCATGGTCATGATAAAAACCTGCCTAGTTTCTGTCTTGTTGGGAAGGAAATATGCTGACCTTGCCTGGCCTACATGTGACTCCAAACCCACAGTTATGACTCTTAACTGCCCACTCAAGGCGTATTATCCCCCTACAGAAAGTCTGCATCTGTTCCAAAAGAGGGCTACCACTACCTTCAAAAGGGCAATTGGGGATGGGCAATAAATGCTGGCCTTGCCAGCAATGCCCACATCTCATGAAAGAATAAAAAAAAACACATGAACTAGCTATTACAGTTTTAAATGTGCACAGCAGATACTTAGAAGAGTTCTCTGGGATAAGGTCTTTCAGTGGTTTTGAATGTTTGTACAAAAACATTGTATATACAATTGGAGAAAAATTAGCCTTTTTCTCTCGGTTTTTTTTCCACGCCCGTCCTCTTTTGGAGGCACTGATTCATGCGGGGGTGCAGTTTTGCTCATCCCCACAACCCTTCTAATGCTTTGCACAATTCTTTGGGTATGAACTTGGTCATTGAGTATAGATGGGCTAATTAAATTGCGGGCCATAGCCAAGTCAGCTCCTGTTGTTGCTCAACATTGACATGCTTTTTTCAAGTGAAAGTGTTTGAGAAGCAATCCAGAAAAGCAGCTTGACTTTTTTTTTCAATTCCTTAAAGCTATGAACAACTGAGGCCAGTTATTGCACCTTTACTATTGTCTTGGTTAAGGTCCACTATCTTGGTGTAGATCTAGGGTTGGGCCTGGTCTTTTTGCCATTTGTGGCTTAATACTATAAGAGTCACATTTACTCTCTGCGAGCAGCTAACTTTTCAGCTGGGACCATATCTAACCTTCACTCTGGTTTCAAGGTGTGCATTTGTTCGGCATCAAGTTGTGATTCTCACTACTCAGTGTTAGGGCTGTTTTGATGGAATGTTTTACTGTTTTTAGACACTAGTTGTACTGATCAGTATTTCAAACAACTTGGCATTGAACAGGTAAACATTTACTGATGTGGACTATATTTGGTCCTGCTCAGTTCGAAGAGACTAATTAGCTGCATTACTCAATTTGTTCCAAAAAAACCCTCTCAGTTCTAATGTCCATTTTCTTTCAATTGTCCAGTACACACATGCAGGATCTGCAGGAGGTGACCCAGGATCTTCACTATGAAAACTTTCGCTCGGAGCGTCTCAAACGGGGCGGCAGGTTGTCTTCACATGGTTACATTCTCCCTCTTTCTCCTTCGTACGTATCTGTCACCTGTCTCTTTACCTTCTCGCCCTCTGAAAAACATTTGAACAGAAGCTTCTGTTATGCCACAACCTGCACCCAGTGTGTGAAGGGATAGTGTGCAGCTATTCCCAAGGAGAGGGCATGCAATTGGTCTAGAATCCCATTCCTCTAATTCCCCTATTCTGAACTACCTGTATTCACCTAGATGGAAAAGGATGTAGATAAAACATGCCGTTGTGTTTTCCTTTGTGTTACTGCTTATGTATTCCTAACCTGGAAGGGACTAAATTCACCTAATCATTAACCAGTAGCCTTGGAGCTCAAACCTGGCACTTTCTACTCGAAAGTAAGATGTCTCTCCTCACACAGATGAGCTGATCCTTGAAGCCACCTGATCTGTGTGTATTAGAATCAGGAACTGATGGAACACAGTATCTTTGCGACCTGAATTGGGCCTCTTCCCTTACCAGTTCAGCTCCTCAGTTTTAAACTGGGTGCTGACTTGTATCTGCTAATGGCCCTAATATGGATGACTTAAAAATGAATCCAATCAGACTACTCGCAGCACATCAAAATGTAAATTATTCTATTTATAAAATCTCTTCAGAAGAGAATCCCAACACAGTTCCTGATTTCCATAGCAACTAATGTATGGCTTTAGAACAATTCCTGGCCATAAGGCAGTTCACCTAAGGTTCTTCACTCATCCAGAAAATGGTCTCTTTTGTATTCTGGCCTTCCTCTTTTAGGTATTTGAAGGGGAAGCTCATTCCTATTTGAATCTATCAGCCACTGTGACTAAACAATGCAGGAGTGACTGGCTAGCTGAGCTTGCCAGCCTGCAGTAGCTCCACTGAAGCCATTTTAGTTCTGGTAACAAAGGAAGACCTTTCTCCAAATTTTGAAGTCTTTGCGGTGTTTCCAGTGTCAGGAAGGTGCAGTGTGGTTTTACTAGCGTCAGATTGTACAATTCCATGCCATTAGCTCTACATTAAATTTCATTAACCCCTCCCCTGCAGAAAAACAAACTACATTTGGGAGATAGAAGGAGTATCTTCCCACACTCCCATGTAAAGACTCTTATTGGTATGTTCAGTGCCTTGTGCTGTGTCCACAAAAAGTTGCAGTTTAAGGTTAGTTAGAGGACAGTGGGGCTGAGCCCTGAGCACATGACAAAGCAATGTTGAAGCCCATTAATAAAAGTGGATGGTCTCATGTTCTGAAAGACAGTTTTTGTATAAACAAATTCCAGAGTGACTTATACCACTTGTTGAGTCTGTAGTGTCTCAGAGTTGCTCAGTATGTGACACACACTGGGGAAAGGTGTGGTATGCAGCGCACATTGGTGAAAACTTGAGGAGTTGAGGAGGTCCTTTTTGATCTGTTTCCAACTATCCTTTTTATTAATTCTGTGTGTTTGCAGTTATACCAGAAGTGGAAGCCAATGGGACACATGTTAATGAAGAAACTAATCAGATTGTATGCTACATGAATTGGATCTTATCTCTTGGTGTCCATGAAGCCAGATCTAGTGTTTCCTTTTAAAAATGTTTGAAATTTAAGAAGGTTCTCCGCCTTTCTTTGAGTAATGTTTAATATCTATCCTTTCCCCATCTTGAGCAGCACAGTTCCTGAAAAGAAGGTATATGGATTAATAAGCTGGGATGTCTCTTATGCCGATTTGGTAGGAGTAATTTTAAGATTGCATTGAGCTCAAAGTATGTCCCAACCTGCTACATTTAAAACATGTGCCCACTGCCAATACAGGACATGCTTGTACCACTTTGTTTCCAGGGACACAGGACCACATGCAAAATGGTAACAAGGTTGTACGGTGACACTGTCAGAGTGCCAACTGTGGCAGCTGCCCCCCCATTGCTGATTGCTGCTATTGCCGTGAAGTTAAAACTGTTTTGCGATGGCTGTTTGGCTGAAAGTCATTGGTTTGTTATTTGAAAAGAAAATCACCCCATTCTAATTGGGTTGCCAGAGGAACCGGGGATCTTTTGCACATTTGTTTGACTGCTCCACCCTTGGCTGCTGTTTATACTACACAGTATTCCTGCATTCCAATAAGGTCACTGTAGAAAATATTTTGTATGAGCCTTTATAAAAGGTGTAGTGTCAGTTACTTACGTAACACTAGTGTTTGCAACATGTATTTATTAAAGTTGCTTCAGCCTATTTTAATTTCCACACCAATTGAATCATCAAATCAGCTTGTTGCTCCCTTTACCATTTAGTGTCCTCCTGCTAAAAAGCCACATGTTCCTTGGCTGAAAGGTCTACGTTGTTCCACAGCTTTCTTGGCTGCATGTATTTGTGTTTGGGCACTGTCTGCCATAGGTAGAAAGATTGATTGGTTCCAATGTAGTGTGGGGCGATTCTTCAAACCCAGTTGGGCTCTGACTGTTAAAAGCAGAATATGGCATTTTGTTAAGGGTTCTAACTGAAATGCATTGAATATTTGAGTGTGTGTGGTTGGATGGATTAGGAAATATTCAAACCTTTACTATACAATTTCATAAACTTCAATGGAGGCAAAGCAAATTAAGCACAAGGAGGCCATTTGATCCAATTTACCTGTGCCTAATTTGATATTAGCTCCATAGAACCATACAGTATAGCCCCCATTTCCCTGCTAGGTGAGGTCCTTTTCAAATGTTTGATTCCTTTTAAAATATTGTGATAATGCAGCCCATGTCATAATAACCTATTGTATGAAAATATTTCCTTTACCCCAGAATAACCCAAATTGCACAGTGATAACTCCTGTAGACAGTTCATGACAGGTTCTGTGCCCTTCAAACAAAGCTGTAAAGCAATGTGTTTAAGGGTTGTTTATATGCTTCGTTAACAAGTGGAAAGGTCGTATGTGCTTCCCCATGCGTCTAACCTAGCTTTCCAGGAAAATATAATTATGCTGTAACCTTGTCGTGCTTTCATTTTTTTTTTGCTCTGTTTTTGCTTGATGTTTGTTTGTATTTGAGGGATGACACAAGGATGGTTATGATTTGAAGTGCTTTTCTTTCTAGCATTTTTCTAAATTTACTAGCTGTCAAACTTAATCATCTAATGTTAAAGAAAATATTTAGGTGAGGCATTGCATTTAATGCCATTTATCTGAAATGGGAAGCTTAGCCTGACAAGATTAGATCCCTGTTTTCCCCTAATTCACTTCCTTATTACTATTTTCCTCTTTCCTTTTATATGTTTGTTCATTTTTCTCCTTTCCTCACATTCTTGAATATTAATTTACACTTTGTTTTAAAAATTGTTTTGCAAATGATTCATGGCCTTCATCATTTGATGGATGGTTTGGAGGTACAGAACGTCCTTGTTTTGAAGGAAGGGTATCTCCACAGTCACAAGTTCTAAACTAACGTTGGGCCTGGTGTTGCAGTACAAAATGTTTAACAACATGAACAATTCTGTGGGGAGGTTGTCCTGATGTGAGCCATGTTTTCGGTTGGTTCCATTCTAATGGTGATCACACACACCATCACAGATAACGGTTGACTGAAGATGTCCCCTGAGTGGAATGTGCTGTTAAACTGAAGCTTAATGGTTGGGGAAAATATTGCATCACATTCATGCTGCCATTGTAATATAGAGAGCAGATTCTAGACACTAGTTAGAAGTGCCTGTTGATGTATTGGATTAGGCACTGTCCTTTGCCCAAGTTCAAATGTAGCACAAACAGATTAAGTCTGATTTTGGCCAGGATGGGATAGGTGAAGGATATCCTCTTCTGTCGAGGAGTCTGAAGCAAACTGATTCTGAATCCAGTCTTGAGTGGTTAGTGTAAAACATGAATCACTGCAGATTATTGCATGGAGTGAGCACTGTGCTGCATTCTTTTGAGGATCATTACCTGGGGAAACAAAAAGTCCATGCTTGTGAAGCAACTTCTCAGCATTGGGTTAAATTAAATTGTTAGGGAGGATAGAAGACTGAATCGCCTCTGACCAGGAGCTGCTAATCCATTTCCTGGAGTTTGCCTCAAGTTGTGACCTTGCCTACGTGTGACATTTATAAAATACTAATTCTTTGAGAACTATGAATTGCAAAAGTCATTGGCTTCTTCATACTACCTGTTAGAAAACTGAAGGTGTCTAATTAAATAAAACAAAACAAGCTCAAATACTGGACTTGGCTGCAGGTTTCCAAGTCAGTGTAAATCTTCTGGTTTGCTTCTAGTGGGACATTCTTCTGAATGGTTTTGCCACTATTTTTGCTAAGTGTGATCATCCTACAGGCTGACTCTGGCAGGCAGTAAAATGAGCATAAAACTTGAAGAATGATACCAGGCCTAAGACTTTTTCTAAAAGGGACAATTTGAGAACAAGTTTAGTAAAGTTGCAGTTGCCATAGGGGTGCTGTTTAATTCCAGGCAGCATTTTGCTAATGATTTGAAGGTCTGGTTAAATTCATATTGTTTATTTTAGCTGTCAGGTATTTGATAGTAATCCAGATGAGGTAAGATACCTGGTTTGGAATGGATCGATGCTTTTGTGTATCTAATACTGTCCAATCTCTCAGGAAAGGGGAAGAGCAACCTCAGGATAAGGACCAGATCCTGTTGGAGAAAGAAGCGGAGGTAAGAGTTGGAATAATGCAGGAAATATCCATTGCCCTCCTTTTTAACATCTATTTCTCAGTTGGCACTGCTTTGATCAAGGGGAGGGATGGGGGTTTGATTTCTATAAAAGTTATACACACCTTTCACTTAGGTTATGTATATTACTGCAAGGTGAGATACCTGCATTTGGAGTCTTCAAATGGTATGACTAATAGTCTTGACCCCTCCATTGTTGCCTTATGGTGTGCAGTTGGGCCCTTGTGCCACAGTGTCTTGAGATGGCCTAATATATTCCATGACAGGTACACAGCACAGCTGACTGCTGAATCTCTGCCTTGCACTGAGATTCCTATCCTGACGTTATGGAAAGTCAGTTTCTTATTGAATGTTTTCATGTTTCATGATCAGGTTCTGAGTATTTTTGGGCTATGATAGCCTCAGCACTCGATCAGTTCTCCCAGTTTGAAGTGGTGACTTTCTGTGAACTCTGCAACATTAGTGCCTGTTTCTTTAGCAGTTACTTCAATGACCAAAATGTTAACATGCTTTCTCTCAGTTGCGCCGTATGCAGCAGATGATTGCCCAGATGCAGGCTCAGATGCAGATGCAGATGCAGAAGCCAGGAGGAGATGGAGACACCAGCAGTGTGCACAGTCAGCATGTCTAAACTGAAGTGAGTATTACCATGCACAAGTTACAAGTTAATCAATTTAGAGGGATTGACTAGGAAGTATAGGTGGTGCAGTGTCCTAGTAATCTGATGGAGCAATTTGTGGATGCCAGTGAAGCAGAAAGCCTGGGAAAGGACAAGGACAGTAAATGTGA
This sequence comes from Carcharodon carcharias, assembly GCF_017639515.1. Taxonomy (NCBI): domain Eukaryota; kingdom Metazoa; phylum Chordata; class Chondrichthyes; order Lamniformes; family Lamnidae; genus Carcharodon; species Carcharodon carcharias. The sequence continues at coordinate 94,446,267 of NC_054468.1, forward strand.
ATAGTTGAGAACTTGATGTGGATGCACAGTAATCCTGGGAGTGAGTTGGTCATATAGAATATGTAGGAAGGACATAGCAAATCTGGGAGGAAAAGATGGTGAGTTGAAGTTTTTCTCAGTCTGGACGTTTATGGTTTGAAACGGAAACCATTTAGGGTCTTATTAGAACCTCATGAAATACACTTGCATCAGAACGCAAATGAGGAGCTGAGTCTGTGTTGAATTTGAATTATACAGAAGGGATATTAACTTAGTCTGGTTTCCAGAATAAGAACATACACAATTGGAGCCAAGGTTTCTACATTATAAAATCTGACTTCATTGCCATCCTTTAAATGCCTTTGGAAAAACTTGCAACAAACAACGCATAGTAAAAGAATAAAATCCGAACAGTGGTTTTGCCATTGGTTTAAGGCACTAATCCAGCTTCTGAATGATTCAGATGTACAAGGTAGAAAACATGATACCGAGCCAAAGACTGAACTCTGAAAAGTGACCAAAATGTTGTTACAGAGGTGGATTTTGTGATGTATTTAAAGGAAGATGGGGCTGAAATTCCAGAAGGCCTAGACTATTGAAGGCAGCTGCCAGGGGTGTGGATTTAATGGTCCACTCCTGTTCCTGTGATCCAGCATGGACCTTGAATTGAATCTGTTGTCACCCAAGTCTGCAAGGTTCAATACCAAGAAGTTAAGTTTAAGAGAGGACTAAATGTGAGGTCCAGTTCTAAAGTAACTAAAGCCATTAGATTTTCATGATATACATTACTTCTAAAATGTTATCCTTTTATCACAATCTGTTACAGGCAAAGATTGAAGAAATCCACCACCTTGAAGCAGAAGTGGAAAGGGATTTGATGTGCGGAGAATATGGTAGCCAGTGTTGGCAGCTGATTTCCGTGCTTAGTTCACAATGCAGTATTGTAACCTTTGTACTCTTATTTCTGCTAGATTTTTTTACTGTGATAGTTTCTCTTTTTTATATATTATGTATGGCGATCTTACGTTATTCTTAATTCCAGTTATGTTACTTTTTGTACTTATGTACCTTTTTATGAAGTTGTAGCTTTCTAGTACTTGGTATAAAATATTTACAACACTGGTCAAGGGTGCAAAAGCCACTATTATTGGAAAAGTTTGATTATAAAGGAACTGTAGCCAATTTTATTAAATAATACCACCTGGTTTGATATGTATAGGGTGAGGTGGGGAAGGTTTGGAGAGATGTACCAGGTATTGCTGCTGATCCATACTGAAGGTAGATGCAGGTTGAATATAATCCCTGGACCTTGATGTTTAATGCTTTCTGGTGATGAACCAGGTTATTGTATGTATAAACAGTTATTATATGCTGTCTCCCCAGTATTGTGTTCTGCACACTTCTATCTCTCAGCTCAGAACAGAAATATTTGTCAAAAGTACAAAGGTTTAGTAGAAGTTTTGTTCAATGACCTTTTCTCTTGCTAATGTACTTGCTGCTCCTTTGCTGTGAGGCTTACCTTGTGTACCTCACTGTGGTGCAGGGGCTCTTGGCCCATGATTCTGCTCAGCTGACAGTTTAACGAGCTGTATTTTAATGGTGCAGCCCCACGTAACTGAGCCTTGATGCATGGCGTTTCCATTGTTGATTTTCCCTTGTATAGGTTCATATTTACTTTTTGGGGGAGGGTAGGAGAACTGGCATGCCATAATTTGAGGGAAAGAGGGAGTTAGTGGTATTCTGTAATGTGCTTGTGGGAAGCACAGTAAGAATGCAGTCTTCTCACAAATTGCTGGCTACTGGTTTTTAAGAGATCTGCAAATGGATGGCTATAAAAAAATTTAAATTCCTATAGGCAGTGAATTGGATTGAGAAAAAAAAATCCTAACTGGAGATCAAGTCTGTTTACTCTGATAATCCTTGGGGATAACTAATCCACTGATTTGTTTTCCGTGTTTCATTTTAGATTATTTAATTCCTTATCCTAATTCAGTAAAATGTTTCCAAAATACAGCCCTTTTGAATTGATACCATGTGTACACTACTTTCCTGTATTATAATGGGCAGTAGCAATGTCAGAATGTCTTCAGTGCACTGTCACCATTTGATCTGATCGTTCACATTCACTGTTGGAAAACTGCACAAATTGCACATACAATTTGTCATCAGGCTTTGTGCACTAGACAGCTTCAGTTATTTCATCCTCAACCCCAACATGAGCCTATACATGGGCTGTAACTGAAAAACCTGTATTATTTTTAAAAAAAAGCAATCTGTGTGTTTTACACTAGATTCATCATGAGGTATATTAAAATTCTAGTGGAGTTATTGGATTGAACATGGCTATTTACCTGGCCCCACACCACCTTTCCTTTGAAAGTCCTCAAACCATCTTAAAAGGTTATTGGTAAAATAGGTTATAGCGTATCTAGCTTGCATGTTCAGAGTAAATGTTGACATCAGTCAGTACGGAAATGTCAGAGCCTTTCTTACTACTCAACTAGAGATGATCATCATTACTTCGACCAGATTTGCTTAAAAATTCTTGCCAACGGTTCAGACTTGCCTCAGAGCATGTACTTTTTTTTTTATCAGCAGTGGTGAGTCTTCCTGAGAGTACTTTGTGGCTCACTCTTTCTAAGTGAGTTGCCTGCAGACTGTATTTAGATGTGCTCAACAGACTATTATTCAGGAACCAGACATTTCAGGTAAAATGCTCCTTAAAAGGGTTATTGTAGCATTTGGCAGAAGACATCTTCAAACTCTGAAGGCTCTTAACAACATATTGTTGCAATCTCAAATGTTGTGCAGTTTATGCTAATTCTTGCATGTTAGTAGCCGCTTGAATTTTTTTCATGGCTCTATTGGCACCTATAATTGGCAAGAGCTGGAATCTCATTCCGACGTCCTATATTTAAATCTATTTATAAGAATTGCCAATAAATTCAATTCCTTTGGTTAGACTGCCACAGCAGAGTCTCCAAGCTTTTGCCCTCCTGAGCTGTATAGATCAAAACGTGCAGCCTGTAATTGGGGGAAGAGGTACTACAAATTTAAATCCACGTGCCCATTAATCCCTGCATAATTTAAGTTGCCAATTCTAACAAATCTTGGAGTTCTGATTTTGGGTTTATTAACCAGCGAACCTTTCCAAACATCTAGGCATGCAAAATGCAGAAAGGGAAAAGGCAGGTTCAGTGCCCTGCAGTTGCAGAGCTTTGGATGAACTAAGCGTTATAATGTTTGGAGCAGTGGAACAAAACCAGCAAAAGTGCAGCAACTTGGATGGATAACGGGTGATGTCCACAGTGGAGTTGGGGATGTGGATTGGCATCCTGATGGAAATATTTTAGCTAACTGAGAAAAAATTAGTCTTGCCATCTATGAAGAGAATAATATCTCAGACATCTAACAACATTTTAAGGCATATGCAATAAGCATGTGTTTGCTCCTGAGAAATAAATTGTGTTCCTTGGGCTCCAGTGTGTCTGGGTGGTCAAATCATACCCTGTGTATGGACATGTCTCAGCAAATCCAGTACATTCACTTAAATGCAATAAAATTAATTTCATAAGTATCATCAATATAGAACTGCACAAATTGATGCTCATACATGCGGTTGCTTATGTTTAAATCTGTATGTTTCTCAAAGTACTTCAGCTTGACATTAAAGCTACTCTTGTTTTAACTGGCAAATTATATAGGTGCTGGGAAAGCATTTTGTAAATGGACTTGTTGTCAACAGAACATTCCTTGACCTAGTGTAATTAGTTCTTTGCCAAGTTTGAAGTCACATACATCTTATAGAAACCTCTGATACAGCACGTTAATATACTGTGAATCCAACAAGGTTCTTTGCAATCACAGTAGTACCTGACTCATAGTAATGAGCGGAGGAAGTTCCCACAACCAATGGCTCTTGCCTGCATTTATTTTCAGATCAGTACAATTGCAAACTAGTGTGCAAACAAGATCTGGGGGAATGTGAGTTTTGTAGTTTTCACCATTTTTGCAATTGAATAGTATTAAACAAATGAAGTTGCACTTGGTAGGATTGGCCATCTGCCTCAAAGTCATAGTTTGATACCACTCCAAATGAGCTTTGTAAAATGGGATAGTGGGGAGAAACAGCATCGTCATTGCACTCAACAAATAACACAATACTGTGTTTTAGATCAAAGCTTTTGATGTGCGAAATAGTTAGTATTTTTATCCTGTTGCACGTGTGGTACATGTTGCCTTAGAAAGCTGACCCTTCTCTTTGGTGCCAACCTGTTATGAGACTGAAACGAGAAAAAGGGAACATACTTGCTTATACTTCCTATCACAGTCTCTTCCAGTACTAATTCAGATTTTCTTTTGTCTTCTAATTTTAGTGAAAAACCAATTACAAAATGTTCCTTGTATTTTGGCTAAAACAGTTGAGGGAAAATGGAGTTCAGTGTGGGAGAGGGAGGTGGAACCAATAGCTCTACAGTTATGCAGGCTGTTTCCAGTTAATGCTCAGGCAATTCTCCTGAAGGAGGGGAAGAGTTTGAGTGTCTGTACTTCTGACTGTTATTCTGTACTTCCATTCTGATTGGAGTGCCAGTGACCCATTTAGGTGTCAAGGTGCCAAGTTATGAAGCTTTTATACTGCCAAAATATTGTTAGTGTTACTTTCATGTGTTTTAAAGTCTGGGAATTCAGAAGCTGTTTTGGAACTGCTAACCATTTCAGTATTGTATCCGGTTGCAATGTCTGAATTATCTGGTAGGTTTAGAAGTGAGGCTGGACTTGTCAGAGCATTGTGTCTGATGGCCTGTGGCTTAGCCATATCTGTGGATGTACTGGCGATTGAGGCAGTAATAATGAAATACAACCCTGTCCAATTGGTTGGTTAGTATAACAATGTCATTTCATGTATATGCTTGCTCACTAAAACATCATAATAAACTCGTACAAAATACCGAAGCTGATTGTCTAGCTTTGATTTAATAAACATACTGCAGTTGAAATAATTATATGACAGATGCAATGACAGACTGTAAGGTGCCCTTGCCAGTGATTTTTGGAAATAAGAACTGGGACTATACCACCACCCCACTCACTTTATATGTCTTTGGGGTGGTGTGTGCACAATACTGAGCCAGACGACAAAGCCTCATAGCAATATTAAATTGCCATCCTTTGGGAAGAGGGACTGTAGTGCCAAATTGGGCAACTCTTCTCACCCACCTTGTAAATTTTAAAATTTGACCTTTTCTTTTTGCTTGCTTGCCCTATTCTCTGACTCTGAAGCTTTCAATAGCATTCTGCCTTTTATAGGGAGTGGTAATGGGACAAGAAACAAAAAATGTGTCTGGAGGAGATAGGATAGCAGCCATCTGCATGCAAAATAATGAATTAAGAAACGTTGGGGAAAAAAAGCTGGAAAAAAAACAAAATTGGGGCAGAGATTATGATCTAAAATTGTTGAACTCAATGAGTCCAGAAGGCTGTCCTGTATTTTTTTTTTTTTGTTGGTTTTTTATTCTCCCCTTCATTCAGACAGCTGGTATCTTGCCGCCACCTTCAGGCACATCTTTGTTCCTTGCGCCATTACCACTCCCTTTGGCCTTGCACAATGGAACCTTTTGTTGTCTAATCTCTCACTTTCCCTCTTGTTCTTCCCACCTTCACCATTTCAATTGCTCAAAACCTATTACACTTCTAAGTTTTCTTAGTTCTGATGAAAGATCACAACTGAAATGTTAACGCTTTCTCTCTCATTCTCAATAACAGCCTGCTGAGTAATTCCAGCATTTTCTGTTTATATCCCACAATGTTCACAGGTTTTCAGTTTACTAAGTTGCATTGCTAAACATCAAAGCCTTATTTACCTCCTTTTAAAAGTAGATTCATGCTAGTTCATTTAAGTTGAACTAAACAGCTCCCTGAACTTGTCTCAATGTTGGAGGAATTTGAACTCTTCCACATCTTTCTAGATTAGTCTTGACACGTCCAATTGGTTTCAGCCCAACTAGTTTAGCAAGTGCCAGTGGGAGTACATCTGACGATGCTATCCTTATCAAAATTGAACATAACTTCTCAGACTCTCTCTGCAAAACAATCATATGTTAATAGTTCCTATGTGTTATGACCCACTCATTGATAAAGCTGTTATTTAAAAATTCTAGAGGGAAACAAATGACTGTCATAACCTATATTTTTAAGTGGTTATGTTTGAGATGCAGCTCTAAATTCAGGAATCAGACCACCAGTTTTCAGGGGGTTTTACATTAAAGTAAAACACTTATTAATTTACACAAGTTAAATATATACACATGGTGGCAAATTACTACTATCATGACTTATAACAAATGGCCAGACTAATCTGTCTGCTCTCAAGTGGATATGATAGAACCCATGATCCTATTTTGAAGAACAATGAAGTTTACCCTGTGACCTGGCCAATATGTATCCATTAATCACGTCACTTAAAAAAAAGTGTTACTGTTTGTGAAATCTTGCTTGTGTGCAAATTGAGAAGAGTGACTGCATTTCAAGAGTACTTCGTTGACTGTAAAGGATCTTGGGACATCCTGAGGTTGTGAAAGGGGCTATACAAGTGCAAGCCTTTTTAATTTTCAGAGCGCTGAGGTAATAACTAAATGTCCCAAAGCACTTAACAGGAGTATTATGAAGCACAATGACACCGAACAACATGTCGACATATGCAAGAACAATATGTATACGAGTTACATAAAATGAGAATTGTGCAATTGTTGATTATCAGATCAAGTATAGCTCCTCACATAATCATGACTGCAAATCAAAATAATGCCAGGCACGTATTTGTACTAAATGCATTTGACTCTTGTTTATCCTACAAAATAAATTGTGGCTATAGAGTTATTTTATGCTGTAATTCTCAATTAAACAATGCAGTCTTTTTGCTACATTTGTTGCCCAGAGATAGCTAGGCAATCTTGCACCCACAGGTGGTCTTGCATTCCATAGATACCCATACCAATGATACTTACCCTGCACAATGACCCTGAAACCTTCTTAATCCCTACATCATTCCAGAAATCGGATCCCCATGAGTAATTTACAAAACCTCAAGCCAGTTTATGAAAGCATCCTATAAAGTTATATTAAGAATTCGTGGACCATACAGGATTTCATCAAGACTCTGCAGGATCATATCATTCCAATACATATCTTACTGGATTCTGGCTGAGATTCCATCAAATGAGGTGGATAGCGAAACAACATAATATTCTTTAATCTGTGATCCCTTGGAGTTGAACTTCTCACTGGGAGCACTGGCTTAATTAGCTTAATTTGTGGCTCAGTTGGTAGAACTCTTGCTTTTGAGTCACAAGGCTGAGATGTCAGATGAGACATTAAACAGAGGTTGCATTTGCCCTTGTGTGGACATAAAAGAGACCGCAGCGTTATTTTGAAGGAGAACAGGAGAGTTATCCTGGTGTCCTGATCAGTAAGTATCCTTTAATGAACCATAGCAAAAATAGATTATTTGGTCATTATCACAATGCTGTTTGTGGGGGTTTGCTGTGTACAAGTTGGCTGTCATATTTCCTGCATTACAACAGTGACTACACTTCAAAGTATTTTGAGATGTTTTGTGGTCATGAAAGGTGCAATATAAGCGCGAGTTCTTTTTGATTCTCAGTGAAAGCACTCATGTCTGAGTACAAGGTTGTGGGTTCAAGATTCACTCAACTTGAGAATGAAATCTAAAATGGCACTGTTAGATGTACCATATTTTGGATTATCATTAAACCAAGACCTCATCTGCCCCATTGGCTGGATGCAAAAGATCCTGTGGCTCTCTTTCAAAGAGTTCTCCCTGGTATCCTGGCCAAAATTAATCCCTCAGCTAACATCACTATAAACATTGCAATATCATAATATCAGTTTTTGACATTTATAGGAGCGTGCGCACAAATTGGCTGCTGCTTTTTCTACATTAAAATATGACTACATTTCAAAAAGTACTTCACTGGATGTAAAGTACTTTGGGATGTCCTGAAGCTGTGAAAGATGCGATAGGAATGCAAGTCTTTCTTACTCTGCTTTGCAGCATTACCAAACTTTGTGTCTAAGCTGAAAACACTTCATTCACAAGTGGAGTACACTGGAGACTTGAAATTAAAAATGCTGCAAAAACAGTTTTATTGATCTCCACTGGAAGCACTAACCTGGCTTGACCCTTTCAGATGTGGATTGAGCTTTTGTGTATTTGCAGCATTTTCTGTTTTTATTTTGGATTTAAGGTTTTTTCAAATGTATCCTCACTGGATAATATGCTGTTATAAATTCTACATGCTATGTTTCACACACACACTAGTAACACATTTTGCTGTTTTAATAATCAATTTAACTGCAGAAACTAGTAAAACATTAGTTGCTAATGCTTAGTATAAGGTGATATGAAATGTTTTGAGAGTTCAGCTTGTGCCTCATAATCATGCTGTAAACATTAAACTGTAAGACCAGTTTCCAGTGCTTGTGGACTTAATTTCCCTGATGGCTTAAAGGCTCCAGTCATCATCTTTTCAAGTGCTAATCTCTCCCTGATATTGCAAGACCCCATTCTACAGCAGATGCAAACTCCACAGCCTCCTTGCCAAGTGCTGCTGGTTGAGCTCTCCTAAGGGGAAGAACTTAATTATTTCCTCAGGAGTTACCCAAACTCCCAAGGGATCCCAGGCCTCAACTACCTCTCCCTAATTTTACTGGATCCTAGTGATTCCCATTGCTGCTATGCTTCCAGGTGTCTTCTCAGTCGACTACTAGTATACTCCAGATGGGACTCTTTACTTCCAAACCCAACCTTGAATCTTGGATGTCTATTTCCTTTCACCACTCTTGTCTCTTCCCACTTCCTTACACACACCACCATTTCCTCCCCCAATCACAACAATTCCATTTCCCTCTCTCCTGAATGTGTGCTCCCAGCTCCTGCACTGCCTATTTGATCATGATACTTGGCTCCAACCCATTACACATTAGCTGGGACCTTGCTAAACTTTAATATAGTTATCACATTGGCATTTTATATATCTGTGAAGGAATATGTTAGAGCTATACAGAGACTGAAAAACATTCAGAAGACAGAAGTTAGAATAGCATGCTCAACATCAATAATTTGTCAGGAAGATATAATAATTTTCATAACATTGGAATTTATTGTAGAGTAATAGTGGGGGGGGTGTGTGTGTAAGTGTATAGGACTTAATTGAATTAAAGGCAGCTGGTCTGAAGGCTTTGATGTATCAGAAGATAAGCTAGGTTTGAAATGTTAAGTAGGTAGACATGGGGGGGGGGGGTGGGGGGTGGCATTTAGAATGTAAGCTGTAAAGGTAATAATTGCATTTTTTAAATAAACCAGACTAGCTTGAATTCAAAAGAGGGAGTGAAATGTTACACCTAGCCAGGAGAAGTTAAGAAACAGTGTGTTTATTTTTCCCAAAGATTACTGGTAAAATTAGTACTATGATAGATTTTATTATTAGAGTGGTAAAAGTCCAAAGACAGTGAAACAATGGGAATTTGCATTCAAAGGGGAAAATATGTATAAAGGAGAGAAGACTGTGTGTAAGGGCAGGCATTCTATGATCTAACACAAATGTGAAAAGCCTCCAGCATCTAAGCCTCAAGCTGCTGCCTGCAAGGTACTGAAGCTGAGAAAAACTCACTTTGAATTTGACTGTTCAGGGTATTGTGTATTATTTTGCCTGGGTCTTTTAAAATCTATGTGTCTCACTGTTGCCTTAACAGAGGTGTAACTGGGGTTTAGATTAATTAGGGGATGAAGAAGTTATCCTAATAGTAATTTGTGTGCATAAAATCATTTCTTTCATTAATAAAGGTTTAATTTAGCTTTGTAAGAAACCTATAAGACTTGGGGGCCTTTTTACTGAATTCAAAGCCCGCATCTTGAAATAGGTACAAATTGCAAATAGTTGTGGCAGCTGCTTCAAATTTCCCTCTGGAATTTGGGCAGCTTGGCATTTACCTGTCTGCCATAACAGAAATGGGGGGCTCGTCCGTGATATATTTGGAGTTGGTCAATCTTAAGGTTATGAGTACGAGAAGCACTTTGAATTCAGGAGTTGGTGTGAGGATATTTTTAGTGTCGAGACTACAATACAGCTTTAGCAGTTGCTAAGACTTATCTGGGAGTTGAAATTACAACTTTGGCTGTTTTACAAAAGGTAAATAAAGTTAAGTTGATGGAATTGGTGGGTAAGTTACAGTTGGGATTACCCACAATGGCAAAGAAAACAGACATAATCGAAAATCTGACACTAGTGAATCACAGCTGGAGGTAGTGACTCTTCAGTTACAAATGAAGATGCTTGTACTTGAACAAGCAAAGGAACTGAAAAAGCTTGAAATAGAGGCAGCAGAAAAAGAAAGAGGAAACAGGCAGAAAGGCAGGAGAGAGAAAGAAAAAAGGAAAGGGAATTCGAAATGGCAAGGTTAGGAAAGGAGGAAACAGACAGAGAGAGAGAATTTCAGCTTAAAATGCTGGCAGTTAAAAAAGAGACACCAGGAGGTGAGGAAGGACTTAGTTCCAGATGAAAACCCGGTGCGGAGATGTTTAAGCTTGTACAAGCTCTTCCAAAGTTTGAGGAAAGAGATGTTGAAGCATTTTTTATTTCATCTGAGAAGACAGCTAAACAGATGAAATGACCATAGGAAAACTGGACATTGTTGTTACAATCCAGCTTGGTGGGTGGAGCACATGAGGTTTATCCTTCACTATCACAAGAAATGTCGGTGAACTATGATGTGGTTTAAAAAAATGCTATTTTGAGTACATATGAGTTGGTTCCTGAGGCATACAGACAGAAACTTAGGAATATGTGAAAACAACCTGGGCAAAAATTTATTGATTTTGAGAGAGTAAAACAAAGTAATTTTGATCAGTGGATACAGGCATTAAAGATGGAGATGACATATGCAGCTCTTAGAGTGGTAATTCTTTTGGAAGAATTTTAAGATTCAATTCCTTCAGTAGTGAGAATTTATGAGGAGGAACAGAGGGTTAAAACAGTAAGACAAGCAGCAGAGATAGCTGATGATTTTGAGTCAGTTCATAGAGCTAAACCCTTTTTTTCATTACCCTTTTAAATCAGAGAAGGATGGAAAGGTGAAAGGAAGGTGAGTAGTCAGGGAAGAGGAGTATAGGTGGAAATTCCCAGGAAGTTTTTCTCAAAATAAAAAGGAAGGCACTGAGGGTAGAAGTGGCACTCGAAAATTGAGGTGTTTTTATTGTAATAAAGTCAGTATGTTGGAAATTGCTGGGAAAATTTGTTGGAATTATTGGGGTAAAGAAAAGTTCTGAAAGTAAAAGTACTGTGGCTTCTGAGGTTCAGGCTCAGGAAAAACCAATGGTTTGTGTACAGGTGAAACAGGAAGAATCAGTAAAAGGTAATGAAATGGGATTGTGTTCACAATTTACCTGAGAGAATTTTGAGGAGCAGGTTGCAGAAATATTTAAAGATTTTGTGTGTGAAGGGAAAGTCTTTCCATTTGTACAGAGTGGAGTAGGTAAAGATGACAGGGGTTAGTCAATCCTTCATGTTGTGGGATATTGTCACTTGTTGTTCAGAGGGAGTATTGCAGGCACAGATGATAATAAGTGAGGTTTCATGGAGATGCTAAACCTATTCCATGTCGTGGCTGCTCACCCAGTCTGCCACCTCTTCCATGCCCTCTTTGTGTGGTGAGGTGGCCTCCTCCTCCCATCTCTGGGGACAAGGTTGCCCCTTCTGGTAGCCACCCCCTCCAGGATGGTGGCGAGGCCCTCGTCGGAAAAACAGGGGCTGAATGCCCAGCCAACCTCATCTCCCACCTGGTCTCTGCATCATTGTCTGCAGCCATTCGCTGCTGCAACTCCGACGTGGGCAGCCTCCCTGGGGCTGCCTGCGGCATTTTTCAACACCACTAGGAGGAAGCACTGAGGGCAAGGGGACAGAATGTACTCTGGGTGGGGGCTGTCAATGTCCAACACCAAGACTGGCTTGGTCATGCCAGTAAAGAGCGAACTGGCCAAGTCCTAAAGAACATAACTGCTAGACTGGCTCTGCAGCAAGTGGTGAGGGAACCAACAAGAGGAAAAAGCTGACTTGCCTGCATGCTCACCAATCTGCCTGCTGCAGAGGCATCTGTCCATGATACTATTGGCAAGAGTGACCACCACACAGTCCTTGTGGGGACAAGGCCCCATCTTCACATTGAGGATACAATCCATTGTGTCGTGTGGCACTACCACTGTGCTAAGTGGGATGGATTTTAAACAGATCTAGCAGCTCAAGACTGGCCATCCATGAGGTGCTGTGGGCCATCCGCAGCAGCAGAATTATACTTGAACACAATCTGTAACTTCATGGCCTGGGAAATCCCCAAATATACCATAACCATCAAGCCAGGGGATCAACTCTGGTTCAATGAAGAGTGCAGGAGGGCAGCCGGAGCAGCACCAGGCATGCCTAAAAATGAGGTGTCAACCTGGTGAAGCTACAACACAGCAGCCCATGCATGCCAAACAGCAAGTAATAGATGGAGGTAACCAATTCCACAACCAACAGATCAGGGTCTAAGCTTGGCAGTCCTGCCACATTCAGTCATCAATAGTGATGGACAATTAAACAACTCACTGGAGGAGGAGGCTCCACAAATATCCCCATGTTCAATGATGGGGGAGCCCAGCACATCAGTGAATAAGATAAGGCTGAAGCATTTGCAACAATCAGCCTGAAGTGCCAAGCAGAGGATCCATCTTGGCCACCTTCAGAGGTCCCAGTATCACAGATGCCAGTCTTCAGTCAATTTAATTCACTCTACATGATATCAAGAAACGGCTGAAGGCACTGGATACTGCAAAGGCTATGGGCCCTGACAGTATTATGGCATTAGTAATAAAGACTTGTGCTCCAGAACTTGCCCCTAGCCAAGCTGTTCCAGCATAGAACACTGGCACCTACCTGGCAATGTGAAAAATTGCCCAGGTATGTCCTGTACACAAAAAGCAGGACAAATCCAACACGGCCAATTACCGCCTGATCAGTCTACACTCAATGATCAGTAAAGTGATGGAAGGGGGTCATTAACAGTGATATCAAGCGGCACCTGCTTAGCAATAACTTGCTCACTGACACTCAGTTTGGGTTCTTCCAGGGTCACTCAACTTCTGACCTCGTTACAGCCTTGGTTCAAACATGGGCAAAAGGGCTGAACTCCGGAGGTGAGAGTGACTGCCCTTGACATCAAGGCAGCATTTGACCGAGTGTGGCAACAAGTAGCCCGAGCAAAACTGGAGTCAATGGGAATCAAGGGGAAAACTCGCCGGGAGCAGAGACAGCCAGACCTGCGAGGGACACCTCTACTCGGGCAGCGGGCTGAGCTTGAAAAAAAAATCCAGGAGTGACATCACAGGAAAACTGTACGTTCATTGGTTGGTGAGAAGCTGCTGCTGGGAGTGTGTTTAAATAGCTTAAAATTAGAAAAAATGTATCATTTATAAAGAAGGAGCAACTTGGATTTCAGTAAGGAACACTAGCAATAGGGAAGTAAAGTTAAGTCAAGTCAAACCGAAATAAAGTAAACCAAAGTAAGATAAAGTTAGCATAAGTGTAGTAAAGTCAAGTTACTAGTAATTTATTGTACTCATTCTACTTTAAGTGTAATCAGTAGTTTTTAAGAGTTGTGGGATAACAGGTCAGCTTGGCCAAGTGGAGTGTACATCCTGTGGTATGTGTGAAGTTGTGGACGCACCATGTATCCCTGACAAATACATCTGTAGGAAGTGTCACCAGCTGCACAAGCTTTAGCTCCGGGTTTCGGAACTTGAGCGGCAGCTGGAGTCACTGTTGTGCATCCACATGGATAACACATTTAGGGAGGTGGTCACATTGCAGGTCAGAAGTGTCCAGCCAGAGATGGAATGGGTGACTGCCAGGTAGTTTAAGAGAAGCAGGCAGGTAGTGCGGGAGTCCCAAGTCTATCCTGCTTGCTAATTGGTTTTCCATTTTGGATGTTGTTGAGGGCGATGGTTCCTCAGGGGAGTGCAGCCACAGCCAAGCCTGTGGCACCACAGGCAGCTGAGCTGTACAGGATGGGGAGGAAGAAGAATGGAAGGGCAATAGTGATAGCGGATTCCATAGTCAGGGGATCAGACAGGTTTTTATGTGGTAGTAAACGTGATTCCAAAATGGTGCGTTGCTTCCCTGGTGTCAGGGTCAAGGATGTCATGGAGCGGCTGCAGGACATCCTTCAGGGGAAGGGCTATCAGCCAGAAGTTGTGGTCCACATTGGTATCAACGACATAGGTGGGAAGAGGGATGAGGTCCTGAAAGCAGATTTCAGTGGATTAGGAAGGAAATTAAAAAGCAGGACTTCAAGAGCAGTAATCTCAGGATTACTCCTAGTGCCACGTGCTAGTGAGCATAGGAATAGGAGGATTGGTTGATTAATTATGTGGCTGGAGAACTGGTGTTGGAGGGAGGATATCAGATTTCTGAGACATTGGGACTGGTTCTGGGGCAGGTGGGACCTGTACAAGCTGGACGGGTTACATCTTAACAGGACTGGGACTGAAATACTCGCAGGGAGATTTGATAGTCCTGTTGGGGTGGGTTTAAACTAGCTTGTCAGGGGGTTGGAACCTTAGACATGGCCAAATTAGAAGAAAGTAAAGTTGGTAACAGGAAGTAGTAGTGAGACTAGAAGGCAGGAAAAACAAAGCAGAACACTGAGTATGCTTCGAATGTAGAATGATGTCAAAAAGACATGGTTAAGGGCACTCTACCTGAATTTGTGCAGCGTTTGCAACAGGGTAGATGATCTAAAGGCACAAATAGAGGTAAATGGGTATGATATAATTGCCATTATGGAAACATGGCTGCATGGTGACCAAGACTGGGAACTGAATATTCAAGGATGTTCAATGTTTAAGAAGGAGAAACAAGGGATAGGAGGTGGAGCTGTGCTGATAAAAAGGGATGGGATCATCCCTTTAGTAAGGGAGGATCTCAGGTCGGAAGAACAATGTGTGGAATCTGTTTGGGTGGAGCTAAGATACAGCAAAGGGCAGCAGACATTGGTTAGAACTGTTTATAGGACACCAAACAGTAGTGGCATGAGGGGCATGGTATTAATCAGGAGAAGACCACCAAGAAACTGGTAAAGAAACAGAGAATAGAATATGAATGCAATCTAGCAAATAAAACATAAAAACAGACTGTGAAAGCTTCTATAGGTATGTAAAAAGGAAGTGTTTGGCTATGACAAATGCAGGTCCACTACAGAGTCCGAAAATTCATAATGGGGAATAGAGAAATTGCAGAGAAGCTAAATGATTACTTTGTGTCTGTTTTCACTGAGGAAGATACAGGAAAGTTCCCAGATTTGGAGATTCAAGGGACTAGGGAGAATGAGGAGTTGAAGTAAGAAGGTTGTATTGGAGAATTAATGGGACTGAAAGTTGGTAAGTTCCCAGGACTTGATATTCTGCATCCCAGAGTGTTGAAAGAGGTTTCTTAAGATAGTGGATGCATTGGTGATCATTTTCCAAAATTCGATAGATTCTTGAATGGTTCCTGAAGATTGGAAGGCTGCAAATGTCACCCCACTATCTAAGAAGGGAGGGAGAGAGAAAAAACAGGGAACTACAGACCTGTTAGCCTTTCATCAGTAGTAGGCAAAATGCCAGAATCTATTATAAAAGATATGATAAAGGGATACTTGGATAATCATGATCTGATTGGGCATTGTCAGCACGGATTTGCAAATGGGAAATCATGTTTGATCAACTTATTGGAGTTTTTTTGAGGATGTTGCTAACAAAATTTATAAAGGAGAGTTGATGGATGTAGTATACTTGGATTTTCATAAGGTTTTTGATGAAGTCCCCCTCAGGAGGTTGATTGGCAAAATAAAAGCACCTGGGATAGGAGGTAATATACTGGCATGGATTAAGGATTGACTAACAGGCAGAAAACAGAGAGTAGGAATAAACAGGTCATTCTCAAGCTGACTGTGACTAGTCGGGCACGGCCAGGATCAGTACTTGGGCCCCAGCTGTTCACAATGTTTATTGACTTTATAATATAGACTGAGATGAGGAGAAATGTCTTCACCCAGAGAGTGGTGAGCCTGTGGAATTTGCTACCAAAGAAAGTAGCTGAGGCCAAAACGTTGTATGTTTTCAAGAAGGAGTTAGATATAGCTCTTGGGGCGAAGGGGATCAAAGGATATGGGGAGAAACAGGCTTTTGAGTTGGATGATCATAATGAATGGCGGAGCAGGCTCGAAGGACCAAATAGCTTACTCCTGCTCCTATTTTTTATGTTTCTATATCAATGATTTGGATGTGGAGACCAAATGTAATATTTCCAAGTTCGTGGATGAATCAAAGTTAGGCAGGAATCTGTGTTGTGAGGAAGATGTAAAGTGACTACAGGAGGATTTTTACAGACTTAGTGAGTGGGAAAGAACATGGCAGATGGAATATAATGTGGAAAAATGTGAGGCTATCCACTTTGGTAGAAGGAACAGATGTGCATAGTATTTCTTAAATGGTAAGAGATTAGAAAGTGTAGATGTACAAAGGTACCTGGGTGTCCTTGTCCATAAGTCACAGAAAGCTAACATGCAGGTGCAGCAGACAATTAGGAAGGCTAATGAAATGTTAGCCTTTATCGCAAGAGGATTTGAGCACAAGAGTGGTGAAGTCTTGCTTCAATTGTATAGAAGCTTGGTTAGACCACACCTGGAGTCCTGTGTGCAATTTTGATCCCCTTACCTCAGAAAGGATATTATTGCCATAAAGGGAGTGCAATGAAGGTGCACCAGACTTGTCCCAAAGGTGGTGAGACTATCTCTTGAAGAGAGATTGGGGAAACTGGGCCTGTACTCTCTAGAGTTTCGAAGAATGAGAGGTGATCTCATTGAAACCTACAAAATACTTAAAGGAATAGACTGGATAGACGCAGGTAAGATGTTCCCCCTGGTTGGGGAGTCTAGAACTAAGGGACACAACTTCAAAATAAGGGGGAAGCCACTTAGGACCGAGATATGGAGAAATTTCTTTACTCAGAGGGTTGTGAATCTTTGGAATTCTCTACCCCAGAGGGCTGTAGAAGTTCAGTCATTGAGTATGTTTAAGGTAGAGACTGATAGATTTCTGAATAACAACAACATAAAGGGTTATGGGGATACTGTGGGTAAAAGACATTGAAGTGTTTGATCAGCCATGATCGTATTGAATGGCAGGGCAGGTTTAATGGGCTGAATGGCCTTCTCCAATTGCTATGTTCTTATGTTGGAATCATACCTAGCACAAAAGAAAATGGTTGTGGTTGTTGGAGGTCAATCATCTCAGTTCCACGACATCACTGCAGGAGTTCCTCAGGGTAATGTCCTTGGCCCAACCATCTTCAGCTACTTCATCAATGACCACCTTCCTTGCATCATAAGGTCAGAAGTGAGGATGATAGCTGATGATTGCACAATGTTCAGCAGCATTCGTGACTTCATCAGATACTGAAGCAGTCTATGTCCAAATGCAGCAAGACCTGAACAATATCCAGGCTTGGGCTAACAAGTGGCTAGTGACATTCATGCCACAGAAGTGACAGACAATGACCATCTCCAATGAGAGAGCATCTAACCATCACCCCTTGATATTCAATGACATTACCATCGCTGAATCACCCACTATCAACATCCTGGGGGGGTTACCATTAAAAGAAACTGAACTGGACTAGCCATTTAAATGTGACTATAAGAACAGGTCAGAAGCTATGAAATCTGCAGTGAGAAACTCACTTTCTGACTCCCCAAAGCCTGCCCACCATCTACAAGGCACAAGTCAGGAGTATGATGGGGTACTCTCCTCTTGCCTGGATGAGTGTAGCTCCAACAGCACTCAAGAAGCTTGACACCACCCAGGACTAGGCAGCCCACTTGATTGGCACCACATCCACAAACATTCACTACCTCAACCACCAATTAATGGCCAGCCAGCATGAAACGTGCGCTGAAATGCTCAGCACTGCCGGGGTGGGGGCAGGAAGAGGGCGGGCGCTAATGTAACCGAGGGTGTGGGTGAGCTGCCCCAGGGAGCTGTAGACCTCCACGGGCTAAAGGACACGACACAGATGCTGCATAATCAAGCACCAGAAAGCATACCTCATACAAAACCAGTACCCAGATATCTCTTTTTATTTTATTTCCCCACGTAGATTTCATCCCGCCCTGGATCGAGGTTTGAGCAAAAATGTGAATGTCGCCTGGGAGAATGGCCCGTCCGCTAACTGTAAATCTGAACAGGCAACATAAAATCGCTGCTGACTGCATCGATAACAGGCTTAATTGCCCACTTAATTGTTGGCAGGCTCGCTTCCAACAGCTGCGTGTGCCCACTAAGCGAAATATCGCACGACTGCACATGATGTTGGGACACTCTCCCAACATCACGTGCTATTTCACGGCCATTCGGGTTGGGCATGCGCCTACCCGTGGGATGTAAAATTCTGGCCAGAATCTCCACATGCGATATACACTGAAATTGAGACAAAGTGAGTGCAACCAGATGTTTCAGTTCTGAAAACATGAGCTTTAGAGTGGCCTATAAAATAAAGCCACCATCATCAGTCTCCCAATAAAACTGTGGGCTGGCAGAACTGCAAAGGATCTCATTCTGCATTTACGAATAATCATTTTGACATCTTGGGACTGAAATTATTTGGCCTTCTAGTACACTCACCATAATGTTTTTCGCTACCACAGCACTAAGATCCCTCATCTTAATGAATACAAAATCTATTTCCAATGTTTGCTATTTAGCATTTGCAGTTTACTTGCAAATGATAACATCCTGTTCCTGTCCTCTTTAACCTGTTTGGATATAATTCCATGTGTATTACAGTTGTCATTTTGGCCAGGTGTAACCAATAGGTTGGCACCCAAGGGCAGCTGACCACTCACTTATTCTTCTACCCTCAAAGATGTACATTCACAGTTCTGCAAATAAAAGACAAGTCAGAACTCTCCATCTTGGTCTTCCTCATCCCAGCCACATGACTCAATCTGTCCTTCCTGTGGGAAATCAACTTCTAAGTCATAAACAAACTCTGGGTCATTGGGTTTCCTCCGGTTCTTTTCAAACAATTCATCCATGATTTTTTTCTTTTTCGCCAATTCATTGTCATCGAGTTTGTTGAGATCCTCCTCTGGATTGATGGAGTTTTCCCTCAGGATTGTCTCCAGACTCTGGTCAAGGCTCAATCCATTCAGGCTATCCCTCAGTAGCTGGTGTAATTTCTGCAACTGCTGCTGTGACACTCTATTCAGATACACTTGGTGCCGAGGGTTGTTCTTCATCTGTTCCGCAGCTTGGCTGCAATCTATAATCAAACATTTTTAAAAGGAGAAAACATATTATATGCTGTCATTATTCAATGCTTCTTCCATTTCTTTCCTTTTTTCCCTTTCTAACAGCTTTGACTCAATTGAAGTATGGTTTGCAATAATCTAATCAAAGAAGAAAATAACTGAAATTATTTCAAGGTCAGATAGCAGGGGTAATATAATCCCAATGTATAGTCTTTTGTGATGGTAGCATGGCCTTCGGCCCCTTCACCCAAACTTTCACCTAATATAGTTCCATGTTAGGAGAGTAACCTCACAACATTACACAGAATTAATGTACGAAGGTATCAAGGGTGGTGAAAGCTGATTCAGTGGTAACTTTCAAAACGGAATTGGATAAATACTTGAAGGGGT
The DNA here is from genome assembly GCF_017639515.1 of Carcharodon carcharias. NCBI lineage: Eukaryota > Metazoa > Chordata > Chondrichthyes > Lamniformes > Lamnidae > Carcharodon > Carcharodon carcharias. Next base: position 94,466,034 of record NC_054468.1, read on the forward strand.
GATATTTGCAGGGCTGTGGGGAAGAGAATAGGCGTAGGACTGTTCAAGTAGCTCTTTCAAAGAGCTGGCAAAGGTATGATAGGCTGAATGGTCTCCTTCTCTGCTGTATCATTCTATGATTCTAGAGGGATGAGCTGAATGGCTGTTTCCCATTTCTTGCTTTTCTTATATAGAAATAAATCACTCCTGGTGCAGAACACCAGTAACCTGAGTGCATATCAACAATTTGGTGTTTAGTGAATTCCACTTGATTTTCCATCTACCAGGACTAACAGATAAACACACTGACCTCGAGACCTGGATTCCTGATATATGCCTCAGTTTCAGAGCCTGCGTTGTCCCATTAGCAGCACTAATTTGTAGCTGCAATTTTTTTCCCCTCAATTCTCCTTTTGTTAGTTGTCATTCAACTGGTACTGCATAAAGACAAGGAAAAGGGAATGGAGCGAAGTAATCTAATTTCTGTCCAATATACATAGGATATATGGCTCAATAGACCTTTCAGCCTAACCAGTTCATGCCGGTGCTCATGCTCAACCTGAGCCTCCTCCCATCTTTTCTTATCTAGATCTATCATCATAATTCTATATTCCCAAATCCCTCATTTGCTTGCCTGGTTTCCACTTAAAAAACATTATTATTTGATTCAACCACTCCCTGTGGTAGCGAGTTCCACATTCTCACCATTCTTTGGGTAAAGATGTTTCTTCTGAATTCCCTAATGATATATTGATGGCATCTAGTTATGCTCTTCCCCACAATTGGAAATATACTCTGTATTCACTCTAGCAAAACCTTTCATAATTTTAAAGACCTTTATTAGGTCACCCCTCAGCCTTCTTTTTTCAAAAGGAAATCAACCCAGCCTGTTCATCTTTTCCTGATATTTATACCCATTCATTTTGGGTATCATCCTTATATAAGCCTTATGTAAACTCTCTCTTCAGGTCTACCTGCCTGATACACTGTCTATTCCTCACTTGTCTCTTTTTACCTTGTGGAAATTATCATGTATTGTGTCATGAAAATATAATGATTTTCATAATATTGTGATTTATTGTAAAGGTAGGTTACTAGTGAGGTTTGGATCAGTTTCTCTGTGTGAGGTTGTGTGTGTGGGGGCTTAATTGAATTGCAGACAGCTAGTCTGGAGCTTTTGAGCTATCAAAAGGGAAGCTAGGTTTGAAATGTTAAATACGTAAACGTGGCTGAAGTTGTAGAATGTGAGGTTTGAGGGACATTTGCATTTTTAGATAAACCAGAGTCATGAATTTCAAAGAGATAGTAAGGTGTTACACCTAGCCAACAGAGGGTAAGCCAAACAGTGTATTTATTTTTCCCAAAGATTATTGATAATATGAGTACTATGGAAGATTTATATTATGGAAATAGTAAAGTTGCAAAGACATATTGGGACAATGAGATTTACATTAAAAAGAAATAAACCTGTATAAAGGAGATGAGGTTATGTGTAAGGAGAAGGCATTCTAAGATCTAACAAGTATGAAGAGCCTCCAGCCTGTGTGTGTATCAAGCTGCTGTCTACAGGAACCAAAGCTAAGAGAATTCACTTTGAATATCACTGTCCAGGGTATTGTGTGCTTTGCCTGGGTCTGTTGAAATCTATCTTGTTTTACTGTTGCCTTAACGGAGATGTAACTGGGAGCTAGATTAATTAGGGATTTAGGAGTTACTCTGGTAGTAATTTGTAGACCTATATATGTGCTTAAAATCTTTTCTTCTATTAATATATGTTTAATTTAGTTTTGTAAAGAACCTCTAAGTCTCAGTGAGCTTATTACTACTGAATTCAAGGCATGCATCTCGAAATTGAGTACAAATTGAAAACAGTTGTGGCAGCTATTTCAAGATTCCTCTGGGATTCCAGCAGCTCAGCATTTACCATCCACTGTGCCATAACAATTGTTCCTTTGGCTCATTATTTTCTTGCATGTCAACTTCTTACGATTTACTACTTCAAAGCACTTACATTAAAATTTCCCAGCCCAGTTTGGAGGTCACACTTCAAGAGGAGATGTGGATGAGTTGGGTCTGTGAGGGGAGAAAGGGCAAGTGTAACATGACCACAGTGCACTGTTCTGCTCAGAGATAACACCTCAGCTATGTGAGAAAATGCACCATTCCATTTGGTTGTGCATCTTCCTATGAGGAGTGAGTTGAGCTGTTAATTTGTTTTTTTGTGTGGTGGTTGGCAACAGCGACACATTGGCTAGGAGATTGGAAGAACTCTGTTCTTCAAAGAAACTATTCATCTACATTAGTATTTGTGGACAGAATTTTATCAGGAAATCTTGAGTGGGTTTAGCTTTTTAAAAAAATAGATACGAAAAAACGTACATTCAAATGATGCCCTAAATCTCCAAGAGTGTGTAAAACACTTCACAATCAATGAACTACCTGTGTAGTGTGATATATAGCCAGTGCAGATTATCATCACACAATGTGTTACACTTAGCCAAACAGCTTTCATGTTATGAAATACTTCTTATGGTTTAAGTACATCACCTTAAATTGCTCCCACCACTAACTACACCACTGGGAAAATGTGTAACTCATTGCTTAACCTAGTGTACTGTAATTATATTACACAAAAATGTTCCAAGTTTGGAAGGGAAATGATTTTAGGTACAGTGTTTGTTCTTTTTAATAGTCTAAGTGGATGGAAAACTTCACTTAATCAGCATGCTTTACTGAATTCGTACTGTCAGCACTGTAATACCACTCCATGTTAACGTGATCATTGTTATTTCTCACTTCCTGCTGTGATTAGCATCTGCTTGATTGGTGCAGTGTTTGATGGGCTACTTGAGAATAAACATAAAACAAAGTTCTCACCTGAAAATTTGGAGAAATTTCGAACAGGTATCAGCCTTCGTCGAATTTTTTTAGTATTTTCATCTTCATAGATTAAAACAATAGCAGGTGGTTTGAACTTAACACCACACTTCCTTGGAACATAGGCCATCTTGTTCAGCTACAAGAGCCTTCCAGCTTCCAGGCAATTCATCAGCAAGGTCGGAGAGTCAGTGATGTTGTGACACTCAACCTTTGTTTCTGGCTCTAAGGATCTTCATAACCTTTTTCTACATTTTAAAGCATTGGTAAAGAATAATCCACAAGGAATATCCTGTATGGAGGGAAAAATAAGTAAATGTAAGTAAATGCGTCTGAATCTCTCCTGTAAAATTAGAGGAAATTAGTTGTGTTTAGAACACAGGGCAGTTAGTGGCAGTAGTATTGAATACAGATGTATCATAGCTCTTGATGTAAATGGAACAGGTCACCGATGTATTTTCCTGGGGAATGCTTCCATTGGCATTGGTACCTTCCAGTAGCTCACTCAATTAGCCATTGGTCAGAAGCAAAATTGTGCAATATGTATCCACAAGGAATTTTACTGTGATCCTCAAGAATAGTGAGCCTTATTATGCCCACATGTACGAGCTTTCCAATAGGAGTCACTGGTCAGCAAGCAAACACAGAAGCCGTGGCTGATTTTTTTCCCATTCCTATTCCTGGGATCATGAACTTAATAGTTCGCTGGCTGGGATCAGGTAAATCAGCATTAATTTGGCCAAAACCAGATCTTCTGGTCTGTATGGCACATTTACTTCCTGAGCCATTGGAAAAGCTCACCTTACACAGTGCACAAGATTTTCTTGGCTTCACTGTAGTCCTTGGTTAATGTGAGCATCATTCACAAATACGTTGAATACTGGTATTTCTAACTGTAGCCTTCCATCTCCATCCTGATGATGGCAACAGGAAGAGTTGTTGCTTTATTGACATTGGCAGCCTAGTTGACCTGACATGTGAGACTCATCATCTATGGACTCCAACTCTGGCTTCACAGGTGAGCCTTACCCTGTCTAACAGTGGCCAGTGAACAGCAATTTAGAACAGGAAGCCTGTTTGTCCTTGGGCACAAGTTAAAAATTTCACTTAAGGCAATTGCAATGCCTCACTAGTTCCCTGGCTAAGATGAGCCCAGACAAGGGTTGGAACCTAGGACAACACAGTGTAGTGGGCATATCAATCATTTTCATAATGAGCTATGATGAAAGCCCAATTTAATTTTAAAAGGTGAATTGTCAGAAAGTTTTGACTTTCAAGACTGTAATTTGTGCCCCAAACAAGTTGCCTGAGTGTCAGGATGCGATGAAAAACAGGGGTTGGTTTCCCATTACTCAGACTGTTTATGTAATCGTGATATTTTTCAATCTTGGTGACATTCTGTGCCACTATTAGCCTTGAACTTTCCCTAGGTTTGTCAAAAAACAGCTGTAAAATTATTCAGTTCTAAATAACTCACAGATGATTCATATGAACATATGAATTAGATGCTGGAATAGGCCATTTGGCCCCTTGAGCCCGTTCGGCCATTTGATAAGATCACGGCTGATCTGCTTGCACCCTCTACCCTCCGTTTACCCACTATATCCGTTGACTCCCTTAGTAGTCAAGAATCTATTTAACTCAGCTTTAATAGTACTCAATGGCCCAGCCTCCTCTGCTTTCTGGCGAAGAGAATCCCACAGACTAACGACACTCAGGGAAAAAAAATCTCCGTTTTAAATGGGAAACCCCTTATTTTTAAACTGTATCCGCTAATTCTAATCTCTCCCAAAAGGGGAAACATCCTTTCGGCATCCACCCTGTAAAGTCCCCTCAGGATCTTATATGTTTCAATAAGATCACCTCTCATTCTTCTAAATGCCAATGGATATTGGCCAACCCGCCTAACCTTTCCTCATAAGGTAACCCCCACCCTCCAATCCCAGGAATCAGTCTAGTGAACCTTCTTTGCACCGCTTCTAATGCAATTATATTCTTTCTTAAATAGGGAGACCAAAACTGTACACGGTAATCCAGTTTTGAGTTTCAATAGTTCTGTGCCATACCACAGCTATTAAGCCTTTAACGGAGATGTAACAAGCAACAGTAAAGAATTTTAATCCAGTTTCTCAGGTTGATTTTTCCACTGCATTTCTATCTTTGTTTTAAGAAGACTTTTGTCTCAAACCCCATGAGTGGAAAACAGCATTGAATTGTTCTTGGACAATATTCTGTGCAGTTCAGTGCAGTCAAAACACCTAAAGAATGTGTTCTTTAAGATGCATGTCTGCTGAGAAAGCCATTACCCTCCCCCCTCACATCCCTAACAGCAGTGTGTGTGTACCTGCACTATATGGATTGCAGTGGTTCAAGAAGGTGGCTCACCATCACCTTCTCAAGGGCAATTAGGGGTGGGCAATAAAAGTTGGTCTTGCCATCAATGCTCATATCCCAATAAAGAATTTTTAAAAATTAGTGGCTGAGCTACTTGGAAGTTCTCAGTTTCGAACCATGGTTTATGGTAAATTAGCTGATCTCAGTTAGGACAGGGGAGGTGCACTTCAATAGATTTCAGTGTTACTGGTTTAGGAGCAGGAAAATCAGCCAGATTCCTGCTTCCAAATGCTGTCAACAAGCCTTGCCAGAAGTATGCAAAATATATATTTAATGAGAGCAGGATTGGGCTCGGTTGTGATGTCAAATTAGCCTCGACAATCATCAAGTTTTACAAATAATGGCCACAGAAATGAGATACCAGGGAATGAGTTGGACCCACAGAACCATAACCCAGCAAGGAGAAGAGGAAAAGAAGTGATGGGATAATAGTAGAGTTTGCTAAACATATGGGAAGGGCAAGGCTATTTGCTGCTCAATTGTGGCTCTTTTTCTTAAATTAAAAGATACCTAAAGATTAAGCATTCTGAGAGACTAAGTCTACCGATGAAACCTGACCCAGGGTTCTAGACTTTGTCAGAACAGCACGTTTCAGATGATCAAAGTATTGCTGGCACAGAGGCGCTCATCACTTAGCTCTGCTTGTTGATGGTAGTGTCACTGTCACTTGTTAAGAACAAAATACATTTAGGAACAAGAGAGGTTACTAAAATCAACAAACCCATCCCCTTTTCATGAATTTCAACACCAACACTCCTAGCTCTTAAGAGATAATACTCCAAAACCAGGCGTAATAATTATCATTACCATTGCAATATGTAGTGGACTGATTTGGAGGCAGGAGACAGAGAGTAGGGATAATGGAAGTGTACTCCAAATGACAGAATGTGACCAGTGGTGTCCTCCAGGGATTTGTACTGTAAACTCCAGCATTTCACGATGTTTATCAATGATTTAGATGAAGAAAGAGAGAGCCATATTTCCAAGTTTGCTAATAATACCAAGTTAGGTTTTACAGTAGATAGTGTAGGTGGGAGCAGAAAGTTGCAAAAAAATGTCGATAGCTTAAGTGGCGAGAAGCTAGGAACTGTGGAGAAACAGAAAACTTAGGGCTCCATGTACAAAAATCACAAAGCTTGTGGACAGGTACAAAAAGGCAATTAAAAAGGCTAATGGAATATTGGACCTTATCTCAAGGGACTGGATATAAAGAGGTGAAAATTATATTGCAGCCTTATAGAGCTCTAGTTAGACCCTTTGTGAAGTACTCCATTCAGTTCTGGGCACCACATCTCAGGAAGAATATACTGCAGATTCACCAGAATCATACGAGGGCCTTAAAAAGGGGTAAATTATTAGGACAGGTGATAGAATGGACTTGTTTCCCAAGTATTGAAGATTAAGGGGTTATCTAATTGTGGTGCTTAAGATGATTAAAGAGGTTGACAGGTAAAGAGTACTCACTGCTTTTGGTGTGGGAGTTCAGAATAAAGGGCATAACCTCAAAATTAAAGTTAGGCTGATCAATGGTGATGTCAGGACTTCTTCACACAAAGGATAGTGGAAATGTTGAACGCACGCCCCTAAAAAGGCAATTGAGGTTGTGGTGAGGATGGGGGGGGTGGGGGTGGATGCAATCGAAAACTGAAAACGGAGATTGATAGATTTTTGTCGGGCAAGTGCACCAAGGAAAATAACTGAATGGTAGAATAAGCTTGAGGGGCTGAATGGCCAACTCGTCTCGAATTATAGTCCTGAGGTATTACTCCCACACTTCTGGAATAATCCAGATGTTGATGAAAAAATACTTTAAACCTCAGCAAAAAAATTCCTTCTTACCATTCAAACTCCAGAGAAAATGCTAACTCTATGACAATATCACATCAAACCAAAGGGCAAAAAAATCCAGTCAATAAGTAATTGAGAAAAACTCAATTGTGGAGGCAAAAATGACCTCAAAATTGAACATCCATGTCTTCAGATAAAACCATCTCAAAACCCAGAGCAAATTGTGCATTTAAGTCACCTCTGATTGCAAGCACAAGCGATGCCTCAGCATAATTCCTGATGATCCTGGGTTCCAGGGGAAGAGTTCCTTAGGCTGAGGCTAGGAGTACAGGCATTCCCAAGGTTGGGGTGAAGAGGAGCAACTGCAGGCTTTCACAGCGAAGAGAAGCTCTGTCCTTTTGATATAAATTATAAGTAGTTCAGTCTTAAGCAGACGGTATACCTTTGTATTAAAAAAACATGCTAGAACATCTCTGCAGGTCTGGCAGCATTTGTGGAGAGAGAAACAATTAACACAGAGTCCAATATGACTCTTCTTTGGGTTCCAAGGAAGAGTCATATTGGACTTGAAACATTAACTCTGTTTCTCGCTCCACAGATGCTGCAAGACCAGCTGAGCTTTGCAGCATTTTCTGTTTTATTTCAGATCTCCAGCATCTGCAGTATTTTAGTACACCTTTGCGGTAGCCACATTTGTAAAGCAGAGGTAGGGAAGACTGGTCCTTTCTTTGACAATACACTCTGTCAGAATGCAGCTTGCCACATTAAACTTAAAAGAAACTAACAGCAAATGGTGTTTCTTTGTGATATTGGAGAGGAACTGGGGATCTACAGCAAGCCATCAACGTAGAAGGAAAATTTCCCAACATTTATTTTCCAATTGTTCTCAAGTTATTTTTTTACACCAATTAGACTTCTGGTCTTAAAGGATTTAGACAATGTCCCATCGTTGCATCAGAATATTAAATCATGGGTTACATGCTACAACACTTCTGTTGTTCTGAAATGCCAAAATTCCTGAATTAGCATTGCCACAGGAGATCTACTAATTATTAAAATAACTATCACTGGGTATTATGCTATAACTATCAGGTTTTTTTTTAGAATTATAATTACTGTAAAAAAAATCACTATTACAACTTCACCAATATTATTCTAACGATCACTCAATTACTATAATTATTCATCACTATCATAATTCTCAATATTAGCACTGGATAGATAATGTAAACAGTGATTCGACATAGAAAGAGATACATATGATCGAAACAGCCAGGCCAGCTAGGAACAGACAACAATGGAGTTAATTCATTTGGCCCCACTGGCACTGCTGAGCTAAGAATTTAGCAGTCACTAGCATTGGTAAGACCAAAGTCTTTGGTCCCCAGGACAGACTCTGTACCCTTACACGGATTCCATTGTATAGATTCTATTGCCCTCTCCCTCCCCCTCCAGTCTCAGCATCAGCCAGACTGTTTTCAGCTTCTGCATTCTATTTGAGCCTGAACTGATTCTACTCCCATGTCCTTTCCATCATAGTAACATCACTTGTCTGTACACAGTTTCAACCCCAGTACTGCCGAAACCCTCATTAGTGTCTGTCACCCCCACACTTGACTATTTCAGGATTCTCCTGGCCATCCTCCTTTTCCTCCTCAATAAACATCAACACATCCAAAATCCTGTTATTTATATCTTATCCTGCATCAGGCCCCACTCATCCATCAGCTTGATCTACATTGGCTCCCAGAACCACAATAATTCAAAATTACACAGTTAGAAAGTAGAGCACAGAAATTGGCCATTCGAGCCAATTTGCCAATGTTTATGCACCACACTAGCCTCTTCCTACTTTTCTTCATCTAACCGCATCAATGAAGCTTTCTATTCCTTTCATAGATATTTTTCTAACTTTCCCTTAAATGCATCCAAGTGTTACAGACACGAGGGCATTTAATTTAAATGGCACTGATTTCTCCTCTTACCATCCGCCCGTAAACAGAAAGGTGCTTTGATTTTGATTTCCATCTCCCTCTTTGTAAGCGGTAGCATATTTCCCAACCCCTCGGTTTTGGTGTGATCCAATTTCTATGAATCACCCCACAGCAAACTTGAGATAGGATGAACTCAAGAGTTAATTTATTTGCACACACTCAAAACATGAGGTGGATCGGGGGGTTCACTCCATGGCCCCTTGTGCATTCATACAGTAAAGAGGAATAGAGAAAGAAATATTTAAAGGGCAAAGATGACAGAGAAAAGAATTCTTGTTTCATGTGTGTGCAGAGTCCAGAATCAAAAGTCCAGTGATGTATTCCTTCACAGAGGTTGGGAAGCTGAAAACGGATGCTGGATAATTCACTTTTCCAGTAGATATGGCTTCCACGATGAGATAAGCATGCAGAGATGAATCAGTCCTGTAGGCGATGGTATGGAAGTTCAGCAGTTTCAGTAGAAACAGTGTAGATGGAGCCAGGCATTCATATCTGAAGAGCCTTTTTTCTGTGCTGCTCCTTGGTATGAAAGGTTGAGCTGCAAAGCAGTCTACCATAAGGCATTATTACAGGTTCCACTAGCTAGGGGACTTATGTCACATGACTCCCATCTCTCCACATTGGCTTTGACAAATGGATGTATATATCTTTACCTGGGTTGAGACTGTTAATGTTCTAACCATTAAGAATTCGAAAGGAAGGTTGCAGGCCTCTTTGCCCTAGCAGACTAGTAGCCTCCGGTTGGCTAGCCTGGGTTCTGAAATGCAGATGGACTCTGTATAATTCCCTTTGAATTTGGTCTCTGCAGCCCCCAGGGGTCATTAAGGTCTCTTCGGAGATAACAGGGTGTAAATTTCTTTGATACTGCCAAATAGCTCTTATTGTTTAGGGTTACAGCCAGACATGGCTTCAATTCTGGATAAAAGAAATTCCACTTGAATTCCCTATTAGGTTTAATGGTGACCATCTTATAAAAACACCCCCAAGTTTTGTACACCTCACAAGTAGAAACATTCTCTTTACCCCTATCTTAATGAGCCCCTTCATAACTTTAAAGGTAAATTTGAAAATGGTCATCTTTGTACTTTAATCCCTTTGTAGCCCCACCCTTCCTACCTCTGTAACCTCCTTCAGACCTACAATGTTCTCCAAACAGCCTGTTCGCCCAGTCGCCATGTTATGGAGTTCATAGAATTGCAGAATTGTTACGGTGCAGGAAGCCAGCCAGCCCATTGTGTCTGCACGGCTCTCTGGATGAGCATTGACTCTGTGCCATTCTCCTGCCTTTTTACCATTTCCTACACATTGTTTCTATTTAAATAATCATCTAATACCCTCTTGAATGCCTTGATTGAACCCGCCTCCACCATATTTTCAGGCAGTGCATTCTAGACCTGGACCACTTGTTTTTTCTCACATCGCATTTGCTTCTTCTGCGAATCACTTTAAATCTGTGCCCTCTTGTTCTTGATCCTTTTACGAGCAGGAACAGTTTCTCCCTATCTACTCTGTCCAGCCTTCTCATGATTTTGAATACCTCTATCAAATCTCCTCTTAGCCTTCTCCTCTCAAAGCAGAACAGTCCCAAGTTCACTAATCTGTCTACGTAATTGAAGTTTCTCATCCCTAGAACCATTTTTGTAAACATCTTCTGCAATCTTGCCAATGCGTTCAGATCTTTCCTAAAGAGTGGTGCCCAGAACTGTACAATTCCCTCATTAAACCACTCTGCTTCTTCATCTCCTTCTTCGGATATCTCCTCCTCTGGTGAAATTTTCAATTTTTCATCACAGCTCTGTGAAATGCACTTCATATTTAGAAAAATCTAACAGTACTTCACAAAGGCAAAATCAAAAACAAAGATAAGTCATTGATATCACGACTCCTCAGATACTGACGCAGTCTGTGTCCATTTGCACAGTCTGGTAAGCGGCAAGTATTCTTTGTGCCACAGAAGTGCCAGGCAATGACCACCTCCGATAAGAAAGAATCCAACCATCTCTCCTTAACATTCAATGGCATTCCCACTGCTGAATCCCCCACTATCGACATCCTGGGGGTTATCATTGACCCTAAACTGAACTTTTTTGATTCATTCACAGGATGTGGGCTTCACTGGCTGGGCCAGCATTTATTGCCCATCCCTAGTTGCCCTTGAGAAGGTGGTGGTAAGCTGCTTTCTTGAACCACTGTGATCCATGTGGTATAGGTACACCCACAGTGCTGTTAGGAAGGGAATTCTAGGATTTTGACCCAGCGACAGTGAAGGAACGGTGATATATTTCCAGGTCAGGATGGTGAGTGGCTTGGAGGGGAATTTCCAGGTGGTGATGTCCCCATGTGTCTGCTGCCCTTGTCCTTCTAGATGGTAGTGGTCGTGGGTTTGGAAGGTGCTGTTGAAGGAACCTTGGTGAATTCCTGCAGTGGATCTTGTAGATGGTACACACTGCTGCTACTGTGCTTCGGTGGCGGCAGCAGTGAATGTTTGTGGATGTGGTGCCAATCAAGTGGGCTGCTTTGTCCTGAATGGTGTCAAACTTCTTGAGTATTTGTTGGAGCTGCACTCATCCAAGCAAGTGGGGAGTATTCCATCACACTCCTGACTTGTGTCTTTTAAATGGTGGACAGGCTTTGGGGAGTCAGGAGGCGAGTTACTTGTCGCACGATTCCTAGCCTTTGACCTGCTCTTGTAGTCACAGTATTTATACGGCTAGTCCAGTTCAGTTTCTGGTCAATGGTGACCCCAGGATGTTGATAGTGGGGGATTCAGTGATGGTAATACAATTGAACATCAAGGGGTGATGGTTGGATTCTCTCTTGTTGGAGCTGGTTATTGCCTGACATTTGTGTGGCATGAATGTTACTTGTCACTTCGCAGCTCAAGCCTAGATATTGTCCAGGTCTTGCTGCATTTGGACATGGACTGCTTCAGTATCTGAGTTGTCGCGAATGGTGCTGAACATCGCGCAATCATCAGCAAACATCCCCTCTCTGACCTTATGACGGAAGAAAGGTCATTGATGAAGCAGCTGAAGATGGTTTGGCCTAGGACAGAGAACTGGACATATAAATGCTGTGGCTACAAAAGGCTGGGAATTTTGTGTAGAGCAACTTACTGCCTGACTCCACAAAGCCTGTCCACCATCTAAAAGGCACAAGTCAGGAGTGTGATGGAATATTTTTCCACTTGTATGGATGAGGGCAGCTCCAACAACACTCAAGAAGTTCAATACCATTCAGGACAAAGCAGCTCGCATGATTGGCACCCCATCCATCACAATAAACATTCACTCCCTCCATCTCCAACGCACAGTAGCAGCAATGTGTACCATCCAGAAGACGCACTGCAGCAACTCAACAAGGCTCCCTCGACAGCACCTTCCAAATCCGCGACCTCCACCAGGTCGACACTACAAGGACAAGGACAGCAGATGCATGGGAACACCACCTGTAAGTTTCCCTCCAAGTCACACACCATCCTGACTCGAAATTATATTGCCATTCCTTCTCTGTCACTGGATCGAAATCCTGGAACTCCCTCGCAAACAGCATTGTGGGTGTAGCTACTCCACATGGACTGCAGTAGGTCAAGAAAGTGGCTCACCACCACCTTCTCAGGGGCAATTCAGGATGGGCAATATAAATGCTGGCCTGGCCAGCGATGCCCACATCCCATGAAAGAATAAAAGTAATATAATTTAACTCACTGCTTTTTACTCTTAGTGTGATTAGTTACTAACATAACTGCTATTCGTCAGTACTAAAATGCTCACTGGTATTATTTGAAAAACTCTCATCGTTATCAGCTCCTGTTAGAACGCTCATTAATTACTAATGTAACTCCATATCTAAATGGAAAGAGTATAAAGACTGGAATTTCTATAGCACCTTACACAATCACAGGACATCCCAAAGCACTTTACAGCCAATGAAATATTTTTTTCAACTGTGTTCACTGTTTCCTTCACATAGGAAACGCAGCGGCCAAATTTACACACACCAATCTCACACAACAATCATGTGAAAGTGACCAAATAATCTATATTTCATGGTGCTGGTTGAGGATAATGTTTGGCCAGAACCCCCTTGTTCTTCTTGGCAACAGTTATGAGAAATCTTTTACATCCACATGTAAGAGTTTTAATGCCTTGTCTGAAAGACAGCACCTCCAAACAGTGCAGTACTCCCTCTGTACTGACTCTCCGACAGTGCGGCGCACCGGTACTGACCCTCCGACAGTGCGGCGCTCCCTCGGTACAGATATGAAACTCTCACTAGCTTTATTACTCTCATTAATCACTAATTTTCATCTTATTTTGCACTTAATACAAACCTCAGTGTAATTGAACTGGGCCTTGACCAACACCTTTCTGTCCCCATGGCAACCCAGCCAATAAAAGACCCCTCACTGAGACCGATTGATGCACTGTCTGAGATGAAAAAAATAATTCAACGCGGCCGCCACCTATTGTAACAGGAAAAATAGTTCAGCAGAACGAAATATCCGTACCCCTCTGCTTTCCACTGCCTTCTGTCAAGGAGAGACTCTGAATTGAAAGGCTTGATCGATATGCACTCAGGCAGTGCTGAGGGCAACTGGGACCTGGGGTCCTGGGCCGGGCCTGCACAGCCTGCGGCTAAATTTAAAGGAGAGAGTCAGGCCCGGCTGGAGGGAAGCTAGTCATGGATGTTGGCGGAGTGATGCTCGCTGTTGGATGTATTTGTGTCGCTGTCACCACATGTAAGAGTAAACAAGCGAAAGTTTCATATCGCTATCGAGGGAGCGCTGCGCAGTCGGAGGGTCAGTACCGAGGGAGCTGCAAACACCTTATTTATTCCCTGGCGCCGACAGGTCGTGGGCGGGACCCTGCGCACCTAAAACTCCGGCTGTATGGAGATCCTATTTTCTGCAGAGTAATTCCAGTTCTCTGCTTTGTCTAGTTATTGTCAGGCAGGCTACAGAGTTCAGGGGACATACAGAACTAACACTTCCCAAGTTCAGGAACTACGGTCTGTGTTCTCCCAGCTCTGAGAGATGACACGGAAATTGGTGGGGTGGTAAATAGTGCGGAGGATAGCCTTAGATTACAGGAGGATATATATGGGCTGATCAGTGGCAAATGGAAATTAATCCTGGTAAGTGTGAGGTGATGCACTTGGGCAGAACAAAAGGCACGGGAATACACGATGAATGGTAGGACCCTGAGAAGTACTGAGGATCAGAGGGACCATGGTGTGCATGTCCACTGGTCCCTTAAGGTAGCGGGACAGGTAGAAAAGGTGGTTAAGAAGGCATATGGGATACTTGCCTTTATTAGCCAAGGCATAGAACATAAGAGCAGGGAGGTTATGCTGGAGCTGTATAAAATGTCGGTTAGGCCACAGCTAGAGTATTGCGTGCAGTTCTGAATCCACATTATAGGAAGGATGTGATTGCACTAGAGAGAGTGCAGAGGAGATTTACCAGGATGTTGACTGGGCTGGGGAATTTTAGTTATAAGGAGAGATTGGATAGACTGGGGATATTTTCCCTGGAGCAGAGGAGATTGAGAGGGGACACGATTAAGATGCATAAAATTATGAGGGCCATAGATAGGGTAGACAGGAAGGAACTTTTCCCCTTGGTGGAGGAATCAATAACCAGGGGGCATAAATTTAAGATGAGGGGATGTGAGGAAGAATTTTTTTCACCGAGATGGTGGTGAGAATCTGGAACTCGCTGCCTGAAAGGGTGGTAGAGGCAGAAACTCTCATAACATTTAAGAAGTATTTGGATGTGCACTTGCGATGCCATGGCATTCCAGGCTATGGACCTAGTGCTGGAAAATGGGATTAGAATAGTTAGGTACTTGTTTGACCAGTGCAGACTCGATGGACCGAAGGGCCTTTTTCTTTGCTGTAGACCTCTATGATTTTATGGTGGGGACTGCAGACTCAGAATCTTGGTCAGGTCATATGAAATCATCTGCTGCATTCCCTTTGATGCCTGAAGAAGCTGATTGTGGAAAGGCCACAAGTGAGTTATGTGAAGTTGACTCTTATGCGGATGCTGGAAATCTGAAATAAAAACGAGAAATTGTTGGAAATACTCAGCAGGTCAGGCTCCCTATGGAGGGAGGATCAGTTAGCATTTTAAGTTGATGAAAGGTCATTGACCTGAAATGTTCATGCTGTTTCTTGCTGCACAGATGCTGCCTGACTTGCTGAGTGTTTCCAGCATTTTCTGTTTTTATTTGACATTTTCCCTTGCCATTGGTGTGGGATGATCTCTGCTGAGATGTTGCAAAGCTGACGGACTACTGCAGCACATGCTGTGTCACGTTAAGTCGCTAAAACCATATCCAGTGTCTTCTACCTCCGCAATGGCAGTGCCATAAGAGAATTGCATATCTGCATGGATAGCCAGAGACTAAAGCATGATCCCAACCTAACATACTTGGGAGTCACTCTAGGTAGGACTCCTTTCGGGAACATTTGAAGGAAACAAAAGAAAAGCAGCAAAGGTCAAAACCAGAAACAACCTACTGACCAAACTTGCTAGATCTCTATGGGGAGCTGCTGCCAGAACATCCTGTACCTCAGCAGTTGCCCTATCATACTCCACAATGGAGTACAGTACAGCTGTTCAGCAAAAGTCATCTTGCACATATCTTGTTGACAATTCATTTGAATGCAACAACGTGCATCAAAACTGGAACTCTCTGCTCAACACCCCTCCCCTGGCTTCCTGTCCCTGCAAACATCACTCCGCGTCACATCTGTCGACTGAAGAAAACCCACAAACTAGTTGAAATTATCCATGCTTAACCCCACTTACCACTTCACAATGATATATTCAATCCACTCGCTGCTCGCCTTCCATCTCGGCACCCTTCCTGAGTGAGAGCTACCAGCAAACATCCTTTGGATCAAGGAATGGGAAACACAGGAAGTCACTAACAAGTTCCTTGTGACAAACCCCATCTATCGAATGGTAGGCTCTGAACTGCCAGGCAACAGTGGTCCTTGCTAAACAGGTTCATGACAGGCCAAGGCCCTTTACAGCCAACCTTCATGGCTCTGGCCCCAGTGTAAATCTGTCATGCACTTGTAGAAAGACAAACCATGCTGCATGTTACTGAGGAGTGTCCCCTCTACAGACTAAGTCGTGGACTAATCACCTTAAACTCAGAAAATGAGGAGGCCGTCATTTGTCTTCAGGGATTTGCAATTAAATCTCTGTGGATGCTTGTTTGCAGGGATGGTGTTTATTTTGGAACTTCTCAAACCTCATGATATAATTGAGGTGAATTCCTGCCCACATCTGGTGTTGTCATTTATATCAATTATCACAGATTTCCCACTAGTCGTGATTGATGTTGAGGCTTTCATGCCCGTTTTGACAGCATCCTTGAATGCTCTGGGTGTCCTGTTGGTCTCTTGGCATATGCTATCTCCACATGCAGCATATCTTTGAGGATGTGTCAATCTTCCATCCTGTGCACATGCCGAAGCCAGCGAAGCCACCTTTGCTTGATTTGTGCTGGCATGCTTTGCCCTAGAAAGGACTGATTCATTGGTGGATTTGTCTTTCCATGTGATTTTTTTTTTATTTTTCATTCATAGGATGTGGGCTTTGCTGGCTAGGCCAGCATTTATCACCCACCCCTAATTGCCCTCGAGACCTATTTGTGTCCTCCTTTGTGAAGACAGAACCAAAGTATGTATTTAGTTGGTCAGCCATTTCTTTGTTCCCCATTATAAATTCCCCTCTTTCTGACTGTAAGGGACCTATATTTGTCTTCACCAATCTTTTTCTCTTCACATACCTATAGAAACTTTTACATTCTATTTTTATGTTCCCCGCAAGCTTACTCTCATAATCTTATTTTCCCCTTAATCAATCCCTTGGTCCTCCTTTGCTGAATTCTAAACTGCTCCTAATCCTCAGGGTCTGTTGTTTTTTTCTGGTCAATTTGTATGCCTCTTCCTTGGATCTAATACTATCTCTAATTTCCCTTGTAAGCCATGGTTTGGCCACCTTTCTTGTTTTACTTTTGCGCCAGACAGGAATAAACAATTGCTGCAGTTCACCCATGAGCTCTTTGAATGTTTGCCATTGCCTATCCACTGTCATCCCTTTAAATAATGTTTCCCAATCCATCATAGCCAACTCGTGCCTCATACCTTTGTAGTTTCCTTTATTAAGATTCAGGACCCTAGTCTCAGAATCAACTATGTCACTCTCCATCTTGATGAAGAGTTCTATCATATTATGGTCGTTCATCCCCGAGGGGCCTCACACAACTAGATTGCCAATTATTCCTTTCTCATTACACAATACCCAGTCTAGGATGGCCTGTTCTCTAGTTGGTTCCTCATTGTATTGGTCCAGAAAACCATCCCGTATACACTCCAGGAATTCCTTCTCTACGGTATTGTTAATAATTTGATTTGCCCAATCCAAATGCAGAGTAAAGTCACCCATATTTACAGATGTTCCTTTATTGCCATTCCCAACATCACCACTACAATTTGGGGGTCCAAATACAATCCCCATTAACATTTTTTGCCCCTTAATGTTTCTCAGCTCTACGCATACAGATTTCACATCGTCGGAGCTAATATCTTTCCTCACTATTGCGTTAATTTCCTCTTTAACCAGCAATGCAACTCCACCGCCTTTTTGTCTGTCTTTCCGCAATACTGAATACACCTGGATGTTCAGTTCCTATCCCTGGTCATCCTGCAGCCATGTCTCCATAATCCGGACTTATTTAATACCTGTTTACATCTATTTGCGCGGTTAATTCATCCACTTTATTGCGAATGCTCTGCGCATTATGTTAAAAAGCCTTAAGGCTTGTCTTTTTAACATTACTTGTCCAGTTCCCACTATTTTTCACTGAGGCCATGTTTGATTCTTGCCCTTGATTTCTCTGCCTATCACTTTTTTTATTCCCCTTTCTGTCTTTTGTTCTTGTCCTTGATTCCCCCTCCACTGGCTCCTTGCATAGGCTCCCATCCCCCTGCCATTTTAGTTTAAACCCTCCCCAACCACTCTAACAAATATTCCCCCAAGGACATCAGTCCCGCTCCTGCCCAGGTGTAACCCATCCAGTTTGTACTGGCCCCATCTCCCCCCGAACCGGTCCCAATGTCCCAGGAATCTGAAACCCTCCCCTTCACACCATCTCTTCAGCCACATATTCATCCAATATATCTTGCTATTTCTACTCTGACTAGCACGTGGCACTGGTAGTAATCCTGAGATCGTCAGCTTTGAGGTCCTACTTTTCAGCTTATTTCCTAACTCCCTATATTCTGCTTTTAGGACCTCATCCCTTTTTTACCAATGTTGTTGGTACCAATGCACACCACAACCACTGGCTGTTTACCCTCCCCCTTCAGAATGTCCTGTTGCCGCTCTAAGACCTCCTTGACCCTAGCACCAGGGAGGCAACATACCATCCTGGAGCCTCGTTTGCAGTCACAGAAATGCCTATCTATTCCCCTTACAATTGAATCCCCTATAACTATTGCATTCCCACACTTTCTACTCCTCCCCTGTGCAGCAGAGCCAACCGTGGTGCAACAGATTTGGCTGTTGCTGCTTTCCCCTGAGAGGCTATTCCCCTCAACAGTATCCAAAGCAGTATATCTGTTTTGCAGGGGAATAGCCACAGGAGATTCCGGCCCTGCCTGCCTAGTCCTCTTGTCCTGCCTGGTGGTCACCCATTCCCTTCCTGCCTGTGGACTCTTAGCCTGCGGTGTGACCACCTCTCTATATGTGCCATCCACGATACTCTCCACCTCGCGGATGCTCTACAATGTCCCCAGCCGTCACTCCAGCTCCAAAACCCGGGCTTCCAGGAGCTACAGTTGGAGACACTTCCTGCGCACCTGCTGGCCCTGGGCACTGGAAATGTTCCTGGTTTCCCACGTAGAGCAGGAGGAGCACACCACGGCTTTGAGCTCTCCTGCCATCACTTACCCCTTTAAATTAAATTAAACCTTTTGGAAGATACTTAATGTCAAATAATATCAATTACTTTAGGGCCCTTCTTCCCAGCTCCTCTTTGTTACAGAATATAGCCCTTACAAACGATGAACCACAAAATAAGACCTTAAAAACTGTAAGCATTAAAAGTAGTAAATACTTACCCGACCGTACTCGCGGTACTCAAAGGATCACCTTGTTCCCTCCTCACTGAACTCCCTCAGTCCAAACTCCAACTTTAGCACACTACTGCAGCCCAAAGCAGCACTCCAGTGCAGACCTTCATGAAGCCATTCTGACTCTGCTTGATTATGTATTTCTAAATGCTCTACCATTACATCCTTTATAAATAGACTAGCATTTTCCCAATGACAGATGTTAAGCTAACTGACCTATAGTTACCTGTTTTTTGTCTCCCTCCCTTTTTTTGAATAAGGGCGTTGCATTGGCAGTTTTCCAATCCTCTAGGACTTTTCCAGAATCTAAGCATTCTTGAATAGTGCATCCACTATCCCTGTTGTTAATATCCTGGGATGCAACCCATCAGGTCAGGGGACTTAATGACCTTTGGCCTCATTAATTTCCCTAGTACTTTTTCTCTAGTGATTGTTATTGTATTTATTTCCTCCTCCCACATTATGTTTTTTCTTTCAATTTGATACTATCCATAACTTCCTTGGTTAACCATGGTTGATATATCCCCTTCCTAGAATCCTTCTTCCTCACTGGGATATGTCTTTGTTGTGAGTCATGAACTATTTTCTTAAACATCTGCTATTGTTCATCAATCATCTTTTCTGCTAAACTCCTTTCCCAATCCACTCCAGCCAACTCTGCCCTCATCCCTTTGTAATTACCCTTATTTAAGTTTAGCATCGTTGTTTCTGACCAAGTTTCTCACTCTCAAACTGAATGCTAAATTCTACCATGTTATGGTCACTGTTTCCCAGGGGATCTTTTAGTCTGAGATCATTTATTAAACCTGCCTCATTACACATTACCAGATCCAAAATAACCTGATCCCTGGTTGGATCCACAACATATTGTTCTAGGAAACAGTCCCGAATACACTCTGAATTTTGCTCGTGGCTACCTCTACCAATTAGATTTTCCCAATCTACATGAAGATTAAAGTCACTCATTTTTAATGTACTGCCTTTTTTACATGCCCTCATTATCTCCTGACTTATCCTCTTTTCTACAGTATAGCTACTGTTAGGGGACCTTTAGACTACTCTCACCTGTGTTGTCTTCCCCTTGTTATTTCTTACCTCTCCCCTTATGGATTTTACATCTTCCGATCCAAGATCACTTCTTGCTATTGTACTTATTCCATCTCGTACTAACAAAGCTACCCCACTACCTTCCTGCCTGTCCTTTCGAAAAGTCACATACCCCTGGATATTTAGTTTCCAGCCTTGACCTCCTTGTAACCATATCTCCATAATGGTTATGAGATCATAACCATTAACCTCTATTTGTGGCGTTAATTCATTTATTTTGTTCCAAATACCACGTGCATTTAAATAAAGAGCCATTAATTTTCCCTTTTTACTATTTTTTCCCCCCTTGACCCTGTTTGCTATTTTTTTTGTGTTTGTGCACTCTGTCCCTTCCAGTCACACTCTGGGTAACATGACCTAAATAGCTGCCCTGCAAAGCTGCCATATCCTTTTGCTTTGTAAGCCTACCTATCCCTTCTCCAAAACCCTCCCCTTCCCCATTCCTTTTAGTTTAAAGCACTCTCTACAGCCCTAGTTATTCGAATTGCCAGGACACTAGCCCCAGCACAGTTCAAGTGAAGCCTATCCTGTTGGAACTGAAACCCATTCCTCCCACACTAATCTTTGAGCCATCTATTTAACTCCTTGACTTTATTTACCCTATGCCAGTTTGCCTATGGCTCAGATAGTAATCCCCTCATCAACCCTCTCCATTATTTTTTCAAAGAACTCAATAAAGTTTGTCAAAAGTTAGTGATCAGCTGAAAAAGGATTTTTTTCCATGTGTGAAACTGCATTGTTCAAATGCCTTAGAATTAGCTACAGACAGGGGGGCCATTATTCTTTCTCTAATTTTCCAATGCAATAACAGTGTCTGAAGAAAGAAAGACTTGTGTTTATAATGTGTCTTTTTATGTCCAGACGTCCCAAAGCACTTTACACCAAATGAGGTGCTTTTGAATTTTTGTTACTGATGTTATATAATAAATTTGGCACCTAATTTACACACAGGAGATTCCACAAAGAGCAATGTGGTAATGACCTGACCTTTTTTAGAGATGTTGATTGAAGGTGGCCAGGACTCCAAGGATAACTACTCTGTTCTTCTTGAAGATGGTGCCAAGGGATCTTTTATGTTCACTTGTGAGAGCAGACAGGGTTTTGGTCTAACATCTCATTTAAAAGATGGCACCTCTGGCAGTGTGGCACTCCTTCAGTACCGCATTGGAACATTAACCTAGATTCTTGTCTCTGGAGTGGGACTTGAACCCAAAATCTCCTGACTCTGGTGAGTGCTACCAACTGAGCAGGGCTGATGCTTCAAAAAAAAGTACTTCATTGGCTGTTAATTACTTTGGGATGCCCTGAGGTCATCAAAGGTGTTACATAAATGAAAATGCTACCTCCTTTCCCCCTTTCTCTTTATTCCAAGCCTTTTCTCAGAAACAGTTTGATCAAGAATTTACCCTGCAATTGAGAGGAAAAAGCTGTATTACAGTTGAATAAAGGCAACTACAGAGGCATGAGGGAGGAGCTGGCCAGAATTGACTGGGAGATGAGCTTAGCAGGACAGACAGTGGAACAGCAATGGCAGGAGTTTCTGGGAGTAATTTGGGAGACACAGCAAAAATTCATCCCTAGGAAGAAGAAGCATACTAAAGGGAGGACAGGGCAACCATGGCTGACAAGGGAAGTCAAGGACAGCATAAAAGCTAAAGAGAAAGCATACAATGCGGCGAAGAGCAGTGAGAAACCAGGGGATTGGGAAGCCTACAAAGACCAACAAAGGACAACTAAAAAAGAAATAAGGAGGGAGAAGATTAAATATGAGGGTAAACTAGCCAGTTATATAAAAAAAATTGCAAGAGTTTTTTTTAGATATATAAAGGGTAAGAGAGAGGCAAAAGTGGACATTGGGCCTCTGGAAAATGACGCTGGAGCAGTAGTAGTGGGGAACAAAGAAATGGAGGAACTGAATAGGTACTTTGCATCAGTCTTCACAGTGGAAGACACGAGTGACATCCCCAAAGTTCAAGAGAGTGGGGTGGGGGGGGTGGGGGGGTGGGTGGGGGGGGCAGAGGTGAGTATGGTGGCCATTACCAAGGAGAAGGTGCTAGGAAAACTGAAAGGTCTGAAGGTGGATAAATCACCTGGACCAGATGGTTTACACCTCAGAGTTCTGAAGGAGATAGCTGAAGAGATAGTGGAGGCGTTAGTGGTGATCTTTCAGGAATTACTGGAGTCAGGGAGGGTCCCAGAGGACTGGACAATCGCTAATGTAACCCCCCTATTTAAGAAGGGAGTGAGGCAAAAGATGGGAAATTACAGGCTGATTAGCCTGACCTCAGTCATTGGTAAGATTTTAGAGTCCATTATTAAGGATGAGATTTCAGAATACTTGGAAGTGCATGGTAAAATCGGGCAAAGTCAGCACGGTTTCATCAATGGGAGGTCATGCCTGACAAATCTGTTAGAATTCTTTGAGGAGGTAACGAGTAGCTTAGACAAAGGAGACCTAATGGATATTATCCACTTGGACTTCCAGAAGGCCTTTGACAAGGTGCCGCACAGGAGGCTGCTTAGTAAGATAAGAGCCCATGGTGTTAGAGGCAAGGTACTAGCATGGATAGAAGATTGGCTGTCTGGCAGGAGGCAGAGAGTGGGGATAAGGGGGTCCTTCTCAGGATGGCAGCCGGTGACTAGTGGAGTTCCGCAAGGGTCAGTGTTGGTACCACAACTTTTCACTTTATACATTAATGATCTAGATGAAGGAACTGAGGGCATCCTGGCTAAATTTGTAGATGATACAAAGATAGGTGGAGGGACAGGTAGTATTGAGGAGGCGGGGAGGCTGCAGAAGGATTTGGACAGGTTAGGAGAATGGGCAAAGAAGTGGCAGATTGAATACAATATGAGGAAGTGTAAGGTCATGCACTTTGGTAGGAAGAATAGAGGCATAGACTATTTTCTAAATGGGCAGAGAATTCAGAAATCTGGAGTGCAAAGGGACTTGGGAGTCCTAGTCCAGGATTCTCTTAAAGTTAACTTGCAGGTTGACAGAGTAGTTAGGAAGGCAAATGCAATGTTGGCATTTATTTCGAGAGGACTAGAATATAAAAGCAGGGATGTGCTGCTGAGGCTTTATAAGGCTCTGGTCAGACCACATTTAGAATATTGTGAGCAATTTTGGGCCCCATATCTCAGGAAGGATGTGCTGGCCCTGGAGAGGGTCCAGAGGAGATTCACGAGAATGATCCCAGGAATGAAAGGCTTAACATATGAGGAACGTTTGAGGACTCAGGGTCTATACTCGATGGAGTTTAGAAGGATGAGGGGGGATCTGATTGAAACTTACAGAATACTGAAAGGCCTGGATGGAGTGGACGTGGGGAAGATGTTTCCATTAGTAGGAGAGATTAGGACCTGAGGACACAGCCTCAGAGTAAAGGGAAGACCTTTTAGAACAGAGATGAGGAGAAATTTCTTTAGCCAGAGAGTAGTGAATCTATGGAATTCATTGCCACAGAAGGCTGTGGAGGTCAGGTCATTGAGTGTATTTAAGACCAAGATAGATAGGTTCTTGATTGGTAAGGGGATCAAAGGTTACAGGGAGAAGGCAGGAGAATGGGGTTGAGAAACTTATCAGCCATGATTGAATGGTGAAGCAGACTCGATGGGCCGAATGGCCTAATTTCTGCTCCTATGTCTTATGGTCTTAATCAGCCTAACAGTTTTATAAATGATGTTCAGCTATTTGCTACATGTTTGGTACGTGAATCCCTGTGTTTTCAGTTTTCTCTAGAGACCTGGCTTTCCCAGAATTACAGTAACAAACCTTTGGATTTTTCTAGAATTCAATAGTCTGAGTTTTTAGAAGAAAATGTTCTCCGGAATGTGCTATAAAAGTGTTAGTAGGAGAAGAAAACACAGATGGGAAGTTTCGATGAGTAACAGAAAATTAAGAAAAACAGATCCTGTGCCTGGAATCTCCTAAAAAAAAGTTCTTACCCAATCTTATCTATTAAATACTGTGTCAAGCCAGGAGTGTAATGCTTACCGTTCTATGTTTCTACAGGCACTGATCCCTTGTATTCTGAACCCTGGCTGCAATCAGTGAGTTTGAACAGACGTATCGTAAAGAATGGATTTCATAGGTAAGAGATGTAAGAATATAGATATGTTTCTGCATGATTTTAATGCAGGACAGCAAATGTAAGCATAATTGATTGAAGCAGTGTGCTCGCAACTCCTATCTTTTGATCATACGAACACTCATAAGATTGGAGAAGGATGAATCTTTAGGTAACGTAACAGAATTTCAGGGCTGAAGACTTTGTACTTTGTAAGGAAACACTCATATAAGTCATTAAATAGAATAAGCGTTGCTGCAAAAAGAAATGTCAAAGCTTTTTGTCTTGTACTCATCAGGATACTTTGCAAGAATGCTAATTTAAGGGGAAACAACAATTTATACTGAATGTGAAGAGAGTGCTGATTAGTTGGCAAGCGGACTCTGATTGGTAGAGGCATTGCCATGGAGAATGCACCAGTGATGGTGACTGGTAGTTAACTGCCAAGCATTGTTTGAAACTTAAACCAGGTAGCTTGACCCTGATTGTTCAAGACATTGCTCTGAGGAATGAGTCAGCAAATGGTTATCAATTATTCTGTTTAGCTGAAACAGGTGCAATGTGTGTGCATGTTCTTTATGTCTGCAAAGAACAGGGCCCTATGTATTAATATCCGTAGCTTCCAGTACAGGCAAGTGCACCACAATGTGGGCCAGACTGATAATCTTAAATTGGTTGTCAGCGTAGTTCTTGGCACACTGAGGATTATTTAGCAAATGTTGTGTAATCACGGAATCACATATAATGTTGGACACTGTTTTGAGTTTCACAAGCATAGGCTGGTTGGGTACGGTCTGTACCTTGCACGTTGCCAACAGTGGCTGGGACATGCTGTTTGGTATGATCCACCAGTCTTTGGGACATACAGCCTACATACTTAGCATCATATTTGAACTGTAATTCATATATCACGTTACTCATTTGTGTGATAGGCAGAACGTCTTTTTGGCTCGACAGCAGCATCCTGTTAGTGGTGAATAGCACTCGTGTTGCTGCTGCAAAGGAGCAGCATGAAACTGCTAGCTTCACCTGTTGCTCGAATTTTTTGAGATACCTTGCCCTTCCAGGGTAATCTGAGATAGACTGGGCACTCTTCAGGCCTGAAAGTGACGGCCTTAGGCCCATTCATGAGTTTGCATGATATACAGCATCTGATCTGATCAGGATAGCCAGTATACTGCAGGATGCCTTGATGTGCCCTATTTGTCAGTTGGGCTCGCAGTGTGGCGCATTTGTGTGTACTGGAAGCTACATATATTAATCCACAGGGCCCTTTTCTTTGCAAACAGAAAGAACATGTACACACATTGCGCCTGTTTCAGCTACACAAAATAAGTGACATCCATTCACTGACTCATTCTTCAGGGCATTGCCTTGATCAATCAGTGTCAAGCTGCCTGGTTTAAATTTCAAACAATGTTTTGCAGTTAACTGTCAGTCAACATCTCTGGTGCATTCTCAATGGCAACGCTTCTACCAATCAGAGTCCACTTGCCAACCAATCAGCAATCTCTTCGCATACAGTATACATTGTTGTTTTCCCCTTATATTGTTATTTTTGTGAAGTGTCCTGATGAGTGCAAGATGAAAAGCTTCAGCACGTTTCTTTTTTCAGCAATACCCAAGTTCTGCACCACCAAATGGTTAAATAGAATAAGCTATTTTTTGTTATTTGGAATTACATAATATTGAGCTGGAATTGTTGGGTTAAACCAGGAGGACACACAGCAGGCCTTTCTCAAAGTGGTGGGAGAAGGGGAAGAGTGTGTGGAGAGAATTTCAATTATCGGTGTATATTGGGGGAAAAATTGCTTCTCTGCCAATAAATATTGAAAGAGATAAAACATCAAAGATGTATACTGTGGAGAGTGAAAGCTAATTCACTCTCCTACACTAGATTTAGCAATAGAATCAACAGGATACATACAGGGAGTTGTGATGACACAATGATAGACACATTTGTCCTATATAATTTAACATTTAGGAATACAACTCTCAGAAGCTCAGATCACACACTTTAATCTACTCTTTCGGAGGCTAGTATATGCTTATTAAGAGGACCCCAGATCCAATGTTGGAAGAGTCTCGGCCTTTGCCCTTATCAAACACGTATGAGGTTCTAGCTACCTGTAAATGGGGGCAAAGTCAGTAGGAAGAATGAGCAAACTGACCATGGTACAGGAGACCACTCAAACCAGGGAGAGGAAAGGAATGTGGTAGTGATGGAGGACCAGTATAGTCAAGGGATAGGTACTGTTATATTGTTGTTATACTTGTAAAGAACAAGGAACTAATTGCTCTGAGACAGTACATCCAGAGTGCCACATTTTACTGCTGCAATGCAGTCAGGTGCTGAACAATGATGTATCAGTACACCAAAAGGAACAGTTTCTCCCTATCTACTCTGCCCAGACCACTCATGATTTTGAATACCTCTACTTAATCATCTCTCAACCTTCTCCTCTCCAAGGAAAACAGTCCCAATTTCCCCAATCTACATAACTGAAGTTCCTCATCCCTAAAACCCTTGTAGAAAATCACAAAGTTAGAATGCAGGTACAGCAAGCAGTTAGGAAAACAAATGGCACAATAGCCTTTGTTACAGAGGGATTAGAGTATAAAAGTGAAGTACTGCAATTGTATAGGGCCTTGGTGAGACAACACTTGGAGTACTGTGTATGGTTTTGTTTTCCTTACCTAAAGAAGGATACAATTGCCCTAGAGGGAGGACAACAAAGGTTCCCCAGATTGATTCCTGGGGTGAGAGGTTGTACTAAGGGAAGAGATTGAATAGACTAGGCTTAGAGTTTAGGAAAATGCAAGGTGATCTCAATGGAACATACAAAATTCTTAAGGGGCCAGAAAGGGCAGATGCTGAAACGCTGTTTCCCCTGGTTGGCGAGTCTAGAACTAGGGGTCACAGTCTCTGAATAAGTAGTCGGCCACTTAGGTTCAGATGAGGAAAATGTCTTCATTTAAAGTGGTGTGAACCTTTGGAATTCTCTAGCCCTGAGAGCTGTGGATGATCAGCTGTTGAATATATTTAAGTCAAAGATATACAAATTTTTGGATACTAAGGGTATTGAGGGATATGGTGATAGTGCGGGAATGTGTAACTCTGGTAAAGGGTCGGTCTTATAGAATGGTGGTGTAGGTTCAACGGGCTGAATGGTCTTCTGCTTTTCCTAGTTCATATGTTTTTATGCAGCAATGGCGATATCTCCTGAGACATTTGGGTAGTTTGGTACTAGATCTCATATACACTGCATGTAAGAGGTTATGTTTTATTCTCTCATTGACTTTATTGAATAAAGAGTACCAATCCAACATTTTCAGCGGTTCCCTACTCCTTGAATCTGTATGAAGGTATCCTATATAAATCCAAGAAAGACCAAACCTTTCCTCCGGTTGCCATCCCCCACCCATTTTCTAGCTTGTGCTTCCATTCCTCTCCCACATCATGATGCGACATCTTTCCATGGATACTAGCCAATGCAGACCAGGCAGAATCGTGGATCTTCTGTTCTAATGGCTCAATACAGTGTGATGTCTTTACCTACTGAGCCAGAGAGTGTTGCAAAAGCACTTCAAGGTTAAAGCAAGGTATGGAACTTGACAAAATAAATCTACATGCCCTATTCTTCATGTGATTAATTTGGAGAGTGCACTGATGAACAGGTAAGAGTCTGACTTATTGTGACTAATTGACTGCTTGTTACTTTCTGTAGAGAGTTAGTCATGGATGTTGAGCTTGGTGAAGGTGCTCACCAAGACTGTTGCGTTATGATTAAGGAGCAGTTGCCCCAAGGACTTTACGTGGATCCATATGAACTCGCATCACTACGAGAGCATAAGACTGAAGAGGTATGACTGCTTTATTTATCAGTAAGAAGGGCAGAAGTAGGAGTATTGTTACCTGGCTTAGTTACTTTTGGTCACTGTCACTGTAAGGAAATGGAATATGTTTTTCAAAATGTTAGCGTTAAAATCCATCTCTCCTAGGTGCATCTCTTGACAACCCAACTTCCCTTCTTGTTTCCCATGTTAGTTGATATTGTTAATGGTTCTCTGTCCTTAGGTTCTGTCCCTGTCTCATTCAAATCTGCCATAATCACCCTTTCTCCTCAAAACGTCAAACCTTGACCCACCCCATCCTTGCAACTGCCACCCCATCTCCAACTTCCCTTTTCTCTCAAAAGTCCTTGAAAGTGATGTTGCATCCCAAATTTGTCCCCATCTTTTCCAGAACTCCATGTCTGAATCCCCGCAATCAGGTTTCCACCCTTGCCAGAGTACTAAAATAGCTCTTATGCAAGTCACAAATGACATCCTGTGTGACTGTGACAAATTATCCCTCCTCATCCTTCTTGACCTATCTGTAGCCTTTGACATAGTTGATCACACCATCTTCCTCCACTGCCCCCCAGTTGTCATCCAGTTGGCTGAAATTGCACTTGCCTGGTTCCTATCTAATGGTAACCATACAATCACCATTAATGCCTTGTCTTCTTGCTTCCACAGTTGCCTCTGGTGTTCCCCAAGGATCTATCCTTGGCTCCCTCCTATCTCCCATTTACTTGCAGCCCTCAATGACATCATCCAAAAACAGGTCAGTTTCCACATGTATGCTCAGGACTGTCAGCTTTACCTCACCACCACCTCTCTTGACTTCTCCATTATCTCTAAGTCGTCAGACTACTTCTCTGATATCCAATACTGGATGAGCAGAAATTGCCTTCAATTAAATATTGGAAAGACCATAGCAATTGTCTTTGGCCCCTGCCACAATTCCACTCTCTCGCCACCGACTCCATCCCTCTGCTGGATAACTGTCTTGAGAGTAAACCATACAGTTCACAACCTCTGTGTATATTTGACTCTGAGACAAGCTTTAAACCATGTATCAGCACCACCAATAAGACTGCTTATTTCCACCTCCCCCCACTCCTGCCTCAGCGCTCCTCTTGCTAAAACCCTCATCTACATCTTTTTTACCTCTGGACTTGACTATTCTAACAGAGTCCTGGATAGCCTTTCACTTTCTACCTTCCGTAAACTTGAGGTAATCTAAAACTTTGCCCATAAACTAACTCTCACTAAATCCCATTCTCCTATCACCCCTATGCTCACTGAGCTGCTCTGGCTCCTGGTTAAGTATTTATTCATTCTTATTTTCAAGTTCACCCATGGCCTCAGATCTCTGTAATCTCCTCCAGCCCTACATGTCTAGATATCTGCGCCCCTCCATTTCTGGCCTCTTGAGCATCCCTGATTTTAATCTCCCCAACATTGGGTGGCCATGCCTTCAGTTGCCTAGACTGTAAGCCTTCAAATTGCCTCTTTAAAACCTTTTTCTGAAACCTAATTCCTTTAATACACTCCTTAAAACCTATTCTTTGACCAAGCTTTTAGTCACCTGCCCTAATATCTCCTTATGTGGCTTGGTGTTTTATAATGGGCCGTAACTTCTGACTAGTGTCGGAAAGTGCTGGCCCGCAGGAATTAGAAGAAATAAATGCACACTTACCTGGTCTTGAAAATTGTGTTGCCAATTCCATTCACCAGAGCTGAATGGGGCCTGCGTCGAAAGAATCCTCGTAGGCCCCTGCAAAGCTTAGATCCAGGATATTCAAGAAGGCCACATCCCCATTTTTACAGCACTTGCTTCCATAAAGCAGTTAAGTTTAAAGGGCCAGGGAAATTGACAGGCCAGGGAAAAGGTAAGTGTCTAAGGTAAGTAGAAAGGATTTCGGGGGGGCTTGGGAATGTCTGGGGTGGGGCTAGGGCGGGTGGGGTTGGAGGTATCCGAAGTGGTGTGTGGGAGGGGGGTTGGGGGTGTCTGGCGGTTGGGGGTGGGTGGGGGGTCCAGAGGTGGGGTTGCAGAGTTATGGAGGTATGGGAGGGTCTGGAGGTCGGGGATGGGTTGGGGTGGTCCAGAGATCGGGGCGGGAGGATGGGGGTCCAGAGGTCGGGGTTGGGATAGGTCATGGGGAGTGGGTGAGTAAGGCTGTCCAAAGGTGGGGGAGTGGGTAACTTCAGGGGTCGGTTGGGGCATGGGGGTGTCCGGAGTTCGGGAGGAAATGGGGGGAGTGGGGAGATCCGGAGGTCGGGAGTGAAAGGGGGGGAGTGGGGAGATCCGGAGGTCGGGAGTGAAAGGGCCTGGAGGTTGGGAGGTTATGGGTGGGGATTGGGGGCTCCAGAGGGGGCGAAGATCCGATGTCACTAGGGGGTGAGGTTAGTGTGGGGGTGAGGTGGAGTTGTCAGAGTTCGGGGGAGGATGGGTCTTTACAATAGTTACTCAGAAATTAAAAGAGGTTTTAATTCTTCTAACGTTTTCTGGGTAACTATTGGTATAATCCCAGCAGAAGCATCCGAACTTTGCAATTTAAATTGCATTTTCGGATGGTTCCCAACACAGCGCAATTGTCCAGAGGAAGTTAGCACTTCTGGGCAATTGCCGTGCAAAAGCCTTGTCTGGGAACTTGCCAGAGGGATTCCCCAGCACATTTTTGGGCTACCCCTCAAATCCAATGCTGGGGAGTACGGAAGTTATGGGCCAATGTCTCTGTGACACGTCTTGGGGTATGTTGAAGGGTTGAAGGTGCTATATAAATACAAGCTGTTGTAGGATGAAACTGAAATATCATCATCATAAAAGGTCAATACTGCTATCATTCCTTACACTGCCCATTAAATAATTCCAGACCCTAGTATAGAACAAGGTAGATATAAGGTACAAACCATATACCTTCAATCCAACTTCAGGCATCATTGTAGTCATACATAGCTTTTATAATGCTCTTTGACTGATAGCTCTTGTACCTGATGTTTATTTAGATCAATTTTCCAGATCTTTCTGCCTGTCGCTGATTTTATTGAAACTTGTAAATGAACCACTGCAATGTTTTGGTGCTGTCATCATAACACCATTATGCCCAAATATTCTTTTTAGAGACATCCTGTGACAGCTAACCCTGCATTTGTGCAGCTGCCGTACCTTATGAAATAAATGCAGAAGAGTTTTTTTCAATTAGGTCCCTGTTGGTGCCTGATTGTAATGTAAAATCAGCTGTACATTCTAACATGATAATTGTGAAATGGGAAGCACTATTATAATTACTGGGTATTCTGTTTAATTAGCAATGCCACTTATTTCAACAGCAACAATGGTGCTAACACTATTGCGTTGTAACTGGTAGTACTAACTATTGAGAATTACTCACTTGGATGTATGTAACGACAGTGGTTATTGTTTGTCCTTTGCTATTGATGCTGGCTGTTAACAGTTGTAATTGGTGTGCAGATATTCGTTCAGAATGAGATCAACATTGAAGCTCCAGAATATTTGTCAACAGCACACACGATTATTATCTACCTCAAGCCTGACCCCAAACACAGTGGACATTTCACTGGCACTGCCCCAGTGCATGTACGATATCATCGGCCTACAGACACAGAGGAAACCACTGCTTTGGTGACCCTTGCTGATCCACAGTTGATGATTCATTGCCAGGAAAGTATGTAACAAATTAGAATGAGTGGCTTACAGTTTTGGTGTTTTTGTCTACCAATTTTCTATCCTCTCCCTTGACTCCTGTTACTGTTTGATTATGGTTCTATAAGCGCCAGCTATTGTCTTGTTCCTCATCCGGTGAGTCTACATTCTTTATTTCACTGTGGAAATGCACTACAGCTAATCAAATGCCGATCCCATTCACAGCCGATTCCTACATCTACATTTACCAGCAAGAAGTCACTGGATTGCAATCTTGAGTAACCCCTCCGTATCCCAGGGATGCAGAAATCAGTCGCAGTGTCCTGAATTGCTTATCCAATTCAGGTCAGCCAACAAAGAATAGAAAGCAGATGAATCCTGTCATCTGTCTGGCTCAGATCCACACAGGGCTGTTTTTTGTGCTGCAGATTGTAGCAAGCTTGCTTTTCTAATGAAAACCTTTATTGTAAAGGCAAACTTGTAAGTAGGGCTGCCAATTTTGGTTGGAGACATTCCTGGAGGCTTGGCCGCATGCCTTCTGCAAGTGTTTACTATGTTTACCCTGCAAAGATTGGGTCCCATGACATTGAACTTTACTTGTGATTTTGTGCAGCAGCTATTGTGTGAGAAGTCCCAAATACCAGGAGAAGACCACCTGCAAGCAAGGGAAAAGTGATGGAGAGGGATAACCAAGTGCGAGGAGGTGGGGGAAAAATAGTGGAAATCAGAGTTGGAGTGGGGATAATTGAAGAAGGGGGGGAACTGAGGAAATGGGGGAGTGTCAGGAAGATATAATAATATTATTGGAATTTATTGTAAAATAGTGATGTGTGTGCGTGTACATTAATTGGATTAAAGGCAGCCGATCTAAAGGCTTTGATGTGTTAGAAGATGAGTTAGGTTTGAAATGTTAAGTAGGTAAACATGGGGATAAGTTTAGAATGTAAGGCATAAAAGGACATTTACATTTTTAAATAAGATTGTTTACAGAGGAGGGGTGAAATGTGTCACCTAGCCAGGTGAAGTTCAGAAACTGTTTATTTTTCCTAAAGATTTACTGGTAAAATTAGCACTGAGAGATTTTTATTACTAGAAAGGTAAAGTCCAAAGACATAGTGAAACAATGGGAATTTTCATTCAAAGGGGAAAATATGCATAAAAGAGAGAAGGCTGTGTGTAAGGGCAGGCATTTTAAGATCTAACAAGCGTGAAAAACCTTCAGCATCTATGCCTCAAGCTGCTGTCTACAATGAATTGAAGTTAAGGAAACTCACTTTGAATTGGGTTGTTCAGGGTATCATGTTTTTTTGCCTGGGTTTTTTAAAATCTATATTTTACTGTTGCCTTAACCAAAGTGTAACTGGGAGTTAGATTAATTAGGGGATTTAGAAGTTATCATAGTAATTTGTAGATCTATGTATGTATTTAAAATCATTTCTTTTGTTAATAAAAGTTTTGTTTAGTTTGGTAAGAAACCTTTAAGACTTGGTGGTCTTATTACCACCAGAATTCAAAGCCTACATCTCGAAACATACAAATTACAAAATTAATTGTGGTAGCTGTTTCAAGTTTCCCTCTGGGATTTTAACAACTCAGCATTTACCATCGCCTGTGCCATAATAGGGAGAGAGAGGAAATCAGGGGCAATGGGAGAGGGGCTAACGGAGGGTGGGAAAGCGATTCATGGGGAATCAGAGATGGGATGAATTTTAATTCCACCAATAATTAAAATTAACTCACTGAAAGAACACTGATAACTAATAGTATAATTCAGATTTTCCTCACAACCAACAATAATATAATAACTTAGTCTATAGGTAATGGGTAGTAATAGGTCTAACACCCAAATATCCTACCTGTTACTAATGATAATCCTATTACCTGCTGATAATCATGGTCACTTTGAAAGTACAGCCAGAATTGCCCTGTACTGTAGCTGTTCCGGTCTTTCTCGCTCAGCATAGCAGACAGCTCTTCGATGCAAACTGCTGAAATGTCAGCCCAGTGACCTTTGAATCTGTCCATTTATATAAAATAGTGTGCAAAAAAATGTTCATATTATATTATAAAAGGTTCATCATTTCTGAACAAACTTTACTCCCGAGTTGCGAGCAGTAGGGCTCAGAAGATTCAGGAAAACAGGAGGGTTGGGAATCCAACTTGTAAGTCTTCCCTTGAGCTTTTCGAGAGGGCTTTAAGTGCCACCTGTATTGATTGTTGCCAACTCTGGCAGTAGCCTGCCTTCTCTGCATGGATAAATCATAGTGAATTATTTAAATCTAAAATGATCTATTTATATTTTAACAGATTTTTGAGCTGGAAAACACTTAGAAATGTAACATTCCATCCTATTACAATTGTAAATGCTCCTCTCCATCTCTGTAAGCTTGATTACAGAAGTAGGTTTTGAGGAGTGTCTTAAAGGAATAGAAATGCCCCTCCCTATCTCTTTAATCTCTTCCATCCCCACAACCCTCCAGAATATCTGTGCTTCTCTAATTCTAGCCCCCTGGAGCATCCCCAGTTTTCATTGCTGCATGAACATTCAGCTGCCTGGGCCCTAAGCTCTGGAGTTCCCTCCCTAAACCTCTCAATCTCTATATCCCTTTCCTCCCTTAAGACGCTCCTTAAAACTTACCTCTTTGGCCACGGGTTTTGGTCATTTGGTCTAAAATTTCCTAATGTGGATCGGTGCCATATTTTGTTTTATAACGCTCCTCTGAAGTTCCTTGGGATGTTTTATTACATTAAAGGTGCTATCTAAAACATTTTGTTGTCATTGGTGGATTTAATTCTCGACATGTATGAGGCCCTAGGACTCTCATTCTCACTTATTTCAAATTGGGAGGTGTTAATGGACTCGTTCCTCTTGGTTCCATTGTAATTTGTGAACAGGAATTGTGATTCTTTGTTTTAGGTGGGCTAAGACCAGGTTTTGTAATGGTTCTTCTGTGACTGAACACTGCTACTGTTTAAGATTCAGCCTAAGGTAGTAAACCTGGCATTGGAGACTGATCTTCAAGCACTTGAGGATCTTGAATTGGGAACTACATGTTCTTCTCATGAATCATGTAACTGCTGTTACAAGATGTTTCAAAGATGTTGACTTTTATGTGGTTCAAGCTATCGCCCTTCCAGATTGAAATCTGCACTACTGTATGGCTTACTGAATCACTACATGCAGATATCCACTTTCCAAGCAACAAACATATAAGTCTAGTTTTTTTTAGTACAAATTGCACTGCTGGAGAAAGTTGAGGAAGAAATGTAGTTTGTATTTTGTATTGGATTTTACCCTTTAGAACATCTGTATTGGTTAGGGAATAATCCTGTTTGCTTTTACTTCACATATACAGTATTGTCTATATAACTGATCACATAATGAGAGACTGTAAGTTTTAGTCTTGCCAAACAGCTTCACAAGCTTTGTCAGCACTTCCCTCCTGAGATGGTTACTTTGCCTTGTACAGAAACACAATGAGAACAAAAAGTAGACGAAATAGTCCCCACCTCCACCTTAAATCGTTACAGCAGTACTGTAGGCATGGAAATGGGAAGATATACAACGTAAATTCTAAAAACACACATTGTGTAGTTTTGAAAACTGATGGAAGGTTTTGTCCTATACCAGATGAGGTTAGAAATTGGTGTGCGGATAATCATGGTACACTGGAACTGATTCTGCAATATGACCCTCCCAGCAAAGAGCAGTACTTGCAGGCAGCAGAGGTCATGAAGTTGGACAATGCGGCTGGTAATTTTGCATCCAGTAAAACAGACAATCATAAGTTCTGGCCTTGAATGCCACTCTGAACTGTGTTTCCCAATTGTAATATCGTCTCTGTACAGAAATTAGTACTTGGGGTTCCTGTTAGTTAGCAGTACTTTATCAGTAGTCCCCTCTTAATGTGATTGGTTACATAAAAACGTATATACAAGTTATCCCACAAAAAACAGCTATTTGACCCAACTAGTCCTTGTTGGTGTTTATCCTCCATTCCTCCAAGTGGAAATGGTTCTATTCACATTTATCTGCTGTTCCTATGTCCTTTTCTGCTATTTTTTCATTCACCAATTGAAGAATGTTGAAATAATTTCTGCCTCAACCACTAATCCTGCAAGTGAATTTGAGAAGCCTCAACTCTCTGTAAAGTTCTTCTTTATTGTCGGATTTGTAAAGAAAATATTTTTTCCAATATTACTATGGGATACTGTGAAGCAGGCACATGTGCATGGAAAGAAAGACTTGCATTTAATTATTGTGTTTGATGACTACTCAACATCTCAAAGCCAATGAAGTGCAACAGTGACTACGCTTTGAAAATAATATGG
The DNA here is from genome assembly GCF_017639515.1 of Carcharodon carcharias. Taxonomy (NCBI): domain Eukaryota; kingdom Metazoa; phylum Chordata; class Chondrichthyes; order Lamniformes; family Lamnidae; genus Carcharodon; species Carcharodon carcharias. The sequence goes on from NC_054468.1 coordinate 94,502,225, forward strand.
GAAACGCAGCAGCCAATTTGTGCACAGTAAGCTCTGACAAACAGCAGATAATAATGACCAGATAAGTTGTTTTGTGATGTTGATTGAGAGATAAATATTGGCCAGTACACAGGGGGTAACTCCTCTGTTCTTCAAAATGGGATCTTTTGCACCTTTTGAGGACAGTCAGGGCCTTGGTTTAATGTCTCATCCAAGAGATGCCACCTTTGAAAGTTCAGCGCTCCCCCAATACTGCACTGGAGTGTCAGCCTTGATATTTGTGCTCAAGCCCTCGATAGGGACTTGAACCCACAATCTTCTGACTCAGCGGGGTGAGTGCTACCATCTAAGTATTAGTTGACATCTAATAGCCCAACACTAATCTCAGTGCTCCAACTGAGATTATTTCTAAGGTTTTATAAAAGCTCATCATTAACTCTTGACTTTTATATTTTATATCTCTTGCGGTAAAACCTAGAACTCTATTAGCTTTTAATAGCGTTGTCAACCTGAGGTGTTGCTTTAATGTCCTATGAATCTGTACCTCTCAAATCTTTTTGCCCAGCCATTCTGAGCCTATTTCCAATCATAGTATAATTATTGCTCTTATTTTTTTTAACCAAAATTATCACCTCACACTTACTGACAGTGAATTCCACCTTTTAGCCAAGCTAACCCCTTCACCCCAACTTATTGATGTGTCTTTGCAACTCCCTTTGTTCCATTAAAGATTTTACTATACCTTCTACTTTGATATTGTCTGCAACTTTCAACCTCTTTCCCTCTAAACCTATATCTGAATCATTGATATATACAGTCAACAGAAGCGATCCCAGAACTGAACCCTGTGAGACACCACCACCCACTTCCAATCTTGTAAAACTGCCCTTAACTCCTTCTCACTTGCTTCTGCCTTCTAACCAATTTTTAATTCAGTTTGCTGTCAACTAACCCCCTCCCTGCTAATCTCATAACCCTTAATCTTCACTAATGTGTGGTACCTTGTCAAAGGATTTCTTAAAGTTCATGTACACTACATGCACTGCATTTCCCTCAGCTAAAATGTCTCAAAAATTTATGATGTTTGTCTTGCATAATTGTCACCTGTTGAAATCCATGCTTGCTCTCAGCGCTTCGAAACTCGCCTCCTCTCCTGTCTCTTTACTAAAAGCCTATGCAAAGTTTAACTTTGTGAAATAACTTCTATTTTTTGATCCTGATTTGTAAAGAGAATCCATTCCTCTTATCCACTTTTGTCTCTTTTAGATAGTCCATTAGTGGAAAGTTGGAAAATTGGTGTGACTGAGGCTCCCTGCTCAGCGAGTAACCCCAGTACCTGTAGCTGGCTGAATGTTAACTATCGGAATGTAAGTTGGGTAACTTATTTAAGAAATTCTACCATATCTCTGCAGCTAAAACTGTACGTCCTTTGTATTTTCTACATACTTTATGTCGAACTAAGTAAATTATTCCCATTTATTTCATTGGACCCGTGGTAAAAGCAATTATGTACAATGTTATTTGATATAAATATAATTGTAATGCTCCTATTTCTTATGACTTTTTAACATATTAGTAGTTTCAGGCAAGAGAAGAGCTTTGGTCTGTCTAGCTGATTAATTCACAATATCCCATTTCTTATTGAGAACCTGTTTGATTTCTTCTTGAAACCAGTTGGAGTTTCCTGAAATCACCTTTGCCAATAATCTGTTCACATACTTGCCACCCTTTTTTTTAATTTAATACAGCTGTGGAACTGTTTGCTGGTAAACAGAGACGGGAGTTCCAAAGTGGCATCTATGACATGCACACACGTTTCTGATGCAAAACGCGCCAGACACCATTTGGTGAAGGGGTTGGCATGCCCACATCTAACATCTGCCAAATGTATGCAAAACAGGCAGATCATGGCATCAATCAGTGTGCAAAGCTGATTGGACACCAGCACTGCCATCTGGAGTTCCGCACTCCAGCCTACAACCTCTCTTGACCTTGCACAGCTGAAAACTGAAGGACCACACCCCCTCCTGCATTATGTAAAGGGATCATCAATTACTGACGGTTGCTGTAATTCTATGTGTCTAGGATTCTGTTCCATATTTGGTGAAAGTTTCTGTAATCTGTGCGAATGGTCTGGCTGGTGTTGAAGTCCTTTTCACAAACCAGTTGCTTCCAGACATGTAGTGCTTCCTCTTGGCACTAAGCATGACTGGAAGAATGAGCAGAAGCCACATAGAGCAGGACAAGCTGCTAGCAAAGGGGGGAGGAGGAGGAGGGGGTAGAAGGTCTCTCAGCAGGAGGCTGTATTTGCAGACGTTCTTTAGGGAGCAGGTCTATTGGAGAACATATTGCAGGAGTGCTATGACACCCTTTGCACACTGGTATCCAGAGCCATAATGGCAAAAGTCTGAGCTTCCATGGCAGCAAGCTGAGATTGCATGACAGCCTTTTGAGCTTCCACCACAGCACAAACAGCATCCATCTGCGTGCTGCAATAGAAGTTAAGATATCTGCCATCAGACACTGCATCATGGTGCATTGCTGGAGTGGTTCTCTGTTTATGTTGAAAAGTATGGGATCCAAGCTCTATATAAAGCCTAGTGCTGAGTTGGTGCTGGACTCTTCCAAAGAAGGAGTCCAGGGCTTTCCAGTGCACAAAGCACTTTTGTGCATACGCCCATCATACTTCTTCTATAAAAGCAAAATACTGCGGATGCTGGAAATCTGAAACAAAAACAAAAATTGCTGGAAAAACTCAGAGGTCTGACAGCATCTGTGGAGAGAAAGACAGAGTTAACGTTTCAAGTTCAAATGACTTTTCTGAACTGAAGAAGAGTCATACGGACTCGAAACGTTAACTCTGTCTTTGTCTCCACAGATGCTGTCAGACCCGCTGAGTTTTTCCAGCAACTTTTGTTTTTGTTTCATACTTCTATAGCCTGGCCTAGTAAAGTAACCATCAGTGTCCTCAGCAGCAGAACTAGTGTGCAACCTTGCCCTCTGGTAAGCATCAGCACTATTGCTTCCTGTTTGGAGTACACTTGTGTCCACTGCCTCACCATGTGCAGATCCCATCTCTATCCTATCCTCAAAATTACACACTGTGTCAGTGTCTGAGCTGGTAGCTGCAACTGTGAGATTGAATGATGTTAGCTCTTCATCTTCGCTGTCTCTTGCTCTTCCTCCTCTGCCTGGGTAGGTTATATTGTTTGAGTATCTGAAAAGAAAAAGGAGTTAGGAGAAGGCTGTGGTGAGGGAAGAGAAGTGCATGCTTGTACCATCAGTATCTTCTTAATCAGATAAGATTGTGGGGTGAGAGGGGAGTGAGATGAGAAAAGGAGGATTGGGTATGTGGATACCTTCATCTTCAATGGCTTCAGCACTGCTGGTGGTCACGGGCTCAGAATGACTTTTCCCATAATGGTCAACACTGTCTCCTCTGTGGGGTTTAGAACGTGCAGGAACACCTCTCCCTCTCCAGTTAGCCTCTGCTGCCTCTGGTTGTGTGCCATCTTCCCCTGCAAGAGAGCGGGAAGGTCAATGACTATTGTGCAATCTGTGTGGGTGATTCGAATAGATGACAGTGTGTGTAAGCTGAAAGATGTGGATTTGGGGCTTGCAACGGTGTTAAGTGTCCAAGGGTAAGATGAGTCATATGAATGGTGGAGTTGAGTCCTGATTGACAGAGACTGTTGATAGGTGAGTAATGGGGTTTGGTGACTTGAGCAGTGGTTCAGGCTAATGGTGCCTTTGCTATAATATGTCATTTAAAGATGCATTCACTAACCTTGACCACTTGTGTCAGATCACTAAACATTTTCCTGCACCGCATCCAGGTTCTTGGGGCTATATTCCTGGCATTGACCTCTGTGGCTATCTGTTCCTGCCACTTTCTGATCATCAGCCTGGAGGACCACCTGCTTCAGTGAAAATACAGGACATCTCTCCTTCTTTCCAGCTCCTCCAAGACATCCAGTGCAGCATTCAAAAATCTGAATGCTCACTCTCTTCCATAATCAACTATTGATTTCTATTTCCCAGATCAAATTCAATTGCAGAACAACTTACAGCACCTTTTCTAGCTACAATGCACACCCCTTTTAATAAGCGCAGGCTAACTTTGAGTATTGTACTAGCTTTTAAGAAGTGCAAGTTATTTACAATATTGAACGCTTGCTGATGTGTGCGGGCAACAAACAATGCACCAAGTGCAGGCTAATAGCATCCTTGCAAACTGCTGCCTTGTCTACAACCTCCCTTCTCCAAGGTCCTGGAACATGTTGTTACCTCCCAAATTTGTGCCCATCTTTCCCAAAACTCCATGTTTGAATTCTGCCCCCCCCAATCAGTTTTCCGCCCCTGTCACGGTACTGAAATGGCTCTTATCAAAGTCACAAATGACATGTGACTGTGACAAAGTTAAACCTTCCCTCCTCGTCCTTCTCATCCTGCCTGCAATCTTTAACATGGTTGACCACACCATACTCCACCAATGTCTTTCCTCTGTTGTCCAGCCGGGTAGGATTGCACTTGTCTGATTCCGTTCTTATCTATCTAATTGTAGCCAGGGTATCCCTTGCAATGGCTCCTCTTCCTGCCCCAGCACCATTACCTCTCATGCTCCCACAAGGTTCTGTCCTTGGCCCCTCCTATTTCTCATTTACCTGGTGCCATTGTCCGAAAGCACAGCATTAGTTTTCACAAATAAGGATACGGAGCTGTACTTCACCACCAGCTCTTGACTCCTTCATTGATTATAAATTATCAGGCTGCTTCCCTCCAACTAAATGTTGGAAAGAATGAAGCAATTGTTTTCGATCACCCCTCCAAACTCTGTTCCCTAACTATTCTAACTAACTATCCCACGTCCATTCTTTTGCCTGGCAGCTGTCTGAGTTTTGCTTTATAAACCAGACTGTTTGCAACCTTGGTGTCATATTTAACCATTAGGTGAGCTTCCATATCCATGCCATCAGTAAGACCATCTATTTCCACCTCTATAACATCACCCAACTTTGCTCCAGCCTCTGCTCATCTGCTGCTGAAACTCTTATTCATGCCTTTGTTACCTCTAACACATCCCTCCTGCCCACCCTCCCCCCATAAACTTGAGGTGATCCAAAACTTTGCATATCACCCCTGTGATCGCTGATCTATATTGGCTTCTGGTCAGTCAACATTTCAATTTTAAAATTATCTTTTTTTCAAATACCTCCAGGGCCTTGCCTCTCCCTGTCTCTGTAATCTCCTGCAACCCTGAAACCTCTGGTATATCTGAGCTTATCTAATTCTGGCCTCTTGAGCATTTCCTGTTTTAATTGCACTACCATTGGTGGCTGTGCCTTTGATGCCTGGGTCTAAAGCCCTGGGATTTCCTCCCTGAACCTCTTTTACTCTCAACCTCTCTTTCTTTAAGATGTTATTTATATCACACCTTTTTGATCATCTGCCCTAGTTTTGCCTTATGTGGTTCAGTGTAAAATTTTGCTTTATAACACTCCAGTGAAGGACCTTGGGATGTTTTATTATGCTAAATTGAGTTGGAAAAAGTGCCATGGAAGTAGAGAGTAATTTGGAAATAAATTATAACACTTTTACCTTGCTTTGTGATGCTGATGTTACACGCCTTGGATATCCTCATACAGCCTCGGAGTTGAAAAGCTCGATTTTCCACAAAAAACAGGCTGAGTTGTGTGTCTGATTATGCAATCTCCGCTCCTGTCAAGCAACAGTCCACGTTGCATAAATGTTGGATTTGTTACAAATAGGAAGGGGGTCCATTCAAACCACACTAATTTTTCCTCTCAGTACCTGTCCGTAAACAGAAAGATGTTTTGATTTGTTTGATTTTTAATGAGCGGTGTCATATTTCTCAACCCTTTGGTTTTTGTATGATCCAATACCTACTCATAACCCCACAGCAAACTTGAGGAAGGATAAACTCAAAAAAGATTAGCTTATTGCACACATCAAAAAACCACGAAAAGAAGGATCTGCAGCGATCCCCTCCACGCACATACAATAAAAAGAGGGATATAGAAAAGAAGGTTTTACAGTAGAGAGACCACAGAAAATAAAAATTGGTTGAAGGAAGGTCCGGAGTCCATAATCAAAGTCCCATGAGGAATTCCTTCACGGAGGTCAGCAGGCTGAAAACTGATGGCATAAGATTCGCTTTTCCGGTGGCATTGACTTCACAGGATGAAATGGACACTCCAAGATGAATCAGATTTTAGGCAATGGTACAGAACTTTCAGCAGAGGCAGGAGAGATGGGGCCAGTTGTCCAGCCTGGTCAGTGCTCCCTCTGTGTGGCCTGCTAGTCAAATATTAAAGCAGCAGACTGGCTTGGAGCTCAGGAAGGCAATGATAACTTGTTCAACAAGCCAGAGTCTTGGGTCATGTGACCTTACCTTTCCATAGGGTCTTCAACAAAGGATGTTTATCTGATTTCTGGAATTCAGCTCAGTCTTCAGGACTGCTAACGTCCCCGCTATTATGGGCTGAAAGAAATGTTTGAGAGACCATTGTCTTAGTAGACTCTCTGACTCTGCTGGCAAGCTTGGTCAAATGCAATAATGAATTATGACATTTCCATCACTGCAACATGGCTTCTTTTGTTCTGGTGAGTCACAGGCATAGGGTCAGCCATCATAGAGGCCTTCGTCAGCCGAAAGGTCCAGTTTAAAATTTAGAAATAGCCGTGAGGATATATTTTATAAAAAATATACAGTATTAGGTTCTGTTCCATCACATATTATTCTTAAAAGCACTCCCAGGATAGTGAATTTGGAACATGCGAATAGTAAGTAAGGATGTCCAGTATAATGTTGTGACTGTTTCCTATGTACAAGTTACCAAGCCTCAGAATCTCATGCTGTTTCAGTTTCTGTACCTTATGATTCCTCCTCTTTACAGGTTGTAGAAACCCGAACACTCCAGGTTCCTGTTGGCCAGAAGAAGGATGTACTAGCTGTGATCACTGCAACATTACTCATGACCATTTTGTGCTGCAGCCTTCTTCTCAGAGCTGTGTGGGTACATGGCGAGTTTGAACACTAACTTGGAAGGCCGTTAAAAGGTGATGTTTCCCGTCTTGGCTATTACTGGAATAGTTTGGAATTGCATATTTTTGAGGAATCCCCTTCATATATTCAGCAATTTTGTCCATTTTTATGTACACTCGATAGTCCGAGCAAATCTGCAGCCAGTGAAGTTAGTATCAACTTGGCATTTTCTGGCTGAACGAGTGCTTGCAATTAGTACATTGTACACAGGCATCCCCCTATGCTCAGATTATATGGCATTGTCGGGGAGATGGTGGAATTGCACTGTTTGCTAAGGGCAGATGCATCCAAAAATCGAAGCTATTCAGCCCAATATGCCTGTGTCTTAGCTTTGATAGCACTATCCAGTTAATCCCAGCCCACTGTTCTTTCTCCATATCCATGTAACTTTGTTTCCTTTGAGTATTTATAGGAGTGAGCCATAGCTGATCTGCACCCATATGCCATATACCTACCTTTACCATGTATCCCTTCATATCTTTGGTTTACAAAAATCTTACCTCAGTTTTAAAATTAACAATCGACCTAGCATCAATTGCTGTTTATGGAAGAGAGTTCTAAACTTCTACATATGAACATACATATGAATAAGGAACAGGAGTTTCAGCCCCTCGAGCCTGCCATTCAATAAGACCATGGCTGATATAATTGTAACCTCAACTCTACATTCCCACCTACCCCTGATAACCTTTTACCCCCTTGCTTATCAAGAATTTATCTAGCTCTGTCTTTAAAATATTCAGACTCTGCTTCTACCGCCTTTTGAAGAAGTGTTCCAAAGACTCACGACCCTCTGAGAGGAAACATTTCTCCTCATCTCTGTCTAAATGGGTGACCCCTTATTTTTAAACGGTGATCTAGTGACAACAGGAAACATCCTTTTCACATCCACCCTGTCAAAACCCCTTAGGATCTGCTATGTTTCAGTCGTCACCTCTTACTCTTCTAAACTCCAGTGGTTACAAACCTAGCCTGTCCAACCTTTCCTTGTAAGACAACCCTCTCATTGCAGTATTAGTCTAGTAAACCTTCTCTGAACTGCTTCTAATGCATTTACATCCTTAAATAGGGAGACCAATACTGTACACAGTACTCCAGATGTGGTCTGAAACATAACATCTCTACTTTTGTATTCAGCTCCCCTCGCAACAAACAATAATGTTCTGTTAGCTTTCCTTATTACTTGGTGTACCTGCATACTAACCTTTTACAATTCATGCACTAGAACACTCTCTGCATCTCAGAGTTCTACAATCTCTCATCATTTAGATAATATGCTTCTTTTTTATTCCTCCTGCCAAAATGGACAAGTTCCTCGCCAGCCCTGAACAGAAGTCCTGAACCCTGGCAACACAGCCTTCTAGACTCTCGCTTTTTGCTGCAGAGAACAATGTCAATCCCCCTCAATATACTGTCCCCTATTACCACAACATTCCTTTTTGCTTCCCCCCACTTGAATGGCTTCCTGTACCACGGTGCCATGGTCAGTCAGCTCATCCACTCTGCAGCCCCCACTCTCCAAACAAGCTGAAAGGACCTCAGACTCGTTGGACAATTACAGAGGCTGAGGCTCCTGCAGTCCTGTCCTCTGGGTCACCTTACCTGCGTCACTTGCAGTCACACCCTCCTGTCCCTGACCACTGACTAAACCAGAAGACCCTATTCTAAAGGCTGTGACCACCTTCTGGTACCAAGTGTCCCCCTCCTTGATACACCACAGCGTTTGCAGCTCGGCCTCCGGCACAATGACTCTGAGCCAAAGCTCCTTGAGCCGCAAGCACTTACTGCAGACTTGTTTGCCCTGGAGCACAGACAATCAGGAGCGCCCACATGCTGCAGCCATGACACATTACCTGTCCTGTCATTCTTTGTGTGTTTTAATTAACTACTTGATTACTTTTTTTAAAATATATTTTATTGACCATACCACTATTTTAAACCTGAGGAATAGAATTGATTAAATTCATTCACCAGACACTCACCAAACAGCTAGCTTCTTCCCCTGTAGTAGAGTAGGAGCAATTTCCTACAGGGTGAAAAAGTAAAGGAGCCCCTTCTTCCTCTCTTCACCACCTCCCTCACTCACCCAACTCCCAGCACTCTATTCAAAGTTACACTATGACCCTTTTTTGTGTAGAAGTGTTTCTTAATTTCAATCCTGGAAAGTCTTAGACCATGTCCCATCCTGGACTCCCCAGTCAATAGAAATAGTTTCTCTCTAGCTACCTTATCTATTCTCCTTAATATATTGAAAACCTTGTTCAAATCAACCCTTCACTTTCTAAATTCCATGGAATGCAACCCTAGTTTGTATAATCTTTCTTTGTAATTTAACCCTCGGTATCATTCTGATAAATCTACACTCCACTCCCTCCAAGGACAGTATATCCTTCCTAAGTAGTGATACTCAGAACTGCTCATGGAGTCATGGAGGTCTACACAGAAAAAAGCCCTTTGGCCCATCGGGTCCGCGCTGGTTAAACAAGTACCTAACTATTCTAATCCTATTTTCCAGCACTAGGCCCATAGCCTGGAATGCCACGGCATCACAAGTGCACATCCAAATACTTCTTAAATGTTATGAGGGTTTCTGCTTCTTACAATGAGTTCCAGATTCCCACCACCCTCTGGGTGAAAAAATTCTTCCTCACATCCCCTCTAAACCTCCTGCTCCTTACGTTAAATCTATGCCCCCTGGTTATTGATCCCTCCACCAAGGGGAAAAGTTCCTTCCTGTCTACTCTATCTATGCCCATCATAATTTTATACATCTTAATCGTGTCCCCTCTCAATCTCCTCTGCTCCAGGGAAAGTATCCCCAATCTATCCAATCTCTCCTCATAACTAAAACTCTCCAGCCCAGCCAACATCCTGGTAAATCTCCTCTGCACTCTCTCTAGTGCAATCATATCCTTCCTATAATGCAGATTCCAGAACTGCACACAATACTCTAGCTGTGGCCTAACCAGCGTTTTATACAGTTCCAGCATAACCTCCCTGCTCTTATATTCTGTGCCTCAGCTAATAAAGGTAAGTACCCCATAAGCCTTCTTAACCACCTTATCTACCTGTCCCACTACCTTAAGGGACTGGTGGACATGCACACCTCTGATCCTCAGTACTTCCCAGGGTCCTATCATTCACCGTGTATTCCTGTGCCTTGTTTGTCCTGCCCATGTGCATCACCTCACATTTTCTGGATTAAATTCCATTTGCCACTGATCAGCCCATCTGACCAGCCCATCTATATCCTCCTGTAATCTAAGGCTACCGTCCTTACTATTTACCACCCCACCAATTTTTTGTGTCATCCGCGAACTTACTGATAACCCTCCTACGTTCAAGTCTAAATCGTTTCCCTATACCACAAACAGCAGGGCACCCAGCACTGATCCCTGTGGAACCCCACTGGACACAGGGATCCAATCACAAAAACACCCCTCAACCATCACCCTCTGCTTCCTGCCACTCAGCCAATTCTGGATCCAATTTGCCAAATTGCCTTGGATCCCATGGGCTCTTACCTTCATTATCAGTCTCTCATGCAGGACCTTATGAAAAGCCTTGCTGAAGTCCAAGTAGACTACGTCAAATGCATTGCCCTCATCTACACACCTGGTCATCTCTTAGAAAAATTCAATCAAATTGGTCAGACATGACTCCTTTAACAAAACCGTCCTTGATTAATCCTTGCCTCTCCAAGTGTGGATTAATTCTGTCCCTCAGAATTGCTTCCAATCGTTTCCCCACTGCTGAGGGTAGACTGACTGGCCTGTAGTTCCCTGGTTTATCCCTTCCTCCCTTCTTGAATAACGGTACCACATTGGCTGCCCTCCAGTCCTCTGGCACCTCTCCTGTGGCCAGAGAGATATTGAAAATTAATGCCAACGTCCCTGCTATCTCCTCCCATGTCTCACTCAACAACCCTCTTAGTACTCCAGGTGTGGTCTGACTAGGGCTTTGTGTAGCTAAAGCTTGACTCCTACCTCGTTGTATTCTGTCATTCCAGATATAAAGGGCAACATTTCATCCGTCTTTTGATTATTTTTCTGTACCTGCTCATGACATTTTAATGAACTATATACCTGGACCCCAAGTCACTTTGGACCTCCACAGTTTCCAGCCTTTTTCCAAATTTTCCAATTCCCTTTTGCATGGTGCTATTAAATCTGCTTTTACTATCCTTTCAGGCACTGCATTTCGGATTGCAATAACCTGCTTTGTAAAAAAAAAAGTTCTCATGTCGCCTCTCCTCTAAAAATAGGTAAAGGGGAGGAGTCTGTATGTCTTTCTATATAAGTTGCACAAATTGCACACAATTTACTGCCTATGCCTGATGCTTAAGGAGGAGACTAATGCTGGGAATGCACTCTGGTTCTTTCGATTGTTTAAACCCTGTTCAAGCCACATAAACAGAGTTTTCGCTGAAGTTACACAGCCAATAGAGAGAATCCTCAATAAAATTGCCAGGGTATTTTACTTAGCCCCAAGTAAGCTACTGATCTTGTGCCATAATTTGCAGGCATAAGCAGCTAGTTACACTGTTACTTTGGAAATTTATGTTGATCTGCCAGATTTACAGTGGGAGATGAAAAGAAGCCTATAGAAATGCCAGGCTTTAGTCCGAAAAGGAACAAGTAAAATCGCTGCCAAGCTCATGGAAAACTGTCTGGACAGCCAGAATTCAGAAAGCAATGTTAGACAAAGGACTGAACTGGAGCCAGATGATATAAATTTCCTTTGAACATTCACAATGTCGCGCAAACTGTTCTGTTCCCTAACATCCTCCATGTGCTATATATCAATTCTTCTCTTCTTGAAGATCAGAATGGCATTAAATAGCTGCAAACAGTAGCACAGTGCAATTGAGGAGCTCAGACTTTAAGGGAGCCACTGTTACATTTCGCAAATATTTCTCTTATAATTGAAAAATTTTTGTCATGGGCATTTCCTTGAAACTATGTCCAGACTGGAAGGACCTGTGGAGCTACCCAATCTCACTGTCCTGGAAAATATTTTTAAAATCACTCTTGGGATGTGGGCCTCGCTGGCTAGACCAGCATTTATTGCCCATCCCTAATTGTCCTTAAGAAGATGGTGGTGAGCTGCCTTGAACAGCTGCAGTCTATGTGGTTTAGGTACATCCACAGTGCTGTTAGTGGGGGGAGTGCCATTGACCTTTTGGATTGTAGCAGTCATGGGTTTGGAAGGTGCTGTCTAAGGAACCTTGGTGACTTCCTGCAGTGCATCTTAGATGGTACACACTGATGCCACTGTGCACCTATGGAGAAGGGAGTGAATGTTTGTGGATGGGGTGCCAATCAAGTGGGTTGCTTTGTCCTCTTGATTGGTACCACATCCACAAACATTCACTCCCTCCATTGGGGAGCTCAGACTTTAATGAAGCCACTGTTACATTTCTCATATATTTATTTTGTAATTGAAAAATTTATGTCACACGCATATCCTTGAAACTATGTCCAGACTCGAAGGACCTGTAGAGCTACCCAATCTCACTCTCCCAGAATTTTTTTCTATTTTGTTATGGTACAGCAAATAGTAAATGCTGAGCTGCTCAAATCCCAGAGGGAAACTGGAAACAACTGTCACAACTATTTTGCAATTTTTATTTTGATTTCGAGATGCATGCCTTGAATTCAGTAGTAATAAGACCTCTGAGTCTTATAGGTTTTTATTAAACTAAATGAAACATTTATTAATGAAAGAAATAATTTTAAGCACATACATAGGTCTACGAATTACTACTATGATACGTCCTAGCTCCCCTAATTAATCTAACTCCCAGTTACCATTAAGGTAAAAACAAAATAGATTTTAACAGACCCAGGCAAAGCACATACAATACCCTGGACAGGGATATGTACAGTGAATTCTCTTAGCTTCAGTTCCTATAGGCAGCAGCTTGGTACATAGAGGCTGGAGGCTTTTCTCACTTATTAGATCTTAGAATGTCTTCTTTCCCTACACACAGCCTCATCTCCTTTATACATGTTTCTTCTTTTTTAATGTAATCCCATTGTTTCAATATGTCTTTGTACATTACCTTTTTTAATACTAAAAATTTTTCATAGTACCAATTTTATCAGTAAGCTTTGAGAAAAATAAACACACTGTTTGGCTTCTTCTGGATAAGTGTAACATTTCACCCTCTTATTGAAATTCATGACTACTCTGGTTTATCCCAAAATGCAAATTTTCCTTTTACATCTCAGATTCTAAAACCTCAGCCATGTTTACGTACTTAGCATTTCAAACCTAGCTTCTCTTCCAATACATCAAAGCCTTCAGACCAGCTATCTTTAATTCAATTAAGTCCGCCCCCCCCCACCAACACACATACACACATGGTGTCCAAACCTCACTATTTCTACTTTACAATAAATCCCAATAACCTTATAAAAATTACTATATTTTCATGACAATTGCAAAGAATCCTGCCTGAAAGGCTCCTGGCAATTTATGCACCACTGTAACAAAGTAATTATGCTTTAGAGGCGGCTATAGGCATTGTATTATCATTTTGCACTTGCCAAACCAGTTCTACCTGGCAATGATGGCTCAGCTTTTTTTACATTCCCCAGGCGTCTCCCACTTATAATCAAAAGAGTTGTGTCCTGTGTGAAGTTTCTCTACTCTAATATGCTAACCTAAGTGACTAATAATGTGTTTTGTGGATAAAATTAATTCTCCGTCACTCTCTCTCTTCTCTTACAAGGTCTCATGCCCCTTGATAGCCACATGCGGAATGATGTTTGGCATGGTGCTAGCTATTGCTCCTCACTCCTTTGTTATCTTAGGAGCTGAAATAGCAACACACCTGCCCAAAACTGGTGGACAGAATGTCTGACCCTTCCCAACACTGTCAGCATCAACATCTGGCATTGTGTGGTTCTCTTCCCATCTCTGATTTCCTCACTGGTATGGATTGGATAATAATATGTACTGTATGACTAAACAACTGGCGCGTACCTTCGAATAACATGTACAGACTGTATTGTTTAAAACCATGTTGCTTATATCATTCAATATCTGGTGGGGATTGTATCCTCCAACAAATGATGTGGACTGTATTGTTTAGCAACTGTAGCCGTATAATTCAGTATTTGGTTTTAATGTCGTGTTAACTACATTGCTAAGGTTTGTTAATGTCAGTGTTAAAGTTAGGAAAAACAGGTGATGATTATTAGTTCTCTTTGAGCACACATAAATAAGGGACAGCTAGGACACTGGGCTGAGTGGGAAGAAAGTTGTAAGACTGAACAAGTCAATAAACTCTCTTGATAAAGAATCTCTGTGTCTTGGTTTCGGCTTAACCAACCAGCTTGGACCCTATTAACATTTGGCATGGACCATATCAGTGAAGTACTGGTGCAGTGTGTGTTATTGAACAAAGAGTACAGATTGTAGCATCCAACAATAAGTATTGTCTGCTGTATAATAAATGGAGGCTTTTGGGAATGATAAAATAATATAACAAACCAGGTATATCCATCGTGTTTTCGGATAATGGTACTTAAATAATTGAACTCTTTTTAAAAAAGTAAATAAATAATTTTGAGAAATTCTGAGGAAGCAGGCACTGAAGAGTGAGCCTTTGCACTTTGAGGGAGGAAATTCAGGTCATTTAACAAAGAGAGGTCCAAAGAACAACATGGGTACAGTCAATGATGCTTTATATTGTGTGAAAGCCTTTAGAATTATGCTGTCTTCTCACATTGGGGGTGTTAGTTAATGGAAAATCTTTCAACAGGTAGTCCTTCTCACTGTTCAGGTACATGTCCATTTTCTGCCCATTGTGTATACACAATCTCCTATTTTGGTGAAATTAAAATACTGCAGATTTTTTTGAAAATGCTGGAAAAACTCAGCAGGTCTGGCAGCAACTGTGGAGAGTTTATGTTTCGAGTCTGTATGACTTCTCTTCAGAGCTAAAGTAGAAGCATGATGGTGAATGAGACAGCTTTTGGTAAAGCTGAGTTCTTTAAAAATCCCATAGGGAAACGTTAAACAACTGTCATAACCTATATCTTTAGGTGGTATGTTTAGGATGCAACTCTAAATTCAGGAATCAGACCACCAGTCATCGAGAGGTTTTATATTAAACTAAATGAAACATGTTATTAATTTACACAAGTTAAATATATACACATGGCTACAAATTACTACTATCATAACTTTTAACAAATTTCCAAACTAATCTCCACTAAGGCAACATCAACCCATAGATTTACTCAGACCCCAGGCAAAGCATTTTCATCTTACAAATTCAAAATGAGGTTCCTTTTACTTTGGTTCTTGTGGAGACAGTTGTAGTCTTGCAGCTACCTTGATCTTACTTTGCCTCTGCCCTGCACACACAAAACTGCTGAAATTATACCTAGCACAGCTCATTTTGCGGTCCACCTCTTCTAACAATAAAACCCCTTTCATGGTACCAATTTTATTAGTAATATAAACATATTGCTTGATCTCTGCTAGTTAAGTGCCAGATTTCACCCCACTTCTTGAATGCTCTATTCAAAAAAATGCAAATGCACCTCTACTTCTCTGTTTACATCTCAAAACTAGTACACATCAAAGCACCCAGACTAGCTGGTTTTAATCCAATTAAGACACATCCACAGACTAAACCTCTATTTTAAAAGATTTTTTTCCAATAATATATACATTAATAGCTTCAAGACAGATGGATTTTATGCTGTTGAAGAGGGTGGGAGAGGTGGAGCAAAATAAAAGGTCAGGGATAGGTGGGAGCTCAGGAGAGATTTGAGAAAGATGTCAGGGACACGACAAAAGGACTGTTAATGGTCATGTTAAATGCTAAAGAAGATGCTAATAGAGGCATAAAGGATAGATAGCAGAATGTGTTAATAGCAGAAAAAGGGTCAGCGATCTGTGAAAACAAAACACAGAACAAAATACAGCTTGTTACAGCTTCATTGAACTAGGGGATCAACCCTGGTTCAATAAAGAGTGCAGGAGGGCATGCCAGGAGCAGCACCAGGCATACCTGAAAATGAGGTGTCAACCTGGTGAAGCTATAACACAGGGCGACTTGTGTGCCAAACAGCATAAGCAGCAAGTGATGGACAGAGCTAAAATCTACAGTCCTGCCACATCCAGTCAGGATGGTGGTGGCCAATTAAACAACTCATTGGAGGAGGAGGTTCCACAAGTATCCCCATCCTCAATGATGGGGGAGCCCAGCACATCAGTGCAAAAGTTAAGGCTGAAGCATTTGCTACAATCTTCAGCCAGAAGTGCCAAGTGGATGATCCATCTTGGCTCCTCCGAAGGTCCCCAGCATCACAGATGCCAATCTTCAGCTAATTTGATTCACTCCACACGATATCAAGGAATGGCTGAAGGTACTGGATAGTGCAAAGGCTATGGGCCCTGACAATAATCCAGCAATAGTACTGAAGACTTGTGCTCCTGAACTTGCCGTGCCCCTAGCCAAGCTCTTCCAGAACAGCTACAACACTGGCATCCACCCGGCTATGTGGAAAATTGCCCAGGTGTGTCCTGTACACAAAAAGCAGGACAAATTGAACCTGGCCAATTACTGCCCCATCAGTCTACTCTCAATCATCAATAAAGGAATGGATGGGGTCATCGACAGTGCTGTCAAGCGGCATTTGCTTAGCGATAACCTGCTCATTGAAACCCAGTTTGGGCTCTGCCAGGGTCACTCATCTCCTGACCTCATTATAGCCTTGGTTCAAACATGGACAAAAGAGCTGAACTCCCAAGGTGAAGTGAGAATGACTGCCCTTGACATCAAGGCCATATTTGACCCAATGTGGCGTCAAGGAGCCCTAGCAAAACTGGAGTCAATGGGAATCAGGGGGAAAACTCTCCACTGGTTGGAGTCATACCTAGCACAAAGGAAGATGATTGTGGTTGTTGGAGGTCAGTCATCTCAGCTCCATGACATCACCGCAGGAGTTCCTCAGGGTAGTGTCCTCGGCCCAACCATCTTAAGCTACTTCATCAATGACCTTTCTTCCATCATAAGGTTAGAAATGGGGATGTTCATTGATGATTACACAATGTTCAGCACCATTTGCGACTCCTCAGATACTGAAGCAGTCCATGTCCAATGCAGCAAGACCTGAACAATATCCAGGCTTGGGCTGACAAGTGGCAAGTAATATTCATGCCACACAAGTACCAGGCAATGACCATTTCCAACAAGAGAGAATCTAACCATCACCCATTGATATTCAATGGCATTACCATCACTGAATCTCCCACCATCAACATCCTGGGGTTACAATTGACCAGAAACTGAACTGGATGAGCCATATAAATATTGTGTCAACAAGAGTAGGTCAGAGGCTAAGAACCCTGTGACAAGTAACTCACCTCCTGACTCCCCAAAGCCTGACCATCATCTACAAAGTACAAGTCAGGAGTGTGATGGAATATTCCCAACTTGCCGGGTTGAGTGCAGCTCTCACAACACTCAAGAATCTTGACATGGTCCAGGACAAAGCAGCCTGCTTGACTGGCACCACATCCACAAACATTCACTCCCTCCACCACTGACGCACAGTAGCAGCAGCAGTGTGTACCATCTACAAGATGCACTGCAGAAACTCACCAAGGTTCCCTGGACACCACCTTCCAAACCCATGACCACTACCATCTAGAAGGACAAGGGCAGCAGATACATGGGAACACCACCACCTGGAAGGTCCCCTCCAAGTCACTCAATCCTGACTTGGAAATATATCGCCGTTCCTTCACTGTCACTGGGTCATAATCCTGGAACTCCCTTCCTAACAGCACTGTGGGTGTACCTACACCACATGCACTGCAGCATTTCAAGAAGGCAGCTCACCACCACCTTCTCAAGGGCAATTAGGGATGGGCTATAAATGCTGGCCCAGCCAGCTGTGTGCACAGCCCGTGAATGAATAAAAAAATTGGCACTGTTGGGGGAGGTGTTGGGGAAAAAAATTGAGAAAAGATCAAAATGGAGACTGAGCTCACGGTTTGAAGTTGTTTAACTCAATGTTGAGCCCAGAGGCTGTAAAGTGCCTAATCAGAAGATGATGTGCTGTTTATCCAAAACAAAAACAAAAATTGCTGGACAAACTCAGCAGGTCTGACAGCATCTGTGGAGAGGAAGGCAGAGTTAACGTTTCGAGTCCGTACTAAAGAGGAATAGAAATTTGGTGAAATATAAGCTATTTGAGGGGGTGGAACAGGTGGAGCTGGATAGAGGGCCATTGATAGGTGGAGGCAAAGGAGAGATTGCCAAAGATGTCATAAACAAAAGGTCAAAGGGATGTTGACGGTAGTGATATTAGCTAAAGGATGTGCTAATGGTGACATCAAGAGTAGAAAGCAGTTTGAGCAAGTGACAGATAGCCCTAGTGGGGGTGGGGTGGGGGGAATGGATTGAAATAGGTGGAGATAAAACAATGGATGGAAATAAATTGTAAAAATAATAATAGAAATAGGTGGGAAAAGAAAAATATTACAAAAGTATATATTATAATTATTAGAAAAGGGGATCAAAAAGGGGGTGAGGATGGAGGAGAGAGTTCATGATCTGAAGTTGTTGAACTCAATGTTAAGTCTGGAAGGCTGTAAAGTGCCTAATCGGAAGATGAGGTGCTGTTCCTCCAGTTTGCGTTGAGCTTCACTGGAACATTGCAGCAGGCCAAGGATGGACATGTAGGCATGAGAGCAGGGCGGTGTGTTGAAATGGCAAGCAACAGCAAGGTCTGGGCCATGCTTGCAGACAGACTGAAGGTTTTCCACAAAGCGGTCACCCAGTCTGCGTTTGGTGTCTCCAATGTAGAGGAGACCGCATTGGGAGCAGTGAATGCAGTAGACTAAATTGAGGGAAGTGCAAGTGAAATGCTGCTTCACTTGAAAGCAGTGTTTGGGCCCTTAGACGGTGAGGAGGGAGGAAGTGAAGGGGCAGGTGTTGCACCTTCTGCAGTTGCATGGGAAGGTGCCGCAGGAGGAGGTTGAGGTGTAGGGGCTGATGGAGGAGTGGACCAGGATGTCCCAGAGGGAACAGTCTCTACGGAATGCCGACAGGGGGGTGAAGGGAAGGTGTGTTCAGAGGTGGCATCATGCTGGAGTTGGCGGAAATGGCGGAGGATGATCCTTTGAATGCGGAGGTTGGTGGGGTGATAAGTGAGGACAAGGGGGACCTATCATGGTTCTGGGAGGGAGAGGGAGGTGTGAGGCCAGATGCGTGGGAGATGGGCTGGTCACAGTTGAGGGCCCTGTCAACCACCGTGGGTGGAAAACCTCAGTTAAGGAAGAAGGAAGTTTGTCAGAAGAACTGTTTTGGAAAGTGGCATCATCAGAACAGATGCGACGGAGGCGAAGGAACTGAGGGAATGGGATGGAGTCCTTACAGAAAGCAGGGTATGAGGAGCTGTAGTCGAGGTAGCTGTGGGAGTCGGTAGGCTTGTAATGAATATTGGTGGATAGTCTATCACCAGAAATTGAAACAGAGAGGTCAAGGAAGGGAAGGGAAGTGTCAAAGATGGACCATGTAAAAATGATGGAGGGATGGACATTGGAAGCAAAATTAATAAATTTTTCCAGGTCCAGACGAGAGCATGAAGCAGTACCGAAGCAGTCATCGATGTACCGGAGAAAGAGTTGTGGGAGGAGGTCTGAGTAGGACTGGAACAAGGAATGTTCCACATACCCCATAAAGAGACAGGCATAACTGGGGCCCATGCGGGTACCCACGGCCACACCTTTTATTTGGAGGAAGTGAGACGAATTTAAGGAGAAATTGTTCAGTAAGAGAACAAGTTCAGCCAGACGGACGAGAGTGGGGGTGGATAGGGATTGTTCGGGCCTCTGTTCAAGGAAGAAGTGGAGAGCCCTCAGACTATCCCGGTGGGGGGTGGAGGTGTAGAGGGATTGATCCCACCACTGAACATCAAGCCATTGTTTTCAGGACTGTCACTGACCTCATCTCCTCTGCACTTCACTTGCACTTCCCTCAGTTTAGTCTACTGCATTTGCTGCTCCCAATGCGGTTTCCTCTACATTAGAGAGACCAAACACAAACTGGGCGACCGCTTTGCAGAACACCTTCAGTCTGTCCGCATGACCCAGACCTTCCTGTTGCTTGCCATTTCAACACACCACCCTGCTCTCATGCCCACATGTCCGTCCTTGTCCTGCTGCAATGTTCCAGTGAAGCCCAACGCAAACTGGAGGAACAGCACCTCATCTTCTGACTAGGCACTTTACAACCTTCCGGACTTAACATTGAGTTTAACAACTTCAGATCATGAACTCTCTCCTCCATCCTCACCCCTTTTTGATTCCCTTTTTTCTAATAATTATAATATATTTTTATATTTTTTTCCCAACTATTTCTATCCTTATTTTTAAAATTTATTTCCATCCATTGCTTTATCTCCACCTTTTAGCCTACTTCCCTTCCCCTACCCCACCCCCACTAGGGCCACCTGTCATTTGCTCATCCTGCTTTCTACCCTTAATGTCACCGTTAGCACATTTCTTAGCTAATATCACCACCGTCAACACCCCTTTGTCCTTTTGTCTATGACATCTTTGACAAACTCTCCTTTGCCTCCGCCTATCACTGGCCCTCTATCCAGCTCCACCTGTCCCACCCCCCCTTAAACAGCTTATATTTCACCACATTTCTATTCCTCTTTCGTTCTGATGAGTCATATGGACACGAAATGTTAACTCTGTATTCCTCTCCGCAGATGCTGTCAGATCTGCTGAGCTTTTCCAGGTATTTTTGTTTACGTTTCAGATTTCCAGCATCTGCAGTATTTTGCTTTTATGCTGTTCCTCCAGTTTGTGTTGAGTTTCACTGGAACATTGCACAGGCCAAGGACGGAAATGTGGGCATGAGAGCAGGGTGGTGAATTGAAAAGGCAAGTGACAGGGAGGTCTGGGTCATGTTTGAAGACTGAGTGAAGGTGGTTTGCAAAGTGGTTACCCAGTTTGCATTTAGTGTCCCCAATGTAGAGGAGACCATATTGTGAGTAGCAAATATAGACTAAATTGAATGAGGCACAAGTGAATCACTGCTTCGCTGAAAGGAGTGTGTGGGGCCTTGGATATTGATGAGGGAGGAGGTAAAGGGGCAGGTGTTATACCTTCAGCGATTGCATCGGAAGAGGATGAGGTGTTGAGGGTGATGGAGGAGTGGACCTGAGAGGGAACGGTCCCTACGGAATGCTGACGGGGAGGTGAGGGGAAGATGTGTTTGGTGGTGGCATCATGCTGGAATTGGGGAAATGGTGGAGGATGATCCTTTGAATGTGGAGGCTGGTGGGGTGAAAAGTGAGGACAAGGGGAACCCTATCATTGTTCTTGGAGGGAGGGGAAAGAATGGGGTCAGAGGTGCAGGAGATAGGCCGGATGCGGTTGAGGGGCCTGTCAACTACATCAGGGGAGGACCTTGGCTACTTTTACCTCCTAATTTGGATTTGGTATGCATGAATGTCATTGCTGTGGCACTCATAAGGACTGAGCCTGTGCTTAACTCTTGTGTGACAGTGCTTTGGAGTGGGTCCTCACTTTGGAAGCCAAAATAATAGTAGATGGCCATATTGTACCCTTGCAGGACAACATATTGCAACATAGGTGTATTTTTGGTACCAGCTGAAAGTAATCATTGTAAGGAACTGTGGTCTAAATGAAAAAGTGATGAGCATAGCTTACGCTTCTCCACCACCTAGTCAACACTTAGATATTATTTCTACGTATTAAATAAGGAGTAGTCTGTAGCTTAGTTAGACGTTGGGGTGTTACTTCTCACAGTCATTCATCTGGCACTGATAACCCTGCCTGTGAAAGCTTAGTAAACATTTACCTGACACAGAATCTGCAATATTTCTGCATCAATGGACTAGATCAGTTTGTTCGGCTTCATCCTGTGTGTAACAGTAATGACTTTAGACATCCATAGAGCCTAGGTTCTCTATCTCTACCCTCCTGAAAGGTTTGTTAATGGGCATTATAATAGTGCTACAAAGTACACATGCGTTGTTAGGAAAAAGGAAGTGCTGCAACAACTTTTTTGTATACTTTACCCTCTCACAATCCCCCTCCCCACCCAACCTTTGCCTTGATCCAAGGTTCTTCAAGAGGGATGTCACGCTTTAGTAAATCTTTTGATACACCCCCAGTACACTCACAATTCTTCTGAGTGATGAAGTAAAGCCCATTTTTCTATACATTGGTTCAAGCTGGAAGTTCTGATGATCTGGGTGGCTTCATGCCCCAGCCTGTTACAATTGGTGCATCTCCAGTGTCACCACTCAAGATCTTACTCTACAGCGCACCCCCAACTCTACGTTCTATATGCACATCACATTCAGCAGATGTCCTGGATAACTGGGAGGCATTTGATTGCCTGGCCTCTGGGGGCCAATATTCTTGAGGTTGCAAGGTACTCAGCTTATCAGCCTAACTGTCTGAGAGTTATCAACTGGATCACATCCAGACGTGCTGTTGATTTCTTTCTCAATCAGTTCAAGAGGTTGCTGTACTGTCTTTTCCTTCTTTACTGTATTTCCTCAAAACCTAGACATGTTGTTGAGATTTCCTCTGTCCCTCCAGCATGAATTTCCACTAGTATTCCTCTACCAAGCTTTCTATCCATGTGGTCATTTTTATTGTTATTACTTCCTGAGCTTCCATCAAAACTCTTGGATATAAATCTAGTCCTCCTTTGAATATCTCACCCTGTGCCACCCCTCATATCTTTCATTTGAAATCCTTGTTTTCCACTGCCTATCCAAGTACCACACTGAGTTTTTCACTGAGACATCTGAGTTTTCTTGCCTCAGCCTCTGCAACAAGCAACTTCTCCTCCTTGGTGATTTCAACCTCTATTTCAACTCATCATGCTACAACTATATGTCAAGTCCTCTGAGTTCACTGCCTTCCTATCTTCCATCAATTCCTCCCTCTATGTAAATTCCCCTATTCATATTTACAGCCACCCCCTCGGCTTTGTATCTCACGTGGTCTCTCTACTCCCATTGTGTCAATCACAGATAACGACCACCTCTGATCACTTTCTTGTATCCTCAGCAGCCACGTCTCCTTTCCCCCGGCCAATCGTGTTTGCTACTATGCCCCAGATAAAATTCACCCCAAGTCACGTAACCACATATTCACATTCCCGGCTATCTAGCCTTTGGTCCTCCATTCGCCTCATAATTCTGCATTACGATCCTGCTCAATTACATCCTCACCTCCATCTTTTAACAACCTTGACCCCAGTAAAACCCTACCCCTCCCATCCTGGTAATTGCCCTGTGTATAGCATTCATCTCCACTTCCTTAAGTCCAAAGGTTGGAGACTCAAACATCTATGGTGGACTAATAGTTTAGTCATTCATCACCAGGACTGCTTTGGGTCCTGCTCTCCTCTGCCAAATCTGTTCAATATTCCAGTATTGTCCTGGAATGCAAAGATAACCCCATGGCTTCCCTTCTCCAATGTAAATTGCCTTCTTAAAAGCCCTCCACACTTCACCCTCATGGACTTCTTTGTCTCTAAGACTGAGTGATAGATTTTCTTTTTGATAAACTTAATAGCCAATGATTCAACATTGTTATGATCCCCATAGAGAACAATAACATTTAAAAAGAAGTTCAAACTTGCAGTGAAT
This sequence comes from Carcharodon carcharias, assembly GCF_017639515.1. Taxonomy (NCBI): domain Eukaryota; kingdom Metazoa; phylum Chordata; class Chondrichthyes; order Lamniformes; family Lamnidae; genus Carcharodon; species Carcharodon carcharias. Next base: position 94,525,949 of record NC_054468.1, read on the forward strand.
GGCTGAAAGGATCATATGACAAGATTTCAAATGTTAAGACTGTTACAGTATTTCATGAAGAGGTCTGGTGGCTCATATGGTTGAATGTAAACCATCTATTGTTAACCCATAACTATGTTACTGCTCTGTATGGGTGCTGTCTCCATGCTGGTTTCTTCCAGATCCTACTCCTATCTATTATCATGTGACTTTCTACATCACTATGTGGGCGGTACTATTTTCCAGTTCCACATTAACCCTTACTCTGCCGAACACCCTTATCTTACATCTCCCCCCAAATCCTTACCCATATACATTTACAATGTAATCTTTACTTTACTTGCTACCCATTCTGTCCCCACCACCTTTCCCACCAGCACCACCCCCGCCACTGTCCACAAAGTTTCTGACTTCATAAATTCAGATGGTCAGAAGGCTTGACAATTCTTCCAGATCTCATTCTTTCACATTGGGAAGGATGGTAGTCTTAGTTACTTTGGGTTGACTTTGTTGGTTTGGCATTGAAATTGTAGTACTCTGTTTTTCCGGTACTTGGTTATCTCCATTTGATTCGCTTGTTACGCTCCTTTGAGTTGCATTTCTCTTTATCTACAACCCAACTTCTTTGTTCGAACACCATGCATTTGTCCTGTTCCTTCTGAAGGGAATGTGCACTCTGTTCATTCCCAGAGTGGACTCAGATTTTCTTTATCCATGGGTCTGCCATGTTCTTCCTGGAAGTTGACGTTTCAAAAATGGAACCATCGTGTTCACTCGATTCACAGTTTCAGCCATGGCATTTTTCAACAACTCAGTGGTGCTCAGTAAGTTTGAGGCATCCAGTGCTTTTCCTTCTAGTTCCTTGAGCTTCAGTGCAGGATTTACATCTTCCAATCTTATTTCTGTCTTTTCTTTCTCATAGACTCATAGACGTCTACAGCACCCAGAAGTAGGCCATTCAGCCCATCATGTCTGCACTGATCAACAAAGATCTGACTACACTAATCCCATTTTCCAGCGTTTGGCCCATAGCCCTGGAGGCTATAGCAACTGAAGTGAATCTAAATACTTCTTAAATATTACGAGAGTTTCTGACTCAACCACCCTTTCATGCCAGTGAGTTCCAAACTCCTGCCACCATCTGGATGAAAAGATTTATCAACTCCCCTCTTAGCTTTCTACCTCTTACTTTAAACCTATGCCCCCTGGTTATTGACCCCTCTACTAATAGAAAAAGTGCCTTCCTATCTATGCTCCTCATAGTCTTATACACCTCTATCAGGTCCTCTCTCAACCTTTGTTTCTTAAAGGGAAACAACCCCAGCCTATCCAATCTTTCCTCATAGCTCAGACACTCCAGCCCAGGCAGCATCCTGTTAAACCTCCTCTGCACCTTCTCTGAGTGCAATCACATCCTTCCTATAATGTAGTGATCAGAACTACACGCAGTACTCCAGTTGTGACCTAACCAGTGTTTCATACAGTTCCAGCATAATCTCCCTGCTCTTGTATTCTGTGCCTCAGCTAATAAAGACAAGTATCCCATATGCCTTCTCAACCCCCTTAGTTACCTGCCCTGCTACCTTCAGGGAGATATGGATATGTACACCAAGGTGCCTCTGATCTTCAGTACCTTCCAGGGTCCTACCATTCATAGTGTAATCGCTTGCCTTGTTAGCTCTCCCCAAGTGCATTACCTCACACTTTTCCAGGTTGAATTCCACTTGCCACTGCTCTGCCCACCTGACCAGTCCATTGATATCCTCATGCAGTTTACAGCTATCCTCCTCACTATTTCTCTGTCTGCTGCAGAGCTTTGTCCTTGTCCGTCATTTTGATTTCACTGTTAGCCAGGTCTGTCTCCAGTGAAGTCTTAACTTGTTTCAGTTCTGTAATTGTGCTACTCATGGCTTCATTATCCACTTGCAGCTTGGAAAGTTTTACTTCAATGCCTCCTCTTTTCCATTCAGTTGGTTCTTTAGCTCTTTAGTTTCTTTCTTGTACTTCTTGGCTTCCTCCTGGAATACTGAGCCTTCTCTGCCAGCTGGTTCCTCAGTTTGTTCAGAATGACATTAAATTAAACGGTTTTGGATAGAAAATTAGAATCTGCTGTTGGGGACTGGAAATAAACTGGCAAAAGGACAGAGCGAGAGTTCCAGTGAGAATCGGGGCTTTGAAAAAAAAATGGTGTGAGGTCAGAGCGAGAGTTTTAGCAAGGATCGGGGATTTTAAAAATAACCAGCGTGAGGACGGAATGAGAGTTAATTAACATTTTATCGTACTTACTTAATTTTCATTTTCAGCGCAGTAAATAAATAATTTGAAGCATGGAAGGGCTGCTCATACCAGTCGAGTGCACATCCTGTACCTTGTGGGAACTCCAGAACGCTACCCATTTCCTGGACAATGTGAAGAAAGTACCACCAAATGGGAAAACTCGAGCGCCGTATCATGGAGCTCGAGGAGCAGCTGGTGTCACTAAGGAGCATTTGCGAGGGTGAGAGCTACGTGGATAGTACGTTTCAGAAGGTAGTCATCTCGCAGCTTATGAAAGAGCACGCAGAGAGGGACTGGGTGGCCGTCAGACAGACGAGAAAGGTAAGGCAGGTAGGACATACCACTTTCTAACAGGTACACAATTCTGAGTACCAATGGGGGAGAGGGTTCCTCTGGGGAGAGCAGCGAGAGTCATGACCAGACCACCCTAAGTGGCTCACTTGTGTGGGGTGGAGGGGAGTGGGAAAGAGAGGAGAGCAATAGTGGGAGGGGATTCTATAGTTAGGGGATCAGACAGGTGTTTCTGTGGTCACAGATATGATTCCAGGATGGTATGCTGCCTCCCTGGTGCAAAGGTCATGGATATCAGCAAGCGGCTTCAGAGCATTCTGGAGGATGAGTGTGCACATTGGTACCAATGATATAGATAGAAAAAGGGATGAGGTCCTGCAAGCTGAGTTCAGGGAGTTAGGAAATAAATTAGCAAGCAGGACCTCAAAGGTAGTAATCTCTGGATTACATCCAAGGCCACGTGCTAGTGAGTATGGAAATAGGAGAATCCACCAGATGAATGCATCGCTGGAGAGATGGTGCAGGAGCAAGGGCTTCAGATTTCTGGGGCATTGGGACCAGTTCTGGGGAAGGTGGGATCTGTACAAGTCGGATGGCCGACACCTTAATAGAACTGGGATGAATATCCTCACAGGGAGATTTGCTAGTCTTGTTGGGGAGGGTTTAAACTAGATTGGCAGGGGGATGGAAAACTGAGGGCAGATTCAGATAGGACAAATTCAGAGCAGGGGGTGGGAGGCAAAAAACTAGCGGCGATTGAAAGACATAAGACGCAAAGGTTAAAAGATTTACAGCACAGGAATTTGGTCATGTTAAAAGATATTTATTTAAGTGCAAAAAGTATAGCAAACAAAGCTGATGAGCTAAGGGTGCAGTTGGACATATGGCAGCATGATATCATTGCTATAACCGAAACTTGGCTTAAAGAAGGGCAAAAATAACAGCTCAACATCCCTGGATAAAGGGTTTTAAGGCAGGATAGAGAGGGGACTAAAAATGGTAGGGGGTGTAGCAATATTAGTTAAAGAATCAATTACATCTGTGAGGAGGGATGATATACAAATGAATCATCAAATGAGACCATAAGGGTTGAGCTCAAGAATAAAAAGGGGGCAGCCACAATACTGGGGGAGGTGGTGCATAGTGGTATTATCACTGGACTAGTATTCCAGAGACCCAGGGTGATGCTCTGGGGATCCAGGTTTGAATCTCACCATGGCAGGCAGTGAAATTTGAATCCAATGAACATCTGAAATTAAAAGTGTGATGATGACCATGAAACCATTGTCACAAAAACCCATCTGGTTCACTAATGCCTTTTAGGGAAGGAAATCTGCCATCCTGGTCTAGTCTACATGTGACTCCAAACTACAGCAATGTGGTTGACTCTTAAAAATAAATGCTGGTCTAGCCAGCAATACCCACATCCCATGAATGAACAAATAAAAAGAACCAGGAGTATACTATAGACTCAGACCCCCAAATAGTGAGAAGGAGATAAAAGAAATATGTAGTGCAAAAAAAGGGCAATAATAGTTGGTGACTTCAATAATATCAACTTGGATACAAACAGTGTAACAGGCACAGAGGGCATAAAATTCATAAACTGCATTCAAGGAACTTTTTTAGCCAGCACATAACAAGCCCAACGAGGGGGGGCACAATTCTAGATTTAGTCTTAGGAAATTAAGCTGGGCAAGCGAATGAAGTAGCAGTGGGTGACCATTTTGGAAATAGTGACCATAATACAGTTAGATTTAGCATCATTATAGAAAAGGACAAAGACAGAACAGGAGTAAAAATTCCAAATTGGGGGAAGACAAGTTTTACCAAGTTCGGGGTGAGCTAGTGAGAGTGGATTGGATACAGCTATTAGAAGGAAAAAATGTCAAATCAGTGGCAGGTGAGATTCTACGGGCACCGTGTAGACATGTCCCCACAATAAAAAGGGTGGACTGCCAAATCTAGAGCCTCCTGGTTCTCCAGAAGCATACAGGCCAAGATAAAACAGAAAAGAAAGCTAATGACAGTCACAAAAGACTTAATACAGTAGAAAGCCTAGAGGAGCATAGAAAGTACAGAGGTGAAGTAAAAATGGAAATTAGGAAAGCAAAGAGAGGATACAAAAAAATATTGGCAGCTAAAATCAAAGAAAACCCAAAAATGTTTTACCAGTATATTAAGAGCAAGAGAATAACTAAAGGAAGGGTAGGGCCTAAAAGAGATGTATATAGTGACTTGTGCATTGATGCTGAAGATGTGGGCAGGGTTCTCAGTCAGTACTTTGTCTCCATCTTCACTAAGGAGAGATGCAGACATTCCAGTTAATGAGGAGGAGTATGAAACAGTACATACAATATGCATATTGAGAGAGGAAGTGCTGGAGCATATGACAACTTTGAAGGTGGATAAGTCACCGGGGATGGATGGATTGCATCCCAGGCTGTTAAAGGAAGCCAGGGAGGAAAAGTGGAAGCTCTGAGGATCATTTTCCAATCTTCACTAGATACAGGCGGGGTACCAGAGGATTAGAGATCTGCAAACATTGTATCATTATTTAAAAAGGATACGAGGGATAGACCAAATAATTATAAGCTGGTCAGTCTGACTTCTGTGGTGGGCAAATTATTAGAATCGATTCTGAGAGACAGGATAAACTGTCACTTAGAAAGGAACGGATCAATCATGGATAGTCAGCATGGTTTTGTTAGGGGAAGGTCGTGTCTTACTAAGTTAATAGAATTTTTTTGGGAAGTAACAAGGCGGATTGATGAGGGTAGTGCAGTGGATGTTGTCTATATGGATTTTAGTAAGGCATTTGACAAGATCCCACATGGCAGACTGGTCAAAAAAGTGAGATCCCTTGGGATACAGTGGAATATGGCGAGTTTGATTCAAAATTGGCTCAGCAACAGGAAACAAAGGGTAATGGTCGATGGATATTTTTGTGAATGGAAAGCGGTTTCCAGTGGTGTTCCACAGGGCTCAGTGATGAGTCCCTGGCTGTTTGTTGTATATATTAATGATTTGGACTTAAATGTGGATGGCATGATTGTGAAATTCACAGTTGACACAAAAATTGGCTGTGTGGTTGAAAGGATAGCTGTTGTCTCCAGAATTATATAAATGGTTTGATTGAGTTTGTGAAAAAGTGGCAGATGGAATTCAATCCTGAGAAGTGTGAGGTAATGCATTTGGGGAGGGCAAACAAAGCAAGGGAATACACAATAAATGGGAGGATATTGGGAGGGGTAGAGGAAGTGAGAGGCATTGGTATACATGTTCACAGGTCCCTGAAGGTGGCAGGACAGGTGGATAAGGTGATTAAGAAAGCATATGAAATGCTTTCCTTTATTGGAAGAGGTATAGAATACACAAGCAGGGATGTAATGGTGGAACTGTATAAAACGCTGGTTAGGCCACAGCTGGAATTTTGTGTACAGTTCTAGTCACTACATTACAGGAAGGACATAATTGCTCTGGAAAGAGTACAGAGGAGATTTACACGAATGTTGCCAGGGCTTGAAAATTGCAGCTATGAGGAAAGATTGGATAGGCTGGGGTTGTTTTCCTTGGAACTGAGGAGGCTGAGAGGTGACCTGATTGAGGTGTACAAAAGTATGAGGGGCCTAGATAGAGTAGACAGGGATGCCTGTTTCCCCCAGCAGAGAGGTGAATTAGCAAGGTACACAGATTTAATGTGATTGGTAAAAGGATTAGAGAGGACGTGAGGAAAATCTCCTTCACCCAGAGTATGGGGGGTGTTTGGAATTTACTGCCTGGTTTGGTGGTGGAGGCAGAAACCATCAGCTTATTTAAAAAGCACCTGGATCTGCACCTAAAGTGCTGTAACCTGCAAGGCTACAGACCAGGTGCTGGAAGGTGAGATTAAAATTTTTCTTTTTTTTCAGCCGGCACAGACATGATGGGCTGAATGGCCTTTTTCTGTGCTATAACTTTTCTATGGTTCTATTTTGCTTCTTTGTAATCTTCCAGAGGAACAAACTTTGACCTAAGGGTTCCTTGTAACATGTTAAGGTCTTTCAACAGCTTCTCCTTTTTTTTGTGAGACTCAGTTGCTTCGTCTTGAGTTTTCTTGTTATTCAGCAGAGTTTCATTGAGTTTCTCCCATTGTTCTTCTATTCTGCTGTTCACAATAGTCTTCATTTCTTCATGCTGCTGAAAGATTACGTACTCCTTTTGCTTTTGATTTTGAAGGACAATCAGCTGTTCTTTCAACTGTTTATTTTCTTTTTACCTCTTGCTAACTTACGTAGTGCTTCAGTGCATTGCTTCATTGCTACTGATAGCTCCAAAGCTCCTTTTGCAGAAGTAGTATTCAACATCTTTTTTAGTGCCTCATATTTTTCCAGGGCTACGTATTGAATCTTCAAACAGTCTTTCTCGGCCGTGACTTCTTTGAGAATGTTTTCTGCTTATTACTTCTGGTTGAGTTCCTTCAACTCAGCTTTGATATGAATATCTTCCTGTGGAATATTTTCATTTTCATTTTGCAGGTTTTGTTTCTTTTTGTTTATCTCAGATAGCTTTCCTTCATTCACAGCCAGCTGCTCACTCTGCACTGCCATCTGCTTGGGTAATGCATCAGCATTTTCAAAAAACTCTATTTTTAAGCCTTTTGGCTCTCAGCCTCTTCTTTCTTCTGCACTAAACTCTTTGGCTCGTGTACTTCATTGCGTGACATAGTCCGCGACCATCTTGTGGTTTGCTTGAGCAATACTCCCCTCAGCCTGGGGTCTCCTGTCTCCCTCTCTCTGGGATCTTTTGTTGCCCTGGCTCTGGGGCCTTTTGTCACCCTGGCTCTGGGGCCTTTTGTCACGCAGGCTCTGGGTCTTATTTCACCCTGGCTCTAGGGCCTGTTGTCTCCATGGTGCTTTATTGGGGAGTACTAGATCTTCTTTTAAGGCCTGTGCTCTCCAGAACTTGGAGTTTAAAATATTTGTCAGAGGCTTTTACTATCTCGCCAAATGTGGTTGAGAACGTATCTATAACTTGGTTTAGGATTACTTCATCCATTAATATATCAAACAAGTATAAAAATGTATTAACTTTTACTTCCTCTGATTTCTTCATTAATCCTGATGTACTCCTGTAATATAAGAATTTTCTTCTCCAAGACTCCTAATTTTGGGTCTGATTTGGCTCTTGTCTGATCCTAAACTGACCTGGAAGTTTTAATTTTCTATGCATGGCCATTTTTTGTAACAGGAGAGTACCTCCTTAATTGTTTTTCTTCCTTCAAGATGGCTCTGCTGCCACCGATTTTCTCTCTCTCTCTCTCTGATCCCTTTCCCATGCTTTGTCAGTTTCAGCAGGCTCCCACTGCAATCACGGGCTGCTTTTTAAAAAAGTATTCGAATCTGCAAGACACTTCAAAACAGGAAGCCTGGGTCCTCTAATGGACTTTTAAATCAGAGGAGAGATAGTGGAAGGCAATTTTTTAAACTCTGCCTTCTATATTTTAAAAACTATTTTTTCACTTCAGCTCGGCCACCTGGTGTTACAGTGCTGACTGGGACCCAGTACCACAGTTTTCTTCTAGCTGCGCTCTGGATGTGCTGATCCTGATAGTTGCCTATTTCAAAAGCTAAGTTCAGCTTTTTTCTACTGTAATTTTTGCTCACCCTTCTTGTGATTTGGCTAGGCCTGTTGACTCAGCTTTCACTGAAGTCTGGCTTTTCATCTGCACGGTGAATTCATGTTTTTCTTTCATCCTTCTTTCTTTTTGAAATTTGCTGTCTTTTTTTATGATCGGGCCAGGTTCCTTGACTCTGCCTTTTTTTTTAATCAGGTCTGGCAATAGATCTCCACATGCTCTGGTGGAGTCCTTCAGCCTCCATGTCCGTAATGGAGCTTTCTATTTAGACAGTCTCCAACCGTGTCTTCAATTTAAGTGCCTTCCTCACAGGGCAGACTTCAGTTTATTTACTTCTTCAAGCTTTGAGATTCTGGGTTCCTTCTCCAGCTTCTCTGGGATTTTGGGGTCCATCCTTCACTGCCACTATGTTGTAAAGGTTTGGTGTTTCATGGAGAGGTCTGGAGACTCGTACGGTTGAACGTAAACTGTTCATTGATAACCCATAGCTATGTACATATCCAAGGTACTGCCCTGCATGGGTGCTAACTCCATACCAGCCCCTTCCAGACTCTCCTCCTCTACAGTCTACTATCTTGTGACTCTCTACATCACTACGTGGACAGTACTGTTCTCCATTCCCACATTCACCCTTATTCTGCCAAACACCCTTATCCTAAAAAGACTTTTACTGTAACGCACAAACTATAAGCAACATCGACAAAACACTATTTCAGTAGGCAACAACTCTAAATATAGAAAAGATCTCCCATTTGAGTTTTAAAATGACCAAATATCCCCCCTCCATAATTATACTTTACTTTGTCCCATAAGTGGACACTTCATTCTCCAGCAACCAGTCCAAAGTGATTCTTAGTTCATTTATTCCTTTTCTAGTCAGACACAGGGTTAGCTACTCTGGAGATCCCTCCCTCTAGCCAAAGCTGGTTGAATCTTCCAGCTTTGTTTAAAGCCTCACGAGCTTGGTCTCTTCAATCTGAGCACGATTTTCCACCCACGTTTCGCGTGGTGAACAATAAGGATTTGCTGTCTCTATCTCTCCGCGCTCTCTCTCTCTTGGATTGTTTCAGACTGCCCATGTCTCTGAGGTTCAATGACATTTTAGGAAAACTTGCAACCAGAACCTACAATGGCTTTCTATGGAATCTTCCCTTCTCAAAGCTCATCTCCATGGCAAGGTGAATCATATAGACCTTGTATCCAGACAGAAATGCTAACTAGCTATCCGCTAGAACCCCACTCCCCCACCCCTCCCAACTTCATTCTATCTTGGAATTAAATAGATGGTTTAAAGTATAACCATTTACTAAAATGATTTACTGACATTCCTAACACCTCGCTGGGACTTGGAGACGAATAGTCTATCCACAGTCAGCACAATTGCTCTGGTCACAATTTACAGGTGTGAATATCTTGCAACATCTTCCCAGTAAAACAACCTGTCCACCCCCCAACCCTTTAAGCTTCAACAGCTGAGCCACCCAAGCTTCTTGTCAGTAGAATTCAGATCAAGAACTGTTTCATTTCTCAAAGTGTCATTTGCGCATTCCCAATTTCAATTGTTCTATTGTTGGTGGCTGATTACATTCCTATGAAATTCCTTGGGATTTTTATTGCATTGAAGGCCTAGGGTCGCCATCCATCCCGGGATTGTCAGGAGTTTACCCTATCTATCTATCTATCTGCCGATGGCCAAAGAAAGCAATCCAGAAGATTTCAAAACAATATTTTAAACAAACCAATCCCATAGTCTGTCATCAGCAACCACCAAAAAGGGGAAGAAATGACAACTTCCATCGTGAGGGATTGCCATGTAGTGACATCATACCCACACAGCACCACCCACCTTAAACCAGAAAAGAATAAGCCAGGAGGACTCCATTGGCCAGGATTTAGGTGGGTTGTGATGGGATTGGTTTGAATTTCATTGAGGGACCAGGTACGAGCAGCAAGCGTTAGCCCGAGTGTGATTAGCACGAGCAGGAATTTGTGACTTAATTTCATTAGCAACTCAGAGACTCCTGGTAATTTTCGGGAAAAATCAAAATTTAGTACAGGTAAAACATCAGAACTACTGATATATCTTTGTTTTGGTGGCTGAACAAAGATTCTTATGCAACTTGACCTTAAAAGCCTTCTATGAAATCTGCCTTAATTCAGTTGACTGCAAAATTTACAGTTGACTGTTTAGTGTACAAATAAGGTCAACAGAAAAGGAAGGCTCCAGGCTAGATCTAAGACCCTGCAGTAGGTTCATCTAGGGTAGCAGAAGAGGCAGTACTAATGGTTTTAGTGCTCCTTTGGCTAGGGGGAGATTCAACCAGTATTTGCACGACTCTTACTAGAATTGTATTCATGTGTGGACATTTGATGATGTCAGGACTTTATTTAACTGAGATGCTTCCATTCCTGTCACTCGGGGGAATTTTAATCCTCCCCTGCTTGGTTTAAGGGGTTAAAATCAGATTAGTATACTTGCCAGCCTTTTGTTCCATGTATCTTGTCCAATGCCCACTGCCATTTTAACTGCATGCATTTCACAGTTGATCAAGGCTCCCATTACAGGCAGATTGGGGTTCTTTTGATGAAGTGGGGAACCAATGAGATCGTTATCAAAAAGCATGGGTGCCTCACACGTCGCTCAGTCTGCTAGAAGACACCTAGCCAGATTGATTCCAGATAGTACTGGAGTGATAGAAAAAAAATTCTTATCAGTTTTAGCAGCTTTTAATATCCCTGTTTGAAACCATGGTATCAGATCTTGCATCGAGCTGCTTAAGAAGGAGTAAAACATTTTTTCCTTGAAAGTTTAATCGTTATTCACCCTTGCTAAAAATTTGTCCCATTTGCCTAATTAAAGTTGGTCTGTTTTCCTCTCTTGCTGTCCCTTAGAACCGCTCACGCTACACCACCGGCTTTCCATGATATCACTTCTGCTGACGTCTCCTGAAATATGTCCAGCTAGAGTTGGCAACCTTATGAAGGCACTATATAAATGAATAACAAAATACTGTGGATGCTGTAGTTCTGAAATAAAAACAGAAAATGCTGGAAAAACTCCACAGCTCTGGTAGCATCTGTAGAGAGAAAAGCAGAGTTAACATGTCAGGCTGATAATGTTTTATATAATGCATGTTTTTTGAGTCAAGGAAAGAGTAAGTTTATTAGTTACTAAAAACCCAAGAGAAATAATAAAAACGCAATACACATGCTCACAGATCAGAAATTAGAAGTTAAGAGTTTAAAATTAAAGTTTAAAAAGACATACAAATCAGTCTTTGGCTTGTCCCTGAAGTATTGATGGTGCGCCCTTTAAGTTGGGTGATTCTGGTAGGGCTGACTTTGGCAGCTTCATAGTGGGTTTGGAGGCACTTGGTTCTGCTGGTTGGTTGAAGAAGCTGTCCTATTTCCTTTTTGATTGTGGCTTCTGCTGCCTTGCCTCCAGCAGCAAAGAGAAAGAGAGAAACTTAGCCTGCAACTGCAAGGGTGACTAGTTGGTCGTCTTCTTGCTGCCACACACATAGCACACCAGCATACTAGCACACCATGCACTGTCCTGCAGCTAGCTTTTTAACCTATTTTTCTCTGTGTATTCTTGTAAGGAAGGGAAAAAAAACATGTCTTGTGCCCAGAGCCTGTTTTCTTTGATCTCTGACCATCTTACACATCCTAAGACATGAATCAACAGGAAATGGATTTTAGATGACTGCTGAGACATGGTAATCAGTCTTTTGGCTCTGCAACCACAGGAGATTAAAGTTCAATCTTTTGCATCTTTCTTATCCCCCTTTTAAATGTCTGCTTGAAAAAGGCCATGAAATCTTTTCAGGTGTGACATTAAATGTTCTCTCAGGACAGGTCTGTCAGTATAATCCACATAGGGATTTTTCCAGGAAGTGGTCACTTTCCATTATCAGCCATCTTTTGCTCAGTGTCCTTGCTGGTACTTCTTTAGAAACACGTCTTCCTTAAAAAGTTCAATATGCCCATAAGAAAATGGTTGTAATCGGCTTTTCATGACAAGGTGGCCTTAAATACCATATTTAGACCATAAATCACATCAGTGAAATAAATAATTAGGCCGACATGACTTTTCACTGATTATTTTCTATTCATTGCATTTGTTTCTATTGCTTATGATCATTTTTTGAGTTCCTTTTAGGTACTGTTTAACTTAATTATTTATAGTTTTCTTTCTTGATTAAATATTATTCATTGTAGTGCTTGTTAATTCTTCTCAATAGTTATTTATTTTAAGTAAAGTGAATTATTTCATTAACATTTTTCCTTTCATACTGTGGTTATTTTTCTTTCATTGCCTTGATCTCTATTTTTCTTATCGCTTTTTAATTTTGATTGAAGTAACGCATGTATTTCAGTGAATTAACGCTTTCTTTTTCATTCATTTATTACTTCTTTGTGCCTTGATATCTATAAGTGGGCAACAAGGTGGCATGTGGAGTTTAATATAGGGAAGTATGAAGTTATTCACTTTAGTTGTAAGAATAAAAAAGTAGAATATTTTTTAAAAGGTGAGAAACTTGTGCTGATGTTCAAAGAGACTTAGATGTGCTTGTAAAAGGAATGCAGAAAGTTAGCATGTAGTTGCAGCAAGCAATTTGAAAGGCAAATGGCATGTTGACCTTCATTGCAAAGGGATAGGAGTATAAGAATAAAGAAGTCTTGCTACAGTTGTACAGGGTTTTGATGAGACCATATCTAGAGTAGTGTGTGCAGTTTTGGTCTCCACATTTAAGGAAGGATATGCATGTAATGAAGGCGGTACAGTGAAGGTTCACCAGATTGGTCCCTGGGATGAGGGGGTTGTCCTAATTTGAGAGGTTGAGTAAATTGGGTTCATATTCTCTCGGGTTTAGAACAATGAGAAGTGATCTCATTGAAACCTACAAAATTCTTAAGGGGTTGATAGGGTGGAAGCTGAGAGGTCACTTCTGCTGGTCAGGGAATCTAAAACACAGGGGGATAGCCTCAGGATAAGGGACTGATCATTTTGGACCAAGATGAGGTGAAATTTCTTCACTCAAAGTGTTGTGATCTTTGGAATTCTCTGCCCCAGAGGGCTGTGGATGTGCCATCATTGAACGTATTTAAGGCTGGGATAGACAGAATTTTGGTCTCTCAGGGAATTAAGGGATATGGGGAGTGGGCGTGAAAATGGAGTCCAAGCCCAAGATCAGCCATCATCATACTGATGGGCCATTGGTCTACTCCTGCTCCTATTTCTTATGTTTGCCCTCCAGACCCACCCTTGCTCTTCCTCCAGATCCCTCTCCAGTCCTGCCACCTTCAGTCCCCGCCCTGCCTCCAGAACTGCCCCGCCCTGCCTCCAGACCCGCCCCCACCCTGCCTCTATACCTGCCCCACCCTGCCTCCAGACCTGCCCCCGCCCTGCCTCTATACCTGCCCCACCCTGCCACCAGACCTGCCCCACCCTGCCTCCAGACCCGCCCCGCCCTGCCTCCAGACCCGCCCCCGCCCTGCCTCCAGACCTGCCCCCACCCTGCCACCGGACCTGCCCCACCCTGCCTCGCCTCCAGACCCGTCCCTGCCCTGCCACCAGACTCGCCCCCGCCCTGCCGCTATACCCGTCCCTGCCCTGCCTCTATACCCGTCCCCACCCTGCCTCCAGACCCGTCCCCACCGTGCCTCCAGACCCGTCCCCACCCTGCCTCTATACCCGCCCCCGCCCTGCCTCCATACCCACCCCGCCCTGCCTCCAGACCCGCCCCGCCCTGCCTCCAGACCCGCCCCCACCCTGCCTCCAGACCCGACTCCACCCTGCCTCTATAACTGTCCCCGCCCTGCCTCTATACCCGTCCCCGCCCTGCCTCCAGACCCGCCCCGCCCTGCCTCCAGACCTGCCCCCACCCTGCCTCCAGACCCGCCCCCACCCTGCCTCCAGATCCGCCCCCACCCTGCCTCCAGACCCGCCCCCACCCTGCCTCTATACCCGTCCCTGCCCTGCCTCCAGACCCGCCCCGCCCTGCCTCCAGACCCGCCCCCACCCTGCCTCCAGACCCGTCCCCACCCTGCCTCCAGACCCGCCCTGCCCTGCCTCTATACCCGTCCCCACCCTGCCTCTATACCTGCCCCGCCCTGCCTCCATACCCCGCCTCATTTGGTATGATGTTCACTGCTTGTTATTGGTTGCGTTGCTTTCTACTGCTGTATGGGGCAGTTATTCTGATTGGTCAAGTTGACCATAATTACAATTTCTCTCTCGTTGCTCTGTTTCCATGGTGCTGAAATTTGTTGCACACTATTTTAGGAGATGACCTATAAGTAATTACCAACAAGTAAAACACTCACAATGAGGACACACTGGTTTTCATTACAACATTTTATCAACAACTGCAGAAAAATACTAAAGTTCAGAGACAGGCTTTGCAAAGGAGTATTTAAATATCATATGCAATGACTGTCTATCATTGTTCATTTACTAATTAAAATGCATGAGCCACGTCTCAATTCCCAATTAGAAATGGATATGTACCGTGTGTTGTACATGTGCCCATGTCCCTCTGTGTGTCTGTTACCCTGTTGTATGTCTCTGTGTTTGTGTGTTGTGTATGTGCCCATGTCCATGATTGTGTTACTCTGCGTTGTATGTCTGTATTTGTGTATGTGTGTTGTATATTTGTGTCTCCTGTGTATGTGTTTCTATGTGTGTGCCCCTACGTTTTCATATTTCTTGTATTACCTACAAATAGGAATTGATCACACATAATATTACCAACACATCGCCATATTTTTACAAGACTTCTTAAAATCGGATCCAACACTTTTAACCTTTGGGTTATGACATTATATTGAAAACTTCACGTTTTCAAGAACAAGAGAATACACTTTCATTTCCAGTTGTCGAGTGGCCAGAGAGCGGCAGTGTATCTCCAAGGAGTGTGGCATGATGTGTTTAATCTGAGATGCCGAAAGAGAGAGAGAGAGAAAGCGCTTGTTTTATAATCCTGAGGCTGTCTGTTGTTCTTTGTGTGTAGGGCGGGTTGGAGAGTGTGGATGTGGCTGGAGCCTCGTCAGGATTCATCCTCTTCCCATAAATGGGGTTGTTTGCGAAAGTTGCTGGAAGCCTAGAGGCAACTTAACATGAACCACATTGAGGGGGGTGGGATCTTCTCATCATAAAAAGGGAGCGAACAGAGAGGGAAAGGCAGCGCACATCTGGAGCTGGGAGGCGAGGAGCTGAATCTACGAGCGAATCACCAAAGAGAAAGAGTCCTGGAAAAGCGAGAGAGAATTCAACTCCCCGGAGTCTTATAGTCCCCGAAAACAAGGCAGGAAGTTTCATTAATTTCAGCAAGTCCCGGAACAGGAGGTCAGTCCGACTCAAAGCCTCTCCATTTGAGAGAGTATTTTCGGAGCAGCTTCTCGCTGGGTTCCTTTGCATGTTACAGTCGATGGAAGAGCAGCCTGCCCACCGCATCTCAAACTCACCGGGACCATCCGCTCTTTACCCCTCTCTTTATCCTCTTCCTCCCGGAGAGTTCCGCAGCTGTTGCTCCGCCTGAATTTGGACATTTCCCCTTTTCCTTCCTGTCTTAATCCTAGTTTTTGTTTTGGACTGAGAATTTGTTCCGTCTCCAACCTTGATTTGGTGGAGGGCTCCTGGTGATACAGCTCAGTGAGTCTCACAATTACCTCTCCATTTCTTACCTCTGGATAGTTTGATTTGCCGGCAATTGAGGCGGATAATTTATTTTTTTTTCATTTTGTTGCAGCTTTGGGAACGGAGTGTTCCAAATCCAGTCGGCTCTCAGAGCTTTATTTTGCGGATTTGAAACTGATTCTCAGCATACAGCAGACTGGAGGGAGGCAGGGAGGGTGGGTTCCTGTCCAGTTCGTTGTTAGGTTGGATTTATTGCTGACATTTGATAAATTTTCAGATCCAGGTTTGTTGGGTGATTGCTGTATTATTAATGGTGACTTCTATCTCCCTGATTGTCGCTGTGGATTTGTTTAGCTTGTAAATTTGGCGCTGACCCTTTTTTCCAGTTTGCTGCAAGTTTTAAGAGGGAGGTTTGGACGAAGGGCCATTTCATCACCGCTTTCTTGCGTGAGAAGTTGATCATCCGGTTGTGGCAGCATTTGGCCTCTCTTCAATCTATCCTGGCCTCAGTGTCAGTGCCCTATAGCCTTAAATCTTTCGTCTTAGCAATTACTTCCAGTCATCTGTCACTCAATCTATCAATCAATCAATGAAGAATTAGAAGCAGAAGTAGGCCATTCCGCCCCTCGAACCTGCTCAGCCATTCCATAAGATCATGGCTGACCTGATTGTGGCTTTAACTCCACTGTCCTGTCTGCCCCCCTCCACTCTCTTTTCAATCAAAAAGCTGCCTAACTCAGCCTCGAATAAACTCAATGACCAGCCTCCAATTGCTTTCTGGTGTGGTATTTGCAACCCTGGCTCAGTGGTGATGTTCTGGCCAGAAGTTTGCAGATTCAGTTTCCACCCCAGTGACTTGATTGTAGGATAGGACTTTAAACCAAAATCTCCTCATCCCTCTCTGGCAGATGCAGCACAACCCAGATTTTTTGAAGAGGGTTGGATTTCTCCCTTGTTATCCTGCCCAATAATTATCCCTCAATCAACATCACTCGTGAGGAAGATGGTGGCATAGTGGTAATGTCACTGGACTCATAATCCAGATGCCCAGGCTAATGCTCTGGGGAAGTGGGTTTAAATCCCACCACGGCAGCTGGTGGAATTTAAATTCCACTAATAAATCTGGAATATAAAGCTACTGTGACCATGAAACTATCATTGATTGTTGTAAAAACCTATCTGGTTCATTAATGTTGTTTGGGGAAGGAAATCTGCCGTCCTTACTTGGTCTCGCCTACATGTGACTCAACTCAAAATGGCCTTGCAAATCACTCAGTTCAAGGGCAATTAGGGAGGGGCAACAAATGCTGATGCAGCCAGCGACACCCACGTCCCATGAAAGAAATTTTTTAAAAAGTTAAAATTACCAAATAATCAGTTTTATCACATTGCTCCTTGTGGGAGATGCTCGATTTGTTGTAAAGCACTTTGGGACCTCAGGAGGTGAAAGTTCTCTGCAAATGTTAACTCTTTATTTGAAACTTTCCCTTTACGATGCTCACCCTGTGCTCTCATGTACTGAACTAGGTTCTGTATAGACTATTCTATACACTTCCACGTGCTCTTCTAAACACCACTAGCTTATCCAGCTCTGAGTTTATCCTCTGATTATCCCTAGTATCTTCACTGTCCTCAGCCCTGCCCCTTATGTCTCAGTAACCAGGTCTGTAATCACTGCTTTACATGTAGCCTGACAAGGACATTGCACAGCTTCAGCATTGCCTCTGGGAGTTTGAACCCAACTTTTGAAAAAGTAAATAAGGATGGCAAATAAAATTCAACACAGATAAATGTGAGGTAGTACATTTTGATAGGATGATTAGGGAGGTCACTTCTTTCTTGGAAGATGCAAGTAGAGGAACTAAGATTTCTCAGTGTACAAATACATCAGTCACTAAAAGTTGTACCACAGGTTAGCAAGGTCATTCAAAAACAAACCAGGCACCAGGCTTTATTTCTAGAGGGCTGGAATTGAAAAGTAGGGAAGTTAGCTAGATCTATATCAAACTTTGGTAGACCATTCTTAGTACTGCATGCAGTTCTGGTTGCCACATTACAAAAAGGATATAGAGACACTGGAGAGGGTGCAGAGAAGATTTACGAGAATGGTCTCAGAAATGTTTGGGTATACATATCAGTAAAAGATTGTCAGGCTGGGTTTCTTCTTTCCTGAAAAAATGTGAGGGATGACCTAATAGATGTCTTTAAAATTCTGAAAGGTTTTGATAGAGTGGATACAGAGAGAATGTTTCCTCTTGTGGGGAAGAGCATAATTAGAGGCTATCAATAAAAGTTAGTCACCAAGAAATCCAGTAAAAAATTTAGAAGAAACTAGATAGTCAGAAGCTTTTTCCCAGAGTGGAAGAGTCAATTACTAGGGGACATAGATTTAAGGTGAGAGGAGAAAACTATAGACGAGATGTGCAGGGCAAGTTTTTTACGCAGAGGGTAGTGAGTGTCTGGAATTCGCTGCCAGAGGAGGTGGTGGAAGCAGGTACGATAGTGGTGTTTAAGAGGCAGCTTGACAAATAAATGAATAGGATGGGAATAGAGGGATATGGACCCCGGAAGTGCAAAATGTTTTAGTTGACGGGCAATATGATCGGTGCAGGCTTGGAGGGCTGAAGGGCCTGTTCCTGTGCTGTACTTTTCTTTGTTCTTCACTCAGAGTGGTGGAAATGTGGAACTCACTACCACAGGGAGTGGTTGAAGTAAATAGTATAGATGATTTAAGAGGAAGCTAGACAAGCATCGCCAATGGCAGGCGGGAAGAGTGGGAGAGATTCCTGGTCAGCCATGTGATGGAAAGAATTGGAGCCTCTACCATCACTATCCATAGCTCCAGACTACAATGTGCATGTAAAAGATTTTGTTGGCACAAAACTCAGGTTCTGCGGGAGGTGGGGTTTTGGTGGTGCCAGTTGCTGGATGGCTGGTCTGGATCAGTTTCATGCCAACAGCACATGGTTCAATCGCTGTTCCGGCTGGGATGGATTCAGGACCTGCCTCCTTGCCCTACGTGTGGTGGAAATTGTGACACTATAGGTCAGACCTGCCTTTGGGCAGAGAACTAAAGAAGACAAGCATATGGAAGGGAGAAGGGAATAGAGGGTTATGATGATAAATTTAGATGAGGAAAGATGGGAGGAGACTCGGGTAGAGCATGAACACCATGCATTGGTTGGGCCAAATGGCCTGTTTCTGTGCCATGTATCCTATGTAATGTCTTTAAATTGTTATTATTTGTTCTTGGGACGCGCGCAATGCCAGCAAAGTCAGCATTTATTGGCCACTTGTATCCCTCAGAAAGTGGCAGTGAACTTCCTTAAACAGCTGGAGTGTGTGTGTGAAAGTACTCTCATTGTGCTGTTAGGTGGAGAGTTCCAAGCGTTTTATCCAGTGTCGATGAAACTGTTCACAACCTCAAGACATTCAAAAGTGTTATACAGCCAGTTAGATATTTTAAGTGTAGTCACTGTTGTAATGTAGGAAATTGCAGCAATTTCTGTCCAGCAGCATCCCACAAACAGCAAAGAGAGAAATGATCAGATAATCTGTTTTCTTAGTGATAAAGATTGCCCAGGACACTGGAGAGAACTCCACTGCTCCTCTTTGAAATAATGCTGTGTGATCTTTTGCACCCACTGAGGGCAGACAATGCCTCAGTTTAATATCTCATCTGGAACATGGCACCTCCAACAGGGCAGCACTCCCTCAGTACTGCATTAGTAGCATCAGCCTAAATTATGCATTCAAGTGTCTGGAGTGAGCCTTGAACTCAACCTTCTGACTCAGAGGAGAGTGCTACCAACAGCTGGCGCCTAAAGGTAAAGAGATCTGCATTATCTGGGAAGAAAATTCAGGCCTCCAGTGTGCAAATGAATCACCAGCATTGGCGTTAATCCAACCCAACATTCTAATGGGCTTTCAACTGCAATTCCAAATTCCCCACTGTCTAGTCTTCGGCCCTCTATTCACCATGACATTTCCACAGCAACTAACTTGGCCATTCACTCCCTCATCTCCATTTTTGCTTGTGTCCCCATTTAAACCTTTACTCTCGCTCACCCTGGTCATTCTACCTAGTACAGCCACAATCTCCACTCCCTTAAGTTTAAGGGACACAGACTTGAACATATTACAGCAGACAGCTAGATCAGCCAGTTATCAGCAGATCTGGCTGGACCACAGAAAGCACTAATGGATCCTGTTTTCCTCTGTCAAAACTGCCCACTATCCAGGAATACTAAGATAGCCCATGGCTTCACTAAAAACTGTCTTCTTAAATCTCTTTCCCTTATCCCTTCCACCCTAACCTCAAACAACAAATGCGAGGGGCTTGTGGACTTCTCGTCATTAAGATTGAAACCATCCAATCAGCTGTCTCTGCCTTGTCCTAGCTCACCTGGCCAAACTCATAGGTTTCATTGTTATCTAATTGTAGCCAGAGAATCATTGCAACAGCTTTTCTTTCCATTCCCTCACATTTACCTTTGGATCCTCAACTATCTCTCCTTGGACCCCTCCTATTACTCATCCAAATGCTGCCCTCGGCGCCAGCATCGACAATCACATAGTCAATTTTTAAGTACATTAACAACACCCAGCTCTACCTTACCACCACCTCTGCTGATGCAGCCACCATCTGATTTATTTCACTGCTTGTTTGACATCTAGTATTGGTTCAATAAAAACTTTGATGAATTGTTGGGATGATTGAAGGAAGTTATTGTCTTTAGTCTCTGCCGCAAACTCCGATCCTTAACCGCCAACTCCATCCCTCTTCCTAACGATTGTCTGAGGCTGAACCAGACCGTTCTTAGCCTTGGTGTCATATTTGACGCCCACCCGCTTCCACCTTTGCGACATTGTTCAACTCCCCCTGCCTTTTGCTGCAGAAACCATCTATATGTCTTTGCTACCTCTGGGCTTGACTATTCCAATGCATTCCTGGCCAGGTTGCCACCTTGCAACCTCAGTAAAGTAGAGATAATCTAAAACTAGACTGCCCATATAAAACCTCATATCAAGTTGACCCATCACCCAATGTGCTTGCTGATTTACATTGACTTCCAAATTACAAAGCCTCAGTTTTTAAAATTCTCATTCTTGTTTTCAAATCCCTCAATGACTTCACCCCTCACTGCCTCTAATCTCCTCCGGCTCTACAACCCTCCCTGCCTACCTGGGTATGGGAAGACATGTCACCCTGTAGAGACACTCCACCCTTTCCTCCTGCTCCTCGCCCCACCCCCACCACTACCACAACCCACCCCCCGCCCCCCACCCCGAATCCCCAAACAGTGGTAGCCTGGCTACTTTGTATTTTTAAGTTAAAGCTTTTAAAGAAGGCATCTTCATATTGAAGCACCCTCCCAAGTACTCCTCTCAAGCTGGAAGGCCTCTGATTGTCCCTCCAGCTTCAACAGCCCACTTGCCACCTGTAAATTGGACAGGAAACTTGTCTCCATGCCACTTAAGGGCTCACCCACATAAAAATCTTGACTTAATCAGCTTCCCCATCGGAGTTTTGGGACCTGAAAACAGTCCCATCCCCTGTTTCTCACCTCTGGGGATAAATTCTGCCCAAAATATTTGTTTAGCATCTCTGCCATTTCCTTATTCCCCATTATAGTTTCTCTTGTCTCAGTCTCTAAGGGACTCATGTTTATTTTCCCTACTCTCCTCCTTTTCACATACTTGCAGAACTCTTTGGCTAGTTTACTCTCTTATTCCACTTTCTCACTCTGAAAATGTTTTGCATCATCCTTTACTGGTTTCTAAAACTCCTAATCTTCAAGTGTACTACTTTTCCCGGCCTCATTCAAAACCTTTTTTAATTTAATACCATCATTGACCTCTGTAGTTAGCCATAGATGGATCATTTGTCCCATGGAGTTTTTATTTTTCAATGAAATTTAGATTTAAGAATGTTTCAGTATTTCTTCAAATATTTGCCATTGCTCATCTACTATCATACTTTTTATTCTAATTTTCCAATCTACCTTAGCCAACTTGCTCCACATACCTATGCATTTGGTATTATTTAAATTCAACATTCTAATTTTAAACTTATGTATATCACTCTCAATATGAAATTCAATCACATTATGATCATTATTTCCCAGATAATGACTCTTTACTATGAAATGACTAATTCACCTTGTCTCATTACACAAAACAAGATCTAAAATAGCTTCTACCCTGGTTAGTTCTATAACATATTGTTCTAGGAGTGTCTTGATTAGATTCCATGAAATAGTCCTCCAAACTACTTTTGCCGATTTGTCTTGTCCACTATATAAGAAGATTAAAGTATCTCAAGATTGTTACGTCCTTGATTAATACTCTGTCCAATGAACAGCTATTGTTCAAGAGGCTATAAACTACTCACTCCAACATTTTCTGATCGTTGTTATTTATCTCTATTCATCTCCATCCTGCTCTTCAGAACCAAAGTATTTCCTCACCACTGTCCTTATGTCATCCTTTATTATCAGAAGAGCCGCTAACACCCTCCACACCCACTTTTTCACTTTGGCTGTCCTTTTGAAGTAAAGTACCCTGGAACATCCCAGTCTTGGTCACCATGCAACCACATGTCTCTGTAATAGTGATCAGATTGAACCCATTTATCTCTATTTGTGCCATTAGATGAAATTTAATATAGAGGTGTGAAGTGATACATTTTAATAGGAAGAATACATAGGTAATACAAAATAAAAGGTACAATTCTAAAGAATTGGAACAAATGGACCTGGGAGTAGATATGCACCAATTGTTGAAAGCAGTTAAGAAAAGCATACGTGGTCCTGGGCTTTATAACTAGAAGCATTGAGTACAAAAGCAAGGAAAGAAGTGATATAAACCATTAGAAACACTGGTTTAGCCTCAACTGGAGAAATGTGTCCAATTCTGGGCACCGCACTTTAGGAAGGATGTGAAGGTGTTAGAGAGGATACAGAAAGGATTCACGAGAATGGTTCCAGGAATGAGACACTTCAGTTACAAGGATAGGTTGGAGAATCTGGGGCTGCTCTCCTTAGGGAAGAGAAGGTTGAGTGGAGATTTAATTTTGAGGGGCCTGGGCAGAGTAGATAAGCAGTAGGGTTGAGAACCAGAGAATACAGGTTTCTGGTGATTGGCAAAAGAACCAAAGGTGATAGAAGATTTTTTTTTGTACATGGAATTTGTTGCCCAAGTGTGGTGGAGGCAGATTCAATTGTGGCTTTCATCAGGGAATTAGATAAGCACCTAAAGATAAAAAATATTGCATTGTTATAGAGAAAGGGTTGTGGTTGGGGAGGAGTGTGGAAATGATACCAATTGAATTGCATAAACTTCATAGGCCAAATGGCCTCCTTCTGCGCTGTAACCATTCTATGATTCTAGAAACAATTTGTCATCTTGTTACAAATGTTTTTTGCATTCAGATAAAGCACCTTTAAATTTTAACATTTTAAACCATTTTTCTTTGATTTCACCTTATGTTCACTAATTCAGTATTATAGTTAACCTTTTTGTCCCATCTAATCACACTCTGCTTACCTTTAGATTTATAAATTTCCCATATGAACCCACACCACCACCCCTCCCCTTTTTAGTTTAAAGCTCTGTCCATTGTCTGGTCCCCTACTACTGGTATCACCAGTACTCCATGAGGAGACGTCTTTAACCCAGCACCAGGCAGACAACACAACCCTCAGAACTCACAGTTGCAGCTGCAGAGAACAGTATCTATCCACCTGACTATACTGCCCCTGTCATTGTCACATGTCTTTTCATTCCCACTTGGATGGCTTCTTGTACCACAATGCTGTGGTCAGTTTACTCATTCACCTCATAGACTTCACCCTCAACCACACAGGTTGCAAGAACCTCAACCTTATGGGCAAGGAGGAAAGGCAGAGGCTTCTCCAGCTACTGGGATCCCCTTACCTGCCTGACTCACAGTCATACCCTCCTATCACCGACCATTAACCATACCTGTACCACTACTTAACCAAATCCAGTTGTCCATGTAACTTGCTCCCACTCCACAATGTTTGCAACCCAGACTCCATCTCAACAGTTCCAAGCTGCAGTTCCTCAAGATGCAAGCGCTGTAGATGTGGTTGTTTAAGATTGCAGTGCTGTCCACAAACTCCCACATTCTGCAGCAAACCACCTTACAGCCATCCCAAAGCCTCATATATTTATTTAATTAGACTGTGTTTAATCATCTTACCTTATACTTTTTTAGTCTTTTAACTAATTACATGATCCAGTTTAAGTTATTGGTGATTAAATTAAATATTTACCTCTAGCACAAAACACTATAAGTGTGAGGCAAAAAAGCAGTGCCTCCTTCCTCACTCAATCCCCAATTTTTACCCTGAGTTTGCAATGTGCTTTGTTCTACAGCCACTTTGTCTACCAGTAGATACTGTTTACTTTTTGAACCACACCCAATTCACAATTGGTGACTCAGTTTCCTGCTCCTGCTCACCTATTAGGACCTTTTCAGGCAATCACTTACCAGCTGATTGACAGATAACCGGCACTGACAGGCAGTTTCTGCTAAGTACTGATTAACTTGCAGTTTCTTTTAAAGTTTTTTTTAAAGTTCTAAGTTAAATTCAGAAAGTTAAACTAAATTTCAGTTTGACACTACCCACCCATTACTACTTACCAAAGTGTCCCACATGTACCAAATTCCCAACCTTTACACTGTTTGTGTAGCACTCTCTTCTGTGACCCCCGGCGTAGTCCTCTGGGTTGATATTTTCCAGTACAATTCAGATGCCATCTAACTTCATGTACCTTTTCTCCCAGATGGAGATGCTTCGACGCTCCTCCGTCTTTGCTGCTGAAGTAATGGAAGTTTTTGACCGCTCTCCCCCCGATAAAGAGCTTATATCTCAAGCTAAAGCACTGTGTCGAGATTACATCCATTCCCGCCTGATCCGGGCTGGTATCGTCTGGAGTAAACCAGAGCCTGCAGTCTCTAGTCCAGCGAGCAAACTTACTGAGGTATCAGCTGCACTCCTTCACTTGGGTAAGTCAACCGGCTGCAGGGACACAGAAGAATTAAAGAGAAAAAGGAATTAAGTCTTGATGATAGAAATGGGAAGAGTCAGGAGAGCGAGAGTTGGATGGTGAGAATTGGGGTGAGAGAGGAATAGAGAGCATGTGATGGAAATTCTGAGATATGGAAAGGGGATTAAAAATAATAAATGAGCTACAATCAGAAAATTTGCAAATTTGTCACACTTATAGCTGATACTAAACTACAGAGGGGTTTGGGATTGTAGGCGTATTCAAATCTGATGAAGCAGTCAGAATTTCAGAGAACCTCAATAATATTTCCAATCAGGTGGAGGCTCAAGTTGCTTCATGCTGTTATTGTAAAGCAGCAATCAACAAAGCAAACAAAATGCTACGATAACGAAGATCTTTAATGACTGTGCTGCCAATACTGGCTTTGCCATCTGGCAGGGTTAATCTGAAACTTGAGTAGCACATATTTTCTAACCTTTAAAATGACGGTTCACGGGCAACTTGAGCCCAAATTTCCAATGCATGCTCCCCCATTCTCTGCTGGCAATCCCCAGCAACATGCAATTGTAATATTCATTACTCTTGTAAAGTCAGTAAAGTATGCACCTGAGTTTGTACAATTTTGTACTCAAGCTGTACCTTGAACACTATGTTCAGCACGAGTCATAAGGAAAACACAAAGGTGGTGTGCAGAAGTACCATGGGGCAGATCTACACCTTGTGTCATGAGGAAAGGTTAAGGAAATATAAAAAGGTGAATTCGGAGGACTTTAAAGATGCATACAAGATACTAAGTGGAAAGGAAATGATTAATCTAAGGCATTATCTCAAGTTAAACCACAACTGCAGAAAAAGTAATGTAAGCATTAACTAGTAAAAGGCAAGTATGAGAATGGGGGTATCAGGAAGTATTACTTCACATAGACTGACTGATAGCTAGGAGTAGTAGAGGAAAAAAAACTGAAATAATTCAAGTGTCATTTGGATGCCTTGGTGTTGAGACAATGGGTTTCAATGGAAGGATGGAGTAGGTGAATCCCATGATGTTTGTCTATACTTTGGAATCTTTGTAAAGTTAAAGAGAATGGAAAATTAATAATTGAAAATATTCTAACTGACTTTTCTGGGTTCCTAATTCAGGAGTATCACTGCAGATCCTGGATTGCCAATACATGGTCCCATGAAGCTGGGGGGATGCAGGTTAAATCTTCCATTCTTCTGAATTTCTAATCTCAGGTGTATAGGCACATTATTTTGGGAAGCAGTTGGGGAGGGAAATCTGATGAGGAAGTCTACACTGGTTGCACAAGTATATGTCCTTCTAGCTGACTCATGCACATAGAGATTTGTTTAGTGAGAGAGAGAGAGAGAGAGTGAATCGAATCATAGAATCAGACAACACTGGAGGGGGCCATTTGGTCCATTGTGTCCATGCTAGCTCTTTGAAAAGAGCAATTCAAATAGCCCTACTCCCCTGTTCGTTGTCCCACAAATTTCTCTTTTTGAAATATTTATCCAGTTCCCTTTTGCAAGTTACTATTGAATCTGCTTCCATTACACATTCCAAATCACAATAACTCATTGGGTGAATGAATTTCTCCCTAATTTCCCGTCTGAGTTTTTGCCACAGTTCCAGAGATTTTATTCCAGGTTTCTTACATCTTCAAAACTGTTTTTCTCTTTGTCCTGTTTCAACTTTCGTTTTTGGTCTCTTTGGAATAAAATTGACTGAGCCCAGCCGCCAATTATTTTTAAAGATGCTTCCTCAGGACTTTCCCCCAATGCTCACGGTAGCTGGGCTCCCCACCCCTCACTCTGAAGCTCAGGCTGAGGGCCTATCATTTTTATACATAGAAAATTCTGTAAAAGCTTAAAAAGTCAGCAGCATCTGAAAGAGAAAGAGTTAGATGTTTTGGATGCAACTTTTCATCAGAACTGGCAAAGTGAGGCTGAAAATGCTCCTTTATAGAACTGACCAAAATAAAGTAGAACAAGGAACAGTTAGCTCAGTACCATGAAGGGATTTCCCCATTTCTAATGTACAGCCCCACTCAAGACTCTAATCTATAGGACCATGGGATTGTACAGCACAGAAAGAGACCATTCAGCCCATTGTGTCCATCCTCCTCCAGATGCTGACTAACCTTCTGTGCATTTTCCATTATTTTCTGTTCTTTGTACATATTTCCAGCATTTTGATTTTCTTTCTTAACCCACAGATTTCTTAATATTTCTAAGATGTTGTTCTAAAAATAATAATTCTCAAATATTTCCTCTGACACTACTGGAATTTCAACTCTCATTTCAGTCATTTGAAGGTCAAGTGTGGTTATGTGCTTCATAATCCTCTATATTTGCGAAACACTCTAACTCAAGCTGTAGATGCTGACTTTATGCAATACAGTAAAACAGGTCACAGAATCGACAACCCATTACTTCTCTTCCCATGAAAATAAGAAAGAGGGTTGTGATCTACCCCAAATTGCCTTATATTTAAAGTGGATACACATCCCCCTTGTTGAAAACAACATTATAAAGCACCATAACCCACTCTAATAAGACAGCTGCATGTCATCAGGATCTGCCACAGAATAGCAGGCCCTTTGTGCCAAATCCAGAAAAATCTTAGGAATCTGAATGCTTGTTTCTTTTGGAATATCAAAAGCAGCAGTTTCCAACAAAGGAGGTGGAATTGGTCTTCAGCCAGATCTCAAAATGGGTGAATCAGCGGCTTGTTTTACACCCAACCTGTGTTTATTTTCCAAGGTAGATACCCCTGCAGAAACACATTGGCAGCAGCAAGAGGTTTGTAGCAACCTTCTGTAGATAAAATTACCCAATGCATCATCAATTTTCTCTGTTCACCATACACCCTAAAGAAAGGAAGAAAGACTTGCATTTCTGTCATGACCCCAGGATATCCCAAAGTGTTTCATACGAACATATGAACAAGGAGCAGGAAGTAGGCCATTCAGCCCCTCGATCCTGCTCTACCATTTAATAAGATCATGGCTGATCTGATAGTAACCTCAAATCTGCATCCTGCCTACCCCCGATAACCTATCACCCCTTGCTAACCAAGAATCTATCCACCTCTGCCTTAAAAATATTCAAATACTCTGCTTCCACTGCCTTTTCAGGAAGAGAGCTCCAAAGACTCACGACCCTCAGAGAAAAAAATTTTCCTCATCTCTGTTGTAAATGAGCGACCCCTTATGTTAAACAGTGACCCCTGGTTCAAGATTGTCCCGCAAAAGGAAACAAGCTCTCCACATCCAC
Source organism: Carcharodon carcharias (assembly GCF_017639515.1). NCBI lineage: Eukaryota > Metazoa > Chordata > Chondrichthyes > Lamniformes > Lamnidae > Carcharodon > Carcharodon carcharias. The sequence goes on from NC_054468.1 coordinate 94,554,073, forward strand.
CCTGTCAAGTCCCCGCAGGATCTTATGTTTCAATCAAGTCACCTTTCTCTTCTAAACTCTAGCGGATACAAGCCTAGCATGTCTAACCTTTCCTCATAAAACAACCCACCCATTCCAGGTATTATTCTGGTAAATCTTCTCTGAACTGCTTCCAACGCATTTACATCTTTAAATAAGATGACCAATACTGTACACAGTACTCCAGATGTGGTCTCACTAGTGCCCTGTATAACTGAAACATGACCTCCCTACTTCTATATTCAGTTCTCCTCACAATAAATTATAACATTCTATTAGCTTTCCAAATTACTTGCTGTACCTGCATACTAGCTTTTTGTGGTTCATGCACCAAGACATCCAGGTCCCTCTACAGCTCAGAAATCTGCAATCTCTCACCATTTGGATAATATGCCTCTCTTTTATTCTTCCTGCCAAAATGGACAATTTCACATTTTCCCACATTATACTCCATTTGCCAGGTCTTTGCCCACTCACTTAACCTGTCTATACCCTTTTTTAACCTCCTTAGGTCATCTTCACAAATTACTTTCCTACCTATCTTTGTGTCATCAGCAAATTTGGCAACCATCCCTTCATCCAAGTCATTTATGTAAATTGTAAACAGTTGAGGTCCCAGCACTGATCTCTGTGGCACACCATTTGTTACATGGTCATTGGAGTACTTTTGAAGTGCAGTTCCTGTTGTAATGTAGGAAACATGTCAGCCAATTTGTGCACAGCAAGCTGTCACAAACTGTAATATGATAATGACTAAATAATCTTCCTTAGTGTTGATGTAGATGTTGGATCAGGGAATGAATATCAGCCAGAACACTAGGGAGAACTCCCCAGTTCTTCTTCAAAATAATGCCATGGGATCTTTTATGTCAACCTAGCAGGGTAGGGAGAACAGTTCATTGCATCATCCAAAAGACAGCACTGGGAGCATTAGCCTAGATTTTAATTTCAAGTCCTTGGGGCTCGAACCCACAACTTTCTGACTCATAGGAAAGAGAGCTAACTGAGCCACAAGGTGGTGAGGGATGGGCCAGATAGTCCTCTGTGCTAACTCAACCAACATGGATACCATCTGCTCATATCTTACTTTGTACCAGCAGAAGTAAATATGGTGGACACAGCTGAAATAAAGTACTTGTTTAATCTTCGAACTATGACTTTGGTCACCTAGCTAACGGTTTCTGGTTGATGTTTTCCTTTGGTGACAGTGGGGGAAGGGCAGGTTTGGCTTGGAGTCAGATAAAGGGAAGGTCGGGAAACGGAGGAAACCGTGGAATGAATTGTCTTAAATCCACAAACTCCTCACATGTTGGAGGCGAGGGTTGTGGGGCAGGAAGAGGAGTTTAACAAGGTGGTTAGTAATGGATAATAAAAAAGGCTGGGGTTACCTTTGTTTCCTAAAATTATTTTGGGAAGTGGATAACTTTGGGAGAGGGGTTTAGGACCTGATCATGTCTGTGTCCAGCCAGATGTGGTGATGGATAATTAACCAGTGGTGCGCCAGCTACACTGAAGCCCAGAATGGAACAAAAATAGGGGCCATACCAGAGGGAATGACCAGGATGGAGACAGTAAAGGTCCTACTGACCACAGAGCTATTGTGGCCATTGTAAGGCCAAGGAGATGGCAGTTTGACATGTCAGTTGTAAATTATGGGGGTGGCGGGGGAAAGAGTTTTTTCCAGCATCAACACAGAAGGAAACAGGGCTTGAAGGAGGCTTGGTGGTGAGATACTAGGAATTGATGAGAGATACCTCATCTGTGATTGAGACTGTGGGAACAGAGAAACCTTATGGAACAAGGTCAAGGGCGATGTGCTCAAGTAACAACCCAATCAGTGCCCTCCATCTGCATAGAATTAACCACAATTGATATACAGTTAACAATGATACCTTCTGTCCAAGGTGGAAACAGGAGGCAATTTTAGAAAGAAACCTAGGGTTAATTTTTAATCTAAATCAGGGCGTGTAATTCACCAGCTCTGAATATGGAAATTAATGCCAGGATCAACAGCATGGTCTCAGGAAATTACTTTGCACAGAAATGCTGATCAACAAATTGAATAGACTTCTAAATAGAGTTAATTTGTTGCACTTTGCTCCCAGGACCCTTGCTTGCTATGCAAGGCAAGTTTGGAAGGCCAATATCCTGAATTACTGTAACTGAGACAGTGGGAATCAGCTCTAGTACAATGAAGGTTATCAGGTATGAATCTTTCATGCCTACAGCAGTACCTGTACCTTAAAAGGGAGGGGTGAAAGCACAGGAAGTGAAAGGGAGTAGCAGTTTCTAGTGGCAGGGTAAAATTTTGTAACACCCACAGCAGCAGGTAGAGGATTTTAAATTTGGTGAATTACATGCCCTGATTAAGGAGCGAAAATACAGAAATAACTGCACTAAAAATCAGTGACAGAGTTGCTTCCAAGTTTTCATTCTTGTAGCTATAATGAACCCTTTAAATAGCCTGGAAATGGCTGTCTGCCAACATGTATTGCTCTTGGTTTGTGGACAGGTTGAGGAATTGATATCAGAACTGAAAGGTTATAACTATCAGGGAAGATTGAACAAGCTGAGGCTTTTTTCTCTGGTAAAGAGAAGGCAGAGGAGTAACTTGATGTTGGTTTTTAAGACAATGAAATGAAATTGATAGGGTAAGCATAGAGAAGATGTTTCTATGTGTGGGGGAGATTAAAAGTATGGGCTATAAATAGCTTGTCACTAATGAATTCAGTAGGGAACTCAGGAGAAGCAATCCAGAGAGTTGTTAGAATGTGGAACTCACTACCAAAGGGAGTCTTTGAGGTGAATAGCATAGATTAATTTAAGGGGAAGCTAGATAAGCACATGAGAGTTGAGATGAAGAGCTAACTTGGAATATAAGCACCTGCATAAACCAGTTGGGCTGAATGGCCTGTTTTTTTTCTGTTCACTTCTATGTAACTGGTAGTGTAGAGGTACAAACTGTTTCTCTAAGGCCATGGAGTTGGTATGAAGAGACCTGACACTACAATGGGCAATTCCTGGTGAGAGCTTTTGGAATCCTGTGCAACTGAAAGTTTCTGCATCAAATTTGATGGGCTGAATGGTTTTTTCCACACTTGCTAAAATACAGAGAAGGAAAACCTGTTATTTCCTAGAGATTCTTTTTAACTTCTCAGAATTTACCTAAAAGCAATTAAACTCCAATTGTCCTCAGATTCTAAGAGCAATTAACCATCGATTAAAAATAAAAACACAAAAGATAGAAGCAAGAGTAGGCCATTTGGCCCCTTGGGCCCAGTCTGCCATTCAATAATATTATGGCTTTAACTCCACTTTTCTGCCTGCCCCCCATAACCCTGTACTCTCCTGTGATCAAAAATCTGTCTATCTCAGCTCAACGGCCCAGCCTCCGCTGCTCTCTGGGGTAGAGAATTCCAAAGATTAACGTCACAGACATAATGGGCCAAATGACCTCTTTCTGTGCTGTATGATTCCATGATTTGAAGTGACAGGTAGGTCTAGGATCTGAATTAATAGCTTCATGTTGGCCAGCAAATTGAGTTACCAGACAGCATGTTTTACACCTCCATGTTTCTATCTTGAACAATAAAGTAACACTCACAAGAAAGGTGATTCTGTTACTTTCTCCCTTTTTCTTCAATTTGAATGGAGCCCCAGGTACAGTGTTACAAACCTTCACCAACAGATAGACTTCTGATTGTGATTTAAGCTGTTGCTTTCATTCCTCCCATTCAGCAAGCAATACACCAAATAGCAGAATTTCTCTTTTCTCTCTCTCTCTCGCTAGGTGACGAGTTGGAGTACATCAGACCAAATGTCTACAGGAACATTGCGAAACAGTTGAATATCTCGGTCAGTTCTGAAAGCATTGTGTCAGATGCATTCCTGGCTGTGGCCACTGAGCTTTTTTCTGCAGGTAAATTCCAGCAATGTTAATTCAGTTGTGTATATGACAGGTGGGAATGGAATGCTGCTCCCAACTGCACTTATACTGTTGAGCAACATCTGTTCTATGTATAAACGTACATCATTAATCCTAACTATCCACACAGGTTCATATCTCGTTTGGATCTCCTTGTGGTTCCTTTTGCAGGTTTAGGTACTTGTACAAATTTGCGTTCCTGCTGTTTTTTCTCCTGCAGTAAATTACGGAACAGCACGGAAAAGCAATCTGCTTCCAGACTCATCTGATACTGAGACATGACATAGCTGTAGAGAAACCCATGTGACTGCACCATCAGTCTTCCCTTTCCTGTGGTGAAGTGACTTTTCTGTTTGACATATCTCCATCTAAACTGGTAACAGATGAGGAGCTGTAGTCTGAGCTACGCTACAAGCAAAATATGCCAGCTTTGCAAGTAACATTTGCCTATCTCTAATTTTTCAATGCATTTATCACTGCATTTCTGATCATTTGGTGTTTATCTTCTATCTCTGGTTCCTTAATTACTGCAGGTATCATTGTGTGTCGTTGCACCCTATAATTCAGATATAGGCTTGCCAAATCGTTCATGTGTAATAATGAAATAGCTCCCAGTCCAGATACTGTAGAGAGTTAAATAAAAGCAAAACATTGCAGACACTGGAAATCTGAAATAAAAACAGAAAATGCCCTGAAGAAGTCATATAGAATTGTAATGTTAATTCTGTTTATCTCTCCAAAGATGCTGCCACACCTGCTGAGTTTTTTTTCCAGCATTTTCTGTTTTTAATTACTGTAGAGACTTGCCTGTTTATGTCTTCATCACACAGTAGCTAGTGGAAATCTGAAACTTTCCAGCCCAAAAACTGGTTGATGCTGGGAGTCAGTTGAAAATTTCAAAATAGATATTGATAGATTTTTGTTTGGTAAGAGGATTAAGAGGTATGGAACCAAGTTGGTTAAATGGAGTTAAGATACCGATCAATCATGATCGAATTGAGTGGTGGAACAGGCTAGAGCGGTTGATTGGCTTCCTCGTATTCCTATGTTACACAGTAATTTCCACAGCATCTAAATACTCTTTCAAACAGTTGCTTTATCTGCTTAGCCCACTAGTGGCCATGTTCTGTGGCCACCTCTGCCTCAAATGATGTGTGGGTCTGATGTTTGCATTGATAGTTGAGACAGAAATGCCATTGGCACATACTGGGGATGAGAATAAGTGGATATCTCTTTTGGAGAGCTTGCACCGGCACAAAGGGCTCAATGGCCTTCTCTGCTGTAACATTCTATGACTATGAAAATTACCTACTTGATATAGTACAGTGCATACAATAACAGTGTTCTCTGGTCACATATGAATTTTCCAATGAGTTTGGAGTTCCCATCAAACTGAACAGAAATTGACTTTGAGTGTGTCATTTAGAAATTTATTTTAGATAGACTAGATAGAGAGCCAGGGATTATTCATGTTTTCTCTTTCTTGAGTTCCCTCATGCCATAGAGTAATTGTTCATCCAATTAATGAAGTTTGAGACTTCATAATTATTCGTCACTGAGAGCTGGATTTCAACCAGTGCAATGTGTTACAATGGCAAGTATTGCTCAATAAAAGAGTTTCTTTATGTTGCTTACATTTCACTGAAGTTTGTACCTTGGCTAGCTCTTTAAATAATGCTGGGTAGGGCGTTGAAAGGTCATTGTGTTGCAAGACTATTACAACTTGAAGAATTTTTTTATTCTTTCAATGGATGTGGGCATCACTGATTTGGCTGACCTTTGTTGCCCAAGCCTAATTGCCCATGAGAAGGTGGTGGTGAGCCTTCTTCTTGAACCTCCTTCTTTGATTTACAATAATGTTGCCAGGGCTTGAAAATTGTAGCAAGGAGGAGAGATTGGATAGGCTAGGGTTGTTTTCCTGAGGAGGCTAAGGGGTGGCCTAATTGAGGTGTACAAAATTATGAGGGGGCTAGATAGGGTAGACAGGAAAGACTTGTTTCCCCTAGCTAAGGGGTCAATAACGAGGGGGCATAGATTTAAGGTGATTGATAGAAGGATTAGAGGGGACATGAAGGAAACATTTTTCACCCAGAGGGTGGTGGGCGTCTGGAATTCACTGCCTAAGTTGGTGGTTGAGGCTGAAACGCTCAACTCATTTAAAAGGTACCTGGATCTGCCTCTGAAGTGCTGTAACCTGCAAGGCTACGGACCAGGTACTGGAAAGTGGGATTAAAATGAGCGGCTAGTTCCTTTTTTCTCTTTTTGGCCGGCGCACACTCGATGGGCTGAATGGCTTCTTTCCGCACCGTATCTTTTCTATGGTTCTAACCATTGCAGTCCATGTAGTGTAGGTACATCCAAGTGCTATTAGGGAGGGAGTTCCAGGATTTTGACCCAGTGGCGATGAAGGAACAGCAATATATTTCCAAGTCAGGATGGTGTGTGGTTTGGAGGGGAACTTGCAGGTGGTGGTGTTCCCATGCATCTGTTGCCCTTGTCCTTCAAGGTGGTAGCGGTTGTGGGTTTGGAAGGTGCTGTTGAAAAAGCATTTTTGAGTGGTTGCAATGCATCTTGTATGCTGCTGCCACTGTACGTCAGTGGTGAAGGCTGTTAATGTTTAATTTGGTGGATGGGATGCCAATTGAGTAAAGTGCTTTATCCTGTTCCTGAGTGTTGTTGGAGCTGCACTTATCCAGGCAAGTGGAGAGTATTCCATCACACTCCTGACTTGTGCCTTGTAGATGATGGACAGACTTTCGGGACTCAGGAGGCAAGTTACTTGCCTCAGAATTCCCATACTCTGACCTGTTCTTGTGGCCAAAGTATTTATATGGCCGGTCCAGTGCAGTCACCCCCAGACTTTTGATGGTGGGGGATTCAGCGATGGTAATGCCATTAAATGACTAGGGCAGATGGTTAGATTCTCTTGTTGGAGATGGTCATTGTCTGGCATTTGTGTGGCGTGAATGTTACTAGCTACCGGTCAGCCCAAGTCTGGATATTGTCCAGATCTTGCTGCATTTGGACATGGACTGCTTCAGTATCTGATGAAGTCGTGAATGGTGCTGAACATTGTGCAATCATCAGCAAACATCACAGCTTCTGACCTTATGATGGAGGGAGGTCATTGATGAAGCAGCTAAAGATGGTTGGACCCTGAAGAATTCCTGCAGTGATGTCCTGGATCATTGGAACATAGGAACAGAAGTAGGCCATTCTGCCTGTCGAGCCTGCTCTGCCATTCAGTTAGATATGGCTGATCATCTACTTCAACACTGTTTTCCCGCGCTTTCTCCATATTCATTAGTCTCCAGAAATGTATCGATTTCTGTTTTGAACATGCTCAATGACTGAGTTTCCACAGCCCTCTGAGGTAGAGAATTCCAAAGATTCACCATTCTCTGAATGAAGAAATTCCTCCTCATCTCGGTCTTAAACGGCCTGCCCCTTATCCTGAGGCTTCAGATTCACCAGCCAGGGAAAACATCTTATCTACATCCACCCTGTCACGCCCTGTAAGAACTTTGTAACTTTCAATGAGGTCACTCCTCATTATTCGAAACTCAAGGGAATACAGGCCCAGTCTCCCCAGTCTCTCTTCAGAAGACAATTCCATTGCACTCCCTCTATGTTAAGTGTATCTCCCCTTAGATAAGGGGACCAGGACTGTACACAATACTCCAGGTGAGGTCTCGCCAAGGCTCTATACAATTGCAGCAAGACATCTTTACTCCTGTACTCAAATCCCCTTGTGATGAAGGCCAACATACCATTCACCTTCCTAATTGCTTGCTGCACCTGATTGCTAAATTTTAGTGACTCATGAACAAGGATACCCAGGTCCCTTTAGGTACTTAAGAGTACTTAACACTGCAGAAGTCCAGTATATCCAGCTTAAAGAAAACTATGTTACAAAGGACTTCCCAACCTCTCACCATTTAAGAAATATTCGGCTTTTTGTTTTTTTCTACCAAAGTGAATAACTTCACACTTATTCACATTATATTCCATCTGCCATGTTCTAGCCCATTCACTTAGCCTGTCCAAGTCCTCTTGAAGTCTTCTTGCATCCTCCTCACAACTTTCATTCCTACCCAGTTTGATGTCATCAGCAAATTTGGAAATATTTCCATTGATCCCCACGTCCAAATCATTTATACAGATTGTGAACAGCTGTGGATCTAACACTGATCCTTGTGGTACCCCACAATTAACAGCCTGCTGCCCTGTGAATGATCTGTTTATTCCTACTCTCTGCTTTCTGTCTGTTAATGAATTCTCAATCCATACTAGTATATTTTCCCCCAATCCCATGCGTTATAATTTTATTTACTAACCTCCTGTGTGGGACCTTATCAAAAACCTTCTGAAAATCCAAATACACCACATCTACTGGTTCTCCTTTATCAATGCTACACGTAATATCCTCAAAAAATCTCAACAAGTTTGTCAAACATGATTTTCCTTTCATAAATTCATGTTGACTCTGCCCAATTTTACCATTCTTTTCTAAATGTCCAGTTATTACATCTTTTATAATAGATTCTAACATTTTCCCTACTACTGATGTCAAACTATAGGGGACATGGTGGTGTAGTAGTAATGTCACTGGACTAGTAATCTAGAGACCCAGGCTAATGCTTTGGGGACATGGGTTAAAATCCCACCATGGAAGCTGATGGAATTTGAATTGTTAATAAATCTGGAACTGAAAGCTAGTCTCCATAATGTTGACCATGAAATTATCATTGATTGTCATAAAAAACCATCTGGTTCACTAATGTCCTTTAGGGAAGGAAATCTGCCTTCCACATTAGTGAACCAGATGGATTTTTACGACAATAGACAATGGCTTCATGGTTATCATTAGACTTTTAATTCCAGATATTTATTGAATTCAAATTCCACCGTCTGCTGTGGTGGGATTTGAATCCAGGTCCCCAAAGCATTACCGTGGGTGTCTGGATTACCAGTCCAGTGACAATACCACTACGTCACTATCTCCCCATAAAGGGTTGCCAACACTTCAGGACTTGGAGTTGAAGATTAATCTCTAGGACACTGTCATGAGCCAATGCAGGAGAAAAATCACAGTGGCATTAAAAGAAATTGTGTAATTATTTTTGTTTTCATTTAATGTTTTTGCTTATTAGATATAAAACTATTGGAGATACGACAAAAGGCTGTTTGACTGATAGTCAAGAATCATCCAATCAGATAACAAAGAGGTTGTTCATGTCTAATTAGTGTGAGTAGGCAAGGCATCACGGGGATGGACATGTTGGGTGACCAGTGGCGGGAGCGTGGGGGTGGGAGGTCATGTGATGAAATCTCTAGGAATACGTCCAACTAGAGTTTGCAACCCTTGGCGCCCTTGTGTTTATAATTTTGCTGCATTTGAGGAATGGAACATTTCCTCCACATATGTTTCTGCCTGAAAGTGTGGTGGTGGCAGATTCAATTGTGGTTTTCAGAAGGAAATTAGATAATATCTGAAGAGAAGATTTGTAGGGCTACGAGGCAAGGATGGGGGAGTGAGACCAGCTGCGTTGCCATCGTACACAGCTGGCATGGACAGGATAGGCTGAATGGCCTCCTGTGTTGTGATGATGCTATGATTCTGTGATCTTATAATACACTGTGACACACCAATACACATAAAGCACACTAATACACTGTAAGCTGGTGTTGTTCTCCTTGGAGCAAAAGAGGATGAGGAGAAAGCTGACCGAGATGTACAATGCCAACAACATTTAGTTTGCAATAAGTGCAATTTTTGAAAGCTGAAATTAAAGTTTTGGCTGTTTATTTCTCTCTGTTTGTGGTTTGACTGCATCTAGTGCAAGCCCAGAGTCCTATGGGATCACGTTATTTATGAACACCTCCTGTAAGAACATAAGAACATGAGAATTAGGAGGTGGAGTAGGCCATTTGGCCCTTCGAGATTGTTCCGCCACTTAGCAAGATGATAGCTGATCATCCACCTTAATTCTACCTTTCCACACTATCCCCATGTCCCTTCGCTCCCTCAGCACCCAATTTAGTACTCCTGTGTTGAGATCACCGTAGTTACATTGCAGAATCTGAGTTCATAGAATTACATATATTTACAGAAACAGGCAATTTGGCCCAACTGGTCTATGCTGGTGCTTCTGCTGCACACAAGCCTCCTCCCACCTTATTCCATCTCACCATATCATCATATCCCTTTATTCCTTTTTTCCTCATGTGTTTATCTAGCTTCCCCTTAAATGCATCTAAACTATTCACCTCCATGTTAGTGTCAGCCATGGCTCAGTTGGTAGCATACTCGTATCTGAATCATAAGATTTCATCTTCAAGCCCCACTCCTGGGTTTGAGCACAGAAACCAAGGCTGACACTCCAGTGCAGTACTGAGAGAGCAATGTGCAATCTTTCAGATGAGATATTAAACTGAGGCCCCATCTACCTGCTTGGTTGGGAGTAAAAAATTCCATGGCACTAATTCGAAGAAGAGCAGGTGAGTTATCCCTGGTATCCTAGCCAATATTTATCCCTTAATCAACATCACCAAAAAAAAACGGTTGGTCATTTATACCTTGCTGTGGGATTTTGCTGAGTGCTAATTAGCTGTTGTATTTCCTATATTACAACAGTGACTACCTTCAAATAATACTTAATTGTTCTGTAAAGCGCTTTGAAATGTCTAGTGGTCTTGAAAAGTGCTATATAAATGCAAATCTTTTTTTCTTTCATCCGCTCCATATGGTAGTGAGCCGATATTCCCACCACTTGCTGAGTAAAGCTTGAAAGGATAGTGGGGGAGAGAGAAGGGTGGATCCAATCATTGTGACCCTTTTTGGAACGAATAACATAGGAAAAGTAGACAAGAAGTCCTGTTTGGAGAACACAAGGAACTAGGAGCTGAATTGAAGAACAGGATCTCAAGGGTGATCATTCTGGATTATTATCCAAGCCCCTTGCGATTATTGCAGAGAAAAGCAATTTATGGCTGAAGGAGTGGTGTGAGAAAGAGGGGTTCCATTTCATGGGACACTGGCACCAGTACTAGAAAAGGAAGGAACAGTAGCATTGGAACAGACTCCATCTGAAATAGGCTAGAGCCAGTGTCCGAGTGGAAAGGGTGAATAGGGCGGCCACAAAGACTTTAAACTAAGTGGAGGTGGGGGGATATCTCAGGTGGGAAAGGTTGTATATATAATTGTTCAAAAGCAAACAAAAGGGAAGAGAGCAGAGAAACAATCAGAAATTTTACTTTAGGCTCCACAGATAACATAAAAACTAAAATATGTAAAGTTATTAAACCAGGGGAGAGAAATAGGAGACACATTAGAGCAGAAGGACAGGTTAGGGTGCATGGTCGAAATAAGTGCCCCTTATACAAACAGACCGAGTATAAGGAACATACTGAACGACTTCCTAAGTATTTATTTCCGACTGTCTGTGGAACAAGCTGATAATCTGTAGGGAGGAGGTTTGCTACAGAGAGCTAGCCAGGAATCTCCAGATGGTTCAGGGTTTGGCTCCATCCATGCAGTCAGTGAGAACCTTCTCACTCAAGCCAAGACTTCCCACAGGGGAACAATGTTATTCTCCCTTCACCCAGTGAAGCTCTTCTGCTTTTTGAAAGGTTTCAATTCAACAATAATTCAAAGGTATGAAACACGCACACAGCACCTTTAATGTGCACACAAATCCAAATGCTGCAGCATCACCTCAGTGTAAAAATTGCTCCTTCAATCCCAAGTTTAAAATCAGCTCAGTACCACACTCATTACCAAGTTAAACTGAAAGCTGCTGTGAAGCTAGGCTAAGTCATAGGGAAGAATTTTTGGGTTGGCAAGCGGGGGTGGGGCCCGCTCGCCGACGTGTAATATGATGCACAGTGACATCAGGCGTGCGTCCCAATGTCATTTAGAATGTCAGTTCAGTGCCGCCGAACTGTCAAAGTCATATTAAGGCCATTAAGAAAGTAATTAAAATTGCTAAGAATACTGCCCGTCCAACATTAAGGTTGATGGGCAGGCGAAGAGCCCAGGTGGCCTTCACATTTTTCATGAAACCTCATCCACAGGAGCATCTCTGTGCCTCAGGGAGATTTCTGCGCTCCTCCACACGCATGCACGAAGGAGCACAGGCCCCTACTCAGGGAATTCCCCACCGCCTGCTCAGCGATTTTGGTTGCACGTTAAGGCCCACCCACATAAAATGGCAGTGTGACACTGATCAGGGGCGCTAATCGGGATCGGGTTCACGCTCTCCCCACCACCCCCCACCCCCCGCTTCATAACTCCCCTGATGGGGGGAAATTTCTACCCATAGAGTCATTATGACACAATGAGGAAGACGTTTGACCCATCAAGTCCATTGCTGTAGAAACATCCAGTCAGGTCCATTCTCCCACTCTATTCCCGTAGCCCTGCAGGTTTATTTCACTTAATATTCGATTTCCTTTTCAAATTGTGACATCTCTGCTTCCATCACCCCTTGTAGAGAGAGAGTCCAAGGCAATTAACATTCGCTGCATTAAAAAGTTCTCCTTCACATCCCTGCCCCATATTTCTTGCCTAAAACCTTACATCTGTGTCCCCTAGTTGTTGTACCATTAGCAATTGTGAACAGTATTTCTTCTTATTTAAACCTGTCATAAATCTTGTACACCTCTGTCAAATCTCCCCTCAATCTCCTTTGGTCCAAGAAGAACAATCCCAGCTTCTCTAACCTAAACACGTAGCGAAGTTCCCTCATCCTTGAAAGAATTCTAGTAAACCCCCTCTTTGCACCATCGAGGACCTCCTTGTCCTTCCTAACATCTGGTGACCAGAACTGGATGCAATTTTAGGGGATTCTCAGGGGGGTGTAGGTATTTGTAGGTGAATGCAGGGAATGGTGTGGGTATTTGTAGAGAGGGTGTGGGCATTTGTAGAGGAATGCAGGGAGGGTGTGGGTATTTGTAGGGGAATGCAGGGATTGTGTGGGTATTTGTAGAGGAATGCAGGGAGGGTGTGGGTATTTGTAGAGGAATGCAGGGAGGGTGTGGGTACTTGTAGGGGAATGCAGGGAGGGTGTGGGTATTTGTAGAGGAATGCAGGGAGGGTGTGGGTATTTGTATGGGAATGCAGGGAGGGTGTGGGTGTTTGTAGAGGAATGCAGGGAGGGTGTGGGTATTTGTACGGGAATGCAGGGAGGGTGTGGGTGTTTGTAGGGGAATGCAGGGAGGGTGTGGGTATTTGTAGAGGAATGCAGGGAGGGTGTGGGTATTTGTAGCGGAATGTAGGGAGGGTGTGGGTATTTGTAGGGGAATGCAGGGAGGGTGTGGGTATTTGTAGGGGAATGCAGGGAGGGTGTGGGTATTTGTAGAGGAATGCAGGGAGGGTGTGGGTATTTGTACGGGAATGCAGGGAGGGTGTGGGTATTTGTAGGGGAATGCAGGGAGGGTGTGGGTATTTGTAGAGGAATGCAGGGAGGGTGTGGGTATTTGTAGGGGAATGCAGGGAGGGTGTGGGTATTTGTAGAGGAGTGCAGGGAGGGTGTGGGTATTTGTACGGGAATGCAGGGAGGGTGTGGGTGTTTGTAGGGGAATGCAGGGAGGGTGTGGGTATTTGTAGAGGAATGCAGGGAGGGTGTGGGTATTTGTACGGGAATGCAGGGAGGGTGTGGGTGTTTGTAGGGGAATGCAGGGAGGGTGTGAGTATTTGCCAAGATCCCTAGAAGTTTGTCAATGCACTGAATGGGTTCACATCCATTGATTTACGTGATGGCTTTGCACAGAGCCTTCCATGTTTAGTTGAAATGACTATGGGAAGAGGGGCAAGGAAATAGTGAAAGCTCTTTCAGCGAGCCAATGCAGGCATAATGGGCAGAATGGTCTCCTGTTCTGTACAATTCTAGGATTCTAAATCTTCACATATAAAGGGAAATAATGTGTGTAGATATCAATCTTCAGAAAAACATCAGGGTTCTATATGTTGAATTGTCTTGTATATCTTCATGGTCCTATATGTTCAACACTCCTGTATTTTTGTTGTGTAGGTATAACCTGGGGGAAGGTGGTGGCCCTGTATGCTGTAGCTGGAGGACTAGCCATTGACTGTGTGAAGCAGGGGCAGCATGCCATGGTACACACGATAGTCGATTGCTTAGGAGAGTTTGTCCGGAAAACACTGGTGACATGGCTTAAAAGGCGAGGTGGATGGGTAAGAGACAATCTTTTCAGTTGCTTTTAATATTTATAATAATATTGGCCCCATCAACGCATCGAATAAGGATTTTCACCCTAATAAATATCAGCTAATGCAATGATTGGAGGTCTTGTGACGCAGTGGGCAGCATCCCTGCCTCTAAGTCAGAAACTCCAGGTTGAAGTTCCACTCCAGAACTTGATGGCCAAGGAAGCTGTGCTCATAACACAGCCAAACAGGTTTCATATCAACTTGTAAATCCTTCCAACACACGCCAATGGCAGGTGGTAAGAGTGGGAGAGATTCCTGGTCAGCCATGTGACGGAAATAAATTGGAGCCTCTATCATCACTATCCATATCTCCAGGCTACAATATGCATGTGAAAGTGTATGTTGCTACAACAACTTGGACTCCTTGAGGGCTGGGGAGGCTGGTTGATTCAGTTGGCTGGATGGCTGGTATGGATCAGATTGGTGCCAACAGCACAGGGTTCAATCCCTGTTCTGGCTGGGGTGGATTTGGGACCTGCTTCCTTGCCCAATCTGTGGTGGAGATCTCTGCACTGTGGGTCGGACCTCCCTTCAGGCAGTGAACTCAAGAAGAAGAATGCAATGATTACTTGTCATGTGATCAAGCCTTCAGCTCAGAAAGATCCCAGTTTTATCACTGGTGCTGTTACAGCAGTGTTAGGCGCTTAAAGATTGCTTCAATGCCCCTGGAATTAGAGAGGAAAAATCAAGCAGGGTTCTCACTCTGAGTAACTATTTTCCCTGCCTTCCAACGTTGGATAAGGATTCAAGTTCTGAAACGATACCTGCTCATACATGAAGGATGAGTGATTTTTTTATTGTGAAGTTTAAAAATTTTCATCCTTCCTTCAATGTTCAAATTCCTCTGTAGCCTTACCCCTCCCTATCTCCATAACCTCCTTCAAGCCTCCAAGGATTCTGCATTTTTCTGAGGGCTTGCCTCCCTTCACCCCATCATTCACAGTCATTCATTTTATCCCTAAACACTGGAATTCCTTCCCTAAACATCTTCACCCCTCTCTCCTCCTTTAAGACCCTCCTTAAAATCTACTTCTTTAACTCTTTGAAGTTATGGATGGTATCAAATTGAAAGAAAATACGTACAATGCTGCAAAGATTGGCAAACAATTGGGAACATTTTAAAAACCAGCAAAGAATGACTTAACAAAAATAAAGGGCGAAATTGGAGTATGAGAGAGAAACTAACAAGAAATATAAAACAGAGAGTAAGAGCTTCAAATATATAAAAAGGAAAAGAGTAGCAACACTGAGCATTGGCCCCTTAGAGGGAAACAAAGAAATGGCAGAGATTTGAACAAATATTTTGTATCTGTCTTCACAGTAGAGATGCAAAATGCAACCCAAGAATAATAGAAAAGCAGAGATCAATAGTTAGGGGCACAGACAGATGCTTCTGTGGCCACAAATGTGAATCAAGGATGGTATGTTGCCTCCCAGGTGCCAGGGTCCAGGATGTCACGGAGCGGCTGCAGGACATTCTGGGGAGGGAAGGTAAGCAGCCAGTGGTCGTGGTACACATTGGTACCAACGGCATAGGTAAACTAAGGGATGAGGACCTGCAACTTCAGTACAGGAATTTAGGAGATAAATTAAAATGCAGGACCTCAAATGTAGTAATCTCAGGATTACTCCCAGTTCCACGTGCTAACGAGAGCAGGAATAAGAGGATAGACCAAATGAACACGTGGCTGGAGAGATGGTGTAGCCGGGAGGGATTCAGATTCTTGAGGCACTGGGACTGGTTCTGAGGAAGGTGAGACCTGTATAAACTGGATGGGCTGCGCCCAGGCAGAGCTGGGATGAGTGTCCTTGCGGGGGCTTTTGCTAGTTCTGATGGGGAGTATTTAAACTAGTATGGCAGGGGGATGGGATCCCAGGAGTAGGATCCGATAGGTCAGATTCAGATCAGAAAAATGGAGGTAGAACATTAGCTAGGGACGTTGTGATAGATATGGAGTTACGGGAGAAGCAAAGTTTACAAAGTGTCCAGCAAGGGAAATTGACAGGGTTAAATTGTTTATACTTCAATGCAAGGAGTATTACAAACAAGGTAGATGAGTTAAGGGCACAGGTAGACACATGGCAGCAGGATGTTATTGCTATAATGGAGACCTGGCTAAAGCAGGGACAAAACTGGCAGCTTAATATCCCTGGTTATAGAGTCTTCAGACATGATAGAGTAGGAGATAGAAAAAAGAGGGGGGTAGCACTAATGGTTAAAGAATCAATTCCGGTTGTTAGAAGGGATGATATACTAAATGGGTCAACAAACGAGGCTTTATGGATTGAGCTTAGAAGTAAAAAAGGGGCAGTCACACTACTGGGAGTATACTACAGACCCCCAAATTGTGAAAGGGAGATAGAAGAACAAATATGTAGGCAAATTTCTGCTTGTAAGAACAAGAGGGCAATAATAGTAGGAGACTTCAACTATCCTAATATCAACTGGGATTCAAACAATATAAGGGGCATTGAGGGAGAAAAATTCACACAGTGTGTCCAGGAAAATTTTTTCAACCAATTAGTGACAAAACCAATGAGAGGAGATACAATTCTGGACCTAGTCTTCGGGAAAGAAGAAGGGCAAGTGGATGAAGTGACAGTTAACGACCATATCGGGGACAGTGATCACAATTCAGTTAGATTTAGCATTACCATGGAAAAGGACAGAGGTAAGGCAGGAGTAAAAGTCTTGAACTAGGGGAAGGCAAATTTTGCAGAAATGAGAAGGGACTTGGCTGAGGTGGACTAGACAGCACTGCTGGAGGATAAAACAGTGGACAACCAGTGGGAAGCACTAAAAAGCGAGATCCTAATTGCACAAAGTAAACATGTCTCCTACAAAAATAAGAATGGTACTGTCAAATCTAGACCCCCCCCCCCCGGTTGTCTGGAGGAATATAGGGGAAGATCAAACAGAAAAAGAAAGCGTACGATAGGCACAAAGAACTAAGCACTGCAGATAGCCTAGACGAATACAAGAAATGCAGGAACGAAGTAAAAAAGGAAATAAGGAACTCAAAGAGAGGGCAAGAAAAAAGATTAGCAAGTAAAGTTAAAGATAACCCAACGATGTTTTACCAATACATTAATGCTAAAAGGTTAGTTAAGGAAAAAGTAGGACCTATCAGAGATTAAGATGGAAACTTGTGTGTAGTTACAGAGGCTGTGGGAAGGGTTTTGAATGAATATTTTGTCTCCGTGTTTACAAAGGAAAGGGAGGATGTAGATATAGTAGGCCAGGAGGAACACTGCGAGATATTGGACGGGATAGTCATAAAGAGAGAGGAAGTACTTGAAGGGTTGAAATCTTTGAAAGTTGATAAGTCACCAGGGCCAGATGGATTGTTTCCGAGGCTGCTGAAGGAAGTCAGGGAGGAGATAGCAGATGTTCTGAGGATGATTTTCCAATCTTCACTAGATACAGGGGAGGTACTGGAGGACTGGAGAAATGCAAACGTAGTTCCATTGTTTAAAAAGGGATCAAAGGAAATGCCAAACAATTATAGGCCAGATAGTCTTACATCAGTGGTGAGCAAATTAGTAGAATCAATCCCGAGAGATAGGATTAACTGTCATGTCGAAAGGCGTGGACTGGTCAGGGATGGTCAGCATGGATTTGTTAGAGGAAGGTCTTGCCTCACAAATTTGATTGAATTCTTTGAGGAAGCGACAAGAAGAGTTGATGAAGGTAGTGCAGTGGATGTTGTATACATGGATTTTAGCAAGGCATTTGACAAGGTCCCACATGGCAGATTGGTCAGGAAAGAAAAAGCCCATGGGATTCAGGGTAATGTGGCAAACTGGATAAAAGGTCGGCTTTGTAACAGGAAACAAAGGGTAATGATCGATGGATGCCCTGGCGAATGGAAAGTTGTCTCAGGCAGTGTTCAACAGGGCTTGGTGTTGGGACCCTTGCTGTTTGGGTTATATATTAACAATTTGGACATGAACATGGGGGGCACGATTGGGAAATTTGCAGATGACACAAAGATCGGCTGAGTAGTAGATAGTGTAGAGGATAGCCATAATCTCCAAAACGATATAGATGGGTTGGTGGAATGGGCGATAAAGTGGCAGATGGATTTTAACATAGAGAAGTGTGAGGTCATACATTTAGGGAGGTCAAATAGTTACAGGGATTACAAAATAAATGGAAATATACTAAGAGGGGTAGATGAAGTGAGAGATCTTGGTGTACAAGTACACAGGTCCCTGAAGGCAACAGTTCAAGTAGACAAGGTTGTAAAGAAGGCATATGGAATGCTCTCCTTCATTGGCAGAGGTATAAAATATAAAAGTAAGGATATAAATGTTGGAATTGTATAAAACACTAGTGAGGCCACAACTGAAGTATTGTGTGCAGTTCTGGTCACCAAATTCCAAAGCTATTACATCCTTCCTGTAGAGAGTGCAGAGGAGGTTTACAAGAACGTTGCCAGGGTTAGAAAAGTGTAGCTAAGAGGAGAGATTGGCTAGGTTGGGGTTATTTTCCTTAGAACAAAGAAGGCTGAGAGATGACTTGATTTGAGGTGTACAACATTATGAGGAGAATAGATAGAGCGGACAGGACAATATTGTTTCCCTTGGTGGAGAATTCTAGAACCAGGGGACATAGATTCAAGATAAGTGGCAGAAGGTGTAGGGGGGACATGAGGAAGAATATTTTTACACAGAGGGTAGTGGATGTCTGGAATTCGCTGCCCAAGTTGGTGGTAGAGGCAGAAACTCTAAACTCTTTTAAAAAGTACCTGGATCTGCACCTTAAGTGCTGTAAGCTGCAGGGCTATGGGCCGGGAGTAGGAAGGTGGGATTAGAAAGGGCACCTGGGTGTCCTTGGGCTGGCATGGACAAGATGGGCCGAATGGCCTCCTTCTGTGCTGTAACTTTTCTATGGTTCTATGGTTCTAAAAGGGAGAGAGGAACTTAAAACACTCACGATCACTAGGGAAGAAGTACTGGGAAAACTAATGGGACTAAAGGCTGATAAGGCACCTGGATCTGATGGCCTGCGTCCTAGGGTCTTAAGAGAAGTGGCGGCAGAGATAGTGGCCTGAATTTTCAGCTCAGTGGGTGGCTGCAATCAGTGGGCTCAGGACCGGTTGGGAAACGGATTGCCAACCGCGATTTCACGCTGGCTGGCCAATTAACGGCCAGCCAGCGTGAAGTGTGCACTGCAAAGCTCAGCACTGCCGGGGTAGGGGCGGAAAGAGGGTGAGCGCTGACAGAAAGCTCCCTGAAGGTGGAGAGCTGCCGCAGAGCTGAAGACCCAAAACTCAGGAAATCAAGTTTTTAACATCAGGAAAAAAATGTCCAAGCATCACAAATAGGCACCTGAACATATACATTATAAAAATGCTGCCCACAGATTTCTACTTTTATTTTATTTAATAACGGAAACCTCATCCTGCCCTTGGATGAGGTCTCATGAAAAATGTAAAGGCTGCCTGACCAATTCGCTTGTCCGCCAACTGTAAGGTTGGACGGGCTACGTAAAATGACAGACAATTGCGGCGTTAATGGACTTAATTGCCCTCTTAATTGTCGGTGGGCACACTTCCAACTTTTCCTCATGCCCGCCGACCAAAATGTCGCGCAAGCGCAGGATGATGTCAGAACGCTCGCCCGACATCATGTCGCGCGATTTCAGGTCCTATGGAGTTGGGCGCGCGCACGCCCACCCGATCAGCATAAAATTCAGCCCCGTGTGTGTATGGGTTGTAATCTTCCAAAATTCCCTAGATTTTGCCATGGTCCCAGTGGATTGGAAAACCACAAGTATAACACCAATATTCAAGAAAGGGGTCTCCCATTTAAGACGGAATTGAGGAAGAGTTTCTTCTCTCAGAGGGTTTGAGCCTTTGGAATTCTCTTCCACAACGAGCAGTGGAGGCTGGATCATTGAATAAATTTAAGACTGAGTTAGACAGATTTTTGACTGACAAGGTAGTCAAGGGTTATGGGGGAGAGGAAAGTGGAGTTAAGGTGATAATCACCCATGAGCTTTTTGAATGACAGAGCAGGTTCGATGGGCCGAATGGCCTATTCCTCCCCTGATCTTATGAAAATTTTGTTCGCTCATCCTAAAGCTTATCTTCTGGCTTGGCATCATCTTTTGTTTGATAATGCTCCTGTAAAACACCTTGGGATGTTTTCCTACATTAAAGATGCTAGTGAATACAAGTTTTTGCCATTCGTTTCTATAAAACAAATACAGTTATTGCTTTCAGGATGAATAAAGTTCTAAAGAGCTGGAAGAAATTTTTGAGGGGGCAAGTACAATTCTTAACTGCTTGTTCTGTTGCCTAATGCTGGGTCTGAGATGGAGTACCTTTTCTATTTTTGTTCAGCACTCTCCCATTTAACACACCATAAAATGTGTGGAAATAGAGATGTTTTGTCAGTTAACGTTTTCTACTGGTCTTGCTCTTATCTACTTTTAAGCTTAACAGCCAGAGAAAAGTACGGTTATTACCATCAGGGAGTATAGATTGATGCGACACTGCAAAGAAATCCTTTGGTATAAAGGAACTCAGCTGTGTAGTGCAGGCAGCATTGCAAAGAATCTGGGAATGTAGGCGTACTTGTACAAACTAATTGTTCAGGGTTTCTGGGATATCTCGTTTACACATTGATCTCATTACTCCATGTCCGCCTCAGCTGATCTGCTGCTGAAGCCCTCATTCCTATCTTTAAGTTCAGACCCGACTATTCCAATGTTCTCATGACCAGCCTCTTGCATCCTCTATAAACTTGAGATGATCTAAAATTTTGCGGTCCGTAACTTAAGCACCAAGTTCTGTTCACTTAGCGTGCTCACTGACCTATACTGTATTCTGGTCTGGCAATGCTTCAATTTAAAAATTCCCATCCTTGTTTTCAAATCCCCCATGACCTAGCTGCTCCTCATCTCTATAACACCCTGCAGCCTTACAACCCACCAAGATCTCTGTACTTCTCCAATTCTGACCTCTTGAGCATCCCCAATTTTAATCACTCCACCATACCCTCAACTTCCTAGGTCCTAAACTCTGGAATTCCATCCCTAAACATCTCTAGCTCTCTCTCCTCCTCAAAACCCAAGACCTCTGCAAGCCTTTAGGCATCTTTGCTAATATATATGGCTCAGTGTCAAATTTTGTGTGATGATCTTCCTCGAAGCACCTTGGGGCATTTCATTATAATAAAGATACTATCTAAATGCAAGCTGTTGTTCAGTGTTAACATGGAACTACGGTGTCAAGCTCAGTAGATGTGTAAGCATGTGCAATTCCCCGTACTCATCCTGCACTTATTCTATACGTCACTTAAATGGCGTTGTTATCTGATGCTTAAACACAATGGTGTCTTTTTATTTCTAACCTGAGTAACGTGACAGAGAATAAAATAATTTCAAATAGAATTCAGCGGCTCCAAACAGGTGATGCTTAATAATTCTCGTCTATTCTGATCCTAGGCTGACATTACAAAGTCTGTGGTTAACAATGATCCCAGCATCCGGGATCATTGGCTTGTCTCTGTCCTCTGTACCTGTGGACATTTCCTCAAAGCAATCTTCTTTTTCCTGCTTCGTGAGCGATGACTTTACGTGGTAAGATGAGGCCACCGTGAACTGCCCCTTTCTAACACAATATAGAATCCACAGCATGCCTGAATAAACATCAGCAATTGGAAGCAAACTCTGAACTTGGCAGGATGGAATATGAATCCTTTCAGAGTCATCGTTGAACAGGGAACATTTAGCTAAACATACAGTGGAAATTATGACATTAGAATTCTACTGACCCTTCACCAAATGGTCTCAGTTTCTAAGTATGAAAATTCTGATCCGTGAGATTTAAAGGAGAAGTCCCAGCTTGCTTGCAAGTGAAGCATTCCTGTCTACAAGGGCTGCTGGCTTGAAGAATCAAGGATGAGCAGTAGTGAATGTGTAGTTTATTAATTTCTTTTAAGCTGTCATTCTGATGGGTCCATCTTTGATTCAACAAATTAGCTGCACGATGACAAAAATCCAGGGAAATTCCTGTTTAAAATATAAGACAGAACAGTAACCCAGATATTGTCAAACAGTTGGCAGATCTTTGGAAGGTCTTGTTACCCGATTCTGCTGCTCTGTTGTAATTTAGACCTAGCTTAACATTTTTGTACAGCTTTAGGAAAATAAGAATTCTACTATTCCAGTGTTTGTAGAAGTACTCTGGTTGCAGGCTTGTTACTATGACTGTTTCTTCCCTAGAGCTGCATGTCCCAGCTAATGACTGTGATGGAAGTAATCTTTCCAGCACAAACCTTCTTGATGTCACTGTATCCTCCGTTATCTCTGTCTTGATCATTTCATAGCATTTACCAGAATTAGATCTTATTCCAGAAACCATGCTTTTATTCCATAGTCTACCCTTCAAGTATAAATACAGACATTGCCCCAATGACCTCATCCTTCCATACAAATTGTGTCCCAAAAATTTAATGGCACTGTGTCTGTTTTGAGGCACTAACCAGTCAATATAACAGGCAGGAAGTGTGCATTCATTCCAGGCCGCAACTGCCACGTTGAAGTTGACATAAAAAAGGCATCCAGAGCCACTCCTGAAATAGGTATTAGACCCTTTATATATGCAGATAGCAGGCCTAATGCCTGTTTGAGGTGTGCACTGCAAGATTGGGTTGCTCTGAGGCAGCTGGTGCCAGTCCACGTGCGATCAGAAAAACCAGGTCTACATGTAGCCAACCAGAGTTCCTTAAAAGGGACCTCTGCATTCCACCACCAGAAAGGTAGGATTTAAAAAAATATTTTCTTGAATGTGAAGGTGCGTGGTGCCAGAGTACTCCTGTTCCCACTGGTTCCAATCTCCTCACTCCTATTCACATCCCCTCCTGAGCGCCTACCTTTCCCCTTTAAGGACTTACGAGGGTCACTGCCAAGAATACAGAGGCCTGAAATTCCAATCCTGTGCTGAGTGAGCTGCCTGGCCATGCCTTGGCTGATGTCTGCAGGCTCACCAATCTCATTTATATGGGGCCAGAGGCACATTATCAGGTGCATTTCAAATAAATAACTGCCGAGACTTCCTAAACCTCTATCGTGCCTTAATGGGGAGGCTGTTTCAAGAAATTGTAGTATTTTGTCCTTGGGAGCACCCTATGAAGTCCAGGACTGACTTCACTGATTGTGAGAGGAGGCTCATCAGGGGACCACTAGCTGAACAGGTTCAACTGAACTCACCGCATAAAAATTGATTGCGTGGAACTGGTCTGAAGACAGAAATGACACCTCTGATTAAGAATATAACTGTTATGGTTCAGGATTTATCCCAACATTTTTAACTTGTGTTCACAGCGAGTAGATCAAAATCAGAATTTCCTCTTAATTCCATGGGCGGAAGTAAAGATCTGTTTTGTTGTATCCCTGCCTGTTTTTTATGACAATGGTATTTTCTGTTGGAGGTGATGCCAGCGGTGTGAAGTGGGTGCCCCAATACAAAGGCACTTTTAAATAAGGTAGTAATGAATTGCTGAAATAATACCCCCATTTTCAACAATCACCTTCTCATACCTGTTGAAAACTGGTGAACAGTATTGCTAGGCACAGTAAAAAAGGCAGAAATAAATGAAAAACATTAATTTTGAACTGTTTTCCTCTACCCTTTCTGTCTTTTTGCCACGATTATTTCATTGTGTACTTTCCCCTTCCATTTTAGTACTCTAACCTATTCAAAGGATGTTACTATGGATTTCCCATTGGGAATTATCCATGATGAAGAACAGCAGGTTAAATAGGCACCACAGCAGGTAAATGGCACCCACCTTTTTTATTCTTTGATGGGATGCGGGCAAGGCCAGCATTTGTTGTCCATCCCTAATTGCCCTTGAACTAAGTGGCTTGCTTGGCCATTTCAGAGGGCAGTTAAGAGTCAACCACATTGTTTTGGGCCTGAGTCAGACCAAGCAAGGATAGCAGATGTCTTTCCCTCAAGGACATTAGTGAATCAGATAGGTTTTCACAACAATCGATGATAGCTTCATGGTCAACGTCACTGGGACTAGCTGTATACCAGTACCAATATCCCCGTCCTAAAATATGCAGATCAAGGCATACTGACCTCAAGTCAATTCAGGAGCAGGATTTTAGAGGCTGCACCTTACCAGGGTGGCCATCAATAAGTTCTGCCTATGTTGGAGCCTGACCTGCAACCCACTCCCACCTTAAGCAGCTCTGCCAGTGGCTGCAAAAATCTCTACCACCCTGAATTTATATGATATGGCGTTCCACAATAATTAGGCCTTAAAAAAGTCATTGCACCTGAGACATATGCAGTATCCATTCTGTTCTTTCGTCAATTCCAAAAGTCAGTGGACACAATGTTGTCACACAATTGTGTTCAGGCTAAAAGTAATAGTCAAGTTTATTTATAAACAAGAATTTTATACAGAAACTGTAATGGCAAGCTGATGGTACAAATGGATAATAAATGTTGGCCTTGCCAGCAGTGCCCACATCCCATGAATGAATAAAAAAATTGAGGCTAATAAAGATGGAATAAGTTTACAAGAGTTTAAATATCTTCTTCAGATCATATTTCACACATAGCCGGATAATCTACAAGGCCTTTGGAAGCAGTAGTTTTTTTTCATCCAGGCAAGGATTTTAACTCCCAACTAGTTTCAAGTAGGATGAATGCAAAATGCATTTACATGCTTACATTTGAGGTTAGGTTAGCCCAAAGCTACTGGCCGTTAGTAATTGTAAGCAAGGTGAGATATTAGCAAGCTAGAATATTAATTGCTAGATAGTGTAATTATAGGGTTAACTAGATCAAATTAAAATATTTGGGAAGAACCTGTGAAACCATGAGAAAGAAGGTGGTGGCCAGTTACTACCTTGTCTGAGAAGTGGTGATGGGAAGGAGTGGAACAATATCTTAAGATATGAGAGTATAGACTTGCAGGACCAGCCTGACCATTCAAGCAGCTGGAGTGCCCAGCGAACAATAAACAAAGTTGAACTGTGCAAGATTGTGGAGGCGACTCTCATGACCCTAGGTGTACTCTCACAGTCACTGTACATACTTAGATTTTAACTTTGAATACTAACTCTACCTTAAACCATATGCATCATACAGTATAATGATGGAATGCACCAGTAAACTGTAGGAACCCTAAAAAGAGTTTGCATAGGGCTCCATGTGTGGTCTGCGGAATCAGTTTGCAAAATCTCAATGAGTTGTTTACTTGTGATTATACACCAGTACTGATGGAATGAGCACTGCTTATGTTGGGTTTGTATTGATTTTACCAATAAAGAGTATTAATCAAATGATTGTCTGTTTTTCGAGCCAATGAGCCTGCATTCAAATTAAAACATTAAGGATTGTCTCAACACTGAGCAACACCAGAGGAAGACTTGTTGTCAAACAGGTAAGAGGAGGAGTTTTGGGAGGGTCTTGTGCGAGAGTCCCAAGTAGGGAAGGTCATGATTTTCCACCTGGCCTCACTTGACATGGAGGGTCTCTTTTTCTTCTCAACAATCGGCAACCTGTCAGGAAAGCTGCTGCAGCTTCCACATTCAGGCTGGATTAAATTCAGTTGGAGTCCCATTGATGAAATGCAACCCTGATTTTTAGACATTTATGAGGCTTCCAGCAAGTGTCTCAGACACTGAACTGCATGTTCAGTTAAATGAGGGCCAGTGGGATTTCAGCAGAAATAGGATGATAAGTCAGGCTGCTTTATTTTAACTGACTCCTGTCTGTTTTTGCTGAGAGGAAAGGTAAACATTGACTCTCTGAAAAGTTAACGGCAATGTGATTCCTTCAGTTTAAAACAGCGACAGGAGAGCTGGGATTTTCACAGTTTAAAACAGCAAGTGGTGAGCTGGGATTTTCACAGTTTAAAACAGCGAGATGAGTGCTGTGATCGTCACAGTTTAAAACGAGAGGAGAGCTGGAATTTTCAGTTTAAAACAGAGATGAGTGCTGTGAGTTTCACAGTTTAAAACAACGAGAGGAGAGCTGGGATTTTCACAGTTTAAAACAACGAGAGGAGAGCCGGGATTTTCACAATTTAAAACAATGAGAGGAGAGCCAGGATTTTCACAGTTTAAAACAGCGAGAGGAGAGCCTGCATTTTCACAGTTTAAAACAACGAGACGAGAGCCTACATTTTCACAGTTTAAAACAGCAAGCTGAGAGCCGGGAGCACACAGAGAGTGGACCTGCATGAGAAAGGCTGCTGCGGCGGGAGATAACACCTGAGGCAGAGAGCCCTTTTAATCTGTTTCTACCTGTCCAGAGCCAGAGTGTGACATCAAAGGAAAACAGGTAGATAATTGGTGGGTATCTCTTCCCTGTCTCTTTTGATTAGACAAGTGGTTTAAATCAGGTTACATTATTACAGCTGAAGAATACAGTTAACAAATTCACTTTCAAAATAGTTAACAACCAAATTAAGTAAATAGGAATAGAGCCGGCTGGGCAGGCGATGTATTGCAGCTGTAGTATGTGGGTGGTAGTGAGCCGGTGTGATCCATGGTGACCACATCTGCAGCAGGTGCTGGTGGCTCAAGGTACTTTGGCTCAGAGTTGATGAGCTGGAGTCAGAGCTGCGGACACTGTGACGCATCAGGGAGGGGGAAAGTTACCTGGGCATTGTTTCAGGAGGCAGTCACGCCCCTTAGATTAATTACATCAAATGTGGTCCGTGGTCAGGGACAGGAGGGTGTGACTGCGAATGAGGCAGGAACGAGGATCCAGAATTTAGCTTTGCAGGAGCCTCAGCTGGTGCCCTTGTCCAATCGGTACGAGATTCTTGCTCCCGGTGTGGACGAGGGGCACAGACTGCAGGGAGCAAGAGTGAACTGACCACAGCATCATGGTACAGGGTGCCATTCAAGCGTGGGGAGCAAAGAGAAATGTAGTAGCAATTGGGGATAGCATAGTTAAGGAAATAGCTATTGTTCTCTGCAGCAAAGACAGAGTCCTGAAGGCTGTGTTGTCTACCTGGTGCCAAGGTTAAGAACATCTCTTCTGGGTTGGAGAAGAACTTGGAGTGGGAGGGGAAGCATCCAGTTGTCAAGGTCCACACAGGTACCAATGACTACTTGGTAGGACTAGGAAAGAGGTTCTGCCGAGGGACTAGGAGCTTGGGGCTAAAATAAAAAGCAGAACCACAGAGGTTCTCCGGATTACTACCTGAGCCAAGTGCAAATTGGCGTAGGGTAGATAAGATTACAGAAGTAAATGCATGGCTCAAAGATTGGTGTGGGAGTACTGGGGTAGGAGAGAACTGTTCCATTAGAATGGGCTTCATTTGAACCATGCTGGGACCTTGTCCTGGTGAATCATATAATTAGGGTTGTAGATAGGACTTTAAACTAATTAGTGGTGGGGGAGAGGTTCAATTGAAGGAAATTTAAAAAATCAAAACGAAACGAGAGAGAGCGCAGGTGCAGGGTAGTGAAGAGGCAAACGATAATCAAAGTGTGACAGGAAGGGGCAGAAAATATAAGCAGAAGAGTGCAGCAGAAATTAGCACTAGAATGAGCAATAATGGAAAAAGTCGAAGCTTAAGGCTCTTCATCTGAATGCACGCAGCATTTGTAACAAGATAAAGGAATTGACGGCACAAATAGAAATAAATGGATATGACTTGATAGCTATTACAGAGACGTGGTTGCAGGGTGACCAAGACTGGGAACTCAATATTCAAGGGTATTTGACGGTGGGGTAGCTTTGTTAATAAAGGAAGGTATCAGTGCGGTGATGAGTAGTTATATAGGTACCATCGATCATGATGTAGAATCAGTTTGGATAAAAATAAGGAATAGCAAGGGGAAGAAGTCACGGGTGGGAGTTGTCTATTGGCCCTCACTCTAGGACAAAGTATAAATCGGGAAATAATTGAGGCATGTAAGAAGGGTGTTACAATTGTCATGGATGATTTTAATCTGCATATTAACTGGACAAATCAGATTGGCAGGGGTAACATGGAAGACGAACTTGTAGAGTGCATCAGGAATTGTTTCTTAGAGCAATTCATTGCAGAACCTACCAGAGAACAGGTTATTTTAGACCTAGTAATGCGTAATGAGGTAGGATTAATAAGAGATCTCATAGTTAAGGATCCTCTAGGGGGTAGTGATCACAACATGGTAAAATTTCAAATTTAGTTTGAGGGCGAGCAGCTCGGGTCTCAAACCAGTGTGCTCAACTTAAAAAGGGACAATTACAGAGGCATGAAAAAGAGTTGTCTAAAGCGGGCTGGGAAAATAGACTAAGGGCAAGGTCAGTGGACGAGCAGTGGCAGACATTTAAGCAGATATTTCATAACGCTCAGCAAAAATTTATCCCAGTCAAAAAGGAGGACTTGATGAGAAGGATGACCCGCCCATGGTTAACAAAGGAGGTCAAGGAGAGTATCCAATCAAAAACAAAGGCACATAAAGCAGCGAAAACTAGTGGTAGGCCAGGGGATTGGGGATTTTTTAGTAGCCAGCAGTGGATGACTAAAAAACTAATAAAAAAGGAGAAAATTGATTATGAAAGTAAATTGGCAAGAAATATAAAAACAAACAGCAAGAACTTCTATCAAAAGAAAGAGAACACCTGAAGTGTGTGCGGGACCCTTGGAGAATGCAACTGGAGAATTGATAATGGGGAACAGGGAAATGGCACATAATTTATTTTGCATCAGTCTTCATGGTGGGGGGCACTATAAACATCCCAAAGATGTCAGATAAGCAAGGAGCTGATGGGAGGAAAGATCTTGTAACAGTCTCTATCACAAGGGACAAGGTATTTGACAAATTAATGGGACTAAAGGCAGATAATTCACAAGGACCTGATGGCCTGCATCAAAGGGTTTTAAAGGAAGTGGCTGCTGCGATAGTGGAGGCATTGGTCAAAATATTCCAGAGCTCACTGGATTCCGGGAGGGTCCCAGGGGATTGGAAAACCTTTAATGTGACGCCCCTGCTCAAGAAGGGAGGGAGACAAAAAGCAGGAAACTATAGGCCAGTC
Source organism: Carcharodon carcharias (assembly GCF_017639515.1). Taxonomy (NCBI): domain Eukaryota; kingdom Metazoa; phylum Chordata; class Chondrichthyes; order Lamniformes; family Lamnidae; genus Carcharodon; species Carcharodon carcharias. The sequence continues at coordinate 94,583,264 of NC_054468.1, forward strand.
AGCCTAAGATCTGTCTTTGGGAAAGTGTTCGCGTCCATTATTAAGGAAGAAATAGAACATTTAGAAAAGCTTAAAACAATCAAACAGAGTCAACATGGTTTTGTGAAAGGAACTCATGTTTGACAAATTTGCTAGAGTTCTTTGAGGATGTAATAAGCAGAGTTGATAAAAGGGAACCAGTAGATGTAGTGTATTTGGATTTCCAGAAGGCATTCACTAAGGTGCCACATAAAAGGTTATTGCACAAGATAGACGCTCACGGCATTGGGGGTAATGTATTCGCATGAACTGAGGATTGGTTAACACACAGAAGACAGAGAGTCGGGATTAATGGGTCTTTTTCAGGTTGGAAAGACGTAACTAGTGGAGTGCCACAAGGATCAGTCCTATGGCCTTAATTATTTACTATCTATACTAATGACTTGGAGGAGAGGGCAGAGTGCAATGTATCCAAATTTGCTGACAATACAAAAATAGGTAGGAGGGCATGTTATGAAGAAGACATAAGGAATCTGCAAGGGGATAAAGACAGGTTGAGCGAATGGGCAAAAACTTGGCAGATGGAGTTTAATGTAGGAAAGTGTGAGATCATGCACTTTGGTAGGAAAAATCAAAAGGCAAACTATTATTTAAATGGAGAGAGACTCCAAAAAAGTGCAGCATAGAGGTATCTGGGTGTTTTGTGCATTTCCAAAGATTCATTACCTTTTTGAGAGAAGAAATTTCTCCTCATCTCAGCTCTAAATGTATAACCCCTTATTCTGAGTCTGTTAAATTCCAGACCAATGGTCTGCAGGCTGGTCCAAATTGCAAATCACTAAAACTGGTATTCGGTGAGAAACAACTGATTGACTTATGGCTCTGCAGATGACCCGAGTATCCTGGACTCACCGATGCAGCTCTGAAGCACCTGATGCCATCACCAGCAACAAACAACCACCAGATTGGACTTTCAACACTTATAGGCCTGAAAACAAAGAGGAGGAACTGGCTGAACATGGAGCCCGACATATGACTGAAGCATGGAACCAGACATTACCTCATTGGTGTCTCTTCAAAAAGCAGCTGATAATTCTGATTAGGTTTTTTGTGGTGACAAACAAAAACAGGTGGGGTACAACAGGTAGGTGGCCCACAGACATAAAGTTTGAGAGCCACTGTTCTAGACTCCCCAACATTTACCCTTCAAAGATTATTTAATCACCTCTCATTCTTCTAAATTCTAGAGACTATCGGCCTAATTTAGTCCTCCTCCTCCTTCAGGTACAATGCCCTAAGAGGGCATTGGCAACCATGGACTTCCATTGGATTGGTCCATGATTATGTTTGGCAAAGTACTGCAATGGTTTGCTGTTGCCTTCTGCGGAATGGCTGATCAGAAAACTCTCCTGCTCTTTACCACCTGCCATCGGGCGTATTGAAAGGATTTACAGTCTGATAATCAACCTGCTTTGCCATGTTATGAATGCAACTTCCATGGCCATCAAGTCCTGAAATGGGACTTGAACACGGAGCTTCTGGCCTAGGGGTAGGGACATTGCCACTGCACTACAAGACCTCCACCCAGTCTCTCCTAATAGGGCAATTCCTTCATCCAGGAATCACCTTGTCTGAGACAAGTACATCTTTCTTGGGCAAGGAGACCAAAACTGTACAATTCTCCAGATGCGGTCTTACCAAGTTCCTAAAAAATTGTAGTAAGGCTTCTTTACTATTATATTCTAGTCCCCCTGTAATAAAGGCTAACATTTCATTTGCTTTGCTATTGCGTTCTGTAACCTGCATGTCATTTTGTGATTCATGTATAAGGACACTGAGATGCTTCTGAAAATAAGCATTTCCTAGTCTCTCATCATTTAAAATATATTTGGCTTTTATATTTTTCCTTCCAAATTGGATACCATCACATGATTATTGGTGTCATGTCAGGGTTTGGACCACTAGACTGTAGCAGTTTGATTTGACCCTCAAATAAGGTCAGCCACTGATCTAATCTGATTGTAACTGCTTGGAGTTTCCTGTTGCTTCTGGTGAACAAATACAGGTCAATAGATCTGGTGGCTGGCCATCATAATTTGATGAGATCATAAATTGTTTGTAAATTCATTAGCTGAATGAATTTGTTCACTTGGTGACTCTTGGTTGTTGGGGGGTGGGTTAAGAGTTTATCTCTTATGTGGTGAATTATCTTTGCTGGGCAAGCATATGAATTTCAACTGCTGAATCTGCCAGAGTCATGTCTATGTAAAAGTTAGTGCAATTCAGCAAACTTCGCACACTTGATCTATTTCAGGATCAGAGTTGATTATTCACACATCAGCCAAAACCTTGGTGATATAATCCATTGAGATGTGACCATAAGGAACCCCATGTAAAATACTTGGTGCAGTGTATCTAAGATCTGAAAGAAGCCTCCCGTGACAATCAGTGCCCTCTTGCATTACCAGAAACACTTCAGATGGAATGGTCTTGCAATGCACTCTCCCAGCACATTGTCCAGGAAAGGGTGCTAAATTTCCCTCTTTCCTTGAATTCTTTTCCTTACAGGTGATCTGTGGATGTCTCTCAAGGAGATGACCCCAGTGAAAATAATGTGGAGGGGTTCATTAAGACAGTGGTGGTTTATCTATTTTGCAAAATGGAAGGCTGGGAGTCCAAAGCCAGGCCTGTTATGCCAGAGATAAAGGCAAAATACTGCGGATGCTGGAAATCTGAAACAAAAACAAAAAATGCCGAGAAAACTCAGCAGGTCTGACAGAATCTGTGGAAAGAAATCCACAGATGCTGTCGGACCTGTTAAGCCACATCCTTGGGTTTAGTTGTTTCTCAATGCTTTGGGTGGAAATATTTATGCTTAGAGGGCACATTTTCCAACTGTTCAATCCATGAGGAGTAGGCCACTCAGCCCCTTGAGTCTCTTCTACCATTCACTTCGACCACGATTGGTTCATTCTTTAACTCCATTTACCCATCTTTTGATCCATATCCCCTGATACCTTTACCCTACAAAGCTCTATTCCTCTCGGTCTTGAAAACTACAATTGCCCCAGCATCAACAGCCTTTTGAGGAAGTGCACTTCATGTCTCCACTACACTATGTGTTGTCATGAACACTGACCTTTACAAGGTGGTTATATTTTAAAATGTCTCTTCAACTCAGCGTAAAACAAATAGTTCCGAAAAGGGCAGGGGGTGGTGGTGGTGAATTCCTGGTAAACACTTTAGTTTGGAGACATGCCCATGTGACTTCAGGTGGCCATGGGGATAAGAAGAGAGAAAGTCAAATGGAAATCTATTGAAGTTCCGAATTGCAATTTCTAAGTGGGGATTGGGGGGGGTGGGGGGGGGGGGGGGGGGGTGGGGAGAGGAACTGCTGTTGAGAAACAAGCAACAAAAAACTCTCCCAAGAACAGGTTTTACTGTTCTGTAGGAAGTGATGGGGAGCAAAAGTAAAACTGCCTATGGGAAAAACAGTTTTACCAGAGACAACTAAAACATTTAAAGGGGTCACTCAGGAATCAGGGGGAGGCAGTGGCAGTGTCACTGGACTAGTATACTAGAGATGCAGAGTAATGCTCCGGGGGCCTGGGTTCCTGACCATAGCAGATGGTGAAATTTGAATTCAACAAAAATCTGGAATTAAGAGTCTGATGATGACCACAAAACCATTGCAGATTGTCGTAAAAACCCATCTGGTTCAGTAATGTCTTTTAGGTAAGGAAATCTGCTACCCATACCTGGTCTGGCCTACATGTGACTCCAGACCCACAGCAATGTGGTTGACTCTTAAATGCCCTCTGAACAAGGGCAATTAGGGATCGGCAATAAATGCTGGCCTAGCCAGCGACACCCACATCCCATGAACAAGTAAAAAAAAACTTTGGAATTCTGGGAGTCAGGACTGACGTGACCATAGGGAAAGAGGGTTTGTTGTAGTGTGCTTTGCTGGTGATAATTATATTTGGGAAATTTGATAGGAGTGGAGTAATTGGCGATGGACATAGGAAGACACCCCCTTTCTGTTTCTTCCCCCTTCCTTTTGTTTTTTCCAATAATTTATATAGATTTTTCTTTTCCCACCGATTTCCATTATTTTTAAATCTTTTATGCCCTGCTAGCCTTTCCACCCCTCCCCCACTAGAGCTGTACCTTGAGTGCCCTACCATCCATTCTTAATTAGCACATTCATTTAGATAATATCACTACCTTCAACACCTGTGTTCTTTTGTTCTTTTGTCTGTGACATCTTTTGATTATCTGCTGCTATCACTGCTTGCTTGTCCCTACAACCTTAAACCAGCTTATATTTCACCCCTTTCCTAAGATTCACTCAGTTCTGTTGAAGGGTCAGGAGGACTCGAAACGTCAACTCTTTTCTTCTCCGCCGATGCTGCCAGACCTGCTCAGTTTTTCCAGGTATTTCTGTTTTTGTACTGCAAGATTCAACTTGGTGTGGCAAGGACTGATTGAACTCAGCTACTGAGTGGGAGAAGCTTTTGGACTGCCCTTTGATAATATATTTGTACCTGAAGCATGGTGTAAAGTTAAAGAAATTTACCTCTTTTTTTAGTTAAAGTACCATTTGCCTGTTTAACATCGCTCAAACATGAAGTACCATTTTCCTGTTGGTTAATGTTTGAATGTCATTTTTAGTTTTTTTGTTACAGTAAAAATTTTAAAAAGTGAAACCTTGTCCTTCAGTTATCTCCCTGGGGTCATTTGGGAAATTCATCCCTAAGTTATTGGCCTCTATGGGACTCATGACAGTGTGAAAAAATCTTCAATTCACTGCTGAATGGCATATTTCTAGTTGTAAGATTGGCCCTTATTTTGGATTCCATTGAAAACAACTTTTTCTGTATGTGCCCTCTGAAATCTTTCTCTTTCATAAATCTATGTTGACTTTGTGTAATCCAGTTGATAATTTCTAAGTGTCCTGTTATCACGGCCTTCATAATAGCATATTTTCCCTTCTACTGATGTTAGGCTAACCGATCTGTGATTTGCTGTTTTTCCCACCCTCCTTTTTTAAATACTGGGGTTACATTTGCCACCCTCTAATCTACTGGGACTGTTTCAGAAGCTACAGAATTTTGGAAGATGACAACCAATGGGAAGTAGATTATTGGGCCCTGGGGATTTATCGGCTTTCAGTCCCATTAATTTCTCCAGCATTATTGTTTTAGTAATACTAATTTCCTTCAATTCCTCCTCCTCACTAGACCCTTGGTTCCCTAGTATTTCTGGGAAGTTATTTGTGTCTTCCTTCATAAAGCAGAACTAACGTAGTTGTTTAGTTGCTCTGCCATTTCCTTGTTCTCTATTATAAATTCTCCCATTTCAGACTCTAAGGGACCTACATTTGTCTTCACTAGTCTTTTTCTTTTTACATACTTACAGAAGCTTTTACAGTCTGCTTTTGTCTTCACTAGTCTTTTTCTTTTACAGTCTGCTTTTATGCTCCTTGCAAGTTTAATCTCATACTCTATTTTTCTCCACTTAATCAATCTCTTGGTCCTCCTTTGCTGAATTCTAAACTGCTTCCAAGCCTCAGGCTTGCTACTTTTTCTAGCAACTTTATATGACTCCACTTTGGATCTAATACTGTACTTAATTTCTTTTGTTAGCCATGGTTGGGCTGCTTTTCCTGTTGTGTTTTTGCACCAGAAAGGAATGTATAACTGTTGCAATGCAAAAATTCGTTCCTTGAATATTAGCCATTGGCTATCCACCGTCATACCTTTTAATGAAGTTCCTCAATCTATTTTAGCCAACTCATGTCTCATACCTTTGTACTTGCCTTTAAGATTTAGGACTCTAGTTTTAGATCGGACTACTTCACTTTCCATCCTAATGAAGAATTCTATCATATTATGGTCACTGTTCCCTAAAGGACCCAGCAAAACAAGACTATTAATTAATCCCTTCTCATTGCACAATACCAAATCTAGGATAGCCTGTTCCCTAGTTGGTTCCTCAACATACTGATTCAAAAAAACCATCTCGTACACACTCCAGGAATTCCACAGTGTTATTGCTAATCTGGTTTGCCCAGTTTATATGCAAATTAAAGTCACCCATGATCACTGTAGCACCCTTTTTACACACATCTCTAATTTCCTGTTTAATGCCATCCCCTACCTTATCACTACTATTTGGAGTCCTATAGACAACGCCCACTAATGTTTTCCATCCCTTGTTGCTTGTTAGCTCCACCCAGACTGATTCCACATCTAGATTTTCTGAGCCAATATCCTCTCTCACTATCGCAATGATTTCATCCTTAACTAACAACGTCATGCCACCTCCTTTCCCTTTTGCTGTCCATTCCTAAATATCGAGTACCCTTGGATATTCAGTTCCCAGACTTGGTCACCCTGCAGCCACATCTCCGTAATCGCAATCATATCCTTCCTGATTAAATCAATTTATGCTGTTAATTCATCTACCTTATTGCAAATGCCCCGTGCGTTCAGATACAGCACCTCTAGACTTGTCTTTTTAACATTTTTACACTTTTTTTTGTACAATGGCCCTACTTGCTGCCAGTCCTTGTTTCCTCTGCCTTCCACTTTTGCTTTCTACTTTTCTGATTTCACTCTTACCTTTGTTTCCTTCTCGTGTTTCCCCGCTCAGGTTCCCATCCCTCTGCCAATCTAGTTTAAACCCTCCCCCACAGTACTAGTGAATACCCCTGCGAGGATATTGGTCCCTGTTCTGCTGGGGTACAACCTGTCCAGCTTGTACAGGTCCCACCTTCCCCAGGATCGGTCACAATGCCTCAGTGTTACCCAATAGGTCAGCTTTGGAAACTTACCCCATTAGGTGGAACACTCATTACCTCAATAAGTGGGCCACTGGAGGATTACTCCATTATATGTTACTGCATTCAGGAGACAAAAAGTATAGCTTTTATGGGGCATTTATTTACACAGTAGGGAAGAAACCTTCCATACTAATTTTGTTTAAGATTCACAGTTTCAAGCTCATATGCTCTAGCTCTGAAATCACAACTTAGACATATACCACTGTCCAGTTAGTATTGTTGAGTAAGTACCCTGGAACTCCCTATCTAGCACCATCACCACAAGGACTGCATCTGTTCAAGAGGAAGGCCCACCAAACAACAACTAAAAGAAGCTTTAAATACAGCCTTGACAACGTTATGCTCATTCCATGAACAAACAAAAACAAATATACCAGGGCATGAAATATTTGTCATTTTTAATTTTCAAGTTTTACAACAGTTTATGTATCAGCTGGGTGGGTTTCTCAAAGGTCCATCTCAATACATTTCCAGGGAAGAATAGTTAAAAGCTTGGGCACGTGATTTAACATGGCAAAAATCACAAGGTAAATGGTCAAAACTGTTGGGTAGTTACAGCTCATGCTTTTCTGGTAGGAGTCAGTTAGTCCCACTTAACAACACGCCAAGAGTGAAATCATCTTAGATTATGTGCTCAGGTGCAGTGATGTCCACTTGAAAAGCATCAATTCCGTTCACAACCTCCAAGAAGCTGATTGCAGTGTGGCGAGATCAGGACAGGGTCACTTGCTGTTCCCTCAGATGGGAACACTGTGTGAAACAAGACAACAGGTCCAGGAAAGAGAGAAAACTTATCCAGTTTAAAAAAAAGGGGAGCATCATTGGGGCAGATGTAATCTAGCAGATTGAAACGTCTGGTTGATGCTTCTGAGTTTTCCATTTATAACTTGATTTTTGATTACTTACAAAAAGAACATGAATCTTGCTCAACAAGGGAGACAAAGCAAAGAAGAACATCTCTAAAAGTTTCCCTGATTATCATAACATCCCATGAAGTCAACAGCAATCAATAAACTTCAACAAACAGTAATTTGCAATTAGGTTACTGCTGTTGTGCAATACATTATAAGAATCTAAAATTAAAATCTCCAGCCTCTAAAGTTTAACAAGATGAGGCTGCAGTATAAATGGTGAGTGTATAGAACAGTCAGTGCATCTGGTGCTTGGAGCCAAAGATGTTTGTTACATGAATTTGTGTAATGAACTCTGTCTGTATGTTATGTGAAGATGCTGTAATAGGGGCTGTTGATTAGTTGCCATAAAAACGGTTTGCTCCAACTTCCCTTCTTCTGTAAGTCTGAATGTCCGTGTAATCTGAAAGTAAAGAAACAAATCAAGGAAAAGTTCTCTGCGAGAAGAATATTTCATGAAAGCGAAGAGTTTGGAACATTCCATTTTTGTTAAAATACAGCCCTCAGGAACCATTTAGTCAATGTGAGAGCTTGCTTCAGCTGGTGACGAGCACATTGACAGATGAAGAGGTCATCAAATCAAGTCTCATTCCAGTACTTGAATGCATAGGCTAGGTTGGTGCCAAGTGCTACATTGTCAGAAAGGTTAAACATTTAGTTTAAATGTTAAACTACAATTCCAAATAGCTGCTCCTGTGATGCAGGTGGGCATTAAAAATTTCACAACACTACTGCAAGAGCTATCCCAGTGTCCCAACCAACATTTCACCCTCAACCAACATGATCATGAAAAGACTAAATGGTTATTCTTCCAATGGTTGTGAAATATTTTAGGCCTTTTACCTATTTGGCCCAGAATTGTTACAAAGTTACATTCAACATACAAAGGGTTAATTCCCAAGGATACCTTAAATACGAAGCCAAAAATAATAACGCCATTCAGAATGTTAATTAAGATCAACAGGATTTCATTGTATAGTTCACAGCCTCATTCTAGAATGATTTCACTCAATGCACCGAGCATGGAGCTCAGCTGAATAGGTTCACATAAAGTGGAAAGCTTTTCATTCCAGCTGGTAATTTTGATTACCAACACAAGATCTCAAGAAATCGGAACAGGAGTAGGCCATTCGGCCATCCAGCCTCTGCCAATCAATAAGATCATGGCTGATCGGATTGTGGCCTTAACTCCACTTTCCTGTCTGTCCCCCGTAACCCTGGGCTCCCTTGTAGATCAAAAATCTGTTTAACTCAGCCTTGAATATATTCAATGACCCAGCCTCCACTGCTCTCTATGGAAGATAATTCAAAACACTAACAACCCTCAGAAGAAATTCCTCATCTCTGTATTAAATGGGGGACCCCTTATTTTTAAACTGTGCCCCAAGTTCTAGATTGCCCCACGAGAGGAAACATCCTCTCAGCATCTACCCTGTCAAGCTCCCTCAGAGTCATATATGTTTCAATAAGATCACCTCTCATTCTTTTAAACTCCAATGAGCATAGGCCCAACCTGCTCAATTTTCCTTGGAAGACAACCCTTCATCCCAGGAATCAGGCTCATGAATGTTCTCTGAAATGTTTCCAATGCAAGTCTATTCTTCCTTAAGTAAGAAGGCCAAAGCTTTACATAGTACTCCTGGTGCATTCTCATCAATACCCTGTACAGTTGTAGCAAGACTTCCCTACTTTTATGCTCCACCTCCCTTGCAATAAAGGCCAGTTTTCTACTTACCTTCCTAATTATCTGCTGTAACTGCATGCTAACTTTTTGATTCAAATACAACGATACCCAGATCCCTCTGTATTGCAGAATTCTGTGGTCTCTCTTCATTTAAATAATATTTTGCATTTCTACTTTTCCTGCTAAAGTGAATAGCCTCACATTCCCATATTATACTCCATCTGGCAATTTTTTGCCCACTCACAACCTATATCCCTTCGCAGACTCTGTATCCTCCTCACATCTTGCTTTCCTACCTACCATTGTATAATGAACAAATCTAGCTACAATACAGTCTGTGCCTTCATCCAAGTCATTAATATGGACTGTAAATAGTTGAGACCCAGGACTGATTCCAGCAGCACTCCATTAGTTATAGTTTGCCAAGCTGAAAATGATCCATTTATCCTGACTCCTTGCTCCTTGTCTGTTAGCCAATTCTCTATCTATGCTGACATATCACCCTAACACCTTGAGCTCTTATCTTGTGCAGTAACCCTTTATGTGGCACCTTATTGAATACATTTTGGAAATCTCAATACACTACCTCTATTGGTTCCCCTTCATCCACCTTGCTTGTGACATCCTCAAAGAACTCAGACAATTTCCCTTTCACAAAACCATACTGACTTTGCCCGATTGTATTATAATTTTCTAGATGTCCTGCTACTGCCTCCTTAATAATGGATTATCAGATTATCGTTTCTAAAAGCTTTCCCCACCGAGGTTAAGCTGACTGGTCTGTAGCTGTTGAGCTTATCCTTGCACCCTTTTGGAACAAGGAATTTGCAATTCTCCAGTCCTCCGGTATCACACCTGTATCTAAGGGTTGGAAGATTATGGACAGTGCCTCTGCAGATTCCACCCTTACTCCCCTCAGTATCCTCAGATGTATTTGATCTAGTTGTGGTGACTTAAGCCATTCTTTCTAATACCTCCTCTTTATTAGTTTTTAGCCCATCCAGTGTCCCAACTACCCCCTCTTTCACTGTGACTTGGCCAGTATCTTCTTCCTTGGTAAAGACAGATGCAAAATATTCATTTAGTGCCTCAGCCATGCTCCCTGCCTTTATTTGTAAATCACCTTTTTGGTCCCTAAACATCCCTCTTCTCTTTTTACTATTTATATGCCTATAGAAGACTTTTGGATTCCCTTTTATACTGGCTGCCAGTCTTCTCACACTCTCTCTTTGCTTCTCATTTCCCCTCTGAACTTTCCACATTTAGCCTGATTCTGACTTGTATTATCAACCTAACATCTGTTGTATACATACCTTTTCTGCTTCACCTTATTCTCTATCTGTTTCGCCATCTAGCAAGCTCTGGCTTTGTTTGTCCTACCTTTCCCCTATTGGGAATTTACCTCGACTGTACCTGAATCATATCCTCTCTAAAGGCAGCTCATTGTTCTGTTAGTTTTTCCTGCCAACCTTTGATTCTAATTTTTCTGGGCAAGATCTGTTCTCACCCCATTGATAATGGCCCTGCCCCAGATTATTTTTACTCTGGATTGCTCCTCGTCCTTTTCCATAGCTAACCTGAACCTTATGATACTATGATCGCTGTCCCCTAAATGTTCCCCTACCAACACTTGATCCACCTCACTCCCCAAAACCAGATCCATCAATGCCTCGTTCCTCAGTGGGCCAGGAACATACTGATCTAGAAAATTTTCCTGAACAAACTTCAGAAACTCTTCCCCTCTCTGCTCTTTACACTATTAATTATACTGATAATATATTGGGATAGTAAAGTCCCCCTTTATAACTACTCTAAGTTTCTGCACCTCTATAATTTCCTTGCAAATTTGGTCCTCTGCAAATTTCTCATTAGTTGGTGGCCTATAGAATATATCCATTGGTGTAATGGTATCTCTATTGCTTCTTAGCTATAGCCAAATAGATTGGCTGACCCCTTTAGGACACTCTCTCTCTCTCTCCAGCACTGTAACATTCTCCTTAATCAAAAATACCACCCCTCCTCCTTTCTTTCCTACCCTAAATTTCATGAAAATCTTGTACCCAGGAATAGTTAGCACCCAGTCCTGTCTTTTTTGAGACAGATTTCTGCTATTATCACATCATATTCCCACTTGACTGTGCCATGCACTATAAACTTATTTTACATAATATTACACTGCACCTTTCAAAAAGAACTTCTGAAATGCAGTCACTGTTGCAACATAAGAGAATGCGACTATTTGTGCAGAGTAAGATCCCACAAATGGCAGAGAGGAAAAATGATCAAAAAATATTTTAATAATGTTACTGAGGGATAAACGTCCATCAGGATACCTGAAAAATGCCTCTGCTCTTCGACTAGTGCCAGGGCACCTTTTACAAGACCATCAATTAAACATCTAGCCTGAAAGATGATGTGAAATATGAGCCCAAATTTGGTGTTCAAGTCTCTGAAGTTGGGTTTGAGCCCACAACCTTCTGATGCAGAGGCTCAAGCACCCTGAACCCAGGCTGGAAAACGAGGAGAACCACATGAAATATATCTCAATCTTTCATTTCCTTTTGCAATATATTTTTAAGGTCAGTACATAGCACAACCTCCCCAGAAGTGTGGCACTGGGTCAATTATGCTGAGGGCCAACTCAGTTCAAATGTTGTGAAAATAAAGCCCAAGACTATAATTGTGCAAGGTAACAATGTACAGTTTTAAGTTTCTTATCTGTCACTGTAATCAGCACCTGCCTACCTTGCACACTGAGGAAGGAGCTGTCATGTAGCTAATTGACTTCAGACAGGATGCTGCTATAGATAACTATCTACCCACACAACACAAAATGAAACCTAAAATTGACATTTTCCATTTCAATCATTGATTTTTTTTCTCCATATAGCTGCATCACTTTTGTCCCACAATGTGCACTATTTGTGTGCAAGTAATTGCCTAGAACCAAACCAAAACATGACAAACGCATCCTACCTCTACTTTTACAAACACTGTTCCTATGTCTGTAAAATAGTTCTGTTGCAGCAGGGCCACAGCAAAGTGGAGCAGCATTGCAAAACTGGGTGATACAACATTTTATATAGTACCTGATCCTGCACTCAGATTTATATAGTACCTTCAGCATAGTTAATTGCTTTACAAATGAAATGGGTACAGTCTTGGGCTCTTTATAAATGAGGATGAGGATTTGAAAATCAATGAGTTTGGGGGTGGATGTTGGTGAGGTCAGGATGTGAGCAATTGGGTTTTGGATAGGTTGGGAGTTCGCATGGTTGGCGGTGCAGAAGTCACGAAGAGAGTACTGCAGAAATTGATTCTGAAGGTGACAAAGGTGTAGATCAGTTTCAGTAGTTGCAGGGGTTGAAGTAGGTCAAACCTTGAAGATAAGCAGTTCTGGTGATGGATGATTTGAGGTTGGAAGCTCAGTGCAGGATCAATCAAAATACTGACAGTACACACCATCAGATTCAGCCAGTGAGGAGGATGAAGTTGGTGGTTTGGAGGCAGAGTTTCTGGTAAAAACTGAACAGGTTAGCTTCAGTCTCACCTGTGCCAAGTTGAAGAAAGCACCAGCTCATCCACAATTGATGTGTGAGAAGCATTTGGAGGAGATGTTCAGCAAAGATTATTGGAAAGAACATCAGGCTTACATCATCACTGAAGGATGGATGTACTTGAAGAGTGTGGTGATGGGGCTGGGGCCACGTTTGCACTTTGCAGCATGTCAGAAGTGACCGTCAAAGCTCAGGAGAAGGCAGCAGATATATTGGACATACTAGAACAGGTAGGAATAGTACCACAGAGGTGAAACATAGAAGAGGTAGTGAAGGAAGATGCAGCGAGCAACTATACTGAAGGCTGTGGAGAAGTTGAGGACAGTAAAATGAGAGATTGTGTCGTGTGCTGCTACAAATCTCTTCCCATTTCCCTCTTTTTCCACTCTTTCCGACTTATGGAAGGTGAAAACCAAGATGCCAGCCAGGAAGCACTGGCGTACTTCAATTCTGGAAGTAACAGAACCATGGATGAGAATCCTAATTCAGAACTTCACAGGGGCATAGGCAAGTTGGTGGAATGGGCAGATAGGTGGCAGGTGAAGCTCAATGCAGAAAAATGTGAGGTGAAATATTTTGGCAGGAAGAACATGGAGAGATAGTATAAAATAAAGAGTACTACTATAAAAGGGGTGCAGGAGCAGAGGGACTTGGGTGTATATTTGCATTAGTCATTGAAGATGGCAGGACAGCTTAAGAGAACAGTTAATACAGCATACAATATCATAGGCTTCATTAATAGGCCACAGAGTACAAGGGCAAGGAGGTTATGTTGAGCTTGCATAAGACACTAGTTAGACCTCAGCTGGGGTATTGCGTGCAGTTCTGGGCACCACATTATAGGAAGGACCTCAAGGCATTGGAGAGAATGCAGAAGAGGTTCCAGGGATGAGGGATTTCAGTTATGAAAATAGACTGGAGATGTCGGGACTCTTCCTTAGGGAAAAGAAGGCTGAGAGGAGATTTTGATAGAGATATTCAAAATCATGAGGGGTTTGGACAGAGTAGATAGGAAGAAACTCCTCCTACTCGTAAAAGGATCAAGAATGAGGGGGCACAGATTTAAAGTGATTCACAAGAGAAACAAAAGCCAAATGAAAAAAAGCTTTTTTATACAGTGAGTGGTCAAGGTCTGGAATGCACTGCCTGGGAATGTGGTAGAGGCAGTTTCTGTCTTGGATCTGAGTGGTTCCTGAGAGACCCTTGTATAAGGTTGCACTATTCTTTCCATTTCCATGCCTCCTAAATTTTGGTTCTCATGAATGACGATAGAAGTATTCTAAATCATGAAGGATTTTGGTAGATAAATAAGGAGGAACTTTTGCCACTACTGGAAGCGTCATCACCAGAGGACATAGATTTAAATTGAATCAAAGTATTCAAAAAGGAATTAGATGATTATTTGAAAATAAAATTTGCAGGGCTACAGGAAGGTGGCAGGAGAATGGCACTAGATGAAGTGCTCAGAGAGCCAGTACAGTCAGGGTGGGCCAAATAGCCTCCTCCTACACTGTAACAGTTCTAAGATTCCGATTCCCCTCTCTGCATGCTTCACATATATCTTAATTGTCGACATCCATGTGTCTAATTTTCTTACTCTCCCTCCCTGTCGGCATCTCCACCTCTCTCCTATGTGTCTTCAATTCTTTGCACATGTCCTTACATCCCTCTCTTTCTTTCTATATATGCCCCGCTGACCTTTACTCTTTCATGCAAAACGTACAATCAGTCTCAGGCCGATTGTGACTTAGGCCCAATCTTCTACCCCAAAAGGAGAATGGGTTCAGGATTTCGGAAAGCTATTCAAGGAAATGCAATTCTGCAGGAGCAAAGCCAAGCATGGAGAGACAGAGAGGCAGGATCACAGTATATGGAGAAATGCTTAGTCACACAGAACAGGAGGCCATTTGTTCTATCGAGTCTGTAATGCAAATTGGAAGTGCTCTCCAATTAGTCCCACTCAACCCTGCTCTTTCCCCATAACCCTGTAAATGGTTCCCCTTCAAGTATATGTCCTATTCCCTTTTGAAAGTTACTATGGAATCTGCTTCCAACAACCTTACAAGCAGTGCATATCAGGTCATCATAATTCATTGAGTAAAATGAATTCTCATCTTTCACTGGTTCTTATTCCAATTACTTTAAACGATGTCCTCGGGTAATGACCCTTCCAGCAGTGACAAAAGTTCCTCCTTATTGCTCTACCAAAATCCTACATGATTTGGAATACTTCTACCATCATTCATGAGGACCAAAATCTAGAGGGCCTGGAAATGGAGAGAATAGTGCAACCTTATACAACACCAAGGCTCTCTCAGGAACAGCTCAGATCCAAGACAGAAACAACAGAGCAGCGAGGCCTGGTAGTGCATAAAAGGGGAAAAAGACTTGGGGGGGGGGGGGGGGGTGCCATCTTCAGGAGGATGAAAGGCAATATCCCAGGCTGTCAGCTCCAGCTACTTAAATGGCCTTCCCTCCATAAGGTCAGAAGTGGGGATGTTCGCTGGCGACTGCACAGCATTCAATACCATTTGCATAGCCTCAGATAACAATGCAATCTGTGCCTACTCGCAGCAAGACCTGGACAACAGTCAGACACGGGCTGATAAGTGGCAAGTAACATTCACACCGTGCAAGTCCCAGGCAATGACCATCTCCAACAAAAGAGTATCTAACCATCTCCCCATGACATTCAACAGCATTACCATTGCTGAATTCCCTCACCATCAATATCCAGGAGGGGGATCACTATAGAAAGAAATTTAAATGGAGTAGCCGCACAAGTACTGCGGCTACATTAGTAGCTCAGAGGCTGGGAATCCTGCACCAAGTAACTTGCCTTCTGAATTTCCATTATCCACAAGGCACAAGTCAGGAATGACTTGCCTGGATGAATACAGCTCCAACAACACTCAAGAAACTTGACACCACCCAGGACAAAGCAGCATGCTTGACTGACACCACATCCACTACCTAAACATTCATTCCCTCCATCGCCAATGCACCGTTACCGCCTGCAAGCTGCACTACCAAATCTGTGACCACGCAGTAGAACAAGTCAAAATCCCCCTCCAATTCAAACTCCATCCTGATTGGAACTAAGTCACAGTTCCCTCATTTTTGCTAGGTCAAAATCCTGGAACTCTCTCATCATCAGCACTGTGGGTGTAACTACATTACAGAGGCAGCAGTGGTTCAAGAAAGTGGCTCACCACCATCTTCTCAAGAGGATTTAAGGATAGTAATAAATGCTGGCCTTGGCAGCAACACTCTCATCCATAGTCAAATAAAAAATGGAAGCGCAATGGAAAGGTATGGACTAGGGAAAAGGGGAATGGATTCCTTTGTTCATTAATTTTTGTGGGAAAGAAGCCTTTAGTGTGTGTGCTTGTTTCCTAAAATCAGTGAGCTCATTTTTTTGATTGGTTTCATTTTTATTGAAAAAAAGGTAGCAGTGAAATATTGTCAGATCAGAATGCCAAAATAATTCAAAAAAGTGAAACTACCAGATGAAGGAAACACCAGACAGCAGTTATTATTAGAATGATAGCAGATATTCTGTAATCTCTTGGTACTGTTGTTCCTTGCAGCACTGCTCCAAACTTCTGGAATGTATGTAATAGTGCAATATAGGAAGCAACATTGCTGCCTTGGAAGGGGATGAAATTCAACGGAAAAGATGGTTTCTGTGAAGGTGAAGGCAGCCTATGTTTTTTGTATGCTGTTGGTCTGATCAACATGCCCACAGCAACCTTTAAAGTCCTTCAGCCATACTGATTCACCTTCACAGAAATAAAGTATGGAACTGGAAATACAAGTAACAGCCTTCTTGCCATTTTACAAGACCCTCACACACACTAGCAGATGAAATGGAGAGGTGTTGAAGGGAAATAATGGCTGATCTATAGCATATTTATATATCAAGGGTACTCTGTCTGAATAGTTCCTTTATCCTGTGAAGCAGTGCATAAAGGTCTTGCTGCAGACTGTACCCTGTATCTGTGGAGACATTCTTTGAGCAGAGGCTTTGGAAGATTCCCCTATGCTGGCCATGGTCTTACAATGTAAACTGGCTAAACCTGCTGCAATCAGGAGTGATGCGGAAACATCACAACACCACCTTGGAAAATTATTATTTCCATAGTCCATTCCCTGAAGGGATAACCCCAGGTGCACTAATAATGGTCAATGAAAGGCACTCACTGCTAACACTGACTCATTGGCAAAGTCTCTGAAATGTGCTTTGAAAGTTATACCATACACCGATGACTACAATGCACATCATTGTCAAGTGTCCGCAAGCATGACCCAGACCTCCCTGTCGCTTGACATTTCAACACACCACCCTGCTCTCATGCCCACATGTCCGTCCTTGGCCTTCACTGGTTCCAGTGAAGCTCAACGCAAACTGGAGGAACAGCATCTCATCTTCCGACTAGGCACTTTACAGTCTTCCGGACTTAATACTGACTTCAACAATTTCAGATCATGAATTCTCTCCTCCATCCCCAACCCCTTTCCGATCCCCCCTTTTCCAATAATTTATAATTTTATTTTACAACTATTTTTTTCTTTTCCCTCCTATTTTTAAATGTATTTCGATCTATTGTTTCACCTTCACCTTTTAGCCCATTTCGATCCCTTCCCCCCATCCCACCCGCACTAGGGCCATCTGCCACTAGCTTGCTTCCCTTAATGTCCCCATTAGCACATCTTTTAGATATCACCACTGTCAACACCCCTTTGTCCTTTTGTCCATGACATCTTTGGCAGACTCTTCTTGGCCTCCACCTATCATTGGCCCCCTATCGAGCTCTCCTGTCCCATCCTCTTCTACCAACTTATATTTCATTTCATTTCTATATGTTTAAGTTCTGATGAAGGGTCATATGGACTCGAAACGTCAACTGTATTCCTCTCCGCAGATGCTGACAGACCTGCTGAGTTTTTCCAGGTATTTTTGTTTTTGTTCTAGATTTCCAGCATCCACAGTATTTTGCTTTTATCTAACCGTGAAGTGTCTTACCTCGTTGTCAAAAACTTCAAGCCCCACTCAAGGGCTCAAAGCCCAAAATCAAAACTGACTCAACAGTGCAGCATTGAGGCAGTGCTACATTGTCAGAGTTACATTATCTGACATTAAACAAAGGCATTGTAAACAATCCATCGAAGAGGAGCAGCAAGTTATCCTGGTCTACACTCCTCCCCCATCCATCATTGGCAAAACAGATTAACACATCATTTGTTACGCTACAGTTCAAAAGGTTTTTTGCACAAATTGAGTGTTCCGTTTGTGTGGATATAGCCAAAGTGAGCAGTAAGAAGTAATTAATTGGCCATGATGCATTTTAGATGTCCAAAGGAAGAGGGACTCATTGTACCAATACAAGTTTCTTTTTCTCTTACTTGACCTGCATTATTTTGTTGAAACGAATCACCAACTTGCAAAGGTCACCTGCTTTCTGGACCTGGAGTAGGAGGGGCTGTTGTTCAGAGACCATATTGTTTGGCTCTATTTGGCAAAAAGGTTTGTGTTTATTGTGCGAGAACCTTAGGTTGAAAGGATCAATTCAGGCAGCATGTACTGCCTCAGACTGCAGGAGCACCCTTTTGTGGTAAACTGCAAATATAAGTGGGGTAAAATGCAATGTTTACAAAACATGTTGAGAGAAAACATCAAAATATCCATTTAAAAACAATAGAACACATAGGTGTTAAAGTTAAAGTTGGTGATATTATCTAAACGAATGTGCTAATTAAGAATGGATGGTAGGGCACTCAAGGTATAGCTCTAGTGGGGGGTTTTTTTTTATAATGGAAATAGGTGGGAAAAGGAAAATCTTTATAATTTATTCTCGAACTCAAGTTCTGTCGAAGGGTCATGAGGACTCGAAATGTCAACTCTTTTCTTCTCCACCGATGCTGCCAGACCTGCTGAGTTTTTCCAGGTAATTCTGTTTTTGTTTTGGATTTCCAGCATCCGCAGTTTTTTTGTTTTTATCAAAATATCCATATTGCTCCAACTTTTTAACTTCTTAAAGCTAAAGGCATTCCTCCTAGTTCAACTGTCTCAATTCAACAATGTGTCGTATTTAGTACTGTGTTACTAAGATATTTGTTTCCATATACTGAATGTTACAGTAAAATGAACACAGTTTTCTAAATCGAACTTTTTTTCCAGGAACACTGGAGACTGGACAGAAAGAATTTACAAGGATAAATATGACCATGAATATAAAATGATCACCAATAAATCCAATACTGAATTCAGGAAAAGCCTTAGAGTGGTTAGAATATGGAAGTTGCTACCACATGGAGAAGTTGAGGTGAATAGCATAGATGGATTTAAGGGGAAGCTAGAAAAGCACACTGGGAAGAAAGGAATAAAAGGGGAGATGAAATATGATGGGAGGAGACTGATGTAGAGCAGAAACACTAACATAGGCGTACTGGGTTGAATGGCCCACTTCTGTGCTGTACAATTCTACGAACCAAGTGCTTGTACTTCTTGGTTCAGACGTGCTTTTGAGTTGCAATAAACTTTTGCAATCTACTGCATCACACAGCAAAAGGAAAAGAGCTTGGACAAACTGATTTTATCAGCATCTCAAACAATACCGCCAGCAGGAGGAGGAAGTGGCTGAGTTTCTTCAAACATAAGCAGAAGCTGGCTCAACAGTAACAACCCAGATACAAAAGGCCTGCTTGAGTATGAGGTCTGCAAGAGTGCAAAACTGAAAAGTCTTGGTAGATGGACAGACAGAAAGAGAGCCAACGTGCAGTTAAACAAAACACACATCTGAGAAGCTTCACTCCCGATTATTGTACGTTTTAAATTATAGGCCATAACAAACATTAGCAGGGCATTTAATGACATACACAGGCTTTTACCTTTTTTGCTTGCCAAGTTGCTGAAAGCGTGAGCTGATGATGTCACAAGGAAAAAAGGTACCTGGGACCTGTACAACTGTACAACAGCAACTGTACATCTCCTTAACCAAAACAGATAGCAGGATTGCAAAGTTAACAGCACAAGGCCAGAGAAGAAAGTGTAAATTAGAGTGGGTGAATTCAAAATCAAATTGGGTGCAAGAAAGAGAAACAGAGAAAGAAAAAAATAGTTCACAATAGAAAAAGTGAGATGGAAAGGAAAAGGAAATTTAAACATTTAAAAAGTTAATGTTTTTAAAATCTTGTTTAAGTATTGTGAAATGCTGCTTTTGTTTGGTTAACAGCGACAGAAATGAATGAAGAATCAAAAATTATAGGACAGAAAGAGGAAATTTGACTTCAACTGAAGCTATTCAATCCCATTTTTCTACCATTTGTTGTAGATTTTGCAGAATTAAAGAGTGGCCAAATTAGGGCTAGCTACTTGCATTGTTTTAAAGGCACCTTTACACAAAACCCAAATTGAGCTATTTATGCTGGTTTCCCATATTTATGCTACACTGCATCTGCTATCCTCTTGGCCTATTGGAGGTCAGTACAGAAGAGAGAGACTTGGCTTAAAGTTTGTATGTGGAAGAACCAAATACTTGTTTTCCTAACCAACCTCCAGTAGGCCTTTAAATGAGTGAAGCAATGATTAATATTGAGAATCTATTTTCAAATAATTAATGACCTGTAATTCATGAGCACGCCTGCACTTCTTGTAATTGTCACATTTTCCTCTAATTACACCATGCTTTTTTGTGTCATGTCATTTCCATGAAAGTTGTCTGCCACACTTTCCCTAACCATAAGACCATAAGACATAGGAGCAGAAATTAGAGCATTCTGCCCATCGAGACTGCTCCACCATTCAATCATGGCTGGTAAATTTCTCAACCCCATTCTCCCGACTTCTTTCCGTAACCTTTGATCCCCTTACCAATCAAGAACCTATCTATCTCAGTCTTAAATACACTCAATGACCTGGCCTCCACGGCCTTCTGTGGCAATGAATTCCACAGATTCACCATTCTCTGGCTAAAGAAGTTTCTCCTCAACTCTGTTCTAAAAGGTCTTCCCTTTACTCTGAGGCTGTGCCCTCAGGTCCTAGTCTCTCCTATTAATGGAAACATCTTCCCCACGTCCACTCTATCCAGGCCTTTCAGTATTCTGTAAGTTTCAATCAGATCCCCCTTCATCCTTCTAAACTCCATTGAGTATAGACCCAGAGTACTCAAACATTCCTCATATGTTAAGCCTGGGATCATTCTCGTGAACCTCCACTGGACCCTCTCCAGGGTCAGAACATCCTTCCTGAGATACGGGGCCCAAAATTGCTCACAATATTCTAAATGTGGTCTGACCAGAGCCTTATAAAGTCTCGGCAGCACATCCCTGCTTTTACATTCTAGTCCTCTCGAAATAAATGCCAACATTGCATTTGCCTTCCTAACTACCGATTCAACTTGCAAGTTAACCTTAAGAGAATCCTGGACTAGGACTCCCAAGTCCCTTTGCACTCCAGATTTTTGAATTCTCTCCCCATTTAGAAAATAGTCTATGCCTCTATTCTTCCTACCAAAATGCATGACCTCACATTTCCACACGTTGTATTCCATCTGCCACATCTTTGCCCATTCTCCTAATCTGTCCAAATCCTTTGGCAGCCTCCCTGCCTCCTCAATACTACCTGTCCCTTCCCCAACTTTGTATCATCTGCAAATTTAGCCAGGATGCCCTCAGTTCCTTCATCTAGATCATTAATGTATAAAGTGAAAAGTTGTGGTACCAACACTGACCCTTGCGGAACTCCACTAGTCACCGGCCACCATCCTGAGAAGGACCCCCTTATCCCTACTCTCTGCCTCCTGCCAGACAGCCAATCTTCTATCCATGCTAGTACCTTGCCTCTAACACCATGGGCTCTTATCTTACTGAGCAGCCTCCTGTGCGGCACCTTGTCAAAGGCCTTCTGGAAGTCCAAGTAGATAACATCCATTGGCTCTCCTTTGTCTAACCTACTCGTTACCTCCTCAAAGAATTCAAACAGATTTGTCAGGCATGACCTCTCCTTGATGAAACCATGCTGACTTTGCCCAATTTTACCATGTACTTCCAAGTATTCTGAAATCTCATTCTTAATATTGGACTCTAAAATCTTACCAACGACCGAGGTCAGACTAATCGGCCTGTAATTTCCCGTCTTTTGCCTCACTCCCTTCTTAAACGGGGGGGTTACATTAGCGATTTTCCAATCCTCTAGGACCTTCCCTGACTCAGTGATTCCTGAAAGATCGCCACTAACGCCTTCACTATCTCTTCAGCTATCTCCTTCAGAACTCTGGGGTGTAATCCATCTGGTCCAGGTGATTTATCCACCTTCAGACCTTTCAGTTTTCCTAGCACCTTCTTCTTGGTAATGGCCACCATACTCACCTCTGCCCCCCCGACTCTCTTGAACTTTAGGGATGTCACTCGTGTCTTCCACTGTGAAGACTGACGCAAGGTACCTATTCGGTTCCTCCGCCATTTCTTTGTTCCCCATTACTACTTCTCCGGCATCATTTTCCAGCGGCCCAATGTCCACTTTTGCATCTCTCTTACCCTTTATATATCTAAAAAAACTCTTGCAATCTTCTTTTATATTACTGGCTAGTTTACCCTCATTTTAATCTTCTCCCTCCTTATTTCTTTTTTAGTTGTCCTCTGTTGGTCTTTGTAGGCTTCCCAATCCCCTGGTTTCCCACTGCTCTTCACCGCTCTTAACGATTTCATTTAGATGTGACTGAGGCCTTCGTGCATGGTCATCGAAGTAGCTGTTCCTGTTATCTGTGGCATTGAAGGTAAGACTGTAACCCAATGCTGATTGACCAGCTCAGACATCCAGCTCTCACATGACTATGATGTCGAAATGCTACCTAGCAGAGCTGAGAATAGGCTTCCGGACCTGATCAAGTCTCAGTGCTGGAACACATCTCCCACCAGCTCTAACAAAACACATATTCCCGATCATGACATGGAGCTGACTTTAAGCTTTTTCAGTGCATTTTCAGTATGCTTAAAGTAAAATGACAATGTGGCTATTGGCTGTTGGCTTTGAGATCTTGGCTCAGATCTTCCAGAGAAGAAATCACAAAGATATAACACCAGCTTGGCCCAGCTAGAATACTGTGTACAATTCCAGCCACCATGTTTTAGGAAAGATGTGAGTGCTTTGGAGAGGGTGGAGAAGAACTTTACTAGAATGGTTCCAGGGATGGTGGGATTACAGTCATGTGGACAGACTGAACACCTTCAAACAGAAAAGGTTAAGAGGAGATTTGACAGAAGTGTTGAAAATCATGAAAAGTTTAGATTGAGTGAATAAAGAGAATCTTATTCCAGTGGCTGAAGGGTTGATAACCAGAGGGTGCAAACTTAAGATGTTTGGCAAAAGAAACAGGATTTGAGGAAAAATAGTTTAACGCAACGAACGGTTAGGATTTGAAATGCATTGCTTGATAGGGTCACAGATTCCATAATAGCTTCAAAAGGGAATTGGGTAAATACTTGAAGGAGAAAAAACTGGAAAGATATGAAGCAAGAGTGGGGAGTGGGACGAACTGGATTGCTCTCTGAAAGAGCTAACGCAGGTTCAATGGGATGGCTTGAATGGCCTCCTTCTACGTTATACTATTCTATGATATCTGTAAAACCTAAAGGATGAAACTTCACACTTTTAATAGTTATCATTCAGTGCCATTTGCAGCAATTGAGACATCATGCTGTTAAAAGGGTACTTCCTCTTGAACTAACAAGGATTAATTTCCTCTGGTAAGTTAGTTCATACCAGCCCTGCAAATTCAGCAATACATTCAATGCATTTCAATGGCGAGACAGTGAAATGCTGTTTTTGTGAACCTGATAGCATCGCCAACATCAACTTTTGGGTACTGGCATCTGTCCTTTGTTTGAAATTACCGTACCATTTATGCTTAACGAATATTGATTGCCATCAGCCTCAAGGCTTTGACAACAAAATCTGGTCTAATGCATTTTTGGGGGAAGTAAACATGTACTTGATATTAAATAACTCAGCATGAAGCACATTGTGTGTCTGGTTCGGATGAGTGGGCAATTGCAGAGATTCTAATATGTTGTAATCATGCTTCTTAGCATCCACATACATTACATCAATTCACTGTTTTCCTTGCAGAACAGTCTACATGAATGGATCTGCTGGTGGAAACTGGTTCTCCCATTGTTGATCTTGAGAAAATCAGAGCGGAGGTGCATTGGGCTCCTCCGATCAGCATGTGTAGTCTAGCGCTGCAATGAAGTTCTTGGTTTCAGCACTAGACAGCTGACCTTAGCTCAGGCAGTAGTGTTCAGGGAAGAGTGGTTCCTCAATTAGCCTGGAAATAGGAGAGGCAAAGATTACCCAGGTTTCCCAGTACTGACAGTTAGGTTCTTGTGAAGCGCAGTTGAGTGAAGATAGGGTCAGTCTTGGCTGGAATACTCCCCTTGGACATGCTGCTTGCCAACTTGGGAGCCATTAGGACCAATAACTTCTCCAATCGCTATTAACATAACTGCTCTTAACCTTAGCAGATGCAAAAGTGGAGATCCTAATAAGTGATTTGTGGCTCATTATCCACTCTTCATGCCTACCCAGCCCCCTGTTTTCTATGGGAATACCTCTACCTCTACAGATCACCACTGATACTCTGCTCTCCAAACAGTTCCTGGGCTCACTCAACCTCCACACCTACATTTAAACCTGGACTCCAGCCTATCTGCAAGTCAACTTCATCACATCACTGGATCTCTGATGCTAACTTTGGACAAAATTTGTCACTGAACACATAAGGAGATAGGGCAGATGGTCAATAGAAGTAGATCTTAAGATCTGGAAAGAAGGAAAGAAAAGTAAAGTGGGAGAGAAGAGGTTCAGGGAGGGAATTCCAGAGCTTCAGGCCTTAGTAGCTGAAGGCATGGCCACCAATGGTGGACCGATTAAAATCGGGGATGCACAAGAGCCAGAACTGGAGGAGTGCAAAGATCTTGGAGGATTTTAGGGAGTGCAAGGGAGGAGTTACGTGATTCTACAGGAGGTGAATATAAGCAATCTTAGTGATGGTGTGGATACGTGGTCAGAAGCTCTTCCTGGGGTCAAATACAATAGGAATGTGAGAGGGAGAGGGAGAGAGAGAGAGAGAGAGAGAAGACAGACCTAGGAAGGTGGAGAGAAATTTGAAGTGTATAAAAGAAAGAGGAGACATAAGGAAGGAGGATTACAATGAGAAGAATAGTGGAACTGCCAGATAGAAACAACAATGTAAATGAGATGCAGAGAGAGAGAGTTAAAACACAAACAGAAACAGAGACAGCAAGAATTAAAATGAGGAACAAACAAAGTCATGGGGAAAATCAAATAGAATATACTTCACCAGTTGAAAACATTGCAAAACATTCCAAATCACTTCATAGCCAATGAAGTGCAGCCATTGTTTTAACAATTTCTGAAGAACAAAGCCCCACAAAGTGCAATGAGATAAATGACATAAACTTGTTTTTTTTAAAGTGATGTTAGTTGAGAGATAAATATTGGCTAGTTAGCTAATAGGGCTGCTAATTCACAAATCAATGAATGACTGCCCTGAGCACAGATCATGGTACCTTTTCCATTTTGGGAGCTTGCCCTAAAGATGATCAACTCCCTATTCCAGTGCAATTACCTGAAACATAGGAACATTACTTAGCCCCTTGAGCCTGTTTTACCATTCAGTTAGACCAAGGTTTGCCTGTAAAAGGTGAGCACCACTCCACACAAGCAAATCTGGCCACTCTCTGGCTTTGAAAACAAACTGCTTGTGTGCGGAATAACGGGGCTTGCAAAGTGCTCTATTCTACAGTACTATTTTCCATTAGCCAGAGCGCAGAATAGTAACTTCGGAGCTTCCCTCAGTTTGGAGCAGGACAGGAAGGCTCATTTCATAGTCAATGTGATTCTGTAGCCAGCAGACTCCAGACAGCTTGCTTCAGGTTGGCACCTCCCGCTTATGCCTTAACTAGCAGTCAAATATCTTCAAAAATCTTAATCCCAGCCTCAGGAGTTTCTTATGCTGCATGACAGTTCTCTCAGGTTTGTCAAAGAGACAGATGGCTCTTTGCAGTTTTATGCTGTGGAACCACTAATTTCAAGCAACAGGGTGTATTTATTTAGCACCTTTAACATAGTAAAATGCCTCAAGGCTCTTCACAGGGGAGTTAACAAACAAAATTTGACACCGAGGCACGTAAGTGAGGCACATAAGGCAGTTAGACTGGATGACCAAGAGCTTAGGGATTTGAGAGCTGAAGGCATGGCTGTCATTAATAGAATCATTAAATTCTGGACTGCTCAAGTAGCCAGAATTGCAGCAGTGCAGATATCGCAGGGTTATGGGACTGGAGGAGATCGCAGGGGTTGGCAGTGACAGGGCCACAGAGGGACTTGAAAAAAGGAGAACTTTAAAATCAAGGCATTAGTGGACCAGGAGCCAATATAGGTCAGTGAGTACAGGGGTGATGGATAACTTAATACAAGTTAGGACACAGGCAGCAGAGCTTTGCATGACCTCAAGTTTACAGAGAAAAGAACATGAGGGACAGGTCAGGAGTGTGTTGGAATATTCAAGTCTTGAGGTAGAAAAGGCACGCATAGGGTTTTTGCAGCAGATCAGCTGAGGTAGAAGTGGTAATGTTATGGAGGTAGAAATAGGCAGTCTTAGTTATGGGGCAGCTCTGCAATCAAAACTCATCTCAAGAGTCAAATATACTGCCAAGGTTGCAAACAGTCCAGTTGCAAGGGAAAGGGATGGAGTTGGTGGATCCTTACAACCAACAAGTGAAAAATCATTCACCATTTCAATTTGGTCTGGTTTCCAATATGAGTTCAGCAGAGGACAGGACAGCTTGCTAACAGAGTGTAATATCTAAGTCTGTCAAAATACAACACAGAAACAAAAATAATTTTCATCAATAGCACTGCTACCTAACTGCCAGCTTGAGAGTAGAGAGAACAAGAGCGTTCACATGGGAGAAGGCGAGAGTGAAACACAGTAGGATAATAAATCCTTTGATGCAGTAAAGGGAATGCATCTAGGTGCTTGAAGCCTATTCTTACCTGCTGGACATGAGGCTCTTTTGCAAAGGACATTCGAGCTACAGACTGAGAAGCTAGTGTCAGCTCCTGATCCTTCACTTCACCTTCTTCAATTTCCACAATACCTTGGGTCAGAACAAAAATATCAGTTTAAAAACAATGCTAACATCAAAATAGTCTGAATAAAAGATATCAAAAAACCTAACATTATTTGTACAGTAAAACACAATGTGCATTTGAAATTCTGATCTGCCGGATAAGCTGCTGGTATTAACAATGATGCTCTCTATTGTTGAGTACAATTCCGGAGCAAGAAACACGAGCTGCTTAACATTTGAACAATTAGCACAACATCCAACACTTGATAATGGGCAAACATAATGCAGAATATCTCCACAAGATATATTAACATGCAGAGCTTGCATCAACCTGTTCTAATTATATTACAAGGGGCAAAAGTTTGAACTAGAGCAAGGAAGAACAGCAACTTTGAAAGCTGAAAAGAATCATAGCAAAGAATTCCACAGTGATTTAAGACAACAACCAACTTTACATTTGGTTTTCCTCATTCCTTAAATGCAAATGTACCATATTTGAATAGGTTATCATGCAAAATAAGCGTGAGAGAAGATGAACACTGAAACCATCCCTTTAAAAGGCACCTTACACTACGACAATGCAGCCAAAGACAAAGATGTGGTGCATTCATCATCCCCTAAATTCACTGATGTAAATTTTTTTGTTGCCCATCCCTAATTGCCATTGAACTGAAAGAGGCTTGCTTGGCCATTTTATAGGGCAGTTAAGAGTCAACCACATTAGTGTGGGTCTGGAGTCAAATGTGGACCAAACCAGCTGAAGGAAATTAGTGAACCAGATGGATTTTTATAACAATCAATGAATGTTGTCATGGTCACCATTACTGAGACTAGCTTCATATTCCAGTCTTTTTTATTAATCGAATTTAAATTCTACTAGCTGCTGTAGTGGGATTTGAAACGGTGTCTCCAGAGCAAATTAACCTGGGCCTTTGGGTTACTAGTTCAATGACATTACCGCTATGCCACCATCCTCCTGTAAATGACCCAATCTATCTTACAACAGCCGCAAAATATTCCAATGCGTTGTAGGAACAAGAACCTTCTGACCTAGTCACTGAACTTTCTGTGACAGGAGAACAGAACCGGTTCAGCATCTAAAACATGACTCAGAGCCACTTCCTAGTTAGCTACTTGCAGTTCCAAGGAGATGAGAATAAAAAAAGTTCCAATAATGTCTTTCCCACCTTCTCCGCAGGCCCACTAGAGGCTGATTTGGAAATCAGCTTTCAGCATACTCAGAAAAACACGCCTCTATTTACCAAATCTGCCTTCAACAGGCCTACATGAGAGGATGGGGCAGACAATAAACACACACACCACTGTTCTCTTGTAGCCAAAATTTATATAAATACACCTCTAGTTTCTAGCACCATAGAATGCTCAAGCGCCATACTTTCAGCACCTTTCTCCCTAGAGTACAGTGCAGTTATTTTCAAAGATTTGGAATTTAGAAGATTGAGAAGTGATCTTATTGAAACATAAGATTCTGAGGGGACTTAATAGGGTGGATGCTGGGAGGATGTTTCCCCTTGTACTAGGACTACAGTTTTTAAAATAAGGGGTCTCACATTTAAGCTGGAGATGAGGAGGAATTTTTTCTCTGAGGATTGGTTAGGCTTTTGAATTCTCTTCCACAGAGAGCAATGAAGCTGAGTCATTGAATATATTCAGGTCCAAGTTAGACAGATTTTTGATCAACAAGGCAGTCAAGAGTTATGGAGGGCAGGCAGGAGACTGGAATTAAAGCTACAGTCAGATCAGCCACGATCTTATTGAATGGCAAAGCAGGCTCGAAGGGCTGAATAGAAGCAGGAGTAGGTAATTTCTTATGATCTTAACACAGCATCAGACAGAGCGACTCAACAAAACAAGGAAGTTATATGAACAAAAAGCATGGACAAGTCTTGAGATGATAGAAGATGCAGAGAGCTTTTTATGTAATATAATACCCAAGATGGCTAAAGCAACAATCTTCTTTACAAAAACAAAAGTAGCTGGAAAAACTCAGCAGGTCTGACAGCATCTGCGGAGAGGAATACAGTTAATGTTTCGAGTCTGTATGACTCTTCATCAGAACTAAAGAAAAATAGAAATGAGGTGAAATATAAGTTGTAGAAGGGGGTGGGACAGGTAGAGCTAGATAGAGGGCCAGTGATAGGTGAAGGCAAAGAAGAGATTGCCAAAGATGTCATAGACAAAAGGACAAAGGGGTGTTGACAGTAGTGATATTAGCTAAGGTATGTGCTAATGGTGACATTAAGGGTAGAAAGCAGGACGAGCAAGTGACAGATGGCCCTAGTGGGGGTGAGGTGGGGGAAGGGTTCGAAAGATTGCTCCAATCTTCTTTACAGCTTGGTAACTTCCACATATAATTCAACTAGGCCAAAGTAACTGCAAGAAGGGTAGGAACCTCTATCGTTTAACACAGAAACCAGTTTGGAGCACAACAGTGTCAAGAGCTTGTCACCTGGAGCTATGTTAAGACAATAGTGCACCATAAATGCAAAATACTTTAAATAAATGTCTTGCAGGTGCGAAGCACATTGCCAGATTGCAAGATGGTTTGAATACTGGCCTCTAATATTGAGGTAACATGAGTAGGATGCACATTTCTCAGTTCCGATGAAGGGTCATTGACCTGAAATGTTAACCTTGTTTCTTTCCACAGATGCTGCGTGGCCTGTTGAGTATTTCCATCATTTTTTTTATTTCTCAGTGGCTCCTGACCAGTTAAAGAACATTGGAATTACATTTCAGTATGTCTTTCACTAAACTGCTGATGGACTTTCCTAGCATCCTTTAAAAACTGCCTGAAGTGATAAATACTCTTGGTTCCCTCTATGGAGAACACTAAACTCTGAAGCCATCAACAAAATGATACTGCCTTTCTACGATGGCAGAATGCAGTGATGGGTAAATTTCAGTATCATTAAACATAAAAACAACTTTGGCCATAAATACTAAATAGAATCTTATGATAGCCTTTTTTCAATCTATTAACTGATGAAAGAAAGCTTTTTGGACCATTTAGCTCATCCTTCTGGGAATCCAACCTTCTCAGCTGGCATCCACCTGCATCTCGAGTTCCTCTAACTTCTTTAATTCCATGAAGTATTTGGTAATCTCAACTGATAGCATCGTCACTTCTAAGTCACAGGTTCTGGGTACAAAACCCCCTATGAACTTGAAGGTTTAAGATAGGTTAGATGCAGTATTGTGGAAGTCCCTGTATTCTTACAGGGATCTTTTTAGAATGATACTTTAAACTAAGGCCCATCTGTCTGCTCAAGTACCTGGCAGTATTTAGCAAGGGCAACCTGCATTTATGTAGCACCTTGAACTTAGAAAATGGCCCAAGGTGCTTCACAGAGACACAAGGGAAACAAGATAATGAGCCAAAGATGGAGATATTTGGAAGAGTTGACCAAAAACTGGGCAGAAGAAATAAGTTTTAAAGAGGGCTTACAGAAGGGAATTCCAAGCGTGGGGCCTTGGCAGCAGGTGAGCAAAAGGTTGGGGGGTGGGATGGGGGAGATGCAGAGAACGAGATTAGAGCAATAAAGAGGAGGTTACAGAGATAACGAGCAGTGAGGCCAAGAATTTTAACTCTCATTGACAGATCAGGATATAAGGACAGCAATGAGCTGCACTTGCTGTGGGATAGGATACTGGCCTCAGAGTTTTGGGTAAGCTGATGATTATGAAGGGTGGAGAATGCCTGGCCAGCAGAGTATTGGACCATTTACAATATTAGCTAATAGGGGGACCAGGAAGAGGTAGGAGGGAGAGAGCAGGAGGGACAGAAAGAGAGAGGTCTTCTCAATCATTACTATTATATCTGGCCATTTATTCAATCATTAGCTGTTAGTGGGACCTAGGTGTGGCAGCAGGGAAGGGAAAAGATTCCTAGGGAAATATGCTTACATTTATGCCGGATGAGGGGAGGTTTATGCTTGGGTGCAAAATCCTCCAAGGTCGAATAACCTCTGGAGACTTAGACTAGGCTAGGCATGAGGAATGTTTATTTGAAGGAGGTACAAGCAAGTTGATGGCATCTACAAATTGAAACATCAGCAAGAATCAGCACCTTCAGGATAGCATGGGGAGAAAACGGAATATTGGTTGATTTTCTGAAGAGAGGTTTCAGAACTCAACCTTTGATTTTGCACAGTTAAGGTAAAGAGAGGTGTATCGGCTCCTTTCGCTATGATCAAGGTAAAATAAGTCAGTGAGGAGAATAAGTTTCATTTTTATTGAAACACTCAACTTACCTCTTTGTCAGCAGAGGGTAGATGCAGAGTAAAGCACTCTTTGCACTGTCCCAATTCCATGTTGGACACACCACTGATCAGGAGTTAAGCACTCACTACTACTCCATTGAAACTCCCGAATCTCATCCTCAGAAGTGCTCCTTCAGACTCTATGCATGACATTCTAGACCCCTTTAATGGCCCCTCTAAATGAACTGCCAATCTAGTGTCAATTTGTGCTGATCAAGGAGCAGGACCAAGATTACTCTGAACCCATTTAAATAAGGACCTTTCCATGGCAGGGAGACATATTATGCCTCGTCAGGGCTGGACTTGAATTCAAAAGTGTTCTTGAATATACAATACTTGCTTCAAATTATAGTACAGCATTCCAGAATGTTTGTGAGGAAAAGAAGTCAGAGTAAAAGTAACTAGTATGAAACTTCATAACTCTATTTGATCCTCACAGGTTTAAGACCTCGCCATTGAGGTTCTGTGAAATGTAGACAATGCAAAGAAAGTAGTGATAGAGAATGACAAGAATGTTCTCTTGTTGTGACATGTATAAGCAGAGTGTGGGCACACTTAATTCAAATCCTTTCCTAAAAGGAAGAATTAATTTCTGGCTAAATGGCTATATCTTACATTTTGTTTAACACACAATTTCTTTGAGACAGAGGCTATTCTGGCATCTAGTCTTGACATTCAAAGCTGAAGCAAAAAATGGAGATTATTAACAAATACTCAGCCCAACAAGTCCATGTTGCCTCTGTAGAGCAACCAGTCAGTCCCATTCACCCGTTCTATACCCACCACCCTACAATTTATTTCCCTCAAATGCCCAACCAATTTTCTTTTTAAATCATTGATCATCTCCGTTTCTACCATCTTCGCAGGCAGCAAGTTCCAGGTCATTACATTCCAGTCCTACTCAGGCCCCCTCCCCTTCTTTCTCTGGTACATCGATGACTGCATCGGTGCTGCTTCATGCTCTCGTCTGGACCTGGAAACATTTATTAATTTTGCTTCCAATTTCCACCCCTCCATCATTTTCACATGGTCCATCTCTGACACTTCCCTTCTGTTCCTAGACCTCTCTGTCTCAATTTCTGGTGATGGACTGTCCACCAATATTCATTACAAGCTTAACAACTCCCACAGCTACCTCGACTACAGCTCCTCACACCCTGCTTCCTGTAAGGACTCCATCCCATTCTCTCAGTTCCTTCGACTCTGTAGAATCTGTTCTGATGATGCCACATTCTAAACAGTTCTTCTGACATGTCTTCCTTCTTTCTCAACCGAGGTTTTCCATCCATGGTGGTTGACAGGACCCTCAACCGTGTCCGGCCCATCTCCGCGCATCCGCCCTCACCCTTTCCTCTCCCTCACAGAACCATGATAGGGTCACCCTTGTCCTCACTTATCACCCCACCTGCCTCCACATTCAAAGGATCATCCTCCGCCATTTCCGCTAACTCCAGCATGATGCCTCCACCAAACACATCTTCCCTTCACCTCCCCGGAGGCATTCCATAGGGACCGTTCCCTCCAGGACACCCTAGTCCACTCCTCCACCATCCCCTACACCTCAACCTCCTCCCACGGCACCTTCCCATGCAACCGCAGAAGGTGCAACACTTGCCCCTTTACTTCCCCCCCTCCTCACTGTCCAAGGTCCCAAACACTCCTTTCAAGTGAAGTAGCACTTTGCTTGCATTTCCCTCAATTTAATCTACTGCATTCACTACTCCCAATGCGGTCTCCTCTACGTTGGAGAGGCCAAATGCAGACTGGGTGACTGCTTTGCGGAACACCTTCGGTCTGTCCGCAAGCATGACCCAGACCTCCCTGTCACTTGCCATTTCAACACACAACCCTGCTCTCATGCCCACATGTTCATCCTTGGCCTGCTGCAATGTTCCAGTGAAGCTCAACACAAACTGGAGGAACAGCACCTCTTCTTCTGATTGGGCACTTTACAGCCTTCCGGACTTAACATTGAGTTCAACAACTTTAGATCATGAACCTCTCCTCCATCCCCACCCCCTTTCCGATCCCCTTTTTTTCTAATAGTTTATATATATATATATATATTTTAATATACTTTACTTTTCCCACCTATTTCTATTATTATTTTTAAATTTATTTCCATCCCTTGTTTTATCTCCACCTTTTAGCCCATTTCGATCCCTTCCCCCTACCCCACCCCGACTAGGGCCATCTGTCACTTGCTCGTCCTGCTTTCTACCCTTAATGTCACCATTTGCATATCCTTTAGCTAATATCACCACCATCAACACTGCTTTGTCCTTTTGTCTATGACATCTTTGGCAATCTCTTCTTTGCCTCCATCTATCACTGGCCCTCTATCCAGCTCCACATGTCCCACTCCCCTCAGACAGCTTATATTTCACCTCATTTCTATTTTTCTTTAGTTCTGATGAAGAGTCATACGGACTTGAAACGTTAACTGTCTTCCTCTCTACAGATGCTGTCAGACCTGCTGAGCTTTTCCAGCTGTTTTTGTTTTTATTCCAGGTCATTTTCACTTAATGCATAAAAATGTTCTTCCTCATATACCACTGCATCTCCTGCCCAAAACCTTAAATCAGTGTCCCCTAATCCTTGTACGATCAGCTAATGGGAACAGCTTCTTCCTACTTTATCCAAATCTGTCAATCTCTACCAAATCTCCCCTCAATCTCTTAGTCCAAGCTTCTTCAGTTTAATCTTGCAGCTCATCTTGGGAACTATTCTAGAATAAGTTCTCTACACTATCTCAAAGACCCTCACATCCTACGAAAAGTGTACTAAGGTATTTTTATGCAAGTTCATTTCAGAAAAGGACACTGATGATCATGCTAGCCATGATAAAATAATGGAAAAAGATAAACCTAATCAGTACCTCTGGGTGTATTCTGTTTCTGTAAATGAATTTATGCCGATAATAGTGATGTGATAATGCAGACCAGAGCTGTCAAATGTAAGGTACTGATCAGAGTTTATGGTAAGCAATATCAACAGATTGCAGAAGCTCATTTATTTTTTTCCAGAGGGATATCTAAATACGTTCAACATTTAAACACAGAAGAAACAGATCTCACTCCCAAAAGGTTGAAGTTGCAACATTTGCCTTGCGTGGTTGGTGCTCAAGTTTCGAGATTCAATGCAATGCTTTAAGTGGGGAGGCTAAATTACAATAATGACTACATGTGGTTATTTTGAACAGCAATGGTGAACTGACTTTGTGTTGTTCAGCCTAGTTCAATCCAACAGCAATTACAGAAAAGATTAGGTGTTTCTTGCTGTTAAAATTAATGGCCAGAAAACTATGGGCAGTCGACACTTTAATCTGTGAGTCGGTGGTGTGAACTTACAAAATTACCCCTCAATGATCAGCATTGTATAAAAATTGAAAGGAAGCCTTTTTCTTGCTCTAAAATAGATTGCAGTAGCTCGGATGACATCAGAAATGGTATTACTGTATATGATTGTTATCTTTATACACTTTTTTGTTCTGGATCTGGCAGCCTTTTGTCTTGTGAGATGATGGTTGCGCCTTGGTGGTCAACTCCGTATTAAACATCGCCTGGTGTGGTTCAGGAGCCCCACTCTGGCATGGCAGTCTCTGACACATTTGCTGCAGATGGAGACAGTGGGCTGAGAAGGTGCCGGGTTCACTGGTCTGTTTTCTCTCGTCTCTCTTCTTGGCCAGCTAAGCTTTCCATTTTCTTCACCTCTTCCAATGCCCTTCCAGACAGTCAGCCTCCAGCGGTCACAGACATTGGCGATGGTCTCCCAGTCATCCAAGTCAATATCCACCATCTTCATATCTCATTTGCAGGTGTCCAGCAGGTCATGGCCTAGTCGCCAGTTCACCGTACGGAAGGTCATTTGGTATACGGCCATCATCCATCCAATGAACAGGGCTGAGTTAGTGCAGAGGTCATTGGCTTAGCAATAAGTGTATGCTGATGGAATAAGCATGCTTCAAGACCTCCGAGCTAGTGATCTTGTCCTGCCAAGAGATGACAAGGATACATCTGAGACAGCGAAGGTGGGACATATTCAGCCTTTTTTCCTGCCTAGCATAGGTTGTCCAGGTCTCACCACTTAGAGGAGTGCATTGAGGACACAGGCTTGGTAGACTCGGAGTCTGGTGTTCTCAGTCAGGTTACTGTTGTTCCACGCTCTCTTATGTATCATGGAGATGACAGCTGCAGCTTTTATGATGCATGATGTTGATTACAGCATCAAGTGAGAGATTGCTGGTGATTGCAGAGCTGAGATATGTGAAGCTTTCAACAATCTCCAGCATCACATTGTCAATGTTGGTAGATGGTAGCATAGTAACAGCCTGGATTATGACATTTGTCTTCCTGATGCCGACGGCAAAGCAAACTCTCCCAGGTGTGGGACAGTCTGTCCGTTTGCCACTGAAGGTGCCCTTCAGTATGGAATGCTAGAGGGCATCATCAGCATGGAGCAACTCTGATGAGGACTTGGTGCACCTTTGTCTTTGATTTCAAGTGAGCAAGGCTGAACCGCTTGTCGTCAGCTTTGGGATGTAAGCAGACACTTTCTGTGGATAGACTGAAGGCACATGACAGCAGCAAAGAGAAGAATATGCCTAACAGTGTCAGTGCCAGGGCACAATCCTATTTGACCAAACTGCAGACCTCAAAGTTCCAATGTTGCCCAGTCATAGCTGACCATGTTATCATGGAAAGAGATTACACAAAGCAGCTTTGGTAGGCAGTCCTGGTGATCTGGTGGTTAGGATTCAGCACTTTCACCATCACAATCCGGGTTCAATTCTAGATATGACTTGGATGATATGCCTGCCCAAGTCCCATTTCAAGATGAGCACATCACAAAGCTGACACTTCCCTCTCTCCACATTGCATGCAATTGTGTGTGGCTATCAACCTGTAGCCAGGGTACCCTCATCTGAGGGTAACTTCTACATTGGTGAGAACTCCCAGATGTCCCGGGACAAGGGAACTCCAGGTCAATGGCGCTGAGACCCTACAAACTTTATCCTTTATTCTATACGCCCATCCTCTAAAGCCCATCTCTCAGGGGGAATCGATTTGTTCTTTGTCTGTGTATATATGTGCGTGTGCACACACGCTGGGGAAATTCTTTAGGAAGAGATAGATAGTTATACTTCCCGCTTATAATTATGTGTAACTAACACTTGCAACTTGTTAAAAAGAAGTTTCATTTTATAATGAACAATTATTCCAAGTTTATTGAAAGAAGCGTGGTTGAAGACTCTTATTCTGGGCACCAATGGACGATTGGCCATTTTGATGAGAAAATTAAATTTTTAAATTAATGGTTTAGCCTGCAAAAGTAGCTGGGCTAGATCATGCATGTACTCCTCCCATCTCAGTCATAACAGTGTCACTGGGTCAAAATCCTGGAACTCCCTCCCTCACAGCACTGTGGATTTACCTACACACATGGACTGCAGTGATTCAAGGTGGCGGCTCACCACCTCCTTCTCAAGGGCAGTTAGGAGTGGGCAACAAATGCTGGCCTAGCTAGAGATGCCCACATCCATGAAAAGAGTATAACAAAAATCTTATTTGCTGTTTGCGGGACCTTGTTGAGTGCAACTTGATTGCCAAAGAAACTTTCCCTTTTCTTTAAAAAAAAATCTGAAAGTGCCCCAGAAAAGAATAGATTAATCCACTGAGGATTAATCCAGTTCTTTCTTTAATATTTTTACCTATATTCTTTTTGCTTCTGCAAATTGTTAATTTTAAATAAAATTGATCAGTAGTTTAGTCTGCACATAGTAAGTTATTGGGATACCTTCTGAATTGATAAGCAGCATTGTTATGACACCACAGTTGGTAAAGGCTGAGTTGTTTCAATCCCAGAGGAAAACTTGAACAACTGTCATAACTTATATTTTCAATTGGTATGTTTGAGATGCAGCTCTGAATTCAGAATAAAACCACCAAGCCTCAAAAGGTTTTTTATATAAAACTAAATTAAACAATTTTTAATTGAACAATAAATTAAATACATAAACAAGCCTACAAATTACTACCATAATAACTTTTAAACAAATGCCCAAATTAATCACTCCCAGGTAAATCTTCACCAAGGCAACAGTAACCCTTTAAAC
The DNA here is from genome assembly GCF_017639515.1 of Carcharodon carcharias. Classification (NCBI taxonomy): domain Eukaryota; kingdom Metazoa; phylum Chordata; class Chondrichthyes; order Lamniformes; family Lamnidae; genus Carcharodon; species Carcharodon carcharias. The sequence goes on from NC_054468.1 coordinate 94,620,797, forward strand.
AGACACCAGGGAAAGCACATTTGACCTTACGAATTCAACATGAGGATCCTTTCAATTTGTTTCCTTTGCAGACACAGTTGCCGGCTTACAGGCTGATTAGATTTTAAATGTCTCTGCCTTATGCCCACAAACTCCTTGCTGTTTATACCTAGCTTCCCCTTTGAATGTAAATTTTCCATTGTATTACTAGGTTTTTAATGTCACATCTTCTAACAATAATATTTTCATCCCACTAATTTTATTAGTAATATAAACACATTGCTTAGCATCTCCCAACTAGGTGCAAGATTTCACCCAGTCTTTTGGATGGTTTATTTAAAAATGCAAATTGCACTTTACCTTTTAACTTCCTTACGTTTATCTAATTAACATCTCAAAACTACTATACATCAAAGCACCCAGACTAGCTGGCTTTAATCCAATTAACCTACACACAGACACACACATACATAGGCACAGACCCTACTACAATTGCAATTTAAAAATAATTTCCAATAACATTATAGACATTAATATCTCTTCATGACAAGCATTAGGTACCCTACGTATTCTTTACTAGGTTATTCACTGGAATTATCCTACCCTGTGTGAGCCTACCCTCAGATGAGCTGAACTTTTTGTGTTGGAACTATAGTGAATGTACCAGTGAATGAGTGAGAAAGCAAAGTGGGACAAATGAAACTGGCAGAGAATAAAAGACACAGATCTCAGTTCAGTGAAAACATGATGTGCCTCAAATCATTAACACAAGAAAAGGTGTCAGAGAAAATCCAAAATAACAGCCATGCCTCAGGATGTGGAAACAATAATTCTAGAGACTATTACTTGAATTTTCTGCAGCAAAGCAACACAGTGGAAGGACCTACATAAGCCAACTTGTGATACGTTAAGGAACTAGGTATTCTAGTTCTACAATGTGGAACAAGTTTACTCCTCTCCATCTGCTTATTCCAGATCTTGGCAAGTTTGGGCCCTCATTGGTTGGACTTCAGTAAAGAGGAAGGAGCATCATGATTCTACCAAAGGGTGGTTGACAATGCCTCCGGCATAGGCTGGAATCTCCTGCCAAACAACCCATTTCCTTTGATTACCACCAATGAACCAGAGTCTTGCAGCTGGGTCAAAGGCTTGGCTCTTACCAACCTGTACCTAGTAGGCTACTGGGATACCTTCTGAATTCTTGAGCAACATTGGGCATTCTATGCGTTCTTCACTCTGGGATGTATCCTTATGGGGAGAGAATACACACTGATGTGTTACAATTCTTAGAGGTTGGTTTGGAGATATTTGGAAGTTATGCAATAAGGTTCAATACATGAGACTTCTGGATTACCCAAAATACAAAGAATCAATTGCTCAATAAACAAGAAAAAGTGTAAAAACCCTTCCTTTGCAGCAGCCAATTAAATATACTGTGCAGCTGACATGCTCTCAATTCCCCACTTCAGTCTATTCATGGACACCACTTTGTGCAGGTGGTACTGTACCTGTGTTTTGGGCACTGATGAATGCCACCTTGTTAGTGCCAGGCTTGATTCTGATAAAGCCACACTCTCTATGCATTGGCTTCTTAGTTTCAGGATTGAAACCGTTAAATCTGTAAAATAAACAGGGAAAGTTAGTCCGAATATGAATTGAAGGATTAACAACTGTTACTGGCAAGTAGAGGTTCTCAGGCAGCGAAGAGAAGGTTGAATTTATTGGGCATAGCCCAAGCAAGATCATCCGCATCTAAAAAAAAAATCATCCTAACTACTCGATCTCCATGCTCAGACGCCAGAATAGGCAATAATTATTGACTTATTGCGGATAAGCACAACTTAAATTCCTGTCTTAAAATAAGTATTTTGTTTTAGCTCAATACTTATTAAAATATGACAATGTTTCTAGATCTTTCCTTTCTTTATGTGGTCCCCTTATGCAGTGTACCGTTCCCTGCGAAGAGGATGAATAGACAGTGCAACTGTACATATGACTCCTCAGTTTGCAAAAAAAGATTTTAGCTTCTCTGCACCTCTTCTCCACAATAGTATACAAAGCCTGTTGACTGATTATGTAATAAAGCGCAGGAAAAACATATCTGCTTGCATTCTGCAGTGTCATAAGCTGGTCCAATCATGGTCATAACATTCCTAAACCCCAAACCCTTAGCTGTTTGTACAAGTATTGACAAAAGACAGTTGTGCAGCACAATTATTTGAGGTTACATAGAATTTACTCACAGAAGCAAGCTCCATAAGAGTTCTGCCTCACCTTACCTCATTCCACCCTATCAACATACCTTTCTATTCCTTTCTTCCTTGTGTATTTATCTAGCTTTCTCTCAAATGTATCTATATTATCGCCTCAATCACTCCTAATGGTATTTAACCACAGGTTAAGAAGCTTCCCTGAAGCTTACAGCACCTTGGCACTCCAAAATAAAGAGAAACGGATTTTCCTACCTGACTTTTGGACTGCTCGAGTGCAGCAAATATATTGAGGGGGAAAATCGGACGAAGAAGAATTCATGCTCCTAAAAGGAAAATCCAATTGAGTAAAGAAGATTTTTAAAATTCTTTTATGGGATGTGGGCATCACTGGCTAGGACAGCATTTATTGCCCATCCCTAATTGCCTTCGAGAAGGTGGTGGTGAGCTGCCTTCTTGAACCGCTGCAGTCCATGTGGTGTAGGTACACTCACAGTGCTGTTAGGAAGAGAGTTCCAGGATTTTGATCCAGCATCAGTGAAGGAACGGCAACATATTTCCATGTCAGGGTGGCAATTGGCTTGGTGGGGAGAGGGGGGGAACTTCCAGGTAGTGGTGTTCCTATCTATCTGCTGCCCTTGCCCTTCTAGGTGGTGGAGATTGTGGGTTTGGAAGGTGCTGTCAAAGGAGCGTTGGTGAGTTCCTGCAGTGCAACTTGCAGATGGTATACACTGCTGCCATTTGCATCAGTGATGGACAGAGTGAATGTTTGTGGATGGGGTGCCAATCAAGTGGGCTGCTTTGTCCTGCATGGTGTCAAGCTTCTTGAGTGTTGTGGGAGCTGTACTCATCCAGGCAAGTGGACAGTATTCCATTACACTCCTGATTTGTGCCCTGTAGATTGTGGACAGGCTTTGGGGAGTCAGGAGGTGAGTTACTCGCCACAGGATTCCTAGCCTCTGGCCTGCTCTTGTAGCTACAGTATTTATATGGCTAGTCCAGTTCAGTTTCTAGTCAATGGTTCGGTTTCTAGTCAATGGTAACCCCTAGATTGTTGATAGTGGGAGATTCAGCGATGGTAATGTCATTGAATGTCAACGGATGACAGTTAGGTTCTCTCTTGTTGGAGATGGTCATTGCCTGGGACTTATCTGGCATGAATGTTACTTACCACTTGTCAGCCCCAAGTCTGGATATTGTCCAGATCTTGCTGCAATTGGACATGGACTGCTTCACTATCTGGGGAGTTGCAAATGGTGAACACTGTGCAATCATCAGTGAACATCCCCACTTCTGACTTACGATTGAAGGAAAGTCATTGATGAAGCAGCTGAAGATGGTTGGGCCTAGGACACTACCCTGAGGAACTCCCGAAAGGATGTCCTGGAACTGAGATGATTGACCTCCAACAACCATGCTCTGTATGATCCAACCAGCAGAGTGTTTTTCTCCTGACTCTTATTGACTCCAGTTTTGCTAAGGCACCTTGATGCCACATGGTCAAATGCTACCTTGATGTCAAAAGCAGTCACTCTCACCTCACCTCAGGAGTTCAGCTCTTTTGTCCATGCTTGAACCAAGGCTGTAATGAGGTCAGGAGCTGAGTGGCCCTGGTAGAACCCAAATTGAGTGTCAGTGAGCAGGTTATTGCTAAGCAAGAGCCACTTGATAGCACTGTTGATAACCTCTTCCATCACTTTACTGATGATGGAGAATCGGCTGATGGGACGGTAATTGGCCAGGTTGGGTTTGTCTGCTTTTTACGTACAGGACATACCTGGGCAATTTTCCATATTGCCGGGTAGATGCCAGTGCTGTGGCTGTACTGGAACAGCTTGGCTAGGGGCGTGGCAAGTTCTGGAGCACAAGCCTTCAGTACTATTGCCAAAATGTTGTCAGGCATCATAGCCTTTGCAGTATCCAGTGCCTTCAGCCGTTTCTTGATAACACGTGGAGTGAACTGAATTGGCTGAAGACTGGCATCTGTGATGCTGGGGACCTCCAAAGGAGGCTGAGATGGATCATCCACTCGGCACTTCTGGCTGGAGATTGTTGTGAATGCTTCAGCCTTATCTTTTATCAGGCTGGCTCCTTTATGTCGAGCCCTCCCCGCCCAGTTTTCCTCAGTTCATTAAGCCTAGGAGATCCGATAACACCAGGCACAAAACAGCTCAAGCTGCCTCATACACTGCAAACAATGATGCTGCCAACTGCTGATCTATGGCCATCTGCCTACACCTCCCACTTTCTCTTGCAAAGCGTCAATACTACCAAATTATTTCAAATATTCGATTTTAGTAATGAAAGAAATTCTCTTCCCTTCATCAGCAATCTTTCTTCACTAATTTGGGAAAACCATCTCTCATGCTACTGATTAGCAACTGGACAAAGTTCCGCTCTGGATGGCTATTTTGTTGGAAACCAGACTGAAACTGTGAATAAAAGACATTCTGACTTACGAGATGTTCAGCATGGGTTGTCCTACGTGCGTGATCTGGACTTCCTCCATGTATTTGAAAGGTTTGATGGTTGGGTAACAGCCTTCCCCCAGGGGCTCAGAAATCCAGTTTCCCAACATCCAAGAGAGTGGCTCAACAGCTGGGTTCAAATGAACAACTAAAGACAGGGAAAATGAACAATCATGGTAAAAATAAAATGAAATAAATTGAATTTCTACAGCGCTTTCATCACCTCAAGAAGTCCCAAAGTGCTTTACAACCACTGAAGTTCTGCAAGTGTAGTTATAGTTGTAGTCAGAAATGCAGTAGTCTATCTGCGGACACCAAGCTCCCACTAGCAGCAATGACATAAATGACCACATAATCTGCTTCGATAGTGATGCTGATTGAGGGATAAACATTTACCAACACAACGGGAAGCATTCTCCTGCTATTCTTCCAAACAGTGCCATGGGATTTTTGACATCTACCTGAAAGGGCAGGCAGAACCTTCTGTTTAACCTCTCAATCTGAAAGGCAGTATCTTCAACAGTGCAGTGCTGTTTAAAAAAAAGTACACACAAGGGGGATGATTCTAGGGTCCTAGAGGGGAGCATGTTCAGAGGGAGCATGGGATGAAAATCAGACAACACTGTGGTCCCAAAGCAATTCTCTGATCATACTCCCACCAATTGCAACGCCAGGCCACAACTGCAGAATCATCCCAAGATCCTTGGCTCACTCTGCCAAAGGCCCAGGCTGCATGTCAAGGGACAGTAGAATTCCAACTTCTAACAGCATAAGAGGTGAAGGCTAGGCATCACTTGTACCAACCACCATCCCCCATCCAGATTCATCAGCAGCAACTGGCCATCTAAGGTAGCTTTAAAACATAAATCTAATGAAGAGCATTTCTTGAAAGATCCCATATTGCTGCCATGGTCTGTTTTAAGTTTTGGGTTCACCTTTGACATTTTCAGTACAGTGGTGCTTGTCTGATGACAAGACCACTTACACGTGTGGAATGCTTTTGAATGCTCCATATCTAATTACATAGTCTGGAACAATGGGACACTCTCATAATCTGAGTTGGATACTGTCTTTCACACGAACCCTCAATTACTCTTCACCAATCTTTCCAAAGGTGAATGGAAATACTTCACTGAGGAGATCAGATATGAAGCATTATGCTGCTTTATTTTACAGACAGCAAATTGTCAAAATTCAACTGACAGATCCCTTCATTAGAACAAGAAAAATAAAAATAGTTACTTGGTAGTACAGAACTTGAGTATTGTTCTGAAGTTCTGCCTCCCACACAAATGAGTAATGTGGTACATGAATTTCAGTGCCAATGTGATGCGAGGTCCACAGGCCATATATCCCAAAGGCTATCAGATTGTATCAAACAGCATGTCCCTTTGGCTACTCACAACAGGCAGAGCACTGACTGTACTCAACCAGTCCATACTTACAAAACTCAGAACATAGTGCCTAATGTTAGATGTGATTCCACAATTGGACAGCACTGGCTGAACAAACCTGAGTATGCCAAGAATTCCATGAACAACAAATTGGCATTGCACCTTTTTTGAATTGAACAAAAGCTTGGGGAACAGTAGTTCTCTGGTGCATTCTCCATGAACACCTCTACCAGTCTGAGTCGACTTGCCAACCAATCAGCATCTTTACTCATGCAGTATAAATTGTTGCTCCCTTTGAAATTTAGCATTCTTTTGTCTGTCTTGATGAGTGCAAGATGAAAAGCTTCGACAGCACCTCTATTTTTCAGCAATAAAAAAATTAAAATGTCACATTATACCTATTAATTCCCTAGCTAATCTTCTGGTTCTGACTGGCTCTTGGCAGGACATTCTCCTTGTTATATCACGTTCCCTTCCCAGACCCAACTGCCTGTCTACCCTTGCCTTCCTTTTCTTTTTTTTCCCAGCTGGTGGCAGGCTGCACCTGAGAAATTTCACGAACCAGCTCATGATCTGTCAATATGCATGCCTGTCAATAAACCTGGCTATCTCCCCTCACCCTTTGGTGCGTTTCAAGAAAATATTTCCTATTATTCTCAAAAAAAAACACTTTGACTTAATGAGCCTGCAATCAAGAAGCCCTCACTATCAGTTTGAGTTAGACAGTGAGCTGCGACATTCCACAAACTGGCTCTCCTGGCTTTAATGTGTATCTTTAAATTAGTCTTCAGCTTGTTTATTTCAATTCTGTGCAGATTCACTTTGCTTTAAAATATAACTCATTTCCAAACCCCTTCTGTGAAGGAAAAACTGTGAAAATCCTGCAATGAGTTTCCACATGAAGCAATTTTTTTCCTTTTTTGTCTTATTTTGTTTCCAACTTTGACATCATCTTTGAATGATTGAAAAGTAGGAGTGAGGGAAGGCTGAATGTGAAGATTTCCAAAACTTTGAGATTTTAGGGAAGAATCCCAGTAAGAACTATTCCACGCTGAGTCTTGCTATCAATAGAAAGGGGGAAACAACATGTAAAATCAAGTATTTTCATAATGTTATGGAATTTATTGTAAGGTAATAGTGGGGTCCGTGTCTGAGTTTATGTGCGTGTGTGGGTCTTAACTGAATTAAAGGCAGCTAGTCTGAAGGCTTTGATGTATCAGGAAGTAAGCTAGGTTTGAAATGTTAAGTAGATAAACAGGGGGGAAGTTTTAGAATATGAAATGTAAAGGGAACATTTGCATTTTTAAATAAACCAGACTAGCCGCCATTTTGCGTGGGCGGGCCAACTAAGGCGCTGAGCACTCCCTGTGCAGTTCCCTGAGTCGGGGCACAGAGCTGCCTCAGGGAGATTAGTTTAAGTTCCAAAAATTTTAATAAAGAAGAAAATAATTAAGACATGTCTCATGTGATAGCATCACGAGCTGGGACATGTCAATGAGCTTTATTGAAAAAACGTATTTAATTTATAAACCCTTCATGAAGCCTCATCCCGCCCGTGGATGAGATTCCATGAAAAATGCGAAGGCTGCTTGGGATCTTCGCCTGCCTGCCAACCTTAAGGTTGGACGGGCAGCTTTCTCAATAGGCTTAATTAGTTCATTAATGACCTTAACAGTTCGTCAGGCGCGCAGCTGACTCAGCTATGCGCCCACTGAACTGAAAATCTAAACGACGCGCGGTTGACGTCGGGACACGTGCCCGTCATGCCACGTCATTTTACGCCTGGGCGAGCGGGCCCCGCCCCTGCTCGCCAAGCCTAAGTTTCAGATTTGTGAAATAGTGGGAATTTGCATTCAAAGGGGAAATGTTTTAAAATTCTCTCTTGGGATGTGGACTTCGCTGGCTGGGCCAGCATTTATTGCCCATTCCGAATTGCCTTTGAGAGGGTGGTGGTGAGCTGCCTTCTTGAACCGCTGCAGTCCATGTGGTGTAGGTACACCCACAGTGCTATTAGGGAGGGAGTTCCAGGATTTTGACCCAGTGACAATGAAGGAAGGCCGATATATTTCCAAGTCAGGATGGTGAGTGACTTGAAGGGGAACGTCCAGGTGGTGGTGTTCCCATCCATCTGCTGCCCTTATCCTTTTTAGTGGCCATGGGTTTGAAAGGTGCTGTCTAAAGAGCCTTTGTGAATTCCTGCAGTGCATCTTGTAGATGGTACACACTGCTGCTACTGTGCGTCAGTGGTGGAGGGAGTGAATGATTTTGGATGTGGTGATAATCAAGTGGACTGCTTTGTCCTGGACAGTGTCCAGCTTCTTGAGTGTTGTGGGAGCTACACTCATCCAGGTAAGTGGGGAGTATTCCATCATACTCCTGACTTGTGCCTTGTAGATGGTGGACAAGTTTTGGGGAGTCAGAAGGCGAGTTACTCGTTGCACAATTCCTAGCCTCTGACCTGCTCTTATAGCCACAGTATTTATATGGCTAGTCCAATCCGGTTTCTGGTCAATGGTAATCCCCAGGATGTTGATAGTGGGGGATTCAATGTTGGCAATGCCACTGAACATCAAGATGTGATGGTTGGGTTCTCTCTTGTTGGAGATGGTCATTGCCTGGCACTTGGGTGGCACAAATGTTACTTGCCATTTGTCATCCCAAACCTGGATATTGTCCAGGTCTTGCTGCATTTGGACATGGACTGCTTCAGTATCTGAGGAGTCGCAAATGGTGCTGAACACTGTGCAATCATCAGCGAACATCTCCACTTCTGACCTTATGATGGAAGGTATGTATAAAGGAGAGAAGGCTGTGTGCAAGGAAAGGCATTCTAAGATCTAACAAATGTGAAAAGCCTCCAGGATCTAAGCCTCAAGCTGCTATCTACAAGGAAATGAAGCTGAGAAAACTCAGTTTGAATTCAACTGTCCAGGGTATCGTGTTACTTTGCCTGGGTCTTATAAAATCTGTGTCTTACTGTTGCCTTAATGGAACAGGAGAAAGTCCCAAAAAGACTTTCTAGTCAAAGGAAGGACAGAAACCTGTAAAAAGTTCCTGTTAAGTGGAGTTAAGAGTGAAGAGCAGAGAAAGGCTTCAAGCTTAAAGAGATAAAGGCTTGTGAGAAGCCAGAAGCTTCAAAGAGACAACTGAAGGTCTGTAAATCTTTTGCTATGGGCATATGAAGCTGTTGACAGCTGAGTCAGTGGGAGAGTGTGCGTGGGGGAAAGCTTGAACACACATGTGGTGACCCAGGAGAGAGGAACATCGGAAGGAGAGTTCAAAACCCTGGAGGTGAACCCTTGTGGAAGGCATCTGAGAGAAAGCATCTGTTTGGGAGAAGATTCCAAGGCAAGTTTTTGTGTGAAAGACAGAATTCAGTGGCTGGTTGGCCCATGGCAGTGGATGGGGGGGGGGGGTGCGCGCGCATTGAGTTGAGATCCATAGCATCTGTTTGGGGTGGCATCTGTCATTTGGTTTCTGAGTTTGGTGTGTCTGATCATAGGTCACCTCCTGGTTACCATGGACTGTGGTAAGTTGCTTTATGGCCACCAGTGATAAATCCCCACACTGCTTGGAAAGGCGGGGTGCAGTTGTGTTACCAGACCAACAGTTATCACCTGGGAAGAACCAGGTGGAATTTGCCTTTGACCTATTTACATAGAGTTATCAAGGTGCTGGTATTCTACTAGCTTTATGATACCAGTATTCTCTTGAATTCTTGGCACTAAGAGACATGAGAAAAGCTGCTCACTGCCAGTTCCTGCATTATCTCAGCCTCATCTGGTGACTCACCATTTTTGGCTGAGCTTGAGTTCTTGGCAGAACATGTTATGCTCAGGACTGAGGAAGAGAATTCCACAGACTAACGACATTCAGAAAAAAAATCTTCCTTACCTTTGTCTTAAAATAGAGGCCCCTTATTTTTAAACCGTGCCCCCTTATTCTAGTCTCTCCTCTAAGGGGAAACATCTCTTAGTATCCACCCTGTCAAGTCCCCTCATAATCTTATGTCTTAATAAAGTTACTTCTCCTTCTAAACTCCAATGGATACAATCCAACCTTTCCTCATAAGATTAATTTATTCTTTCATGGGATGTGGGCGTTGCTGGTAAAGCCAGCATTTGCTGCCCATCCTTAACTGCCCTTGAACTAAGTGGTTTGCCACACCATTTCAGAGGGCAGTTAGGAGTCAATCACATGGCCATAGTTCTGGAGTCACGTGTAGGCCAGACCAGGTAAGACAGCAGATTTCCTTTCCTAAAGGACATTTGTGAACCAAATGGGTTTTTACAACAATTGACAATGGTTTCATGATCACCATTACTGAGACTAGCTTTTCAGTTCGATTTATTAATTGAATTTAAATTCCACCAGTTGCTAAAGTAGGATTTGAACACTCATCCTTAGAACACTATCTTGGGCCTCTGGATTACTTATTCAGTGACATTACCATGACACCACCTTCTACACCTCCTCCTCAAACTTGATGTTGAATATTTTCTTCTTATCGTGTCCACGGACAGTCTATACATGGCCCAGCCAGAACTGGACACATTTTTGCGCCTTGTTGTTAAATGCGGCAAGATATGCAACAGTGCAGGGTTCTTCTAGCGATAGACATTGCAGGAGATGTTGCATAGGCCGTGGCTCAGTTCCACATTCACAAGTTGTCGGGCAGGTTGTATATCCCCATTTGCTTAGTGACACCTTTGAACAACCTACACCAGTCCTAAGTCTGTTAAGGCACCTCCAGGTTGCCCAGTTGCAATTAGCTCCTGGGGGAAGGCTTTCATCTGGTAGAATTTCCATCGCTGGGGGTTGTTCGAGACTGATGAGCCGGTCTTTCCACAAAGCAATGTGGGCTTCAGATGGGGTTGATTGTAATGGAACAACACTGTTCAGGAAGCTCTTCCTTGACTTTAGGCGGCTGGGTGTAGGTGTATGACCATGTAGATGGTGCCTCTCATCTGATGTTTGACGGAGTGGCTCTGTCTTGCAGGCTACTGTTCTTCTAATATCAGGGGGAGCATTACCCACCAGGATATATAGGCTGCTGGTGCTTGTCGGTTTTAAACAAACTGTGATAAGTCAACAGCTTGCATTCAGAACGGCATCCATCTTCTCAGCATGAGTAGATCTTTCCCATGCAGGGCAGGCACAATCGACAGTGGAATAGCAAAGAGCAAGTACACTGGTTCACAATGTTTTCGAGCTTGCTCCCCATTTTGTGTCAGTGAGCTTATTCAGGATGTTGTTTCGTGCGCTCACTTTTGCCTTTGTCTCTTCAATGTGGTTCTTGAAGGTGAGGCATCTGTCAAGGGTGACTCCTAAGTAGATAGGGTGCTCGCAATGCATCAGTGTTGCTCCACACCAGGTTACTTTAAGCTAGCGTTTGGCTTCACGGTTTCTGAGGTGGAATGCACAAACTTACGTCTTTTGATGGGTTTGCGCGAAGGTGGTTTTCTTCATAGTAGGATGTTAGTCCCTCCAAGGCCTCAGAAAGCGTTTTCTCCACCGTGTTAAAATCAGTGCTTTGGGCGGTGACACATAAGCCATCAGCGTATATAAAACGACGTGTGACGCCGTCTACAGGTTGGTCATTCGCGTAGATGTTGTACAGCAGTGGTGCAAGCATGCTTCCCTGAGGAAGACCATTCTTCTGAATACACCACCTGCTGCGCTTCCCACCTAGTTCAATATAGAACCAGCGATTCTGAAGCATGCTATCTAACAGCTCTGTTAAGTGAATATCTTTTGTCATCTCTAGGATCTTGCAGAGGAGACGTCTATGGTTCACTGTATCGTTTGCTGCTGACAGGTCGACAAAAACAGCACCTGTTATCATCCCTTGCTCAAAACCATCTTCGATATGTTGTGTGAGGTTGAGCAGTTGGCTTGTTGATTTGCCGGTGCAGAAACCTGCTTCCTCTGGAATGATCTTCTCAACTACAGTTGGTGCTATCCTATTGAGTATCAGACGTTCAAACAGCTTATTGGTGTGGCAAAGCAATGAAATTGGCCAAAAACCCTTAGGATCTTTTCCAGGCTTTAATAGTGCTATTATATGTGCCTTCTGCCAAATATTAGGTAGCTTGTGTGTTGCCAGACAGTGGCTGAACAATTGTAGGAGCCATTTCTTTGCTTGCTGTCCAAAATGCTTTATCTGCTCCGTTGCTATGTTGTCAAGACCAATTGCTTTCCTGTGTTTTAGACTAGATATACCAGTTTCCAGATCTTCCATGGTGCATGGTCCAGTGAAGCCAGGGTCATCGCTGTACTTCTTCCTATCTAGTTGTGCTCCTGGTTGTTTCTTGTTGATTTTTCCATTTAGGAGCAACTGGTGTGCAACCAAATAGCAGACACATTTGGATGTTGGGCAGCTTTCTTGGGATCGCCTTTAAGTTTGCGTATGAGAGACCATGCCTTCTTGCTGTTTTATGTAAGATCTGTTGTCTCTATCAAGGTGTCCCAGGTGTTTTGACGCTCTTGATAGTTACTTAACATCACCCTCTCACCAGTAGATATTGTTTCCTCTGAGAAGGGGTCAGATTCAAACATTTAGAGACATACTCCCAGTAAAGTTCAGCATTTTCCTTGGTGAGACCAGAGATGTAGTATGCTCTACAACCTCGGGGGATCTTCCTTCTGGCTGTTTTCTGGACAGCTTTTGCAAACAGGTTGTAGTGCTCAGGTAAAGGTTTAATGCGTTTAACCTTACAGTCAAGTGCTCGTGTGAACCCGTTTCCAATTGGCCTTCTTGAAGTTGAAGCGCCTTTTGAATGGTACGACGGTTGGTAACACTGCTGCATTTACCTGGATACCAATAGAATGGTGTTGTGTCTGTGGTATTGGGTATGTGACAAGCTTCTTGCAGAGGCCAGCGATGTCGTTGCTGACAATGGCAAGATCTGGGTTATAACCACACTTGCAGCGGGCACTGTGGAAGGAGGCTGGCACTTTAGGATCATGGATGAGACTAAACTGGTTAGCGTCCATCCATTCTTCGACTGCTTCTCTGTCGTTGTTAGACTCCTTGTACCCCCATTGGGTACTGTGGCTATTAAAGTCTCCAATGAAGATCTGTGGTTTACTGTGCAGGTTGGGTACAGGGTTAGAGAAGCTGAAATCTGTGCCAGGTGGCTTGTACACTGAGGTCACTACTACTTTGCTCAGCTCTACAATTAGAATTTCGATGTTGTCCTCCTGTTTTAGAAGTGGCTTCTACAACTGAACCAGCTCTAACAAATACAGCACTGCCATATTGTCGATGAGGTCTTTCAATAACCGGGAACATTCCTGGTATTTTTGGGCAGTTGTTCTCACTTCCTTTTTGTGTCTCCTGCAGGCAGATGACATCACACAGCAACTCATTGCATAATGTAGCGAGGATGTTTTGTTTAGCTACAGAGAACCCTTCAACGTTAGCAGATATAACAGTCAATGCCGGTCTTGAAAAAGATCCATGTTTCTGACATCGACGAATTCCATCTTCAGGCATGATGTTGGTACTTGATCAAATCAGCGGTACGAAAATGCTGTATACATTGGGGCCAAGGTAGAAGTGTTCACATCGCTGCCCTGTTTCAACCAATTCTGCCACCACCATGCACAGCAAGCAGTGTTGAATATAACCGATCAGGAACCTGAGACATCCGCAGAAAGACCAGACAACAAAACCCAATCTTATAATTCAAACTCTGGCTCAATTTGGAGTATTTGGCAAGAGGCTTCCAAGACAGGAATTATGGGTGTCCCTCAAGAAACATATTCCAGGCAGTTACATTATCCAGACAGATCGGAGTAAGACAGAACGTATAGTATTTTGAATTTCCCAAGCTGTAATCTCTGCCTGTTATTTAAAAGCTTTTTTTTTAGCCAACTTCACAAGCAATTCAGTTTCTGCCACATTACCAATATCAAATTATTGTCCCAAACATGTGACACACTGCAAGCAGTATAACTAAATACGTAGGTTGCTAATACAAAGGTCTCTAGACATGAGTGCTGCCATTTGGGTGTCTATTTGCTGCCCTCTACTGTGCCTCTCCATCATTACACCAGAAATGACATCAGGGTGTAAGAGTTACTGGACACTTCTCACACAGGACTTTATGTAGAAATATATACATAGAAACAGGCCATTCAGCCCAACCAATCTGCGTCAACATCTGCTCCATTCCCTTTACCTTCATCCATCTAATTTAATCTCGACTAGAAGTCTTCATGCTGACCACCTTACATTTTCTCTCAAAAAGAATGGATCAGAGTCTCACGCCATTGCTTTCTGTCAGCAATTCAGTTCTTTCCTAGTACATTTATATAGCGTCTTTAATGTGAAAAACACCCCATATTGCTTCAGAGTAAAGATAGTAGAGGGAGTGGATGGCAATGATCATAGGATGGGAAGTAGGCCAGGATTTAAATGTGAAGACACGTTTGGGGTGGGAGAAAGAAATCCAGATTAGGACCAAAGATTCCATCACCAATGTTGGGCAGAAGATCAGGAGGTTGCTCGATCTCAGGTCTCAGCCGAGAACTCAATACCTCTGAATAACATTGTAGTTCCAAGGGTGGTTATAGTTTGAAGAGATTTTCTGTAAATATATCAACAATCAGTGAATATCAGCAATGGTGGTCTGCAAATTATCACTAAAATATGCTGAAACCCTTTTCTATCACTTATAAGTACAGCTAAACTACAGGATTATTCTGGAATGACCAATAGGACCTATAAGGTAGCACAAAAACAACTGGTATTCTGATTGAATAATTAGTTCATCACACAACAGCACAAATGTTGATTGTCCCATCTCACCCGATCTCAGTTTCTGAACCTGGAAGTGAACGGGTCAAGCAGCTCCTTGACTTATACAGTATATATGTATAAAGGAGAACGCTGAGCGCAAGGGAAGGAATTCTGAGATCTAACAAGTAAAAAGCCTCCAGCCTCTGCACAAAAATTGCTGTCTGCAAGCAGTGAAGTTAAGAAAACTCACTTTGAACATCCCTGTCCAGGGTACTGTGTGGTGCTTTGCCTGGGTCTGTTAAAATCTATTTTGTTTTTACTGTTGCCTTAATGGAGGTGTAATTGGGTGTGAGATTAATTAGGGGAGTTAGAAGTTATCATAGTAATAATTTGTAGACCTATGTATGTGCTTAAAATCATTTATTCTATAAATAAATGTTTAATTTAGTTCTGTAAAAAAAAATACAACTCGATGGTTGTATTACTAATGAATTCAAGGCACGCATCTGAGAAATAAAAACAAATTGCAAATAGTTGTGGCAGCTGCCTCAAGTTTCCCTCTGGGATTTGAGCAGCTTGGCATTTACCATTCACCTGCCATAACATCCTTTTCCCCCTCCTCCCTCACACACATTACCTCAGCTCTCTGAATCCATGAACAAGCCCCTCCCCCTCTCTCCGCACTCCCCACCCAGACAAGCCCAGCCCCCCCTCTCTGCACCCCTTCACCCATACAATCCCCTCCTCCTTTCTCTACAACCCCACCACACAAGCCCAACCCCCCTCTCTCACCCCCATTCCATCAATCTGCCTCCCACATCTTCCCCTCTCGTTCACCCACATTCCACCTCTCGCTCCCCACAATGCCCTCTCCCCCACAATAACCGCACCATCCCCCTCTTGCCCCCAGTCGCTTCACCACCCCCCCTTCCATCATCCTCCGATTTCCCACATCCCTGTCTCCCCCACTCCCCCTCCATCACACCAATCCCCCCGCCACACCCTCCTCTTCCCCCGACACCCGTTCTTCCCCGACACCCCCTTCCTTCCCCCACCACCCTCTCTTCCCCCCACTACACTCCCTTCCCCAGCCTCGTTCCACCACACCCCACCCCCACCCCCCCGCCACACCCTAAACCAGAATGGGACCAACATCCTTGTGGGGAGGTTTGCTAGTGTTGTTGGGGAGGGTTTAACCTAACTTGGCAGGGGGATGGGATCCTGAGAGGAGGTTCAGCAGGGGGAGATGCACAGCCAAAATTAGAAGAGAGAGCAAGTGAGTCTGGAAGGCATAGAACTTATAGGCCAGTTGAGGCACAAGGGAGTTCGACAAGGTAGGATGTTATTTATGTTAATGCAAGGAGTCTGGCGAATAAGGCCGATGAGTTGAGGGCACAAATTAACACATGGAAGTACGATGTCACTGCTATCACAGAGACACGGTTGAGAGGCAGGATTGGCAGCTCAATATTCCAGGATATAGGGTCTTCAGGTGAGACAGGGAAGGAGGTAAGAGGAGGGGGTATCGCAATATTGATCAAGGAATCAATTACAGCAGTAAGGAGAGATGACCTCTTAGAAGGCTCCTCAAATGAAGCCAAAAAGGTAGAACTGAAAAACAAAAATGGAGCAGTCACATTGCTAAGAGTGTACTATAGGCCCCCAAACAGTCAGAGAGAAATAGAAGAGCAGATGTGTAGGCAAATTTCAGAGAAGTGTAAAAATAATAGGGTAGTAACAGTGGGCGATTTCAACTTCCCCAACATTAACTGGGTTAGTCATAATGTGATAGGTTTAGAGGGAGCGGAATTCTTAAAATGCATCCAGGAGAGCTTTTTAAGCCATTACATAGAGGGTCCAACAAGAGAGGGGACGGTCCTGGACTTAATTTTAGGGAATGAAGCCAGGCAAGTGGTAGAGGTATCAGTGGGGGTGTATTTTGCAGATAATGATCATAACTCCGTTAGATTCAAGGTTGGTATGGAAAAGGACAAGGATGGGCCAGAAATCAGAGTTCTAAATTGCGGGAAGGCCGATTTTAATAAGATCAGATATGATTTGGCCAGGCTGGACTGGGAGCAGCTACTTTTAGGTGAATCTGCGTAAGAGCAGTGGGACTCATTCAAGAAAGAAAAAGGGAGAGTACAGGGCCAACATATTCCAGTAAAGACAAAGGGTGGGACCAACAAATCCATGGAACCCTGGATGTCGAGGGATATATTTACTGGGTTGGATAAAGAGAAAAAGGGAGTCTTATGTCAGATACCGAGTGTTCAAAACAGCGGAAGCCCTAGAGGAGTATAGAACGTGTAGGGTGGAACTTAAAAAGGAAATTAGGACACCAAAAATGGGGCATGAAAAAACATTGGCAGGTAAAATAAAGGAAAATCCGAAGTTATTTTGCAAGTACATTAAGAGTAAAAGGATAACTAAGGAAGGAGGAGGGCCCATTAAGGACCATAGTGGTAATTTGTGTGTGGAGCCGGAAGACATAGGTAGGGTTCTAAATGAATACTTTTGTGTCGCTGTTCACAAGTGAGAGGGACGACATGGGTATGAAAATCAGGCAGAAGGACTGTGATATAATTAAAGCAATCAGGATAGAAAGGGAGGTGGTTCTTAGTGGTCTGGTAGGCTTAAAAGTAGATAAATCTCCAGGCCCAGAT
The DNA here is from genome assembly GCF_017639515.1 of Carcharodon carcharias. Classification (NCBI taxonomy): domain Eukaryota; kingdom Metazoa; phylum Chordata; class Chondrichthyes; order Lamniformes; family Lamnidae; genus Carcharodon; species Carcharodon carcharias. The sequence continues at coordinate 94,638,260 of NC_054468.1, forward strand.
GAAATGTATCCCAGGCTGTTGAGTGAGGCAAGGGAAGAGATAGCAGGGGCACTGCCAATAATTTTCAATACCTCTCTGGCCACAGGAGAGGTACCAGAGGACTGGAGGACAGCCAATGTGGTACCGTTATTCAAGAAGGGAGGAAGGAATAAACCTGGGAACTATATGCTAGTCAGTCTAACCTCAGTGGTGGGGAAACTATTGGAAGCAATTCTGAGGGACAGAATTAATCTACACTTGGAGAGGCAGGGATTAATCAAGAACAGTCAGCATGGTTTTGTTAAGAGGAGCTTGTGTCTGACCAATTTGATTGAATTTTTCGAAGAGGTGACCAGGTGTGTAGATGAGGCCAATGCATTTGACATAGTCTACTTCGACTTCAGCAAGGCTTTTCATAAGGTCCTGCATGGAAGACTGATAACGAAGGTAAGAGCCGATGGGATCCAAGGCAATTTGGCAAATTGGGTCCAGAATTGGCTGAGTGGCAGGAGCAGTGGGTGATGGTCGAGGCTGGATTGGACGCCTGTGTCCAGTGGGGTTCCACAGGGATCGGTGTTGAGTCCCTTGCTGTTTGTGGTATGTGTAAATGATTTAGACTTGAATGTGCAAGGGTTGATCAGTAAGTCATAAAATTGGTGGGGTGGTAAATAGTGAGGAGGACAGCTTTAGATTACAGGAGGATATAGACAGGCTGGTCAGATGGGCTAATCAGTGGCAAATGGAATTTAATCCGGATAAGTGTGAGGTGATGCACTTGGGCAGGACAAAAAGCATGGGAATGCACAATGAATGGTAGGACCCTAGGCCTAGAGCTGAAAAACGGGATTAGAATAGTTAGATACTTGTTTGACCAGCACACACAATGGGCCGAAGGGCCTTTTTCTGTGCTGTAGACCTCAATGACCCCCTCCCCCATTCTCCTCCCTCCCCTCCCCGAACACTCTCTGCCTCTCTCCCCAGTCCCTCTCTGCCCCCTCTCTCTCCCCAAACCCTCTCTGCACCCCCCTCCCAAATCCCTCGCTGCCCCCCTCTCTCCCCAATCCCTCGCTGCCCCCTCTCTCTCCCCAATCCCTCTCTGCACCCTCTCTCCCCAATCCCTCTCTGCCCCCCTCTCTCCCCAATCCCTTTCTGCCCCTTCTCCCCAATCCCTTTCTGCCCCCCTCTCTCCCCAATCCCCCTCTCTCCCCAATCCCTCTCTGCCCCCTCTCTCCCCAATCCCACTCTGCCCCCTCTCTCCCCAATCCCACTCTGCCCCCTCTCTCCCCAATCCCTCTCTGCCCAATCCCTCTTTGCCCCCTCTCTCTCCCCGATCCCTCTCTGCCCCCTCTCTCTCCCCGATCCCTCTCTGCCCCTTCTCTCTCCCCGATCCCTCTCTGCCCCTTCTCTCTCCCCGATCCCTCTCTGCCCCTTCTCTCTCCCCAATCCCTCTCTGCCCCTTCTCTCTCCCCAATCCCTCTCTGCCCAATCCCTCTCTCTCCCCAATCCCTCTCTGCCCTCTCTCTGCCCAATCCCTCTCTGCCCTCTCTCTGCCCAATCCCTCTCTGCCCAATCCCTCTCTCTCCCCGATCCCTCTCTGCCCAATCCCTCTCTGCCCAATCCCTCTCTGCCCAATCCCTCTCTGCCCAATCCCTCTCCCTCCCCGATCCATCTCCCTCCCCGATCCATCTCCCTCCCCGATCCATCTCTGCCCCCTCTCTCTCCCCGATCCCTCTCTCTCCCCGATCCCTCTCTGCCCCCTCTCTCTCCCCGATCCCTCTCTGCCCCCTCTCTCTCCCCGATCCCTCTCTGCCCCCTCTCTCTCCCCGATCCCTCTCTGCCCCCCTCTCTCCCCGATCCCTCTCTGCCCCCCTCTCTCCCCGATCCCTCTCTGCCCCCTCTCTCTCCCCGATCCCTCTCTGCCCCCTCTCTCTCCCCGATCCCTCTCTGCCCCCTCTCTCCCCGATCCCTCTCTGCCCCCCTCTCTCCCCGATCCCTCTCTGCCCCCCTCTCTCCCCGATCCCTCTCTGCCCCCCTCTCTCCCCGATCCCTCTCTGCCCCCCTCTCTCCCCGATCCCTCTCTGCCCCCCTCTCTCCCCGATCCCTCTCTCTGCCCCCCTCTCTCTCCCGATCCCTCTCTGCCCCCTCTCTCTCCCCGATCCCTCTCTGCCCCCTCTCTCTCCCCGATCCCTCTCTGCCCCCTCTCTCCCCGATCCCTCTCTGACCCCTCTCTCTCCCCGATCCCTCTCTGCCCCCTCTCTCCCCAATCTCTCTCTGCCCAATCCCTCTCTGCCCCCTCTCTCCCCAATCTCTCTCTCCCCGATCCCTCTCTGCCCCCTCTCTCTCCCCGATCCCTCTCCGCCCCCTCTCTACCCTCTCTCTCCCCGATCCCTCTCTGCCCCCTCTCTCTCCCCGATCCCTCTCTGCCCCCCTCTCTCCCCGATCCCTCTCTGCCCCCTCTCTCTCCCCGATCCCTCTCTGCCCCCCTCTCTCCCCGATCCCTCTCTGCCCCCTCTCTCCCCGATCCCTCTCTGCCCCCCTCTCTCCCCGATCCCTCTCTGCCCCCCTCTCCCCGATCCCTCTCTGCCCCCCTCTCTCCCCGATCCCTCTCTGCCCCCCTCTCTCCCCGATCCCTCTCTGACCCCTCTCTCTCCCCGATCCCTCTCTGCCCCCTCTCTCCCCAATCTCTCTCTGCCCAATCCCTCTCTGCCCCCTCTCTCCCCAATCTCTCTCTCCCCGATCCCTCTCTGCCCCCTCTCTCTCCCCGATCCCTCTCCGCCCCCTCTCTACCCTCTCTCTCCCCGATCCCTCTCTGACCCCTCTCTCTCCCCGATCCCTCTCTGCCCCCTCTCTCCCCAATCTCTCTCTGCCCCCTCTCTCTCCCCTGATCCCTCTCTGCCCCCTCTCTCCCCGATCCCTCTCTGCCCCCTCTCTCCCCCGATCCCTCTCTGCCCCCCCTCTCTCCCCGATCCCTCTCTGCCCCCTCTCTCTCCCCGATCCCTCTCTGCCCCTCTCTCCCCAATCTCTCTCTGCCCAATCCCTCTCTGCCCCCTCTCTCCCCAATCTCTCCTCTCCCCGATCCCTCTCTGCCCCCTCTCTCTCCCGATCCTCTCCGCCCCCTCCTCTACCCTCTCTCTCCCCGATCCTCTCTGACCCCTCTCTCTCCCCGATCCCTCTCTGCCCCCTCTCCTCCCCAATCTCTCTCTGCCCAATCCCTCTCTGCCCCCTCTCTCCCCAATCTCTCTCTCCCCGATCCCTCTCTGCCCCCTCTCTCTCCCCAATCCCTCTCTGCCCCCTCTCTCCCCTCCACAATCCCTCTCTAATCCCATGCGTCCATCCTTTTCTCCCTCCATATCATCCCTCTCTCCCCCCTCCAATCCCACCCCCCCAACCCATCATCCCTCCAAATTCCCACTCACTGTCACCCCCTGTCCTCGCCGTTCGTTCGCGATTCGCAAACACCATGCTCAGGTCACCGCGGTGTCCCCGCCCGAGCCCGAGCCCGAGCCCGAGCCCGAGCCCGAGCCCGACCTTGAAGCGGACACGACACCTCGACCTAGAGCTAATCCATCCACCGGCAACCGCCTACACAACTCTCAGACCCGGCCAGTTTACCTGCTTCTGCTCCCTCCCCACCGCCAGCCATCATGGCCCCGCCCCTTCTGTACCCCCACGTCCGGCCCCGCCCCTTCTGTCCCCCACCCCCCCGGTCCGGCCTCGCCCCTACTGGCTACTCGTCCGGCCCCGCCCCTTCTGTCCCCGCCCACGCCCCTGTCCTGTTCCCCATACGTCCGGCCCCGCCCCCCAGTCCTGTCCTCCCGGCCGGCCCCGCCCCGTTCAGTCCCCCCGACCCCAGCCGGCCCCTCCCCCCTGGTCCTGCACCCTCGGCCGGCCCCGCCCCCAGTCCTGAGAGGCATCAGGTTGAAAAATAAGCTCAGAATTACCTCGAAAAACTCAGCAGGTCTGGCAGCATAGACGGAGAAGAAAAGAGTTCACGTTCCGAGTCCTCAACACCCTTCAATGGAACTGATTTTTCTTTACAAGGAGAGGGGTGAAATATAAGCTGGTTTAAGGGGGGGGGGGGGGGGGGGAGAGAAGTGGAGGGGGTGTTGTGGTTATAGGGACAAGCAAGCAGTGAACTCTTCTTCTCCGCCGATGCTGCCAGACTTGCTGAGTTTTTCCAGGTAATTCTGTTTTTGTTTTGTATTTCCAGCATCCGCAGTTTTTTGTTTTTATCTCAGTGATAGGAGCAGATCATCAAAAGATGTCACAGACAAAAGAACACATAGGTGTTGAAGTTGGTGATATTATCTAAACGAATTGCTAATTAAGAATGGATGGTAAGGCACTCAAGGTATAGCTCTAGTGGGGGTGAGGGGAGCGTAAAAGATTTAAAAATATTTAAAAATAATGGAACTAGGTGGGAAAAGAAAAATCTATATAATTTATTGGAAAAAACAAAAGGAAGGGGGAAGAAACAGAAAGCGGGTGGGGATGGAGGAGGGAGTTCAAGACCTAAAGTTGTTGAATTCAATATTCAGTCCAGAAGGCTGTAAGTGTCTAGTCGGAAGATGAGGTGCTGTTCCTCCAGTTTGCGTTGGGCTTCACTGGAACAATGCAGCAAGCCAAGGACAGACATGTGGGCAAGAGAGCAGGGTGGAGTGTTAAAATGGCAAGCAACAGGGAGGTTTGGGTCATTCTTGCAGACAGACCGCAGGTGTTCTGCAAAGTGGTCGCCCAGTTTACGTTTGGTCTCTCCAATGTAGAGGAGACCGCATTGGGAGCAACGAATGCAGTAGACTAAGTTGGGGGAAATGCAAGTGAAATGCTGCTTCACTTGAAAGGAGTGTTTGGGCCCTTGGATGGTGAGGAGAGAGGAAGTGAAGGGGCAGGTGTTACATCTTTTGTGTGGGCATGGGGAGGTGCCATAGGTGGGGGTTGAGGAGTAGGGGGTGATGGAGGAGTGGACCAAGGTGTCCCGGAGGGAACGGTCCCTACAGAATGCTGACAGGGGGTTGAAGGGAAGATGTGTTTGATGGTGGTATCATGCTGGAGTTGGCGGAAATGGTGGAGGATGATTCTTTGAATGCGGAGGTTGGTGGGGTGATAAGTGAGGACAAGGGGGACCCTATCATGTTTCTGGGAGGGAGGAGAAAGCGTGAGGGCGGATGCGCGGGAGATGGGCTGGACACGGTTGAGGGCCCTGTCAATGGTGGGTGGAAAACCTCGGTTAAGGAAGAAGGAGGACATGTCAGAGGAACTGTTTTTGAAGGTAGCATCATCGGAACAGATGCGATGGAGGCGAAGGAACTGTGAGAATGGGATGGAGTCCTTACAGGAAGTGGGGTGTGAGGAGCTGTAGTCGAGGTAGCTGTGGGAGTCGGTAGGCTTGTAATGGATATTGGTGGACAGTCTATCACCAGAGATTGAGACAGAGAGGTCAAGGAAGGGAAGGGAAGTGTCAGAGATGGACCACGTGAAAATGATGGAGGGGTGGAGATTGGAAGCAAAATTAGTAAATTTTTCCAAGTCCCGACGAGAGCATGAAGCAGCACCGAAGTGATCATCGATGTACCGGAGAAAGAGTTGTGGAAGGGGGCTGGAGTAGGACTGGAACAAGGAATGTTCCACATACCCCATAAAGAGACAGGCATAGCTGGGGCCCATGCAGGTACCCATAGCCACACCTTTTATTTGGAGGAAGTGAGAGGAGTTGAAGGAGAAATTGTTCAGTGTGAGAACAAGTTCAGCCAGATGGAGGAGAGTAGTGGTGGATGGGGATTGTTTGGGCCTCTGTTCGAGGAAGAAGCTAAGGGCCCTCAGACCATCCTGGTGGGGGATGGAGGTGTAGAGGGATTGGACATCCATGGTGAAGAGGAAGCGGTTGGGGCCAGGGAACTGGAAATTGTTGATGTGACGTAAGGTGTCAGAGGAATCACGGATGTAGGTGGGAAGGGACTGGACAAGGGGAGAGAGAAGGGAGTCAAGATAACGAGAAATGAGTTCCGTGGGGCAGGAGCAAGCTGACACGATTGGTCTACTTCGGTGCTGCTTCGTGCTCTCGTCGGGACTTGGAAAAATTTATTAATTTTGCTTCCAATCTCCACCCCTCCATCATTTTCACGTGGTCTATTTCTGACACTTCCCTTCCCTTCCTTGACCTCTGTCTCAATCTCTGGTGATAGACTGTCCACCAATATCCATTACAAGCCTACCGACTCCCACAGTTACCTCGACTACAGCTCTTCACACCCCGCTTCCTGTAAGGACTCCATCCCATTCTCTCAGTTCCTTCGCCTCCGTCGCATCTGTTCCGATGATGCTACCTTCAAAAACAGTTCCTCTGACATGTCCTCCTTCTTCCTTAACCGAGGTTTTCCACCCACGGTCGTTGACAGGGCCCTCAACCGTGTCCAGCCCATCTCCCGTGCATCCGCCCTCACGCCTTCTCCTCCCTCCCAGAAACATGATAGGGTCCCCCTTGTCTTCACTTATCACCCCACCAACCTCCGCATTCAAAGAATCATCCTCCACCATTTCCGCCAACTCCAACATGATACCACCATCAAACACATCTTCCCTTCATCAGCCCTGTCGGCATTCCGTAGGGATCGCTCCCTCCGGGACACCCTGGTCCACTCCTCCATCACCCCCTACTCCTCATCCCCCACCTATGGCACCTCCCTATGCCCACGCAAAAGAGGTAACACCTGCCCCTTCACTTCCTCTCTCCTCACCATCCAAGGGCCCAAACGCTCCTTTCAAGTGAAGCTGCATTTCATTTGCATTTCCCCCAACTTAGTCTACTGTATTCGTTGCTCCCAATATAGTCTCCTTTACATTGGAGAGACCAAACGTAAACTGGGCGACCGCTTTGCAGAACACCTGCGGTCTGTCCGCAAGAATGACCCAAACCTCCCTGTCGCTTGCCATTTTAATACTCCACCCTGCTCTCTTGCCCACATGTCTGTCCTTGGCCTGCTGCATTGTTCCAGTGAAGCCCAACTCAACCTGGAGGAACAGCACCTCATCTTCCGACTAGGCACTTTACAGCCTTCCAGACTGAATATTGAATTCAACAACTTTAGGTCTTGAGCTCTCTCCCTCATCCCCACCCGTTTTCTGTTTCTTCCCCCTTCCTTTTTTTTTCCAATAATATATATAGATTTTTCCTTTCCCACCTATTTCCAAGGAGAAGCCCTCTCCTTTCTCCATCCTCACTAGAGCTATACCTTGAGTGCCCTACCATCCATTCTTAATTAGCACATTCGTTTGGATAAAATCACCAACTTCAACACCTCTGTGTTCTTTTGTCTGTGACATCTTTTGATTATCTGCTCCTATCACTGCTTGCTTGTCCCTATAACCACACCACCCCTTTCCACTTCTCTCCCCCTACCCAACGCTCTCCCCCCCCCCCCCACCCAAACCCCCCTCCCCCCACCTGAAACCAGCTTATATTTCACCCCTCTCCTTGGATTCATCCAGTTCTGCTGAAGGGTCATGAGGACTCGAAACGTCAACTCTTTTCTTCTCTGCCGATGCTGCCAGACCTGCTGAATTTTTCCAGGTAATTCTGTTTTTGTTTTTGACTGTCCTCATTGATTGGTTATGTCAGTACCTAATAGCTTGTACTCGTTTTGTTTCCCTTTCACCTGACCCCACTCCCTAACATGTCCACAAGCACATACCCCCCTCCAGTGTCCACCTCAACCATCACCACCCACTGAACCAATGCCCATCCTTGCCCCAACACCTGCTCCTGACTGCTCCAGCCCAAGGTTACAGGAGTCGAGGGTTAAATTCAGGAGGGATACTGAACTGCCATGATCAGCAGCAGCACTGCAGCAGTCCGGTATTATAGTGAGTTAATATGAAGCAGGGGAAACAGCACAATACTTCTGTATTACTGCAAACCTGCTGTCGGAGTTGATTCTACCCAGGCTGCTACCTCTCCTGTTCTTAGCATGGCAGCAAATGTTGATACATTTTTAAACAATCCCCAGTGGCACAGTGCATATCAGTACCTTACAGCAACAAGCAGAAAACATTTGCCTCCACTTTAATTTTCTCCTCAAATAATAAGCTAAAACCTATTAGTGAAGCAAGTCTGAAATAAAAACACTTTGCCTTCTCCAAAAGATAACAAATCAAGCTGACAGGCAGAAGAAGCCCTCTCCTTTCTCCATCCTCATCTCCCATAAGTGCAAGGTGATCATGGGCTTAACTAAGATTGAGACCATCCCAACTAGCCTCTGCTAGTTCTTCTAAGATCCCCCTTGGCCTAGCCCAGAACTCTCATCTTTTTCTCGTTTCTCTCCTAATTCCTTGCATTCTCTTTTCTAAACTCATCTTGTCCCTGAGCCCCATCTGCTATTCCCTCAACCCTATTAACAGCACAAGAAATCGGAGCAAGAGTAGGCCACACAGCCCATCAAGCCTGCTCCACCATTCAATACGATCATGACTGATCCTGGGCTTCAACTCAATTTTCCCACCCACTCCCCATATCCCTAAATTCCCGAAGAGATTAAGAATATGTATATCCCAGCCTTAAATGTATTCAACATTGGAGCATCCACAACCCTCTGGGGAAGAGAATTCCAAAGATTCACAACGCTTCTGAGTGAATAAATTTCTCCTTATCCCAGTCCTTAATTATTAGTCCCTTATCTTGAGACTGTGCCCCTGTCTTTTAGATTCCCTAAATTCCTGAGGCCCCAGCACCGGTCCTTGCAGCATTCCACTATTTCCTGCCTGCCAACTCGAAAGAGCCTAAGTTATGCCCACTCTCTGTTTTCTATCTGTTAACCCCATGTTCCCATTAACCCAATATTCCTTCCAGACTCCCTTGTTAGCTGATATTGTTTATGGACTCGCTCTTCAGCTACTGTCCCTCTCACCCCGAGATGAGCTTGCAAATTTGCGCCATCAGTAAGCCAGCCTATCTCCACCTTTGTAACATCACCTAATTTTGTCTCTACCTCAGCTTCCCTGTTGCTGAAACCCTCATCCATGTCTTTATTACATATAAACTTGACTACTCAAACATACTGCTGGCTGGCGTCCCATGTTCTACCCTCCCTAAACTAGAGGTTAACCAAAACTCTGCTGCCCATGTTCTAACTTGCACCAAGAGCCCACCACCCTTGTTTTTCATGGCTTTTATAATCATTTTTCCAAAGAAAGGATCTGGGGAAGGCAAACATTCAAGGGTTGCGTCTGTTACCCCCATCTCCTCAGTTATTATATTGTACAAGTAGATTTTGGGCAGAGAGAGTCTATTCCAGTAAATATAAAGGTGTTGGATCTGCTTGCAAGAGTGACGGATGCCACTGAAGCCAGAAAGGTATCTATGCAGATGTGAATTTGAAACAAGCATGGTTCAAGCCTATGTGCAGCAGACAGCATGTAAGAGGCACTCCTCCTGAGCACCATGGTCAGCAGCACACTTCAACAAGTCTGAATAATTCACCATCATCTGAACTATAATTTTTTTACAAACATTGCCATTAAATGATGATTCTATCAGTTGAAACCATGGAGCTTCAGGAGCAACACTACACCTCTTTGTAAGCCAATGATGACAGATATTGAACTCAGCAACAACTTGCATTTATGTAGCACCTTTAATATAGTGTAACACCCCAAGAAGCTTCATAGGAGTGTTCTCAGACAAAACCATACACCAGGCCATAAAGAAATTAGAACAGGTGACCAAAAGCTTGGTCAAAGAGGTAGGTTTAAAGAAACGGCTCAAAGGAGGAACAAAGTAGTGAGGTGGAGATGTTTAAGGATGAAATTACAGAACATAGGGCCTATAGAAGTGAAGGCATGTCCTCCAATGATGAAGCAAAAGAAATCAGGGATGTGCAAAAGGCCAGAATTAGGAAATTGCAGAGATCCAAGGGTTGAAAGACCAGAAAAGGTCACAGAGACAAAGGAAAAAAGCCATGGAGGGTTTGAACAAAATGATGAAAAGTTTAACATCAAAAGGTGTTACCAAACTGGGAACTAATATAGGTCAGTGGTATAGTGGGGGAGATAGGCGAATGGGATTTGGCGTGAGTTAGCATAGCAGCACAATTTTGGATGAATTCAAGTTCATCCGAATATATACGGATATATGAGCATACGGTCCCATACCCCGCCTCAGAATTGTATCATCCAGCAGTTCTTGTGCCTCTAACAGAGGGCGCTGGTGAGAAGTGACTGAAGCGTTCTGGGAGAAGTCACCGCAACCACCGCGACTCAGGAGGGAATTGAGGAGGACCCACTGACAAAGAACAGAATAGCCCCAAACGTTATATTGCTGTAGTGTTTCCATCCCTCCCTCCTCCTCAAACCTAAAAAAGAGAGAGGAAGAGGCAGTGCCTTCAGGAGTGCACCAGACCTGTGAGGGACACTCTTCTGAAAGTGGATTTTAAAGAAAAAGCAGCTCATTGGTGACTAAATCCTGGGAGCAGACTCAGAGGGAGGAGCACTGGAGTGGTGACCTCGGGGCACAGAGTAACTGAAGCCAAAACTGAAAAAATGACATCACAGGAAAGCTGTGATCTGATTGGTTGGTAGGAAATCTGCTCCAAATTTGAAAAAAAAACACTGCAAAGCTAATTAATAAATTAATTAACTAAGTCGAGATGGCTGGGCAGGTGATGTGCTGTAGCTGTATGATGTGGGAGCTGGCAGATCCCACTGGGAGCCACAGTGACCACATCTGCAGCAAGAACTGGTTGCTGGAGGAACTCCGGCTCAGAATTGATGAGCTGGAGTCTGAGCTCCGGACGCTGCAGCACATCCAGGAGGGGGAGAGTTACCTGGACGCTTTGTTTCAGGAGGCGGTCACACCCGGTAGATTAAGTACCTCAAGTTCGGTCAGTGGTCTGGGTCAGCAGGGTGTGACGGCAGGTGTGTTCAGGAAGAGGAGCCTCAGCTCTTGCCCTTGTCCAACAGGTATGAGGTACTAGCTCCCTGTATGGATGAGGAACAGGGCTGTAGGGAGGATGAGCCGGCAGACCACGGCATCGTGACACAGCATGGCATTCAAGAGGGGGGAGTAAAAAGACAATTGGTAGTTGTAGGGGATTCTATAATAAGGGGAATTGACAGCATCCTTTGTAAGCAGGATCGAGAGTCCTGCATGGTATGTTCCCTGCCCGGTGCCAGGGTGAGGGACATCTCTGACCGGCTTGAAAGGATATTGGAGAGGGAGGGGTAGGATCCAGTTGTTGTGGTCCACGTCGGGACAAGTAACATAGGTAAGACTAGGAAAGACGGGATTATCAGGAACCAGGAACTAAATTAAAGAACAGGTTCTTAAGAGTTATAATCTTCAGATTACTACCCGAGCCACGTGCAAATTGGCATAGGGACGCGAGAATAAGGGAAGTAAACACGTGGCTAAAGGAGTGGTGCAGGAAAGAGGGGTTCCATTTCGTGGGGCACCGGCATCAGTATTGGAACAGGAGGGATCTGTACCGTTGGGACGGTCTCCACCTGAACCGATCTGGGACCAATGTTCTAGCGAAAAGGGTAAATAGGGTGGTCAACAGGACTTTAAACTAGAAAGTGGGGAGGGAGGGAAGGGTAAAACTCCAAGAAGTACGACTAATGGGAAACAAAGCAGCAGGTTGGCGTGTGGGGGGGTGGATTCAACTTCATGGATAATGATGAAAAAACTGAAAAGAAAGGAGAGCCCAGGAGAGGCTATTAAAGTCTTCAGAACACAAAATAGGACAGTGTTTGGAAAGGGCTAGGAATCTAACTTCAAGCACATCAGATAAAGGGACGACAATGAGAAAGGGGACGGGAAATACAGGAGTGAAGGTGTTGTATCTGAATGCACGCAGTATACAAAATAAGGTAAATGAGCTTGTGGCGCAGATTGAAATTGGCAGGTATGATGTGGTGGGCATCACAGAGACATGGCTGCAAGGGGATCAGGACTGGGAGCTAAATATACAAGGATATACATTCCAAAGAAAAGATAGGCAGGTTGGCAGAGGAGTTGGGGTTGCTTTGTTAGTAAGAAATGAAATTAAATCGATAGCAATAAACGATGTAGGGTCAGATGATGTAGATTCTGTGTGGGTAGAGTTGAGGAACCGCAAAGGTAAAAAAACCATAATGGGAGTTATGTACAGGCCTCCATACAGTAGTCAGGATGTGGGACACAAGATACACCAGGAGATAGAAAAGGCGTGTAAGAAAGGCAAGGTTACAGTGATCATGGAGGATTTCAATATGCAGGTAGACTGGGAAAATCAGGTTGGTAGTGGATCCCAAGAAAAGGAATTTGTGGAATGTCTACGAGAAGGCTTTTTGGAGCAGCTTGTGGTGGAGCCCACTAGGGAACAGGCAATTCTCAATTTAGTGATGTGTAATGAGGCAGATTTGATATGGGAGCTTAAGGTGAAGGAACCCTTAGGAGTAAGTGACCAATATGTGATAGAATTTACCCTGCAATTTGAGAGGAAAAAGCTGGAATCAGATGTAGCGGTATTACAGTTGAATAAAGGCAACTACAGAGGCATGAGGGAGGAGCTGGCCAGAATTGACTGGGAGATGAGCCTAGCAGGAAAGACAGTGGAACAGCAATGGCAGGAGTTTCTGGGAGTAATTTGGGAGACACAGCAAAACTTCATCCCTAGGAAGAAGAAGCATACTAAAGGAAGGACGAGGCAACCATGGCTGACAAGGGAAGTCAGGGACAGCATAAAAGCTAAAGAGAAAGCATACAATGTGGCGAAGAGCAGTGGGAAACCAGGGGATTGGGAAGCCTACAAAGACCAACAGAGGACAACTACAAAAGAAATAAGGAGGGAGAAGATTAAATATGAGGGTAAACTAGCCAATAATATAAAAAAAATTGCAAGAGTTTTTTTTTTAGATATATAAAGGGTAAGAGAGAGGCAAAAGTGGACATTGGGCCGCTGGAAAATGACGCTGGAGAAGTAGTAGTGGGGAACAAAGAAATGGCAGTAGAACTGAATAGGTACTTTGCGTCAGTCTTCACGGTGGAAGACACGAGTAACATCCCCAAAGTACAAGAGAGTTGGGGGGCAGAGGTGAGTATGGTGGCCATTACCAAGGAGAAGGTGCTAGGAAAACTGAAAGGTCTGAAGATGGATAAATCACCTAGACCAAATGGACTACACCCCAGAGTTCTGAAGGAGATAGCTGAAGAGATAGTGGAGGCGTTAGTGGTGATCTTTCAGGAATCACTCGAGTCAGAGAAAATCACTAAGGTAACCCCCCTGTTTAAGAAGGGAGTGAGGCAAAAGACAGGAAATTACAGGCTGATTAGCCTGACCTCGGTCATTGGTAAGATTTTAGAGTCCATTATTAAGGATGAGATTTCAGAATACTTGGAAGTGCATGGTAAAATAGGGCAAAGTCAGCATGGTTTCATCAAGGGGAGGTCATGCCTGACAAATCTGTTTGAATTCTTTGAGGAGGTAACGAGTAGGTTAGACAAAGGAGAGCCAATGGATGTTATCTACTTGGACTTCCAGAAGGCCTTTGACAAGGTGCCGCACAGGAGGCTGCTCAGTAAGATAGGAGCCCATGGTGTTAGAGGCAAGGTACTAGCATGGATAGAAGATTGGCTGCCTGGCAGGAAGCAGAAAGTGGGGATAAGGGGGTCCTTCTCAGGATGGCGGCCGGTGACTAGTAGAGTTCCGCAAGGGTCAGTGTTGGGACCACAACTTTTCACTTTATACATTAATGATCTAGATGAAGGAACTGAGGGCATCCTGGCTAAGTTTGCAGATGATACAAAGATAGGTGGAGGGACAGCTAGTATTGAGGAGGCAGGGAGGCTGCAGAAGGATTTGGACAGATTAGGAGAATGGGCAAAGAAGTGGCAGATGGAATACAACGTGGGGAATTGTGACGTCATGCACTTTGGTAGGAAGAATAGAGGCATAGACTATTTTCTAAATGGGGAGAGAATTCAGAAATCTGGAATGCAAAGGGACTTGGGAGTCCTATTCCAGGATTCTCTTAAGGTTAACTTGCAGGTTGACGCGGTAGTTAGGAAGGCAAATGCAATGTTGGCATTTATTTCGAGAGGACTAGAATATAAAAGCAGGGATGTGCTGTTGAGGCTTTTTAAGGCTCTGGTCAGACCACATTTAGAATATTGTGAGCAATTTTGGGCCCTGTATCTCAGGAAGGATGTTCTAGCCCTGGAGAGGGTCCAGAGGAGGTTCACGAGAATGATCCCAGGAATGAAAGGCTTAATAAATGAGGAACATTTGAGGACTCTGGGTCTATACCCGATGGAGTTTAGAAGGATGAGGGGGGATCTGATTGAAATTTACAGAATGCTGAAAGGCCTGCATAGAGTGGACGTGGGGAAGATGTTTCCATTAGTATGAGAGACTAGGATCCAAGGGCACAGCCTCAGAGTAAAGGGAAGACCTTTTAGAACAGAGATGAGGAGAAACTTCTTTAGCCAGAGAGTGGTGAATCTATGGAATTCATTGCCACAGAGGGCTGTGGAGGCCAGGTCATTGAGTATACTTAAGACCGAGATAGATAGGTTCTTGATTGGTAAGGGGATCAAAGGTTATGGGGAGAAGTCGGGAGAATGGGGTTGAGAAAGTTATCAGCCATGATTGAATGGCGGAGCAGACTTGATGGGCCGAATGGCCTAATTTCTGCTCCTGTCTTATGGTCTTATGGTCATCAGCTGAACAGCAGCAATTGGTTGTGAGCACAATGGGAGGAACCGTAGGGAGGTAATATAATCTGCTGACCACCTTGACACCCAACTCGGTAGCCAAATGCCAAGCTTAGTCACACTAAATTAATCCAGGGCCGCACCAGGAGGACTTAGACAAAGAAATGTGTCCTTCGTGGAGCTGACTGCTCCTCCAGATTCCAGACAGACCAATGCTGGCCAGAGCCATCTCCATTTCTATTGTTAGCCCTGAATTTACCTGACAACTGAAATGAAGGAAATTTTACTGCGTCAAGCTTGGTTTCCTGAGTGAAGAAGAAGAATTCACAGAGTCCAGAAGAGGCCCTTCGGCCCATCAAGTCTGCACCGACACATGAGAAACACCTGACCTACCTAACTAATCCCATTTACCAGCACTCGGCCCATAGCCTTGAATGTTATAATGTGCCAAGTGCTCATCCAGGTACTTTCTAAAGGATGTGAGGTAACCTTCCTCCACCACCCTCCCAGCCAGCGCATTCCAGACTGTCACCACCCTCTATGTAAAAAAGTTTTTCCTCACATCCCCCCTAAACCTCCTGCCCCTCACCTTGAACTTGTGTCCCCACGTGACTTGTTTTTTTGCTCAAATTTACTATATGCCACACACTTTAAAACTGCAATGAAATTTTGCTCTCATTAATGACAAGGCAGACTGAAATACCTGCTGGCTTTCTCAGACCTGTCCTGTTGTATCCAAGCTAATGTTGGCATTGACCAGAAAGAAAAAGAAAGAATTTGCCATTTTTAATAAAGGCCTCATCACACCTGCAAGGTATCCCAAAGCTATTTACAATTACAACAACCAATTATTTTTGGACATCATTAAGAAAGAATGTTTTTAGGTACTGCTGTGAACAGACAATTGACGGACAGCGGGATGGGTTCAGTCAATCTTCTAACTGCCTTTCCATAGACCTTGGAGCTGAAACAGATACTTACTGAAGGTTAGAGTAGCTCAATCAGATGCTGATTCAAAACACACGTGACTATTTTCATAAGGTATGAATCCATACAGTGTGGGGACTTGACTGAAAATTGATGACTTGTTGGTTAATGGGTCCACAGACAATGGAAGTCTTCCTGAAGTGGCCGTGTGAGCAAAGGAGGAATATGAGCATAAAGCATTGTCATGCACAGTAGGCACGAGAACATTACAAATTTTTAAAACTTGTATGCCAGTTTTAAAAAAGGACACTACTGATTTTTAAGATTGCTGCCACAGGTCACTTGACTTTTGGAACTGCAAGTTGGCCATGTTTCTGGAAGCTTCTAAAAGGTGGATTCAACAAACATGCCTAGACCACATCCTTTGTCAGGACTTACCCCAAATAGCAAGGACAATAAGGCTTCAGACTTTCTGTCTCTAGGACTACCAGGAGAATTAACCAAACTGATTATGCACAAAGGAAGTACTAAGGACCCCTATCTATCTCTTGTATGTAGATGGGTTTTGACCAGGGGTGGTGGAAACTCCTGCAATAACAAGAAGAGCCTATCGATTTTTCCTCATCGTTTATCAATGGCCAATCATCAAATGACCAAAACTCTGATTTTTGGAAACCTTTTATTAAAAGCCTTTCTTGCTTCTTGCAACAGACAGCAGAATGCAGGAGTAATATCAGACAGAACACTACTGCTGAAATCATAAACCTTTCCAGGAAAAGGGTATGTTAAGAAATAATGCTTCTGGTTTAAAAATCCAGGAAGGTCTGCAGCTAGTGACTTTGTAAAAACTGAAAACACACAAACAGGGGTTTGGGAGCACACCTCAGCCTTATCTAAATTGAACCACACTGATTGCAGACAGGACGGTCGGAGAATTAGGGGATTTCAGTCTCCCTCCCCGCCCCTGTGTGTAACAGCACAAACTCCCAGCTGTGAGCTAATTCTGGTCCACTGTAAATATCTGGGGGAAAATGGTGGTGGTAGTAGGTTCACCACATTTCTTTGGGGCTAAATTAATGGTTGACTTTTGTGTCAGGAAGTTCTCAGCTTTGGAGTAAATAATTGGTCAAAAGTGAGTTTTTAGATCACAAACTTGTGGGCTTAGATGATTTACCCAACAGCGCTACAAGTTTGGAGGTCCCTGCTCATGCAAACCTATCCAGGTTCAACTCAGGATTGGGATGGGATCATATCAGGTTCCCAACATTACATCATTTCAGGGAGCTTTAACCCCACTGCTCACACCTGAAACCATGTTCCCTTGGCAGTTAAAATTCAGCCCAAATGGTGGGAAAGGGCCATTTCGTTAAACTTACTGCCAGCTAGTTTCACAGCTTGATGTCACCTCAGCCCCCCAACCCACCTGCTTTGTTATTTTTCACGTTATGAGAAATGTTATTAAATAAATTAAAATTCACTGTAAGCTTTATTCTGTTTCTTCATAGATTAAGTGTGTTAAAATAAACTTGCCAGTTGATTTACAATAATTCTGAGTTTGGATGAAAGATCACCAACCTTAAACGCTGCACTGATGCTGCCTGACTTGCTGAGTATTTCCAGCATTTTCTGTTTTGATTTCAGATTTGCAGTATCTGCAGTATTTTGATTTTGTTGGCTTACAAGTTGTCTCATTTCACTAATGCTCATCAGTCTACCTTCTGGAAGATTAGAGAAACCCATGCGGGTTAGGGTGGGAGATTCGGGATGACAGAAGAACATAAGAAATTGGAACTGGAGTTAGTCATTTGGCCCTTTGAGCTCACTCCACCATGTAATAAGACCATGGCTGATATTCCATCTCAGTTACACCTCCCGTATTATTCTCATATTCATAAACTTCCTTTGTATCCAAAAAGCTATCAATCTCTGGTGTGAATAAACTCAACAGCTAAGCATGGACAACTCTATGCAGTGGAGAATTCCAAAGGTCCACTACCCTTTGAGTGAAGAAATTCCTGACATCTCAATCCTAAATGGCTGCCCCATGGTTCAGCTGAGAAGGCAGACTCAGTTTAACATCTCATTCAAAAGGCAGCATCTCCAACAGTGCAGCTATTCCTCAATATTAACACTGGAGTGCCAGTCTTGGTTTTTTGCTCAAGTCTCTGGAGTCAGGTCCTGAACCCATAATTATCTGACTCATAGGCAAGATTACTGCTTACTGAGCCACAGCTGTCACACTCCATCCCAGTCTCTTCTCCTTTCTCTCAGGTGCTCTTTCTATCCATTCCTGTCCTCACTCTCTCTCTGATATTTCTTGTCCATTTCTATCTCTCCTGCTCTGTTATTCTGCCTCCATTTCTATCCCTCCCTCTCTTTATGTTACTCTCCCCTCTGGATGGAGAAGGTGAATAAGAAGCCTCTTTGAAGGGAACTTTACTTTAAAATGGGATAGCCGGTGCTGCAGGCTTCCCAGAATGACCTCACTGTGCAAGGACGATAGCTTGGGGTTTACCCAATTAGCAACCTTGTGAATTTTACAATTTCTGTGAAATACAGGATTGTCCATGAAAATAACTTGGTTAGATTTAGGAGTCTTGGTAATGGTTAAGTTGTTTACTTGCCTTTACTACCACCCAAAGCTAGGTAAGCTATTAACTGTAAAGACTATTTTAATGTGTAGCCTACCTTTAGCAGGGCTGCTATTTAAAATGTGAACAGGCAGGGTATATTGTAGCTGCCTAATGTCATCCACTTGCAGTTGACTCATTTTCCATGAAAAACACACTGACTCTCACATTTCTCACCATTGGTTTGGAAGGATTGGAAGCTCATTGGGGGTGGCAGTGCTAATCAAGCGGACTGCTTTGTCCTAGATGATGCCAAGCTGCTTGAGTGTTGTTGGAGATGCACTCATCCAAGCAAATGGAGAGGATTGCATCACACTCCTGACTTGTGCCTTGTAGATGGTGGACTTAGCGGCGTTAGGAGGCAGGTTACTCCTGGCAGAATTCCCAGCCTCCGACCTGGTCTTGTAGCCACAATATTTATATAGCTGGTTGGCTGAATAATTTTAATATCTTATTACAAATTATGGTACCACGTGTACAGAGTATTGTTGCAGCATTGGACCATATATCATACTTTGTTGTCTATATTATGTGAATGCAGCAATGAAATATCTGTAAATTTTGCTATTAATGCCATGACAGACACTTGAAAAATCATCAACTTCAGTATGCTTTAAGTAGACTCCTAATGATAGCCAACACAGTGGGAGCGTGATAGTGAGAGAGGGGGAAAGAGATTAACAGAGAGATAACAAAAGATAGAAACAGAAAAAGTAACAGATCGTGAGGGATGGAGAAAGTAGCAGAGAGGTACAGAGGAAGTGTCTTTCACAACCTCTGGATGTCCCAAATCACTTTACAACCAATGAAACACATGGAACTGTGATGACTGACCTCCAACAACCACAACCATCTTCTTTTGTGCCAGGTATGACTCCCACCAGTGGCCTGTTTTGCCCTGATTTCCATTAACTTCATTTTTGCTAGGGCTCCTTGATACCACACTCAGTCAAATGCTGCCTTGATGTCAAGGGCAGCCAATCTCACCTCACTTCTCAAGTTCAGCTCTTTTGTCCGTGTTTGGACCAATACTGTAATGAGGTCTGGAGCAAAGTGGCCCTGATGGAACCGAAACTAAGCATCAACGAGCAGGTTATTGTTTTGTAAATGTCACTTGATATCACTGTCAATGACACCTTTCATCACTTTGCTGATGAGCGAGAGTAGACTGATGGGGTGGGTAATTGGCCTGGTTGGATTTGTGCTACTTTTTGTGGACAGAATATATCTGGGCAATTTTCCGCATTGTCAGGTAGATGCCAGTATTGTAGTTGTACTGGGGCAGCTTGGCTAGGGCCGCAGATAATTCTGGAGCATAGGTCCTCAGTATTACTGCTGTAAGGGCCCATAGCCTTTGCAGTGTATGGAGTTTTCAGCCATCTCTTGGTATCACATGGAGCGATTCGAATTGGCTGAAGACTGGCATCTGTGAAGCTGGGTACCTCAGGAGGAGGCCAGGACAGCACTTCTGGCTGAAGATCTGCAGGGCATCCCAAACAATATTTAGAATCATAAAATTTTGAAGGAGGAGTCACCGTTAAGTGAGCGTGCTTTTAGGAACTGATATGAACGGACAATTGGGACAGACACCCCTTTATTTTCTGATCTTTACTTTCGACAGCCCCTTGAACCTTGCAATGCCATAGCAGCTCACTGGATGGCATCCACTATCATAAACCCACTGGTTAGCTCATTGCTCAACATGATGTGTGGAACACAGGAGTCCCTCAGGAGACTCTTTCAGTCACATTTCTATGTAAAAGGACCTCTTATTTCTTCTTCAGAAATGGCTGGAACGGACAATGATCTTGTCCTTTACAACGTCATACAACACATCACTGGCAAAGAGATTGATTAAATAATCATATATCACTCCTTTTTCAAGCGAGGTGGGTTCAGTTGGTTTTTAATCTTGGAGCTGGAGTAGATAATTACTGAACGTTACAATAGCTCAATTAGATGCTGATTCAAAACACATGCCACTATTTTCATAAGGTATGAATCTAGATAGTGAGTGTGGGGACTTGACTGAAAATTAGTGGCTTTTTGGTTAGTGGGTCCACAGGTAATAGAAGTGTTCCTGCAGTGGTCACTTTTCACATGTGAGCAGAGAGAGAGTATATGGGCATAAAGCACAAACTTCTAGCTGTAAGCTAATTCTGGTCTACTGTAAATATCTGGAGGAAAATGGAGTTGGTAGTAGGTTCACCACATTTCTTTGGAGCTAAATCAAAGATTGAATTTTGTGTCAGGAAGTTCTCAGCTTTGGAGTAAATAGTTTCTCAAAAGTGAACTATTAGGTCTCACAAATACAAAATTTTGGGTTTAGACATCAGCTCATTGGAAATGATGAAAAAAACAAAGGCTTTCACTAACCATTATCCTGAGGCAAAAAGCACCTTATGAGTGTGGAATTGGTTTCCTGAAGTTTACAGATCAACCCCTCTAGTCGTTTTACTCGTTTCACAACCCGACTGCTTTGCTGTCTCAGGTGTTTGAGTTTGGTGTTCTTTTTCATGACTTGATCTTGATCTTTGAGGAACATACTGTGTGGTGGAGATAAGCAATATGAGTGCAATGAATTGATTAGTTTACATGCACCAGAGGCAGATGGGGTAGCATCATCGGGAAGTGGAACAGTGCCATCAATTAGCAGTCTTTCAGTAACAGGGGCCTGGCTGCCATCAGACTTCAGAGTGCACTGCTGTTCAGCAACTGTACACACAACTGGTTCACCTGCCACTGACGAAGATTGGAAAGTGGCACAACTTTCACCCAACACAGAAACTCTCTCAAGCACATGTTCACTGTCCACAGTTACAAAATTGGGTTTCAGGAGCTCAGTTGTTTCATCATCCAGTACTTCAGAGGCCAAGAAACCACTGGAAGTCCTTTCCTGATTGACTGGAGCCAGCTGTATTTTGGCTGCACCCCGGCAATAAATGCGTCCACCGTCCGCTTTCTTCTGGTTTTCTGAGAAGTGGAAGATGGAAGGAACAGCATTGAATTTGAGTCGATGATGCTGGTCCGCCTGACGCTTCTGAAAGCTGTCCTTGGTGAAGTGAGTGCTGCACAAGAAGGAAAACTTGGTTGGTCTCCAGTCAGTCCGCCCAACAGCAGCAATCCATTTTGCCAAACGTTTGGCATCTTTCATAGGGAATCTGGCAGAGAAAACAGAACAACACTGAAAACAGGAGCCGTACTCTTTAATGGCCCCTTTCAACTGCAGCTTTCATTTTATAGAAAAAAAGTAATACAATTATTCTTCCAATACCTAGAATATTTCCTTTAATTAAAATTGACAAGTAGTCCAGAACAAGGGGGCGTAACCTTAAAGTTAGACCTGGGCATTTGAGGTGATGTCAGGTAATTATTTCACTCAAGGGTTAGTGGAAATCTCTCCCAAAGAACTGTTGAAGGGTATAGTTGGGAGGTTGTGGGCAACTAAAAATATCAAAGCTGGGATTGATAGGTAAAGGTATTAAGTGTTACTGAACTAAGGCATGGAGCAAATATCTAATAAACAGACTGGAGGGGTTGAATGGCCTCCGCTGTTCCTATGTTTTCAAAAGGTCAAAACGGTGGCATTGGGCAATGTGGTGAGTTTAAAGCATATCCGTTCACTTCCTGGAGCAGTGTTTAAATCCAGTCTAGACTGATGAGAGGAATGTATCAGTAACAGTTACACAAGTCCCAAGTCAGATGGCAAAGTTTGTGGTGCCTGGACCCAGAGAACAAAATTGCCCATAATTCAGCACTAAAATGAAAGGTCTCTTCTTAAGAAGCCACAAGGGTAGCTGGTGTTGATAATAAATATCAGGGCCACAGTAGAGTTAAAGCACATTATATCAGCAGACTAGACACAGCTGTACTTTGCATCAACAGCTATTATAATCCCAGTGTCTTTGATCAGAACAAAAATAATTACAAGCAGCCCACAGGAAAATACTGTGTAGAGAAAAACTTGTGCAGGACTTTCAACTTTGAAGACATAAAGCAGGAGGTAACAGATCAAGGGACTGATTTGTCCATCCCTTTGCCTCTACATCCATTTATTAATGCTTTCACTTAAGTTCAAAGTTCCGCCCATTATTTCACAACTAGTTTTATCTTTCAAGTGTTCCTGGATAGATGGACTGAAGTGGATATGTAGCAGAACCAACCACTTAGATCCGGACTGCTTCTGGACTGAGCAGTCACGAAAATAGTTCTTGTTCAAGTCCTCCATTATGGCAAAGAGCAATGCACTCAGTGGATATCCTCAAACTCAACCTTTGAGGTTGCAAGAGCATCCATTATTCCCTGCCTCAATGTTATTCCTCGCTTAGCCATCAGGTTTACTTTATCAGACAGTTGGACAAAATGCTCTTTCAAACAGTGTTGAACTCCTGTTTGAATATGTGACATAGGAATAAAGGATGGAGTAGCAGTAGGTTATTTGGCTCTTCAAGCCTGCTCTGCCATTCAATGAAATCATGGCTGATCTGGTTGTGGTCTCAACTCCACTTTTCCCTTTGCGCCCCAAAACTCTTGACTCACTTATCTATGAAAAATTTGCCCAACTCTGCCTTGACAGTTGCAGGTTTTCATTATTCAGGCGTGCGTAGAAAGTTTAAATAAAATAATGTTAATACTTGCATTTATACAGCACCTTATCACAAAATATCTCAAAACACTAGTGATAATATGAATTTCTCAACTTTTAAGTAATTTAAGTTGGACTCTGTTGTAACGGGATACAGAGATTCGAATGTCACTCATTAACAAAAATATTTATGGCTGACAGAGATTGGAAAGTAAAATTAAGTGACTACTCAAATGAAGTTAAAATTATATCCTTATAAAAAAGGCATGTTACTTTACTACACCTGGTACACTTACAAGTTTGGTTCAAATGGAACTAGACCAACACTCCAGGCAGACCAAGTGGGTTAGAAGTCTTTGTTATAACCTGGGTTCAAATTCAGCTCCAACAAACAGTGGACAAATGTCTCCCCCTTTTACCGCACTCTGACATTTGGCATCTAGCTTCTAATAGGCATTGACCCATAAGAGGAAACTGCCCATAATTCACAAATCGTTAATCTCACCCAAAGAGGCTTCAAGGATGATGGTTGTAGAAATTATAAATATCACACTGGCGTAGCAAGAGCTGTGCTTGGAAAGTTGATGTTAAAGTAATACTCTAGGATAAAATCCACAATAGATTGACCTATTTCATGTCATGTACAAATTACCATTACTTAATTACTGTAATTAATGCCACCACATTGTTTTTTGCTTCACTTATCAGGGTTGTTCTCTGCTGTTATTCCCAAGGCTTTTGTGGTAAAAATGAGCTCTGGGACAAACAGATTGTTATCCTTTAATTAATTACAACCCTAAGATGAGTTTGCCCAGATCAACTAGTAATGGCTTCCCAAGTTCAGGTGACACGCTTTTGTCTGTACATGTGAATTACCACAATTAGGCTAATTGTTATAGTTGCTGAATTGTTGCTCTGAAGCAATTTAACATAAAGACCATAGAAAGAGGCCATTCAGCCAAAAAGAAAAGTAAAAAGAGAATCCATCCACTCATTCTTAATCCACTTTCCAGTGCCAGATCCATAGCAGGTAATAGCAGTAGTGAATTTCAGATGCCCATCACTCTCTGGGTGAAAAAGATTTTCCCCATGTCCCCTCTAATCCTTTTACCAATCACCTTAAATCTATGTCCCTTGGTAATTGACCCCACAGCTAGGGGAAACAAGTCTTTCCTGTCTACTCTGTCTAGGCCCCTCAAAATTCTGTATACACAATTAGGTCACCCCTCAGCCTCCTCATTCTAAGGAAAACAACCCTAGCCTATCCAATCTTTTCTCATAGCTGCAATTTTCAAGCCCTGGCAACATTCTTGTAAATCTCTTCTGTACTCTCTCCAGAGCAATTACATCCTTCCTGTAAAGTGATGACCGGAACTCGGAATTCATAGAATCACAGAATTGTTATGGTGCAGGAGGGGGCCATTCAGCCCAAATAAAGTAGTGCAATGTTCACCTGGTACTTGCCCTGGGATCCTACAGAATTACCTTCTACAGTGAGTAATGCTTTGTATAAATCGTGTGGTGGAAAAAGTTGACCATTAATTTCGGACCACAACTACACCTTCCATTCTCTTTTTGCCAAGAAATGCTGGTAATGCAAGAATAGGTGTTTTGACACTTATAGAGAAGCAGGGGCAGGTTGATGCTTGGGGTGGGGACACTCTCAGAACCCAATATTGGTGAGGTGGTCTGCATCCTTGATGTCTACCTGCATTTCTGGGGGAGGGGAGAAAGAGGGGAATTGGATGGGGACCAGGATCTCCTGCCAAGCTGGAAGCAACAGCAACAAGGCAGTGAAAGGCACGACGGCAAGAGAGAGGTGGCTATAAAAGGGATGAGCAAAACCTGGGGACCTTACTGTGAGTAAATAATGAAAGGTTGTCTCCATTTCTGGGAAACAAGGGGATGAAGACAGAGGATTCTCGCTATGCTTAGTATCACAACCTCCAATACATGGAAGTGATGCAGGAGGGCCAAGGACAGGCCAGCAGAAGCTCACAGTCCTAGTACTCCATGTTCCATGGAAATGGAAGCAAAACAAACTTTCCCTATCAGATCCTCAGTGACCCCTTTAAAAACTACTGTAGAATAACTAATAGGAGTTAGTCTCTCCTGCCTTCCACTCTATCACAGACTCTCCATTTTGTCTTTACCCTTTCACACTTAAACTCTGTTAGATCGCTAGCTTTTTCCAGTTGTGGTGATAGGTGTTGGTTTGCAATGAATAACTTGCATTCACATAACATCTTTAATGGTCAAAACATCCAAAAGCATTTCATGGGGCGAGGGGTCGAGCAGTGAGGTACACTGAAGGGGAAATGGAAAATGAGTTAGAGGGGGAGATCAAAGAGATAGAAATAGGTTTTAAAGTTGGTATTGGGGAGGAGTGGTGGGAGCAGGGGTATGAGGCATGAGGACTCCAGATTGATGCAGTCACTACTCCCTATAGTTCTATTCCTGCAGCTGGGAAGGAGGTGGGGTTAGGTGGAATTAAGTCTGTGCACTAGGAGGGAGAAATCAAAAGGTGCAAGGCTGATATCTGCTGCTTCCACTCCAACCCCCTTGCTTAACGCAGCCCATTAAACTGACAATGCTTATGTTTTTTAAACTTATACATTTAGAACACTAAGTCAGAAATCCACCAGTTTGCTAATAGGTGCTTGTGTAAGCACAGCATATACCATGTAGCTGAGTGTTTTAAACCTAATTATGCTCTAACAGTGTGTATTACCCTTATCATGCTCTGTCTAACCATGTGTTTAAAACAAGAGCTAATAACTAACAGAGTAAACCTTCAATTAGGGTGACAAAATCAGGTTAAAGATAGCATGTAAAGAAAATGTGATTATGGCTGGAAAATGGGATTATGGCTTGTGCAAATCATGTGATGGTTGTATGGGGCTGAAACTGGGAACAGAGATTGAAAGGAATGGTCAAACTTGGGAGACAAACAGATCGAAGATAAAGGAACCAGATGTGTTGTGTCACACATGAATCAGGTTTCTCTCTGAGCACAGCAGCCAGTAATAACAATAAAAGGGGAGGTGGGCGGACGAGTCCAGTGAAACCAACCAGCTGTGGTAGGGATGCCTACACACGCTTCCCCACCATAGGCCAGAAGCCAGTCAGGGAGAACTGGTCACATGAACACGAAGACGAAATTGACAAGGTAAAAAAACCTGCAGCGCACGAGTGATAGGCTGGCTAGATTGGAAGGGGTCTGATCCACCACTTGGAGACGGAGACAACAGACTCAGATAAGGCTCCTGACAACCAGAACCAGTAACCTTTGTAAGTATAAGAATTTATCGCTGAATCAATAAAGATTCAGTGCAATTCTACTCAAACATGTCTACTGTGGTTGAGCGGGATTTGACTTTGGGCCTTTGATATCAGGAGTAAACATATGAACCTGGAAGGGTTCTGTCATAAAGGAAGGACAGCCTACAGAATTGGACAACCCATTAAATTGACAATGCTTATGTTTTTTTAAACTTTTACATTTAGAACACCAAGTCGGAAATCCGCCAGTTTGCTAATAGGTGTTTGTGGAACGAGAAATTGCGTATTGGTTAAGAACTCCAGTCACTCAACTCATCTGCTTTGAAAATATCTTTGTTAATTATTTAGATGAATATGTTGGGATTTTTAGTATAAAGCTTTCCCTCTCACTTCCACCCATTCAAAGGGGGTATGAAAATTGATTTTACTAAAATACCCATCTCTTAGCAAATACTTATAGTTGTATGATTCTGTTCCCCCTAAGGAGAAAAGTACATCTCTGAGGGGTATTCAATCGATGCTGATGTTATCAGTCTGAGGCTTCTCAGTCAACAACCAGGGTGTTATAGGTGCAAATTATGGTTCCTTACTGCCCTGCTTCCCATGGCTGGTGTTGACAGAAATGAAATGGTGGGTCTGAGCTTGAGATTCTTCATATGATGCAATTGGGATGGAGGGACAATTCATAAAGGAAGCGATTTCTTGTAGACTTCCTTTCCAACAACCTTGTGTAAAACATCTGAGTGGAAGGAGAGGAGCAGGGAAGTATAATACAGGATTGAGGGATGAGAGTGATTTATCAAACAAGTTGGCTCAAACGAACAGAACAGATTATTAAAATTTCTTTTATCTCAACTTTTATGGCATTTTCTTCAGAATTTACATTGAAGACTATATATATATTTTATTATATATATATATATATATATATATAGAGCACAATATATCCATGTGTGTTCCACATAGAGACTGAGAAAGGAGTGCGGAGGAGGGGAGGGGAAAGAAAGAAAAAGAGGGGTAGCCTCAAAATAAGGGTTGGGGGTGGTGGAGAGTGAGGAGCAGACTGGGCAAGGGCCCAGGGAGTTCAGAGAAAGGGAAGGGGACTGCTTAATGGAACAGATGAGGTATGAGGGGGTGGGCAGAAGGGGACTCGCTGTGAGTGGATTGGGGCCCAAGCGAGGTTATGGGGGGAGGGGGTGTGGAGAAATAAATTGGGGGTGGACATGGGGATTTTCCACAGGGCATAGAAGCAAACAAAAATACTCAATTGCACAGGACCCAGGCTGTATGAAGGTAAATTCAATAACTTTTGTAAATCGACCCTCAAGGCATGCCTTCAATCAGAATCAGCCCACTCTGACAGGTCTGGCAGCAGCACTGCCTCCCCTATCCTACCAGTCCCATTCTGATGCCAAAGTGTCTCAATTTGTTATTTATTTAATTTATTATATAGTGTGCAAAAACTCTTCTTGGGATTTCTTAGTAGCTTGATTTGAAGATTCTCAAACATGTTGATGGGTTTCCATGTTTGTTGAACTCAACTCAAAAGTACAATGAACAAGAATCATACAGGCTCGAAACGTTAGCTCTGTTTCTCTCTCCACAGTTGCTGCCAGACCTGCTGAGTTTTTCCAGCATTTTCTGTTTTTATTTCAAAAGTACAATGCCTTTTGGAAATCTGAAACTAATTTACAAGAAAATAATTTGGCATAGGGTACATCTTTTGAAGTGGAATGAATTGAACACTGCAGAGACAAACACTCCTGATCTTGCATCATACACCCACCTGTGGAATGAGATTGATTTAGCTACTTTACCCTGCCTGTTGGCACAGGAATGAGCTGAACAAGATATCACCATTTTAAAGATAGATCTCTGTCAGCGTAGTGATCAAACACGTGCCCCAGTTAAGGGGCAACAACAAGGATCAAGCATCCGTACAACAACATGGCATCGCAGTCACCCTTCCACTCTGAACGGTTCAACGCTACCCTGAGGGGGTCGACATGACGTACAACAACATGGCGCTTGCAACCACACGTCCACCGGGCACGGATCTGAAATAAATACGAAACCACACGCTGCAAGTTACGGCTTATAGACGAATGTACGAAAACCAGGCGACACCGCTTATGTATCGCAAAACATTTCGATCAAGCGACAAGAACAACTTGTTTCCGTATAACAAGATGGCGGTGCCAGAACTTCCGGTGACCAAGCGCCTTCCGATGGTGGAAGAGGGCGGTAAATCAGCTACCGTGCTACAGCTTCTGCGCATGACCACGCCTACGTGGGGCCGGGTTGGGGCGACAACTGCGATGCTGCCTTCTGATTGGCCAGTGGGAGCTGTCAATCCGCGTTGCCGGGTGGATCCCAGTGTGTGATAGCGGATTGTGCACAATGGATGCAGGTAGGCCCGCGCCTGAGCGCTCACAATCCTAATTTATGGGCCGGTGTCCACTCAGCTCGCTCTCTCCGCGGGCTGGACTGAGTATTCTGAGTCCAGGTCCTGCTATCCCGGGCTCCGACTTAACTCTCTCTTCATATCCCAACTGGCGCCCTGTCAGCGGCTCTGCCATGTCAGCTGATGCCGCAGGAGGGTCGGCGCACTTTAGGAGATGAAGAGCAGACATATCCGCAAACTGGGCTGGGGGGGACCTGGCCACCCCATCCCTGTCTGTCTGTCTGTCTCGTCACCACCTCCCCCGTCTCTCTCTTCACCCCCCCCTCCCCCGTCTCTCTCTTCACCCCCCCCTCCCCCGTCTCTCTCTTCACCCCCCCCTCCCCCGTCTCTCTCTTCACCCCCCCCCTCCCCCGTCTCTCTCTTCCCCCCCCTCCCCCGTCTTCTCTTCCCCCCCCTCCCCCGTCTCTCTCTTCCCCCCCCTCCCCCGTCTTTCTCTTCCCCCCCCCTCCCCCGTCTCTCTCTTCCCCCCCCTCCCCCGTCTCTCTCTTCCCCCCCAGCCCCGTCTCTCTCTTCCCCCCCCCTCCCCCGTCTTCTCTTCCCCCCCCTCCCCCGTCTCTCTCTTCCCCCCTGCCCCGTCTCTCTCTTCCCCCCCCCTCCCCCGTCTCTCTCTTCCCCCCCCCTCCCCCGTCTCTCTCTTCCCCCCCCCTCCCCCGTCTCTCTCTTCCCCCCCCCCTCCCCCGTCTCTCTCTTCCCCCCACCTCCCCCGTCTCTCTCTTCCCCCCCTCCCCCGTCTCTCTCTTCCCCCCCCTCCCCCGTCTCTCTCTTCCCCCCCCCTCCCCCGTCTCTCTCTTCCCCCCCTCCCCCGTCTCTCTCTTCCCCCCCTCCCCCGTCTCTCTCTTCCCCCCTCCCCCGTCTCTCTCTTCCCCCCCCTCCCCCGTCTCTCTCTCCCCCCCCCCTCCCCCGTCTCTCTCTCCCCCCCCCTCCCCCGTCTCTCTCTCCCCCCCCCCTCCCCCGTCTCTCTCTTCCCCCCCTCCCCCGTCTCTCTCTTCCCCCCTCCCCCGTCTCTCTCTTCCCCCCCTCCCCCGTCTCTCTCTTCCCCCCCCTCCCCCGTCTCTCTCTTCCCCCCCCTCCCCCGTCTCTCTCTTCCCCCCCCTCCCCCGTCTCTCTCTTCCCCCCCCTCCCCCGTCTCTCTCTTCCCCCCCCTCCCCCGTCTCTCTCTTCCCCCCCCTCCCCCGTCTCTCTCTTCCCCCCCTCCCCCGTCTCTCTCTTCCCCCCCTCCCCGTCTCTCTCTTCCCCCCCCTCCCCCGTCTCTCTCTCCCCCCCCCTCCCCCGTCTCTCTCTCCCCCCCCCCTCCCCGTCTCTCTCTTCCCCCCCCTCCCCCCGTCTCTCTCTTCCCCCCCCTCCCCCGTCTCTCTCTCCCCCCCCTCCCCCCGTCTCTCTCTCCCTCCCCCCTCCCCCGTCTCTCTCTCCCCCCCCTCCCCCGTCTCTCTCTCCCCCCCCTCCCCCCGTCTCTCTCTTCCCCCCCCTCCCCCCCCGTCTTCTCTCTTCCCCCCCTCCCCCCCGTCTCTCTCTTCCCCCCCCTCCCCCCCTCTCTCTCTCTCCCCCCTCTCTCTCCCCCCTCCCCCCGTCTCTCTCTCCCCCCCCTCCCCCCGTCTCTCTCTTCCCCCCCCTCCCCCCGTCTCTCTCTTCCCCCCCCTCCCCCCGTCTCTCTCTTCCCCCCCCTCCCCCGTCTCTCTCTTCCCCCCCTCCCCCGTCTCTCTCTTCCCCCCCCTCCCCCCGTCTCTCTCTTCCCCCCCCTCCCCCGCTCTCTCTTCCCCCCCTCCCCCCGTCTCTCTCTTCCCCCCCTCCCCCGTCTCTCTCTTCCCCCCCTCCCCCGTCTCTCTCTTCCACCCCCTCCCCCTCTCTCTCTTCCCCCCTCCCCCGACTCTCTCTTCCCCCCCCTCCCCCGTCTCTCTCTTCCCCCCCCTCCCCCGTCTCTCTCTTCCCCCCCCCTCCCCCGTCTCTCTCTTCCCCCCAGCCCCGTCTCTCTCTTCCCCCCCAGCCCCCGTCTCTCTTCTTCCCCCCCCTGCCCCGGCTCTCTCTTTCCCCCCCCCCCCTGCCCCGTCTCTCTCTTCCCCCCCCCCCCCCTCCCCCGTCTCTCTCTTCCCCCCCCCTCCCCCCGATCTCTCTCTCGCCCTCCCCCGTCTCTCTCTCGCCCTTCCCCCGTCTCTCTCTCTCTCCCTTCCCCCGTCTCTCTCTCTCTCCCTTCCCCCGTCTCTCTCTCCCCCCTCCCCCGTCGCTCTCTCCCCCCTCCCCCGTCTCTCTCTCCCCCCTCCCCCGTCTCTCTCTCCCCCCTCCCCCGTCTCTCTCTCCCCCCTCCCCCGTCGCTCTCTCCCCCCTCCCCCGTCTCTCTCTCCCCCCTCCCCCCGTCTCTCTCCTCCCCCCTCCCCCGTCTCTCTCTCCCTCCCCCACCCCCGTCTCTCTCTCCCCCCTCCCCCGTCTCTCTCTCCCCCCTCCCCCGTCTCTCTCTCCCCCCTCCCCCGTCTCTCTCTCCCCCCTCCCCCGTCTCTCTCTCCCCCCTCCCCCGTCTCTCTCTCCCTCTCCCTCGTCCCCCCTCCCCCGTCTCTCTCTCCCCCCTCCCCCGTCTCTCTCTCCCCCCTCCCCCCCCCCGTCTCTCTCCCCCCCTCCCCCGTCTCTCTCTCCCCCCTCCCCCGTCTCTCTCTCCTCTCCCCCCTCCCCGTCTCTCTCTCCCCCCTCCCCCGTCTCTCTCTCCCCCCTCCCCCGTCTCTCTCTCCCTCTCTCCCCCCTCCTCTCTCTCCCCCCCCTCCCCCCGTCTCTCTCTCCCCCCTCCCCCGTCTCTCTCTCCCCCCTCCCCCGTCTCTCTCTCCCCCCCTCCCCCCCGTCTCTCTCTCCCCCCCTCCCCCCCGTCTCTCTCTCCCCCCCTCCCCCCCGTCTCTCTCTCCCCCCCTCCCCCCCGTCTCTCTCTCTCCCCCCCTCCCCCCCGTCTCTCTCTCCCCCCCTCCCCCCCGTCTCTCTCTCCCCCCCTCCCCCCCGTCTCTCTCTCCCCCCCTCCCCCCGTCTCTCTCTCCCCCCCTCCCCCCCGTCTCTCTCTCCCCCCCTCCCCCCCGTCTCTCTCTCCCCCCCTCCCCCCCGTCTCTCTCTCCCCCCCTCCCCCCCGTCTCTCTCTCCCCCCCTCCCCCCCGTCTCTCTCTCCCCCCCTCCCCCCCGTCTCTCTCTCCCCCCCCTCCCCCCCGTCTCTCTCTCCCCCCCTCCCCCCCGTCTCTCTCTCCCCCCCTCCCCCCCGTCTCTCTCTCCCCCCCTCCCCCCCGTCTCTCTCTCCCCCCCTCCCCCCCGTCTCTCTCTCCCCCCCCTCCCCCCCGTCTCTCTCTCCCCCCCTCCCCCCCGTCTCTCTCTCCCCCCCTCCCCCCCGTCTCTCTCTCCCCCCCTCCCCCCCGTCTCTCTCTCCCCCCCCTCCCCCCCGTCTCTCTCTCCCCCCCTCCCCCCCGTCTCTCTCTCCCCCCCTCCCCCCCGTCTCTCTCTCCCCCCCCTCCCCCCCGTCTCTCTCTCCCCCCCCTCCCCCCCGTCTCTCTCTCCCCCCCCTCCCCCCCGTCTCTCTCTCCCCCCCCTCCCCCCCGTCTCTCTCTCCCCCCCCTCCCCCCCGTCTCTCTCTCCCCCCCCTCCCCCCCGTCTCTCTCTCCCCCCTCCCCCCCGTCTCTCTCTCCCCCCCTCCCCCCCGTCTCTCTCTCCCCCCCCTCCCCCCCGTCTCTCTCTCCCCCCCCTCCCCCCCGTCTCTCTCTCCCCCCCTCCCCCCCGTCTCTCTCTCCCCCCCCTCCCCCCCGTCTCTCTCTCCCCCCCTCCCCCCCGTCTCTCTCTCCCCCCCTCCCCCCCGTCTCTCTCTCCCCCCCTCCCCCCCGTCTCTCTCTCCCCCCCTCCCCCCCGTCTCTCTCTCCCCCCCCTCCCCCCCGTCTCTCTCTCCCCCCCCTCCCCCCCGTCTCTCTCTCCCCCCCCTCCCCCCCGTCTCTCTCTCCCCCCCCTCCCCCCCCGTCTCTCTCTCCCCCCCCCTCCCCCCCGTCTCTCTCTCCCCCCCCTCCCCCCCCGTCTCTCTCTCCCCCCCCCTCCCCCCCGTCTCTCTCTCCCCCCCCTCCCCCCCCGTCTCTCTCTCCCCCCCCTCCCCCCCGTCTCTCTCTCCCCCCCCTCCCCCCCCCCGTCTCTCTCTCCCCCCCCCTCCCCCCCCGTCTCTCTCTCCCCCCCTTCCCCCCCCTCCCCCGTTGCTCTCTCTCCCTCCTCTGTCCACCACCCATCCATCTATCTGTCTAACCTGCTGGCATGAGAGTCTGTGTCATCCCTTTGACCACGCTCAGCACTCAGCGTTCTTTTTCTTCACTTTCCCTTTTGCCGTTGAGTTTCATCACTTTGCCTATTGAAGATCCGTCTTTTAATTGTAACTTTATTAAATTATTTTTATCAATGGGAAGCTCTGCTCAAGTCACTTCTGAATGCATAATTTATTACTTGTTAATATAGAAGTCACTCTACATGAGTGTAGTGTTTCTAATGAATGGTTTATAGCGTATTCTCTTTGTTGTAAGGCTGCTGTCTTAATTTAAATTGTACGATATTTTTGTTTGATTTGTACATTGACTTGAAGAAAACTGCAGCCTAGTAATATGTCGAGTTTACCCATGACCTACTGAACAAAGTTATTGATTTCCGTTATGGGGTAGTGTCCATCAGAGGCCAGGTGTTGCTGGTGGAGTGTGAGAGAAAAGATGGAAATTAGAGGGCTAGCCACCCTGACTTCTTTCAAGCAGCAGGTGATGATGCTCAGATACAGCTATTCTGTCTATGTCCTGAGCTGCGCAAGTGTATATCATGTGAAAATGTCTCGGGGGGAAATGAAGGATTCTGAAACACAGCCGCTTTAAAAATTAGAAAAAATGCAATGTTTACATGTCCTGTTAAGGGTATTGATTTTTGTGATTGTAAAACAGCTTTCAGTCAGGGTCCATCAGAGGACAATCAGTGTTCTGGCTCTGTGAAAATGTCTTCATTTGTTTTTGTGAAAACTGCAAAAGCAGCAATTATTGCCTATCCCTCGATGCCCTGAGGACGTTGAGTCAAATGGGATGTGTGGGACTGGAGTCCCACTTTTCTCTCAAACTTTGTTTCCATCTTCCACCAAGTACGTTTTGTTATCTAAGTGCAGAGTGTAAAAATGCAAATTGGTGGCTGTAGCTCCCTCCTGCATCTGTCCCTAGAAAAAAGATCTCTGAGTTGCTTACAATGGCACTTTTCAACTCCCAATGGTCTAACCTTTTTGCTTTGCTTGTGTCATTACATTTCATTTAGTCATCCGCTCAAACATTCTCATTTCTTCCTTGTCAATAAAACCCTTACTGTCTCCCACACTAGTCATTCCCCCTGCTATGTCCACCACATTGTTGAAGGGGCACTGAGTTGAATCTATCTGGCACACAACTGGTTTTGGCATTCATCGGCAATCAAGCTGGACCACATCAAACACTATGAAGCCCCACTCTCTGCTGTCAATGCAATGCAGTACTCCACGATCATCTTGGATTGCAAAGATGACCCTGGCATTTTTTACTCCACGATCAGCTGTCTCCTTAAATCTCTCTCCTGCCCCTTCTGGATGAGCCACAATCTCCTGCAGTGAAACATTGGGAAAACCAAAGCTGTTGTCTTTGTCTCTGGCCAAAAATGCCACCCCTTTTCTTGCTGTTGTCTGAGACTGAACGTCTGAGCCCACATCATCTCCATCACAAATACCACCTGCCGTCATCTCCATCTTCACTGTTGCTTCAGCACATCTGCTGAAACCCGCACCCATGCATTTGCCTCTACATTTGAGTATTTGAATCCTCCCCAGTGCTCCTTAAAACCTTCTTTGACCAAGCTTTTAAATCACCCCTCCTCTTTTGATGATTAAACAATCCAATTTTGCTTTGTCCTCATCAACAGACCTTCCTCATTCAGGTACACTGTATTTGATCTTTATTCATATCCCGACTGGGATGCCAGATTGTACTCAAATTCTGAAGTGGGCTCGAATCCCTGACCTCTGATTTAGTGGTAAGTGCAACTACTGAACTAAGGCTGGTACTGTCATTCTGTGCTGAGTATAATTCATGTACTTTTCTGACTATTGCATACTCCGTTCAAACCTCAGTTATACTCCTAATGACATAAAAGTGTAGACTTGCCTTTAGGCACCTAGGCAACCTGTGATAGGAGACTTTCTAAACTTGGTGGCACCCCCTATCCCACAATTATTTTAGCACATTGCCTGAGATGATTATCCTGGTGATCACCAGCAATGAGTGTTTCTGTAGGAACTCTATTTAAATACCTCATTATATGTGAATGAACGATCAGCAGCACTTGAAATCCCAGGTCGTTCTTGTACAGATGCTGTGTGCTAAGCTGACCCATTTATAGTGCCTGTTAAGAACCAGTCGCATCTTTGCCTTTTGTGAAGTGATTTCTTACAGCTGGCCTGCTCTATAAATTATTGCTGTAATTGAGCTGTAAGTAATGGGACTTTGATGAAACACTTGCCCCTTCTTGAATTTGATGGAACAAGGTGAAGAGATGAGATGCCATGCAGACTTTCTGCAGTCACCTTTCCTATGCTATTGTCTCTACAAACCCAGATACATTGGTATGCCAGTCAGATTGTACAGTTGGGCACAGTTGTAGGGCTCTGCCAACTGCTGTAAACAAACTCTCAATCAACCTCATCCCAGGACTGGAGCAACTACTAGTGGGCAAGATCATCTTTGCCTTTATACATTTGGACCCTCCCAGATTGCTACAGGGACATTTGTAGTGTAGGTGTATGAGACTCTGCTCCAGTGCGTTATTCAGTAGGAACAGCAACAACAGTGTAACAGAGCTATCCAAATTCATCACCTTGCTGGATGCCCCAAAGTCTAGGTGGTCATATGTAGCCCATCTTTACTGTTCAGGTGGGCACTGTAAAGGGTTCAATGTCATTTGTGTTCAGCTAATCAATGATTAGGTCAATAGCCACTTCAATTCAAGACAATTGTCTGTGTCACCCTTATTTGAAGGCAAATACAGACTTTAAGGATGATTCCTCAGACGAAGGCTACCCTCACTATAGCTGATGACACTCTGGCATCAGTGTGTTGGGAAAAGTGAAGTCCAGGCACAGAATACCAGTGGTATCTTGAAACAGTGCTTCTGGTTAACTCTGGGTGATAAATGTGGCCTTGCCAGTGTTTACAGAAATTTCCTAGTTTCGCTTCTCAAAAGCCTGGCTCTGATTTTTAGGCTAGCCCTAGTTTTCTTCTGGCTAGGAAATCTGTTTCCATGAATATCTTGAATTCTCCAACTGGACTTGGGACTTCTCCCCCAGTGGACTTCTTCTCCATAGACTCTGCTGCAGATCCTCCTGGAGTTGATACATGCTCTGTTGTAGAATGGGTACCGAGAAGCGCAACTGCTACATGGACTTTCCTATGCTACTAAACAGCACCTGACAGGGTGCTTTTGACACTGGAATCCAGTCAACAGTTTTGTCCATACAGCAATCTTTTTTTAAGGAGGTGTGAGGATCAAATCATTGGGATCTGCAAGCACTATTTGTTGCTCCTCTCAGATGCATTTAATTCACCTTGTGCTATTTCCTTAAACTTTAGGGTTTAAACTAGGGTTGATATCATTGTTTTGGTTTTTGTGACAGGTGGTGTGAATCATGCAGTGTGCTTATGAAATACTCCTTCAGTGGCACTGGAACAGCTGACTGGCTTCCTGGGTACACCTACAGAAATAGAAGCAGCACATATAAGCTGACTGGAGTACAGCTTTCAAGCAATAGCTATGTACTGTGTCTGTGTATACTTGTATAAGGATGAGTTAATAAGGAGCAGAAAACCTAACAAAAAGTAGTATTATGGGCAAAAACAGAATTACCTGGAAAAATTCAGCAGGTCTGGCAGCATCGGCGGAGAAGAAAAGAGTTGACGTTTCGAGTCCTCATGACCCTTCGACAGAACTTGAGTTCGAGTCCAAGAAAGAGTTGAAATATAAGCTGGTTTAAGGTGTGTGTGTGGGGGGTGGAGAGAGAGAGAGAAGTGGAGGGGGGGTGTGGTTGTAGGGACAAACAAGCAGTGACAGAAGCAGATCATCAAAAGATGTCAACAACAATAGAACAAAAGAACACATAGGTGTTAAAGTTGGTGATATTATCTAAATGAATGTGCTAATTAAGAATGGATGGTAGGGGACTCAAGGTATAGCTCTGGTGGGAGTGGGGAGAGCATAAAATATTTTAAAATATTTAAAAATGGAAATAGGTGGGAAAAGAAAAATCTATATAATTTATTGGGAAAAAAAAGGAAGGGGGAAACAGAAAGGGGGTGGGGGTGGGGGAGGGAGCTCACGACCTAAAGTTGTTGAATTCAATATTCAGTCCGGAAGGCTGTAAAGTGCCTGGTCAGAAGATGAGGTGTTGTTCCTCCAGTTTGCGTTGGGCTTCACTGGAGCAATGCAGCAAGCCAAGGACAGACATGTGGGCAAGAGAGCAGGGTGGAGTGTTAAAATGGCAAGCGACAGGGAGGTTTGGGTCATTCTTGCGGACAGACCGCAGGTGTTCTACAAAGCGGTCGCCCAGTTTACGTTTGGTCTCTCCAATGTAGAGGAGTCCACATTGGGAGCAACGAATGCAGTAGACTAAGTTGGGGGAAATGCAAATGAAATGCTGCTTCACTTGAAAGGAGTGTTTGGGCCCTTGGACGGTGATGAGAGAGGAAGTGAAGGGGCAGGTATTGCATCTTTTGCGTGGGCATGGGGTGGTGCCATAGGAGGGGGTTGAGGAGTAGGGGGTGATGGAGGAGTGGACCAGGTGTCCCGGAGGGAGCGATCCCTACAGAATGCCGATGGGGGGGTGAAGGGAAGATGTGTTTGATGGTGGCATCATGCTGGGAGTTGGCGTAAATGGCAGAGGATGATCCTTTGAATGCGGAGGCTGGTGGGGTGATAAGTGAGGACAAGGGGGACCCTATCATGTTTCTGGGAGGGAGGAGAAGGCGTGAGGGCGGATGCGCGGGAGATGGGCCGGACACGGTTGAGGGCCCTGTCAACGACCGTGGGTGGAAAACCTCGGTTAAGGAAGAAGGAGGACATGTCAGAGGAACTGTTTTTGAAGGTGGCATCATCGGATCAGATGCGACGGAGGCGAAGGAACTGTGAGAATGGGATGGAGTCCTTACAGGAAGCGGGGTGTGAGGAGCTGTAGTCGAGGTAGCTGTGGGAGTTCGTGGGTTTGTAATGGATATTGGTGGACAGTCTATCACCAGAGATTGAGACAGAGAGGTCAAGGAAGGGAAGTGTCAGAGATGGACCACGTGAAAATGATGGAGGGGTGGAGATTGGAAGCAAAATTAATAAATTTTTCCAAGTCCCGACGAGAGCATGAAGCGGCACCGAAGTAATCATCGATGTACCAGAGAAAGGGTTGTGGAAGGGGGCCGGAGTAGGACTGGAACAAGGAATGTTCCACATACCCCATAAAGAGACAGGCATAGCTGGGGCCCATGCGGGTACCCATAGCCACACCTTTTATTTGGAGGAAGTGAGAGGAGTTGAAGGAGAAATTGTTCAGCGTGAGAACAAGTTCAGCCAGACGGAGGAGAGTAGTGGTGGATGGGGATTGTTCGGGCCTCTGTTCGAGGAAGAAGCTAAGGGCCCTCAGACCATCCTGGTGGGGGATGGAGGAGTAGAGGGATTGGACGTCCATGGTGAAGAGGAAGCAGTTGGGGCCAGGGAACTGGAAATTGTTGATGTGACGTAAGGTGTCAGAGGAATCACGGATGTAGGTGGGAAGGGACTGGACAAGGGGAGAGAGAAGGGAGTCAAGATAACGAGAAATGAGTTCTGTGGGGCAGGAGCAAGCTGAGACGATCGGTCTACTGGGGCAGTTCTGTTTGTGGATTTTGGGTAGGAGATAGAAGCGGGCCGTCCGAGGTTGGGCGACTATCAGGTTGGAAGCTGTGGGAGGAAGATCCCCAGAGGAGATGAGGTCAGTGACAGTCCTGGAAACAATGGCTTGATGTTCAGTGGTGGGGTCATGGTCCAGGGAGAGGTAGGAGGAAGTGTCTGCGAGTTGACGCTCAGCCTCCGCGAGGTAGAGGTCAGTGCGCCAGACAACAACAGCACCACCCTTGTCAGCGGGTTTGATGACAATGTCAGGGTTGGACCTGAGAGAATGGAGTGCAGTAAGTTCAGAGAGAGACAGGTTAGAATGGGTGAGAGGAGCAGAGAAATTGAGACGACTACTGTCGCGCCGACAGTTCTCAATGAAAAGATCAAGAGAAGGTAAGAATCCAGAGGGAGGGGTCCAGGTGGAGGGAGAATATTGGAGATGGGTAAAAGGATCCGTTGAACTGGGAGAGGACTCCTGCCCAAAGAAGTGAGCTCAGAGACGAAGACGGCGGAAGAAGAGTTCAGCATCATGCCGAGCCCGAAATTAATTGAGATGAGGGCATAAGGGTATGAAACTAAGTCCTTTGCTGAGCACTGAACGTTCAGCATCGGAGAGGGGAAGGTCAGGGGGTATAGTGAATACACGGCTGGGGTTGGGATTGGAAGATGGGGTGGGGACGGAGGGATGGGCAGGGGTGGAGGGTCCTAGATGGGTGTTGGTGTCGATGAGTTGTTGGAGCTTGCGTTCCTTAGCACTTGAGAGAAAGATAAAAAGTTTCTTGTTGAGGCGTCAGTGAAGCCCAACGCAAACTGGAGGAACAACACCTCATCTTCCGACCAGGCACTTTACAGCCTTCCGGACTGAATATTGAATTCAACAACTTTAGGTCGTGAGCTCCCTCCCCCATCCCCACCCCCTTTCTGTTTCCCCCTTCCTTTTTTTTCCCAATAAATTATATAGATTTTTCTTTTCCCACCTATTTCCATTTTTAAATATTTTAAAATATTTTATGCTCTCCCCACCCCCACCAGAGCTATACCTTGAGTCCCCTACCATCCATTCTTAATTAGCACATTCATTTAGATAATATCACCAACTTTAACACCTATGTGTTCTTTTGTTCTATTGTTGTTGACATCTTTTGATGATCTGCTTCTGTCACTGCTTGTTTGTCCCTACAACCACACCCCCTCTCCACTTCTCTCTCTCTCTCTCCACCCCCCCACACACACACCTTAAACCAGCTTATATTTCAACTCTTTCTTGGACTTGAACTCAAGTTCTGTCGAAGGGTCATGAGGACTCGAAACGTCAACTCTTTTCTTCTCCGCTGATGCTGCCAGACCTGCTGAGTTTTTCCAGGTAATTCTGTTTTTGTTTTGGATTTCCAGCATCCGCAGTTTTTTTTGTTTTTATATAGTAGTATTATGGGCTTCAGCCTAGAAGAAGCATCCAAGGTCACACTTTGCCCATACTCTGTGGCAATTGTTTATTGTGACTTCACTGAAGATTACTGTTGGTGGTCCTCCTGTTAGTTCACAACAGAAAAGAAAATGATCTAGGCTGGGCATGGTGAATCTCCCACTTTCATTCCCCGAAATTCCAGTTGTGACTCTTCACCTGTTCCTCTGGTATTGCTACCGTTTCAATTGCACTGAGGTGAAATGTTTTCACTCTTAACTACAAGACAACCTCCTTCATCTTTAAATGGTGATTTTACTTCTTGCATACTTGCATGTCAACTCCCAGCTTTATCTTTCTGAACTCCTGCTTTGCCTCTATTTGCTGACAACTTGTCCATCATCCAATCTTGGATGAAGTATGAAGGCTGGCTTTAAGTATTCTGCCAATTGTATGCAAAGGAATCCTCCAAATCTTTTTGTTTTACTCCTCACCAAGGAAAGCAGTTTAGGCATAGGAGTAAATGATGTTGTCAAAGCTTGACAAGCTATCTTGCACTAACCAGGACAGATCAAATTTGAAGTTTTCTTGCTAACCTGCAATTTTATATATTACTGGGCAGCTGAGTGGCTGAGCAGTTAAATGCAGCTAAATCTATACTTTGGTGAATCTGGAGGGTAGGGAAGGCAGGGCTTCTGCCTGGAAGTATTAGCCTTTGCTCCTCCTGTTTTGTCAGAGACATCCAGTTAAACACCTGCAAGAGTTTCAACTCCTTTTATGTTATAGTATCACTTTTGATGGGCTTTGTATCAAAACTTGTAAAGAATGCAACAGCCTCTCTTTTAAGGTGTAGATTTTATGGTGAAATGTAATAAGGTGTTATCTAAGTTCGTTTTACAAAGTCCAATAATGCTGTGTTGTACGCTTATCTTTACATATTTGATATTGTCTTGTATTGCATTTTTGTAAACTTATTCGCCGTGGCTCTTATCCAGCATTCTGTCTGGGTTTTGAGGGAGATAAGTTTGTCAAGCTGCCTGCTCACTTCTTATTTGCTGGTGCACTCATAGGGACATAGGAAAAGGAGTAGGTCATTCAGGTCCTTGAGCATATTCTGCCATTCGTTGAGATCATGATTTTATGTAGACACTTTAGTGGGATGTGGGCGTTGCTGGTAATGCCAGCATTTGTTGCCCATCCCTAACTGCCATTGAGATGGTGCTGGTCAGCTGCTGCCTTAAACTGCTGAAGCCTATTTGAGTTTTCTGTTTGGGACAACTGAGTGGCTTGCTAGGCCATTTCAGAGGGCAGTTGAGATTTAACCACATTGCTGTATCTAGAGTCAGGTGTAGGCCAGACCAGATAAGGATGGCAGATTTCCTTCCTAAAGGACATGATGTATGAATGAACCTGATTGGTTTTGCAAAACCAATGATAGTTATCATGGTCGCCATTACTGAGACTAGCTTTATACTCCAGATCCATTAATTGACTTTAAATTGCTCTAGCTGCCATAGTGAAATTTGAACATGTCCCCAGGATGTTAAGCTGTAGCCCAGTGACATTACCACTACACCACTGTCTTCTCCTGAATCCATGAACTAGCTCCACATGAATACTTTGTTCCATATTCTTAATACCTCTTGCTAATAAGTATCTGAGATTTAATATTGAAAATGTGATGAGATTAAAAATTAATTGATCTTGCATCGGCTGCCATTTGCAGGTTCCAAAATTCTACCACCCTGTGTGTGTAGAGGTGTTTTGTAATCTCCTGAAAAGCTTGGCTCTAATTTTGGGCTATGCCCTTAGCCTAAACTCTCCAACCAGCAGAAATAGTTTCTCTGTATTTGCCCTATTGGTTCTATTAAGTCACAATTTAACCTTCAAAATTCCAGGGAATACAATGTTAATTTGTGTAAACTCAGCTTGCAATTTTAACACTTGGAGTCCACGTATCATTCTGCTAAATCTGTGTTGCAGCCCTCTCAAGGCCAGTGT
Organism: Carcharodon carcharias; assembly: GCF_017639515.1. Lineage (NCBI taxonomy): Eukaryota > Metazoa > Chordata > Chondrichthyes > Lamniformes > Lamnidae > Carcharodon > Carcharodon carcharias. Next base: position 94,680,101 of record NC_054468.1, read on the forward strand.
ATCCTCCTTCTGGTGTGGTGCATAGAACTGCTCACCATACTCTGACTGTGGTCTAACAAGGGCTTTGTGTAGCTGAGGCATGATTTCAGCTCCCATTATTCTAATCCTCAAGATATAAATGCATTAGCCCTTTTCGACTCATGAACGGGTTCAGAAATGACTTTTTAAAAAATCTTTGTACCTGGGCCCCCGAGTCTTTTTGGATCCCTACTGTTCCTAACATTTCACATTTGAAAAGTACTTTATTCTATCCTTTTTAGTCCAAAGTGGATGACTTATTTATCCACATTGAACAAAACTTTGGCAAATGTATTTCATTAATTTAATGCATATTAATATCCCATTGTAATTTCATGTCCCCATCTACACTGCTTACAATACCACCTACCTTGATGTCATTGGCAAACTTGGTTAAGGGACTTTCTATTCCATCATCTAAGTCATTTTTTTTTTAAGATGTTCTTCTATTCCCAACACAAATCCTTGTGAGAAACCACTAGTCCCATCCTGCCAACTGCAGTACTTGCCATTCAACTAACTGCATCGATGATTTGTCATTAATTCTCTGAACTTCAATTTTACTTAAACCTGTTTGAATTTTTAAGAGGTGACTGTTATCAGACGGGACCTACCTTTTACAAATCATGTTTACAGTACTCCAGGTGTGGTCTCACCAGTACCCTGCACACCTGAAGCATCAATCCCCTACTTTTGTATTCAATCCCCCTCATAAGCAGTAACATTCTATTAGCTTTCCTAATTACTTGCTGTACCTTTCATGATTCATGCACCAGGCCACCCAGATTCCTCTGAATCTCGGAGCTCTGAAATCTCACCATTTAGGTAATTGCTGCTTTTTATTCCTGCCTAAATAGACAATTTCACACTTTCCCACATTATACTCCATTTGCCATGTCTCTGCTCACTCACTTAACCTATCTATGTCACTTTGTAGCCTCCTTGTGCCCTCTTCATAACTTAACTTTCCTATCTATCTTTGTGTGTTGGCTGCTATATCTGAGAATTGTCCTGTGTAGCCAGTATAGCCAATTATGTGACATATAACTTTGCACTTAAGAATTTTGCTATTGTTTAATCTTGAAATATATTCTAAAATGGCTATAGCAGCTACATTTCAGTTTGCTTTTGAGAGAGGACTTCTTTCCAGCCCATTATGTAAAAACCTAAAGGGAAGATTTACTATGGATGAATAAAGATGTAAAGTAACAATTTGAGGGGTAGGAACGAGGTGTTCATTAGGAACTGAGACAGCAGAAGAGTGCATAATAGAATATGAAGAAATCAGGAGCGAGGTCAAAAACAGGAAGGTAAAGAGAAACTAAAAAATTATCAAGGAACATAAAACAAAAAATATTTCACAGGTATATCAGTAAAAAAGGAAGTCTGTGATGGTAATAGGGTCATTAATGGATAGACTGGATGATACCACGGGTGACGCTAGATGGCAGAAATATTAAATAATTATTTTGCTTCAGTATTTATCAGGGAGTTAAACAGGTAGACATGACATTGATGAAATGAATAATGAGATAAATGCATTTAAAATGCAAAAAAAAAGGCTGTATTGAATAATCAGACTAATCAAAGTGAATGAAAACCTGAAACAAAAACAAAAATTGCTGGAAAAACTCAGCAGGTCTGACAGCATCTATGGAGAGGAAGACAGAGTTAACGTTTCGAGTCCGTATGACTCTTCAGAAGAGTCTTCTCCACAGGTGCTGTCAGATCTGCAGAGTTTTTCCACAATTTTTGTTTTTGTTTCAGATTTCCAACATCTGCAGTATTTTGCTTTTATCTTAGTGAATGAAAACCTGTTCTGGTTTTGCATCCAAGCATTTTAAAAGAAGCTAGGGAACAGATAGAGATATATATAACAATTTGTTAGGAAAAGGGGTCGTGCTAGAGGACTGATGGAAAGCTAACGTAATTCCTATATTTAAGGAGGACAGAACATGTCCAGGGAATTATAGACCAGTCAGCTTATCATCAGTGGCAGGAAATGTAATGGAATCCTTACTAAAGGAGAGAATAGAAGAACATCTAAAAACAAAAAAATATAGTAAAGAATAGCCTGTGTGGATTTCAGAATGGAAGATCTTGTCTTATGAATTTTCTGAGGTAACAGAGCAGATAATGGTAATACAGTAGGTGTAATTTATCTGGATATTCAAAAGGTCTTCGATAAAGTGCCCCATCATAGACAAATGAATAAGATCAGAGAATGTGGAGTCAGGGAACAAGTGGCAGAATGAATTGCTAACTGGCTTCAAGACAAAGGAGAGAGTAGGAATAAATGGTTGTGGCAGAAAGTGGGAATTGGTGTTCCACAAGCAACAGTGCTGGGACCACCTTGGTTCACAATTTACATTAATAGTTTGGACTTTGGAAACAAAAACACAATTTCTAAATTTGAAGATGACATCAATTTTTTAGGGTGGGGGATAGTCAATACTGAGGGTGTCTGGACAAATAATTGGCAAATGAAGTTCAAATTGGCAAATGAGATGCAGAGGGATGTGGGAGTCCTGTTGCACAAACCGCAAGAGGTTCATGTGCAGGTACAGCAAGTAATTAGGAAAGCTAATAAAATGTTGTCATTTATTGCGCGGGGAATTGAATACAGAAACAGGCAGATTATGCTTCAGTTGTACAGAGCACTGATGAGGCCACACCTGGAGCACTGTGTACATGAATTGGTCTCCTTTATATAAAGAAGGATGTATATAAAGAAGGAAGCAGCTCAAAGAAGGTTTACTAGACAAACACCTGGAATGGGCATGTTGTCTTATGGGGTAAGGCTGGAAAGACTTGTATCCGCTGGAGTTTAGAGTGAGAAATGACTTGATTGAAACATGTAAGATCTTGAGGGGTCTTGACAGGGTGGATGTGGGGAGGATGTTTCCTCTTGGGGAGATCTAGAGCTAGGGGTCACTGTTTAAAAATAAAGGTCACCCATTCAAGGCAGATGAGGAAAACTTTTTCAGAGGGTTGACAGTCTTTGGAACACCTCCTGAAAAGGCAGTGAAAGCAAGTCTTTGAATATTTTTAAGGCAGAGCTAGATAGATTGTTGATTACCAAGGGGGTGAAAAGCTGTTGGGGGTAGGCAGGAATGTGGAGTTGAGGTTAAAATCAGATCAGCCATGATTTAATGAATGGCGGAGCATGCTCAAGGGGCCCAGTGACCTACTCCTGCTAATTCATACGTATTGCCACCTTCTCAAGGACAGCCAGGGATGGGGAATTAATGCTGGCCTGCCAGTGATGTACACATCCTGATTTGAATAAAACACAAATGTAAGACAGTACATTTTGCTTGGAAGATGCAAGTCTAGGTTGGGTAGAGGAACAAAGGGTTCTCTGAATACAAATAGACCAATCACTAAAAGCTGCTCCATAGGTTAACAAAGCCATTTTAAAAACAAACCAATCACTTTTTATTTCTAGAAGGATAGAATTGAAAAGCAGTGAAGTTATGCTAAACATATGTAGAACCATGGTTAGACCATGCTTAGAGTAGGGTGTGCAGTTCTGGTTGCTACGTTATAAAATGGGTTTAGATTTAGATGAGAAAAGATGGGAGGAGGCTTGAATGCAGCATGAACATGGACGAATTGGGCTGGATGGCCTGTGTCTGTACCGTATATACTAGGTAATCCCAAATTAGTGCAAACTTTACTTCTAGCAGATAAACTAACAAGGAATCAAAGAATGTTACAGCAAGAACAGGCTATTAAGTGTGGGATGTTGTTTTGCTCTGCATAAGCCACATAATTTAATTACACTCCTTTTTCACTGTAACTCTTTTGAGTACAAACCCGTTTCCATCTGTTTCAGATGAAGTAACATTGTTTCATAGTTTGCCATTGTGGGATTTGAACTCTCAATCTTGGGGTTACAAACCCAGTACTATAACCACCTGGCTATTTAGGCCAAGCCCCTTTTTCACTGTATACAAGTTTGCTAAATGCTCAAATTAATTGTCAGCCATTTCTAAATTGATTAGAAAGAATGTGAACCAAACAAATGTTTTGTCTCAATAAATGGCTAAAAAGATTTCTAATGTTCTCCATCAAAGCCACTCAGCTCCAGACCTCATTACAGTCTTGGTTCAAACTTAATTAAAAAAAACTGAATTCCAGAGGTGTGAGTGACTGTCCTTGACATCAAGGCAGTATTTGACTAAGTGTGACATCAAGGAACCCTAGTAAAATGGAAGTTCGTAACAATCTGCGGAAACTCTCAACTGACTGGAGTCCTGCCTAGTACCAAGGAAGGATTAGTAAGATTAGGAGAGGGGTGAAATATAAGCTGGTTTAAGGTGGGGGGAGAGAAGTGGTTGGGGGGGGGTGTTGGTGTTGTGGTTGTAGGGACAAGCAAGCAGTGATTGGAGCAGATAATCAAAAGATGTCACGGACAAAAGAACAAAGAGGTGTTGAAGGTGGTGATATTATCTAAACGAATGTGCTAATTAAGAATGGATGGCAGGACACACAAGTTACAGCTCTAGTGGGGGTGGGGTGGAATAAGACTAACAGGGCATAAAAGGTATAGATTTAAAAATAATGGAAATAGGTGGGAAAAGAAAAATCTATATAAATTATTGGAAAAAACGAAAACAAAAGGGAGGGGGAAGAAACGGAAAGGGGGTGGGGATGGAGGAGGGAGTTCAAGATCTAAAGTTGTTGAATTCATATTCAGTCCGGAAGGCTGTAAAGTGCCTAGTCGGAAGATGAGGTGCTGTTCCTCCAGTTTGCATTGAGCTTCGCTGGAACAATGCAGCAAGCCAAGGACAGACATGTGGGCAAGAGAGCAGGGTGGAGTGTTAAAATGGCAAGCGACAGGGAGGTTTGGGTCATTCTTGCGGACAGACCGCAGGTGTTCTGCAAAGCGGTCACCCATTTGGTCTCTCCAATGTAGCATAATGTTTTTGTTTTTTCCAATAATTTATATAGATTTTTCTTTTCCCACCTATTTCCATTATTTTTACATCTATACCTTTTATGCCCTGTTAGTCTTATTCCATCCCACCCCCATTAGAGCTGTACTTTGTGTGTCCTGCCATCCATTCTTAATTAGCACATTCGTTTAGATAATATCACCACCTTCAACACCTCTTTGTTCTTTTGTCTGTGACATCTTTTGATTATCTGCTCCTATCACTGCTTGCTTGTCCCTACAACCACAACCCTCCCTCCCTTAAACCAGTTTCTATTTCACCCCTCTCCTAATTTTACTCAGTTCTGTTGAAGGTCATGAAGACTGGAAACATCAACTTTTTTCTTCTCCGCTGATGCTGCCAGACCTGCTGAGCTTTTCCAGGTAATTCTGTTTTTGTTTTGGATTTCCAGCATCTGCAGTTTTTTGTTTTTACCAAGGAAGGATGGTTGTTTGTTGGAGGCCAATCAGCTCAGGCCCAGGATATCACTGCAGGAGTTCCTCAGGGTAGTGTCCCAGGCCCAACTATCTTCTTCATCATCAATGACCTTCCCTCCGTCATAAGGTCAAAATGGGGATGTTTGCTGATTGTACAGTGTCCAATACCATTCACGTCTCCTTGGATACTGAAGCAGTTGAACCCATATGCAGCAACACCTGGACAGCATTCAGGCTTGGGCTGATAAATGGCAAGTAACATTGGTGCTACACAAGTGCCAGGTAATGACCATGAGTGATTCTAACCACCATCTCTTTACATTCAGGGCGTTGCCATCACTGAATCCCCCATTATCAACATCCTGTGGGTTACTATTGACCAAAAACTTGAACTGGACCAACTATGTAAATACTGCATGAGTAGGTCAGACTTGGAATTTTGGGGTGGGTAAATCATCCCCTGACTCCCCAAAACCTGTCCACCATCCACAAGCCAATAGTGAGATGGAATACTGTCCTGGATGAGTGAAGCTCCAGCAACTTCCAAGAAATTCAACACCATCAGATGCTCAACACCTGCCAGTTGAAAGCAGATTTCTTGATCACCCTGCCTACCATCTTGAACACCACTCCCTCCACCACTGGCACACCATGGCTGTTGCGTACCACGTACAAGATGCATTACAGCAACTCACCAAAGCTCCTTTCACAGCACCTTCCAAACCTGTGACTCCTACCACTTTGAAGAACAAGGGCAGCACGTCCTGAGAGCACCACTGCCTGCAAGTTCCTTCCAAGTCTCACACCATCCTGACTAGGAACTATACCGTGTTCCTTCACTGTCATTCGATCAAAATCCTGGAACTCCCTCCCAAACAGCATCATGGATATACCTACATCTACATCCCGTGGACTGCAGTGGTTCAAGAAGGCAACTCACCACCACCTTGAGGGCAATTGGGGATAGGCAATAAATGCTGGCATTGCTAGTGATGCTCTCATTCCATAAATTTAAAAATGCCTATTTTGTATTAGATATGGTTAAGTTGGTCTGTTAAATTGCCTTTTTTTTTTAGAAGTTTAATTCATTACTTAATATAAAGGTTTCAGCCTCTCAAATTCTGGGCTCAGTCTTTGACCCAGTTCCATCATGCTGGTAGCTTAAGGGCCATGGTGCATTGAGCATCCGTTTTGGGAACAATTTCCCTTTTGGTGAGCCTCGGTGAGATTTTTCTCACTACAATAGTAAGGCATTTTGTCTGAGAATTTCTGACTCTTGTATTCCAGTTGATAAATGAGTGAAAAAAGCACTTGTTTTGTGAGTTGCTGCATCAGAGTGGTGGGGGACAAGTGGTCATCTGCTTCGCGCGCCTGACAGAGTAGTTCAGCAATCCTTGACCCCACCCTTTTCTTCAGATAGTTGGATGATATCTCAACGTTACAGCAATGTGATTTGTGTCCTATACTTGGATAAACAGGGGTAGTTTTGTCATCATTAATGTCAAATTCATGAAGTAGAAAGCAATAAGCTGCAATGAATAGAAGGATTAGATGAAGAGGGATACTTGACGGCTTGTATGGAGTGTAAACATAAGTGTAGAGGAGTTGGGGCAAATGGCCTGTTTGTGTTGTACAGTCAGCATGAAGCAATTATAAAACATGAAGTATTATAAAACAGCTTGTCAGCACTGGTAATATTTGGGATATCTGCTGTTGTAGAAATGATCAATTGAGTTTGTGTGCAAAAAGTCACCCCAACAATGTGCTTATTTATAAATTTCCCACATTTGTATTCTTCAAATCTGTGCAATGCAAATTGGCGTATAATCATATTCTTCCAGTTTAATATGAGATGCTTTATTAAGTAAACTTGCCAGTTTCTGGAAAGCAAATCGAAACCCTTTAATTCAGTGAATAGGAGGCACATGAAAACCAAATATGATTGCAAACACTTTAGGTTAATGCCACGTCTCTGCTTATATTAATTCACGTCTCACGCAGTATTTAATAATTCTTTTATGCCTCCCCTACTTCCCTATGTCAGCACAAGATCATTCAAACTGAAATGATGTTAGAAACTGTTGTAACAACTATTTGTCTTTTATTCATGCAAGGTTGTACAGTCTCTAATAACTCTCTTTGAACTGACCAGGGCTAGTTGCAAGAAGGCAACCAGTGTCCATGGAACTTAAAGGCTTTGGGAATCAAGTGCAATGTTTGAATTTAAACCTGAGGGCTTCTATTTGGGTGGCATTAATGGCATCAAAATTCAATAATGTAGCAAGAATAGGCATATCCCAAGTACAATACATAGCTAAATATTCTACCTATTGGATTCTACAAGTGTTTTGTTCTTCCTTGGTGAGTTCAACTGTCTCTGCCACATCTGCAACCCCTCACCATGGGAAAGGACAGTTGCATGACACCACGCCGACGCAGTAACTCCCCATACATTCCCAAGCTGGGACAGGTGGGGTCAAGGATTGCTGAACCACTCTGTCAGGCGCGCGAAGCAGATGACTACTCGTCCCCCAGCACTCTGATGCAGCAACTTCCCAAACAAGTGCTTTTTTCACTCATTTAAAATTCTTGCATGATCCACTTTAAAAAAAAAAGTCCAGTTTTCAGATTCCACTGATTTTCGGATAGCCAGGTTTGAGGTCCTATCTGTGTAATTTATTTAACTGCAATGCAATTGTTTTTCAACCGATTGGAATTATATATCAGCTGATTGTAATTTCATATGCAAATTAGCAGACATTCAAAATACTTACAAATGTTTGTGTGCTTATCTTCCCCTTAGCCTGGCAGGTGTAAAAACAAGAATTTTAACATAACTTGCAATGCAATTCACAAAAGCATGATTAAAATTACCTATAAAATTGTCTTGTGTGTAACTTTGTTAATATTTTCCATAAAGGCTCAAGCCTCTCTCAAAAGCTTGGCCTTGAAGTTGATATTTGAACCCACAACTATATTGGCTTTAGGAAGTTGGTACAGCCTCAGCATGGCAGAATTTCCCAATATGAATTAGTAGGATTTAGTCAGAAAATGACTAGTTAATTCACATCCGAAAAGGTGCATCTCCTCTTGGAGTGTAGGAATTTGAGTTTCTTTACAAGTTATTTGAAAAGCAGCTGCAAAATACATTTTCAGGTGAAGTTACAGAGATACAGCACATGTCAAAGACAGAAATTTTCTTCTCTACATCAGTCAGAGATAACTAAGCCCTTTCTTGACTTTTTTTTAAAAGTACAAGCTGCACCTGGGATCATTTTAGGATTTTAAGATCTGGATAAAGGAACTGTGTCATACTGATGCAATGAGAGATGCTCTTTGATGATTGGGATGGGTAGAAGGAGCTTGACACTACATGCTCTACCTGACCTGGAAGCACTTGGTGTTGACACTTGTGATGAAGTAGAAATGGTCCCATTACCCCAGAGTGGGTATCCCTCATGTTATGAGCAGAATGGACTGAATGTGAAATATAAATGTGTGTGGTGACATCAGTGAATGTAACATCTCCACTTAGTGCAGGTTGCTGCTGGGAGGAGAGCATTGGCTGCGATTTCTTCGGCAGGTTTATGCACTGAAATGCGATTTTAATTGACTTACAAGCAACTAAAGTACCACTGAACGATAATTCTAAATTATGTATTATCCTTGCTGCTATTAATAGTGCAAAGAATGAAAAAGTGGACTATTCCAACGCAGCACTTACTGTGCTAATTCAGGCGTCAAGTCATTTCAAGCTCAGTCAAAATTGCCAAGCATTTGAGCTGCCTAGATGGAAGTTTAAGAGGAACGCCAAGGCATGAGACCAGATTACCAGCAGGGTGCCCACACAAGAGACTGTTATGGGCTGATTTGGTCACTGAAGAAGCTCACTTTGGAGTGTTTTCTCATTTTTTGACCATTTTAAGGCAAGATGATTTCCATTCTCACTGCACTTGCTCGCACCTGGGTTCCATATATGATTAACTCAGCAGTGACTTTGGCAACCCTGTGAAAGTATTGTGCTGTGATTTACAGGATATTTTCAGCTATTAAACTTTGCTTTGATCTGTAATCAGGGGTTTGATTGTAATTTGTTCTAAACTCTGGAACTTGGACATGGCTTTTAAGCTTTTAGAATGGAAAGGGTGGGTGTGATTGTTGGTGCCGTATATACCACTGACAATACACAGCAGACTTCTCATGTAGTTGTTAGCCAGGACTGTGGCTTCTCATCTTTGCCAGGGCCTCACTCACTGAGATCCTGGATATGTTTGCAATTTGATTTTGAAAACCTTACTAGTTCCTGAGTTGTATGGTGCATGCTGGAAATTGTAGTTCCTGTCACTCAGGAATCACAACAGTGAGTTATAGCTGATGAAGTGAATTACCAAGGCTCCCTTTATAGGCCATTGAGTAAGGAATCTGGTGTGAATCAGATAGCATGGGAGCTGCGGCAGAGGCTCTACCCGAATGTCTCCACTATTAGTGAGGTGCATCTTGTTTAGACACCACTTTCTCTCTACTGCTAAGAGGGCAACAAATATTTTCAAGATGTTAAAGCGGGCAGGGGGATAAGTTTCTCAATCTTCTGCTGTAATATTGATATATTTTTCTTAGTGGAATTGTTTACTTTCATTAATCACTGATAGAAAACAACAGGAAAGCAAATTTGGCAGGCATTACAGTCACAACCTTTACTCTTAATGGAAAATTCAATTTAGCTTTTGTCTACTAATGAGGCTATTAATGGTGAATAGTAATTACTGTGTTTATCAAACCACCTATAACTGCTGTCCCAATAAAAGAAAATAATAATATGGGAAGCATGTAATTTGAACAATGAGTCAGAGGGAAGTAAACAATGCAGGTACTGAAGCAGCCAATTTAAATTCATTTGAAGAAAAGAAAGAAACAGGATTTCCATAGTGCATGTCATAGTATCAAAATGGCCCAAAATGTTTTCAACCAAGGAAGTACCTTTACAACAGTGACTACAATTCAAATGTAGAAAATGCAACAGCCATTTTGCAGTTTGCATGGCAAGCTCCCACAAACAGCAATTGATATTCTGTTTTCAGTGATATTTGAAGGAAAAATATTGTCCAGGCTCCTCTTTGCTCTTTGAATAGTGCCACGGGATCTTTTATGTCAAGCTGAGACATTTTACGCTGCTTAAATGAACTAGGAATGAGCAGGTTCATTTTAGATTATTCAATAGAAGGATTCTATCCAATACATTAGTCTGTCTTTTCTGTTTACACAGCTGGCTAAAGAGCCAGTTTCTTCCATTTTCCCCTCATTACTGAAACTTTTCATCATTTGCAGCATTTCAGTCATTCTTTTCTGCTTTTTTTTTCCATGGCCTTGGAGTCTTTTCCATACCAGGATGCCCAAAACTTAGCACAGTATTCCAACTGCAGTCTAACAAATGATTTGTAAAGGTTTAGTATTACCTCTTTGCTTTGGAACTCTGTGCTCCTCGTTAAGAAGCACACCCTGTCCGTATTGAGTAGCCCAGGTTGGGTGCATTTAACATGTTTCTAAAATTTCAGCCGAGTAGAATGACGACAGTGTAAATTTTTTTGTGGTTTCATTCATGATGGTAGCACATTGAAGTGATTAAGGATGTATAAGGAATATATTGCACAACATTAAAGTGTGTTTATTTGTATATCTTTATTGTTAGTACTGATAAAACTCCACTTGCAAAGTGCTGTGACCTCAGATTTAGAAGAGGCTTTAGAGCAGAAAAGGATTATAAGAATGGGCCAGAATGAGGGACTTAGTTATTTAGGTAGATTGGAGAAGCACTCCTTAGAGATGTTTGAGAGGAATTTTGACAGAGGTGTTCAAAATCATGAGTCTGAGCAGAGTAGATAGGGAGAACCCCCCCCTTTGGCAGGAGGGTTGAGGACCAAAGATCACAGATTTGAAGTGATTGGCAAATGAATCAAACACAACATGAGGAAAAGTTTCTGTACACAGTGAGTGGTTGGGGTCTGGAATGCACTGCCTGGGAGTTTGGTGGAGGCAGATTCCGTCTTGGCTTTCAAAAGGGAATTGGATAAGCACCCGAAGGGAGAAAAATGGAGAACTAAGAGGAAAGAGCTGGGGAATGGGGCTAACTAAATTGCTCATGCAGAGAGCTGGCAATGTCTCAACAGGTCAAATAGCCTCCTGTGCTGTAAGCATTCTATGATTCTATTCTCCCACCGTACTACTTTCTGTTTCTAGTTTCCACACCAAACATTCTTCTGACCTCCGATGCTCTTATGCGGTATTGTTGATCCAATTATTCAGAGATCCAAGATGTATAGATTGGCCAAACTGTCATTGAGGTATTAGGAGATTGTCTCCTCTGTTTGGGGTTATGATAAAATCCATTAATCCTGCATTGCAGCAATGACCGCACTTCTAAGTAATTCATTATTTATGAAGTGCTTCTGGGATATCCCAAGGATATGATAAATTGTAATTGAAATTTAGCTTTGTCAGGCTTTCTCATTTATTTTCTTTCTCCTCACCTGGTCACCATTGGTGGTAGAAACTGTAGAGAGAGGGGCAGAACAATGGAGGTTTATGAACTGCAATATTGTTTTCAGTTTGAAAAAACTATGTCCAGTATTTTATACAAGACAATGACTTTATTCTGCGATGTAGAATGTCAAGGAAATCAGATCTTGATGTATTAAAAATCAGTATTGAGTTGAGATAGTGATAGTACTGCTTTGTAAGTTATTGGTGTGCCTCCACTTGAAGTACTGTGAGCAGTCCTCATTGTTATAGTACTGAAAAGACATTAACGATAGAAGGGATACAGAAGAGCAGAATGATAGAAGAAATGGAGGGATTGAGTTATGAATGCTTATGTAAATTGGCCATGTTCTCACCAGGAAAGGGAAGATTGAGGAGTGGCATGAGTGTTCTTTAGGTTCGAAAGGGACTAGTTAATTGAGATGGGATGTCAAATTGCACAGTGGCCTGATATGACATCCCATTACTTGGCATGGGCCGCATTCAGCACAAGTTGTTTAGACACACTTTGGGTAGAAGCAGATATACTTCTGTATGTAAAATGGGTGGAATGTACACACATTTGTGGAGACGGCCCTGGTCTTAATCTGTACCACTGGCATGGCTGCCACCGTATTGCTCATCACTGTTTTTAGGCGGGACTTGTTGTTGCCTGTTTTCAGATCCTCTGCAAAATGTGTGAAAACCAGGTGGCGTATACACCATAATTAATTGTCAAACTACTGGTTTATGCTCATTTAGTATTGAGCTATTTATGCTCAAATACTACAATTTTGGGGGCAGACAGTTGCTATATGAGATGCGCTGCTCCATTATCAGTCTTGTAAAAACACCATCTTGCTGTCTGCCTCATCATTGAAATGGATTGAACGGCATGACATTGGTGTACTTGCATGATAGATATGAACTGAAGTCACCACAAAGTTACATTTTGTCTATTCCAGTCCAAGCACCATTGTAGTCATAAGTTGTAAGTACCACTGAGCCACTCTTGGTACTGAAAATTAACTATTACAATGTGGATTCCTTCATGTTTTTAATTGTTGGAGATAAAAAAAAGAATTATATAAGAACATAGGAGCTGGAACAGTCCATTTGGCCCTTTTTGAGCCTGCTCCTCCATCCAATACGACCATGGCTGATCTACCTCAACTCTGCCCTCCCACACTATCCCCATACCCCTTAATTCTCTTAGCCAAAAATCTGTTGACCTCTGACTTAAATATCCTCAATAACTGCAACCACAGCTCTCTGGTTAGAGAATTCCAAAGATTTACAACCTTTGAGTGAAGAAATTTCTCCTCATGTCAGTCTAACAGGTCGACCACTTACTCTGAGACTGTGTCCCATGATCTCAATTCTCCAGCCAAGTGAAACAATCTCTCAGCATCTATCCATACCCAGCCCTTTAAGTTTATATACTTCATTGAGGTCACCGCTCATTCTTCTAAACTCCAGGAAAGAATGGCCTAGTCTACTCAATCTCTTCTCATAGGACAATCCCGACATCCCAGGAACTAGTCCAGCTAATCTTCATTGCACTCCCTCTCGGGCAAATATGCCCTTCCTTGGGTAGTGGGACTAAAACTGCAACCATTGTCCTCACCAATGTCCTCTATCATTATAGTAAATCTTTTCTCTGATACATGAGTCCCTTTGTGGCAAAAGTTAATATGCCATTTGCCTTCTGAATTTTTTGTAATTCATATACAGGGACACACCACTTTCCCTCTGAATGCAAACATTTCCAGTATCTCGCCATTCAAAAAAAGCTTGTTTTTCTTGAATAACTTTACACTTCACCACATGGTATTCAATCTGCTGTGTTCTTGCCCACTCACCCAACCAGCCTATATCCTTCTGCACTCTCTTTCTGTCATCCTCACTGCTTATTTTCCCACTTCACTTTATATTGCCAGCAAACGTGGGCATTTTACACCCTCCCCTGATCTACATCAATAATGTAGATTGTAAATAGCTGAGGTGCAAGTACTTCCCTTGCCGTCCCTTTTCTTTTAGTTCCCCCCTCTTTTTATTTCTCTTTTCTGTACCTGATTTGATACTGAATTCACCCACTTTTTCCCTCCATTTTAATTTTCTCTGTACTCCTATTAGACCTCTCTCTCCTGTTGTCATACCTCCTTTTGTTTCTCTCCTCTTGGGTACTCTGCCCTCCCAAATCCCTGCTGTAATCCTTTAGTACTCCTCAGTCTTTGTACTTTTCAACCACCATTCCAGACTTGTATCCCTCTTAGATAAGTCTCCCTCTATGCCTTCCCTCTGTGGCTGTCTGAGCATTTTCCGAAGGGCCATGTGAAGCACTTGTTGCTACCTACTTTCTTTTATTCTTTGAGTTGCTTTCTTGAACTGCTGCAGTCCCTGTGATTAATTTATATGCACAGTGCTGTTAGAGAGGGAGTTTCAGGATTTTGACCATAACAGTGAAGGAACAGTGATATTTTTCCAGGTCAGGATGGTGAGTGGCTTGGAGGGGAACTCGTAGGTGGTGGTGTCCCCATGTATCTGCTGCCCTTGTCCTTCTAGGTGGTAAAGGCTGTGTGTTTGGAAGGTGCTATCGAAAGAGCCTTCGTGAGTTGCTGCAGTGCATCTTGTAGATGCTAAGCATTGCTGCTACTGTGCTTCAGTAGTGGAGGGAGTGGATGTTTAAGGTGTTGAGTGAGTGCCAATTAAGTGAGCTGCTTTATCCTGGATGGTGTCAAGCTTCTTGTGTAGCTAGAGCTGCACTTAGCCTATAAAGTGAAGAGCAACAGCTGCAATTACCCTGTTATACTCTAGCTGATCTACTATCTATCCAGCAAGCCTGCTGGGGGTTAACTTTGACTTTTTGTTCCCCATCCAGCTCACTCCTCCCAGTGCTGACCCTATGGACTCTTCAGGGATCAGTTCTCACCACCTCTCTCCACATTAGAGGGAGACGATGGCATAATGGTATTGTCGCTGGACTAGTAATCCAAAGACCCAGGTTCAAATCCTGCCACAGCAGATGATTGAATTTGAATTCAATAAATGTCTGGAATTAAAAGTCTAATGATCATGAAACTTTGTTGTTTGTTGTAAAAACTCATCTAACCAATCACTGGCTAACATGTGACAGCAATGTGGTTGACTCTTAAATGCCCTCTGTTGTAACAAGCTGCTATAAAATCACAAAAAAGGAATGAAACCGGACAGACCACCCGGCATCGACTTAGGCACTGGAAACGACAACGCAAAGCCCCCCTTACTAACAAAATTGGGAGAGCTGTCTCACACACTAGTCAAGCAACAGCCACAGCCACCCTCACGGAATCGTACCTTACAGATAATGTCTCAGACTCCACCAGCACCATCCCAGCAGAGGTGGTAGCACAGTAGTACACAGTTGGGAGGGAGTTGCCCTGGGAGTCCTCAACATCGACTCTGGCCCCCATGAAGCCTCATGGCATCAGGTCAAACATGGGCAAGGAAATCCCTGCTGATTACCATGTACCTCCCTCAGCTGATAATCATTACTCCTCCATGTTGAACATCACTTGAAGGAAGCACTGAGGGTGGCAAGGGTGCAGAACATACTCTGGGTGGGGGATTTCAATGCCCATCACCAAGAGTGGCTCGGTTAGCACCACTACTGACCGAGCTGGCCAAGTCCTAAATGACATAGCTGCTAGACTGGGTCTCTGGCAGGTGGTGAGGGAACCAACAAGAGGGAAAAACATACTTGACCTCATCCTCACCAACCTGCCTGCTGCAGATGCATCTGTCCATGATGGTATTGGTAGGAGTGACCACCGCCTTCACATTGAGGATACCTTCCATCGTGTTGTGTAGCTCTGCCGCTGTGCTAAATGGGATAGATTTCGAACCAATCTTAGCAACTCAAGACTGGGCATCCGTGAGGCACTGTGGGCCATCGTTAGCAGCAGAATTGTATTTGAAATCAATCTGTAACTTCATGGCCCAGCATATGCCCTACTTTACCATTACTGTCAAACCAGTGGATCAACCCTGGTTCAATGAAGAGTGCAGGAGGGCGTGCCAGGAGCAGCACCGGAAATACCTAAAAATGTGGTGTCAACCTGGTGAAGCTATAATACAGGACTACTTGCATGCCAGACAGCATAAGCAGCCAGTGATAAGCTAAGCGATCCCACAATCAATGGATCAGATCTAAGCTCTGCAGTCCTGCCACACCCAGTCATGAAAGGTGGTGGATAATTGAAGAACTCACTGGAGGAGGAGGAGGAGCCACAAATATTCCCATCTTCAATGATGGGGGAGCCCAGCACAGCAGTGCAAAAGATAAGGCTGAAGCATTTGCAACAATCTTCAGCCAGAACTGCCGAGTGGATGACCCATCTCTGCCTCCTCTGGAGGTCCCCAGCATCACAGATGCCAGTCTTCAGCCAATTCTATTTGCTGCATGTAATATCAAGGAATGGCTCAAGGCACTGGATACTGCAAAGACTGAGCCCTGACAATATTCTGGCAATAGTACTTAAGACTGGTGCTCCAGAACTTGCTGTGCCCTGAGCCAAGCTGTTCCAGTACAGCTACAACACTGGTATCTACCCGGCAATGTGGAAAATTGCCCAGGTATGTCCTGTACACACAAAGGACAAATCCAACCCGGCCAATTACCGCCCCATCAGTCTACTCTCGATCATCAGTAAAGTAATGGAAGGGGTCATCAACAGTGCTATCAAGCGGCACTTGCTTAGCAACAAGCTGCTCACTGCCCAGTTTGGGTTCCGCCAGGGCCACTCAGCTCCTGACCTTATTACAGCCTTGTTTCAAACATGGACAAAAGTGCTGAACTCCCGAGGTGAGAGTGACTGCCTTTGACATCAAGGCAGCATTTGACCGAGTGTGGCATCAAGGCCCTGGCAAAACTGGAGTTAGTGGGAATCAGGGAAAATTCTCTGCTGGTTGGAGTCATACTAGCACAATGGAACATGGTTGTGGTTATTGGTGGTTAGTCATCACAGCTCCAGGACATCACTGCAGGAGTTTCTCAGGGTAGTGTCCTCGGTCCAACCATCTTCAGCTGCTTCATCAATGACCTTCCCTCCATTTTAAGGTCAGAAGTGAGGATGTTTGCTACTGATTGCACAATGTTCAGTACCATTCACAATGACTCAGATACTGAATCAGTCCATGTCCAAATACAACAAGACCTGGACAATACCCAGGCTTGGGCTGACAAGCGGCAAGTAACAAGCGTCAGGCAATGACCATCTCCAACAAGAGAGAATCCAATCCTCACCCCTTGATATTCAATGGCATTACCATCACTGAATCCCCCACTAGCAACATCCTGGGGGTTACCATTGACCAGATACTGAACTGGACTAGCCATGTAAATACTGTGACTGCAAGAGCAGGTCAGGCTAGGAATCCTGCAACGAGTAACTCACCATCTTACTTCCCAAAGTCTGTCCACCATCTACAAGTTACAAGGTAGGAGTGTGATGGAATACTCCCCACTTGCCTGGATGAGTGCAGCTCCCACAGCACTGAAGAAGCTGGACACTGTCCAGGACAAAGCAGCCTGCTTGATTGGCACCATATCCACAAACATTCACTCCCTCCATCACTGACACACAGTGGCAGCAGTGTTTACCATCTACAAGATACACTGCAGGAATTCATCAAGGCTGCTTCCAAACACACGGTCACTACCACCTGGAAGGACAAGGGCAACAGAGAGATGGGAACACCACCGCCTGGAAGTTCCCCTCCAAGTCATTCACCACCCTGACTTGGAAATATATCGCCGTTCCTTCACTGTCGCTGGGTCCAAATCTTGGAACTCCTTTCCACAGCACTGTGGGTGTACCTACACCACACGGACTGCAGCTGTTCAAGAAGGCAGCTCACCACCACCTTCTCAAGGGCACCTAGGGATGGGCAATAAATGCTGGCCCTGCCAGCGAAGCCCACATCTCATAAATGAATTAAAAAAAGCTCCCTCCAGAATACCCATTCACTTGTGAACAAGGTCCTTGCACCTCTGAGGTTATTGTTAATTGTATCAACATCATGGCCTTGATGGAAACTTGGCTGAAGGGTGATGACAGCTTTCCCCTAAATCAAACCTGCTATCCTGGATAAACCTTGCACTGTTTGCCACACCCAGACTATCATGGTGGCGTTGTGGCTCTCATATCTTTGCCAGAATAGTATGGGGAGAGACCACTTTCTCCTCTTTTGAGCATCTCCCCTTATTCCATTTCTTGCTTATTTGAATGCTTATACTCTACCAGCTAAATATTATGATTTAAAATTTCACATCAAGATACCTTAGATGCTTTCCCCTCTCAGCCTGTGCGGTGAAGTCAACATCCCCTCAATTCATAATGCTCTCTGATACCAGACTCCTGAAGCAATTGCTCTACTGGGAACTCAGTCGCAGCAGGAAACTGCCAGGAGGATAGCGGAAATGCTTTGGGATGTCCTCAAAGATTCCTTGAAGAGGTCAAACGTACCCATTGACTCATTGTGACCGACCAAAATTGCGAGGCTCATTTGGGAAGGTACCAAACACATTGAAAGACTTCATCGGGAACATGCAGAGGTGAAGTCAAGGCATTGGAGGGAGTGCACAAACCTCCAAACAACCTATCTACCCAACTCTTCAAGCATCACCTACCCTACGTGGCAGAATCTGCAGATCGTGCATTGGATTCATCAGCCATTTTAGAACCCATCAAACCACAGTCAATCTCATCTGTTCATCCCTCACCACCTCAGTCCTGAACGTTTTGACCATCTGGTTTATGTCCTCAGCACCCCTCTATATTTTCCCAGTCACTCCAATCTTTTGCAATCGCCCAACTCCAGCTGCTTCCATTTTTACCAATCCCCTTTAATTATCCCCTATCCACTACACCTTCACTCCTCATTCCCTCCTCTATAGCTCTGTATTAGTACCTCACCTCTGTCATCTACTTACCCTCATCTCCCCTTTTGCGTAAATGTTGTTCCCCCTCCTTTCTGCTATCTCCATGTGCTCCTATTCATTCTGCTTTCTCTAATTTTGCCCATCCCCTAACCTCTCCATCTTCCACACCCCATGTGCCCCCTCCTCCACCCCCATCCTCATTCTCTTTCCCATGTTTCAAACCTTGTTTGAGGGAGGTCGGAGCCAAAGTCTACAGAAAAGTAGTGGGTGAAGGAGGTGCAATACAAGCCATTATAAAATTCAGTGCAGATGTAAATGAAGTATCAGGAGGCCTGCAACCTTTAATATACCGGATGTGCATAATTGAAGTAGTGACGTGTAGGTCACCTAACTTGCAATGTTGGCATGTAAAGGTGTGAATGAAAAACATCATGAAACAAGTAGTTTATTACATATATAAATGAAGTATATAGTGTTATTGGCAGGCAATATTGCCTAGTATAAGTTAACGCCTTCACAAACGAAGGGGTGACACCTGTGGGGAAATAGAGGATTGAAAATTCTGGGATTGTGTTCATCTTCAGAATCTTTCAGTAGATTATGCTGTAACTTTTTTTTATTTCTCCCCAGCTACTCTAACATACGACACCTTGAGGTTTGGCGATTTTGAAGACTTTCCAGAAACAACAGAACCTGTTTGGATTTTAGGAACAAAATACAGTGCACTCTCAGGTACTGGGGCACCGTACTCACAGGTAGTTTGGGAGAGAGGTGGTAGGAGATAGACTGTTTCTGGTATTAGTTGGGACAGAGGGTTGGGGGCTGGCTGTCACTGGGCTGACTCTGTAAATAGGGAGCTTGCTGTTGAGAGATTGGGGAAGAAGCTGGGCAAGTTACCATATCTTTACAACACTCTGATAGGGTAAAATCACAACATCCAGAAGGGATTTTACTCAATTTCTCTCTGGAAACAATCTTTTAAAGGAGACTGTAACTATTAGTACTTACCCTAAACTGTGCTGTGGTTTAACTTTTTTTAAAATATAATTTGAATCAGAAAAGGCCATTTGGTTCAATCAAGTTATCATTCAACTAGGTTAACTAGCTCAGACCAGCAACCAGCTGCATTTTAAAAGCATTTATGTTTTTTAATTTGACCTGCTCAATTTATTGAAATGTTTTCACCCTTTTGAGTAAAATATCTCTTTCTGCTGGCTCTACTCTTAAAATGTACTTTTCACTAATTTAAATTTATAACCCCTCTGGGCTTCAGATCATCTTCACTTGGACAGCACCACTGCTCTCACTGCACCAAATTCCCGCGCTTGCCAAAATCCCAGAGTTAAGCACTTAGCCTGGAGCTGCACCTTTGTGGATAAAGCCAAATTGGAGCTATTCACTGTTCTAACTGCATCCTAAAATTAGTTTTGCTCTTTCAAATTGCTTCTCCATAGTCTCAACATTGAAAATGATGAGTCTACTGTTCGTAGCAGACTTATTTTGTATATCTTGCAAGTAACTATTTCATTGTTTACCTGTGCTGTTCATTTCTAATCCCAATATCTTTTTACTTTGCAGTTGCCAATATTGAATTTAATTTGCTGGTTACCTGCCCAGTTGCACAATCAATATAAATCTGCAACTCATTCACAACATTCACTGCCTCTAATATTATCAGCAAATTTAACAAGCTTGTGTTCAGTTTTCATGCCCAGGTCATTTGTGTTGATTTAAAACAGGAGTCCAAATTGATTACACCTTCAGTACCTCACTCAACAGCTCCAGCCCCCAATCTGGCACTGCACCTGCATCCAATGTCTTTTTAAATCTAATGTTCTATTTAGTTCCGTTTTGTCCCTTGGGAGTCTCCGTGATTTCTATGTAAAAAGTTTTTGTGGAACCTTGTTACATGCTTTCTGAAATAGTCTAAATCATCTATTTTATTTGTAATCACAAAGTGGGTGAGGAAGTTTGTTAAGTAAGATCTACCCTTGTAATTCCCTGCTGTTGGCTCCTTATTAAATTGTCACATATTGATATGTAATTTCTCGGTCTATTCTTCAGAATGGTTTCCATTATTTTACATTGGCTAATTGTGCTTGTAGATACTATATTTGTATATTTCCAATAATGCAGCTACGCCATCTACTAAAGCACTGTAGGATATATGCCAGGAATTTGTAGGTCTTCGATCTCTGAATCTGTGAAATAGCCTCCATGTTGATCCTGCGGGTATTTATTGTCCAGCAGAAATTTTAAGACAGTTTTATTTTCCTAGCTATACTCTACTTTTTTATCTTTGATTATCGTGTAATTGTTAATCTTTTGGAGTTCTAACTCCTCCCTAACCACTCTTGTAAAATGTTGTATTATTGTATCAACATCCTTTACTTTCACTTTCAGTGCCATTTTGCAACCTTAATAGCTATTACAGCTTGTTTAACCTTTCCAATACTCTTCCCAATATTCTTTCTCTCCTATTTCCCAATGTGTTTTGTATATTTTTCCTCCTTTGCATTTGAGTTGCTCTATTCAAAATAATAAAAATGAACAGCCACGACATGTCAAAGCATGTCATTATATGTGAATTGCTTTTAAAATGTTCTGAGAGATGAGATAAATGCGAGTGTGTTTGTTTAGCGTTCATTTTCACAATTGCTTGTTTTCCTTGCAGATTTTTCCTGTGGAGGTATTACAGTTTTAAAAGTTAATTGACCTATCTGTCAGCAATGTATCTTATTTCACTTCTCTATGTTCATCCCTGAATACCATATACTCAAATCCCCATGTCTTTGCTAACACATGTTGCTGGATGATGTGCAAGAGATTATATTGTCGTATGTCTGCAGAGGTTCCACTTACTTGGGTACCATCTTGTAGGAACCAAGTCTAGTCGTGAGCTCTCAGGGGTACACAACATAGTGTGTTAAGCAGTCTTGCAGTGCTTTTTCCTTTGCACATTTCTCAAAGAGCATTATTTTAAGTTGGTTGTACTCATCAATTATTACTACCTTATCTTTCCGTTTACTTACTCCCCATCCTCTTCATTTATCTGTTTTGGATATGTAGCAGACCTCAGTTGTTAGCCCTGTTCTCCATTAATATTCTGGCTCAAGTCTGACAGTTTCATTTTTTTTCCCCCCTTCCTGAGATGTTTCAACTTCCTGTAAAGGTATTTTAAACAGGAGCGACTTATTTTCTAATTAATGATATGGAGATTACGCTGGAGCATGCAAGCTTCTTAACATCATTGCTAGTGTGGCCCATCTTCAGGCTAGTTCTTAAGACTTGTAATCTTCATTTCTACTGAACCCGAGAGAAAGTTGAGAGGAGATTTAATGAAGATATACAAAATCGTGAGAGATCTGGGGAGTTTAGATGGGGAAAAACTGTTCCCATTGGTGGAAGGATCAAGAACCAGAGGGGGCACAGATTTAAGAAAATTGGCAAAAGAAGCAATGGCAGCATGAAAAACCTTTTCACACAATGAGCGGTTGAGATCTGGAATACATTGCTTGAAAAGTGTATTGGAGGCAGATTTAATCAAGGCGTTTAAGAGAATTGGATTATTATCTGAAAAGGAAAAATTTTCAGCGTTATGGGGAAAAGACTGGGGAGTGGCACTAAGCAAATTGCTCTTTTGGAGAACCAGCACAGACGCAAGGGTCAAACAGCCACTTTCTGTGTTGGAACTATTGTGATTCTTTGAGCCTTTGCTGCAGAAAGATTTTTTCAAACTTACACTAGGCTCTCCCCCTCCCCGCCCACCCCCTCCCCGAGACATTTGGAATAGTATACAAAGCCCAATCCCAGTAGTTGTTGGCATAGTAGTGTTGCCTCAGGAGCCAAGGAATCATCTCTACCTCCCTCCCTTATCTGTCCCCTCCTGAAGGCATTGACATGCTGAGGTTAGGTTCGGTGAGTAACATTGGCTCATTATTACCTTGCTTTATGGCTACTCCTCCATCCAACCATAAACTGGCAAGATATTCCACTGTAGGACCTTTCTCAGCTGAATCCCTGTAATATTTTTTCAAAAGTAAAAGAGTGGATAATCACCTATTCGGTTTTCACAGTAAATCTAATATCTTGGATGTTATAAAGATCAACAGTGATGGATTATGGAAATTCAAACTCCACAGCCTGGAAGGAAGGTGCTCAGAGGGACCTAACTGAAGTTTTCAAAATATCTGATAATTTATAAACTGATGTAAACCAAGATCCCTACTTTATAAATGCATGTTTTGCAAAGTAGATTTAAAACTGGTGTGAGGGAGAATATCTTTACCCTGGGCATATCTTTACCCTGGGCAATCTATCAAACTGTGTAGTAAGTATTAGGGCTGTTCAAAATGCAGTTGGGCAAAGAATTGGTCGACTGGAGGAATGAGCTTCATATGCCCAGCTACGTTTCTTAACACGCAATCTTATAGCACAGAAGGTGGCCATTCGATCCATTGTGCCTGTCAGCTCATTCACAGAACTATCTTATTCTTTCCCATAACCCTGCAAATGTTGTCTTTTCAATTATATACCCCACTCTCTTTTGAAAGTTATAACCTGGGCCAGTGTCAGGAGCTGTGTGTAAAGATACCAAGCTCGGTTACTGTAGCTCAAGTGAAATTACTACTGAGGAGAAGCATCTAGTTCTGTGTCTACTTGGGGCCCCAGTAAACATCTATAACCACACCCTAAGCTTCGGCTTACCTGTGGGTAAAGCCACAGGAGGTCTCAGTGACAACAAGTAAAGTAATAGACATTGCTGTGCCTCAGTGTTACTGAATGTATTCAAGTCTTCATACGATAGAATCTGCTCAACATTCTCACTGGACAAAATGAGGTTTGTAGCCTGCTGATCATTCCAGCCCATTCCTCATTTACTGCCACTCAGTTACAGTGCATAACAGCACCATTTGGATTGTCCACTGTGCTCAGTGCAAGCTCTTCAACTGATGACTGACACCTAATCCTTGAATTTCCCTGCAGCCTTTAACATTCTACCTTCTCAGATATCCAATTCTTATTGAAATAATTTGTTATTGGTTTTTATGTTATGTCCATACGTGTACTTGCAGCAAGACTCACCGGAGAGAAGTTTATTTATTTTGACGGTCTTGTAATAGTAATCACAAAATATAAACTTGTACTGTATAATTCTAATCCCAGGTTACACTTGTATCCATTGTTGCTTTA